>NC_134689.1:19511609-20230359 GCF_050947455.1 Rhinoderma darwinii | reverse complement strand
GAGTATCAATGGGACCACCTCGATCGTCTTGTTCGCTCTATGGATCCTCCCCCACGCACCCTCCAGCAAATGTGGGATGCACTGCAGCCAGCATGGATCAGATATGTGAGACCACCGACCAGCCCCTTATTGATCACTCCCAGCCAGTCTTGCTGCTGTCCGTGCTGTACACGGCGGTTACTCCGGATATTAGATGCTGGTCATAATAATGTGACTCGACTGTGTATATGTATATCTATCTATCTATCTATCTATCTATCTATCTATCTATCTATCTATCTATCTATCTATCTATCTATCTATCTATCTATCTATCTATCTATCTATCTATCTATCTATCTATCCTATCTATATTTCTTTTTCTTCCTTCTTTCTTTCTTTTTATGAGTGCGTGTGTATTACAGTTTATTCTTATATAAGAATATTCATGATTTGATCACCCATTCAACATTTACATGCAAAAGCCATAAGAAATATTGATATAACTTAGAGAAATGTTAAATACAAAGCCAGACATTACAGCCACCCTACAAATTAATGATTGTCATTGTGTTAAATGTCAGCTCAGTTGTAATTGAGAAAAAGATACTTCTTCTAAAAATTCAATTTTGCTACAATGTTTATCATCTCCGACAGCTGCTACAATTGTAAATTTAGCGGATCTGTGTTTTGGAGCCTGCTAGACCCATTTAGTATTGTCAGTCTACTCTGTAATGGTAATGTGCATACAATGAGATACATCTGGAAAGAAAAAGGAGCCTCGGAACATCTGAATTCAGTTAGGACATGGAAATTTGCAGATGCTGTCAATTTTTCTCTTTACCTGCCCACCACTAGATAGGAATGCCCAGCAAACAAATGCTGAGCAAAGGCCACAGATCACAACAAAGGGTCTTTTGTGAAAGAATTAGCCCCCACAATTTGAAGGTAGGCAGGATTCCTGTAGAAGCAACAGGACAGTAGGAAGGACTGACATAGGGCCACACACAGACAGGAAAGCAGATTTCACAGAGAAACATCTCATTCGGAAAGTGTCACGTAGAGTCTCAGCTGCAACGCAAGCTATGTGTGCGGCTGTGTGATAGGGTTACCACACACTGGGGATATTGGTGCAACCCGAAACGTTGTCACTTCCATAAATATATTGCATTATGAAAAGGACATTAATGAAGGTGTTTGTGGTACGCCAGTCCAGTGCATAGAGGAGCCCAAGTGATCTTGGTTGGCCATACACAGTGCTGTTGTCAGGGATTGGCTTTTGCTTAAATATACGAGTCCCAAAAGAACGGCTTAACACCCACATTACCAATTTGGACATACCACAACCATCAGCCACTGGTTCCTAACATGAAATATGGACAAAGTTTATTAATGGGGAATATTTCACATATTTCTGAAGTCACACTATTGTGGGCTTGTAGGCCAAGGGGCTCCAGGCAGCAGAATATAAGTAATAAAGTAATAAAGGATGGTTCTGTTGGGGGAATAAAATGGCTTCTTAAGGGGTGGGCAAATCTGCTTTTCCTGGGTTTTGGGCTTAAATGGGAATAATTATGACCGGGGTCTTCAATTAAGGGATGACCGCGGTCTTCAATTAAGCAGTCAAATAGTGGGTGGGATCACGTTTGATGAGTAGCTTCCTCACTCCTGTTTTTTTCAATGACCATGATATACCAATAATAGCCGACAGGGTATCCTGGGGAAGAAAATGTTACTACAAGCTCATTTTGGTAATGGAATGGGGTAGCAACCCGAATGTTTATCTAAGCTTAAGGGTTTGCTTCTGCAAGCATATCTGTGTCGCAAAAATCTCCCAGTTGGCCCGGCATCACCCCAAGCTGTTGTGTTTTAAGCTGCAATGTTTTCTTTTGTATTATTTATAGGGGGTGGAGGTTGTGATTTCAAGGGGCAGATAAATGGGTCATACATCTTACTGTAGTCCCAAGTGATCATTCAGTAATGTATAAATTATTACTACTGTCCATATCTTGATGATATGGTGACCCTGCTTGGATCTGCCTGCAGAAAAAAAAAATGTTTCTGGTATTTATAGCAGCCAATCCATTGACTTGTTGTCTCACATTAAGTGATGTCACAGTGGTGGGTTCGGTGACATCAGTAGGTCCAGCCTGGGACCTAAGAAACTCACAGTCCACCACTGTTTCTGATGCCGACTAGTTAAGTGGTACTGAATTTACTTTGTCTGTATCAAATGTGACTAGTAGTAGGTTACGGCAGTGGTTTCTAAATTTTATGTCTATATCCTTTACTTCCTATCCCCCAACTATAATGTAAGTTTAGGCCAAAAAATTGGCTCCCAAATGTCAAACGGGCTACATATATCCTTTAAACCAACACATTAGAAAAAAACGTTCTCACTAAGCAACAGAAGATGGTGAACTTCAATGCAGGGCCAGCATGATAACTTTTTGGGCCCATATTTCTAGAAAGCCCAATGAGATTTTGGCTTGCGTGACTAGTTTATGAGTATTATTAGAGGTTATCATTATAATAACGTGGTGGCAAGATGTTTTTTGTGTCTTGGTCACCCTATGACCAGAAGGTCCTGTCTTCTGTTCGGTTCTCCAGCTTTCTGGCTGTTCCCTTCTTCTTTTCCATTCGACTCTTAAGAGCAGAGCTCATATAAATTCACAGAGTTATTTTCTTGTACTATACACAGTAATTTATGGCTTCATATTAGGCTGGCTACAACTGTCTCCAAAATATATACTTTTGATGGCCTTCCTGACCATAGGTTTGGTGGGTACAGATGGACAAAAAAGTTCTTGGTGGATCTACAAATCCAGCCCTGTTGCCCCATGTAGGCTAAGTAAGTCAAGGCTGGTTGGGTGAGTGGAGGTAATATTAGATGTTTTCACTCTTTTAGTTTATTGTTTGATGGGGGCCTCAAGCTTAAAACTCGACACTTCCCTCAGAAGGGGTTGAGAAGTGAGACCTAGAAGAAAAGCAACCAGGTTCTCACAGCTTATTGTAGAATTTGGTCGGTGTGAGAAAGTGGTTCTGCTATATGACAGCTCTGAGCAGACAGCTGCTTCTCATTTTGAAATGACCAGTTTCTCTAGTTTCTCTATCCCCGCAAGTGCAAAAGAAAATAATCTCGATTCTCCCTGAGTAGATGCTTTTCACAGGGATTTCTGGCACTGGGGGGAAAGTCAGAGGAGATAATTGAATTCATTCCTCCATATTCTGGGGGCTAAACTGAGGGAAAACAAATAAATATGTCCCCCCATCGTTATTGCTTAAATAACAAATAACAAGTTGGAGTGGGTGGGGGGGGGGGGGGTTGAGGAAAACGTAAAGGAAATTGTAAGGTGCCGCCATTTCAGACGGGACGCTTAGGAACATAAACAGCCTAGAAAGATGAGAATAATGAGTTAACCCCTCACTTTCTAGAAGGGCCTGTGATGCAGTGAGATGTCAAAGTCACGGCAACAGAGGATTAAGATGGCTTTAGAACAGTACAGCAAGATAGGCTGGATATACCTTATTAAAGTATGATTCGTCTGAGGCTGACACAGAGATACGGCCAGATTATCTTCCCTCTCTAGCAGAATCCACTTTAGCAAAGAACCCCTTACTATTGATCCATGAATCACTGCCATGCTTTCCTTTACAGAGATGAACACAACTGAGATATATTCCTCACAGAAATTTCACACTGGGTATATCTTTGCTTGGACTGAATTTAGAGTCTATGTACAATGTATTGTGTTCAGAAATCGCTGCCAGTTTTTTCATAGACAGATAAAATTAAAGGAACACTTTAGGCAAAATGTATATGCTGTGTTATATCTAGTGAAAAAGGGTGGAGCATGACACAGGATTTCAAAGAACTCCCTGTGTTATGCCTATTGCAGGGCCTAAGGGGGCGGAGCATGACACAGGAAGTTCTTTGAAATCCTGTGTCGTGCTCCACCCTCTTCACTAGGTATGACACAGCATATACATTTTGCCTGGACTCCAGAGGATCGAGCATGCACAGGGTTTCAAAGAACTCCCTGTATCATGCACCACCCTGTTAGACCCTGCAATAGGCATAACACAGTGTATTAGTTTTGCTTGGAGTGTTCCTTAAAGGGTTACTCTGAGGATATGCCATAAACGTCTGATAGGACAACCCCTCTGTTTAGTTGTAGAAGCCGGTAGAGAAGTAGGTGAGAGCTGGACCAGCACCGCAGCAAGTATGGTGGGGGCCCCGGGAGTGGGACCCCAAAAAGCAAACATTAATGAACTATCCTAATGTAAGCCCCTCAATGTAATATTCTGGAAAGCCCCTTTAAGCCTACACAATGGGTAGTCATTGTATATAAAGGCACATAGCGGTAGGGGACCCATGTACAGATATTTTACAGGTCCTCCATCTATACAATGATACAAATAAAACCCATCGAAAACAACGGGGAAGGAACACAAGCAATGCTAATACGGCGTTCCTGAATAATTTGTACGCCCCACTGAAGGATTGTGAAGAACTAGTTGCTTTTCTTGTATCTTATGTATGAGAGTCGGCACGAGCACAGCCACTTATAAATGACACTCTTCTTTTTGGCTCAATGAGGCGGTCACGGAGATACAATGTTATGGATTCGCTCTCTGTGTTAAACCGCCGTAATGATATCTCCTTCTTATTAACAGCTCCATTCATCTGTAGCGTGTCTCTGTCAGAAGCGCCTTGACAAAGGGTTAATAATGTGTGTCATTTTTTTCTGTCCGCGCTATCTGCATCTGCCAGGAAGGAGGAATCGGCCTGCTGAGTGCTATTTGGGAGGCCTCTCCATTAAACTGATTAGTGCTTATGGGAGGCAGCTTATCAGAGAATAAAGACAAAACTGCTTTCCTTGTAGCGATAGAGAGAGCATGCGAGGTCCTGGCCTGACACTTACAATCAGACGTGCTGCCACTTGGAAGGATTCAATGGAAATGTTGCCTTATAAGCATTTGACGATGCACATCTGGCGGCGTGGGCCACTGCAGACACCGACCTGCGCAATTATACATATTCTCGCTGCTCGGAAAGGGAGACTTGAGGGCCCTTGTCAGAAATTAATCAAGGCAAATGTTAAGGAATTCTCTCTACTTACAATACTGGCAGAAGATAAGTGGTAACATATCACAGCGCTCAAAGCTAATAGCTATTAAAGGGTACGGGCATATAGGCACATATATATAATAGATGAACTTGGATTTAATAAAGGCATACGGTATCTGGATATCACATTGGTATTTTATATACTTTTTTTTATATACTTTATATAATTTTCAATATACTTTATATACTTTTTATTCTATTTTACAGGAAAATTCCTTTAATTCAACATCAATAACACTCTATAGGTACCAGATTAATAAAAAAATATTATCATCTTAGTTTTTTTTACTAGTTATTTCGGCTCCATTTTCTTCTTTGATGTTTATAAATTCCAGATTACGAGACAGTCGGAATATGATGGGTATTGGGGGTTGTGAGCACAGTCAAAACAAAATGGATTTGGACCAGGGGAAACTGGAATTATATTGACCATGATGTAATAATATGGGCACATATACTTAGATATGATATGAGTTAGGTGTTTTATAGCTATATGGGTACTGTTATGTTAATATTGGTTCTTTCTATGGTACAAAATAAAGATGATAAAGATTGGAGACAGATTGGATGATAAAAATCTTAATTCCAATCTCGGCTCTATTCTACATAATTAAGTACCAATTTATACAAATAATTGGGTGAAGTGCCCTTATCAATGCAACATGCAAGATTGGAAAGCTTCCAGTTGCCCACAGAATAAAGCTTTGTCATTTATCTTGTACTATATACTAATATAAGATAATGGGTTTGCGGGGTGCTTAAAGGGGTTTTCCAAAATTAAAAAAAAAAGAGTATTTTTTGTTTTCAGAGACAGCGCCAATTTTGTCCATGGACTGTGTCTGCTATTGCAGCTCAGACCCATTAAGTGATTGCAGCTGAGTTGCAATACCAGACACATCCTATGAACAAAAGTGGCGCTGTTTCTGGAAGAAAAAAAAAAAGCAGATTTTTTCTTCTTATCTTGGAATCCCCATTAACAAAGGTAACGAGGTTGAGAAGATCAAAAGGACTACATGATGTTACACCCCACCTACACTGTGCCCTTTATAATACTCGTGTCTTCTAATGTGGGAGAGGGGCCTTTGATCCACTTCATACACCAGGTCCCGGTTGCGACTGCTACATTTGCACCCCCTATAGCGATGCCCCTGCTCTCCAGATACATTGACAGTACAGTATACCTTATATACCGTACTTTTCTAAGCTGCTGACTTATGGTTATGTCAAATGAGACTTAGGGCAGATTTACTCGAACGTGTAATACGTCCGTGCAACGCGCGTGTTTTTCACTCTCCTCGCATGGATCTATATTAGTCTATGGGGCCGTGCAGACTGTTAGTGATTTTTGCGCAGCGCGAGTCCACTGCGTAAAACTCACGACATGTCCTATATTTATGGGTTTTTCGCGCATCACGCACCCATTGAAGTCAATGGGTGCGTGAAAATCACGCATGCCACACGGAAGCACTTCCGTAGGACGCGCGTGATTCGCGCAACAGCAGTGAAAAGGATGAATGAAAACAGAAAAGCACCACGTGCTACAAACATCCAAACTGAGTGTCATAATGATGGCGGCTGCGCGAAAATCACGCAGCCGCGCATCCTATGTGATGACTCACGGAGCTGTTAAGTGCCTTTTGCGCAAGCAAAATGCTGCGTTTTTTGTGTGCGCAAAAACGCACACTCTCGTGTAAATCCGCCCTTAGAGAAATGAGAATTAGAAAACAAGCCTGCACCCCTAGCAGATGTGGACGGCTCTATTACCTATGTCCATATCAGGTGGATTATTGAAAGGGAAATGGGATTTCTACAAGAACTAGAATAACATGATTTCCAGAAAGCCCTCCTATAGCAGCAGCAGCTATCCATTACCAGCATTTTTTAAACCTAAAAGCATTTTTATTTTTTAATGAGAAGCAGCTTTTCTTTGTAAATCAAATATGGGACTTTTATTTAACTCATTGCTATGCATGGGAGAAAAACTTAACACGGCCGCATTCTAACTTCTGTATTACAGCCACAATACCCAGACCCCCTGTTATCCTACTGAGCCAAAGGTAGATCACCATATAGAACTAAGATCAGTTTAGTAGAGCCGCGGGAGGTACGAATGTCACAGCAGTAATACAGAAAATATGGGAGGTGGGTGAGAAGGTCCATTTGAGATCGCACCTGTTCAACATATTCTACACATCTTACATACATACATATATAGTACACCTAATGTATATGAATAGGGTGGGGGGAAGCGTTACCAGAGGATCGCCCAGTGGGCCCAGGCTCTGACTCATAATAAGCCCCAATGGTCCAGCAGAAGACAACCACTCGGAGGTGACTTTGGAGCCAAACACTTACCACTAGCATCTATTTCTTATGGGATGATTCACAAATAACCTAATAGATCTTATTGATGATATGTCCTGATATCAACAAAGTTTATGATAAAAGATGGATATATATATATATATATATATATATATATATATATATATATATCAATACGTTTGTCTCTCTTGTGGCAATTCATTTTTAAAAAGGACTGCAACTAACAAATTACTAAGGATACAAAACTAGGATATGCCAACAATGTCCGATTAGTAACGGTATAACTAAAATGATCCTCATCAATCTCTAGAATAAAGTGCCAACATCTTTAGAAAAGCAATGCACCACTTGATCTCCTGACAACTCTGCTCCGGTTTCATCGGAGGTCACATGGCCAGAGGTGCAACTTTTTGAGCCCCAATGTTCAACCTGTAACAGGGCTCTTCATCTATTTTGCACCATTTCTAACACTAGTGTCTTCTTATGTGGCAGAGGTGCCCGGGTAAATTCCTGTCTATAGAGACTATGACGCTGCCTCGAAAAAGCCAAGTAGATCTGGCAGGAGACAAAGTGGCATGACGCTTTCCTAGAGCTCCCACCACTTGAGATCGTGCCACCAATGTCCTTAATTGACAAATGTACGACACATATACGACCTCATGTATGAAAACTGGTGCAGACAAGTACTGAAGGTGTATTTCATAGTAGGTCTGATAATGGAGACAATATGCAGATCGACTGCTATTTGCAACACCTTCAACTCTCGTCTGTACTAGTTTCGAGGCCCATTACGGTGCTATTCTTGCCTTTTAAACAAAGCAACCCAATGCCTCAGCCATTGCACATTTCTTTCTCATAGACCTACTGTATATTATTTTCAGATGCCAAAAGAATTACAATATCATTTCTAAACCTAAATAACGCAGTCATCTCATTTTTGCTTTTCGATAAAACAAAATAACAAGCGGCATGCTTTCATTCCGGGAGACAATTGCCTACCCCTGTACATGGTGTTCACGTTCATTTACATAAAACTTATGCGCAGCAAGTCAAAGAAAATCACATAAAAAGCACTTCTAGTAACAAGGAGCATGGGAGCGGCGCGGATCTTCTGTTGTCTCTTTACAACTCAGCAATTTAGACTCCGGCAAGAGACTCAAGTGCAAATCAGCAGCCACAAAAAAAAAGTTTGGATAAATTCAATCTGAAATGTTTTTTCAATTGTGAAAATTAGTGTAATCATCTCTTAATGCGCCGCGTTTTTTCCCTTAGTTACGTGCTAATGTGGATCATGAAGGTTTTGCTGGCATAATGATGGGGTGTGTGTAATGTATCAGATCTTCTGTAAATAAGAAGCACTTAAGACATAAGCAAATGATCTTATTGCTGCCTCCCATGATGTCTGAATGCATCTGGCGAAGCTGAGAGCAATATTTATCGGAAAACATAAAGTCAGGAGGAGGGAGAAAAAAAAAAGAAACAGTCATATAGCTTCCAGCGTGTGTGTGCTCTTACGGCAACAGTGCCATCTACATACCTCAGCAAGTAGAGTTATGTGAGGGCATGATACAAGAAAAGTCCTCTATAGAAAAGTTGAGGGCTTATTTATGTTGGAAAGCTCCCAGAATGTATCTTCGGCAAGTTTAGTAGGACCGACTTGTAGAAAGGCAATGAATGGCAAGCAGGCATTGGGGAATGAGGTGTAAAGAGGGAAAATAGGAACCTGTATAATGAATGGAGTAGTGACGAGGGTAGACAGACAGCAGATAGCGAGAGTTCAGCAGGTTTTTGTTTTTTTTAGTTTCTGAGCACTTGTTATTTGTACATTTTGTGGCCCGAACAAGAGGATACATAGAGTATGGCTGTCTTACATAGAAAAACAAAATTTGGAACCTTCCAGGTGCCGGTTCAAAAATCAAACCTCCGTCATAGGACAGGAGGGTCCTGAAGTTCTACTTCCAAACACATCCCTTAAAGGAGAAACAGGCAGCATGACACTTGGGATGGTTTCTTTATGTTTTTGGGTCCTGTGGAGAGGATGATCATTGCATACGTTTTCATTATTTATAGAAAAAGATGATGGCTTTGCTTGAGGTGGAGCTACATGGGCCTGGTGGAGGCCACAGGGGATGGCTCTAGTGCAGTGGTCTTCAACTAGTGGCTCTCCAACTGTTGCAAAACTATAACTCCCATTCTATGTCTGTCAAGTCTGCTGGCAGTTGTAGTTTCACACAATCTACTACGGTATTCATCCCGTCAAAACGACGGAACCCTGGCACAACGGAGACTAACTGAAACCATTGGCACCGGATCCGTTACCGTTGAAATCAATGGTGATGGAAACGGAAACCTATGGTTTCAGTTTGTGTCAGTCAGGGCTCCGTTCCGACGGAAAGCTCAGACGGAACGTCGGAACGGAGCCCTGACGCAGATGTGAATATAGCCTGAAAAAGTAACAGTGCTGGTGTCGGTCTGTCAGGTTCTATTGTACTTAAGATGGTGATGGGGTTAGAGTTCTACATCTTATCTCTTCAAGAGGAGACAATGAAGGTCATCCCATTTGCCAAGGTCATAACAAACAGAAGAAACCATATTGTACACAATGGACATAATGGGCATCGAAGAAAGTACTTTTTTTAAAAAAAAAAGTTTGGAAATGAATAGCAATTGTGAGAAAAGTTTATGAATTCCGTGTGAGATTTAGTTCACAGGATCCTTTAAAACTTGGGTCGGACCTCCACCTCCCAAACTGTAACAGTCAGCAATGCGCACTTAATAAAAATGGAGGGCTGAGTTTGAAAACCCAAGTGAGCCCTTGTCATGAAGATGGAAGATCAATAAGAAACACGCACAGAGGAAGGATTAGGGACAAAATGCATCAGAGAAGCTTAACTTCAAATGCGTCCTCAATCTTTGTTTCCTCTTCATCTTTAGAAGAGAAGATCTCTCCGCTGGATGTGGATCTCCAAGCAATTCTTTCCTGTGAAGTTCCAGGAAAACAAATTGTTTTCAAGGTCCCACTTAGCAGCATAATTTAGAATGGTAATTCTGTTAATGCGCTTGGAACAAAAAGAAAAAAAAAGAAAACAGAACAACTTTTTATAACATGGAAAAGAGTTTCCAAACACGTTAACTTTTTATCGGCTTAAAACAGTTTGTAGTCACCCTTAAAGGGGTTTTCCCATGAAGACAACCATTTTTTTTTTTTTAATATAGTCAGTCTGGAAATCAGGTGATCACTACGGGTCCGGCTTCGGAAGCCCCGAGCTCTGATGACTTCTAAGACTGCATCCAACCAGTAGCATGGCTTTTTTTAGTGAATATAAGTCATTCATACCCGCAGTACATATAGCGAAGGCAGTCTCCAAGGCATTATGGGGAAGCCCGCCCGAGATCATGTGATCCTTTTTCTAATCTGTAAAATGGCGGACATGCGCAGCAAACCCCAGGAGTTTCAGATCTAAGACTTTTAGGTTATTTGGCCCGAATTCGTTACGTGTAGAATCTATTCCCTCATCTCTAGTTGCAATGCGACAACCTCTTTAATATATTGGTGCTCAAGTATTTTGGACTATTCCTCAATCATCAGTATGCCACTGTTGGCTGCCAATATATGTTATGTGATCTATTATTATTATTTTAATTATTAGGGTACGGAAACACGCAAGGTACGGACATAAATGGCTGTTAATGATCGCAAGTTTACCTGGGGACATTAGCAATCATTTGATAACTATGTAGATTTGCGGTAAAACCGCATGTTGGATCGGTGTTCATCCGTATTATGGCTGCACAATGGCCACTACGTGTGTCCATACCCCTGCTCACAGTCACATACTTCCGCTTGTCAGCCAGTGGACTATGAATACTGAGGCCTACCCTTCATTCAAGTGGCACTTTAGTGTTAGTGTAATATATTTTTCTATATTTTTTACATAAAATTCTAAATGACTTTACAGTAAATCCACCCAGAATTGTCTTAAAGCCTTCCCGATCTGCATTGCAAAAAAATACAGCACCTGTAATGATGGGGGTAGGGAAACGGACAAGTGAGACCTAATCTACCCGCCACTCTGTCCCTGCCTACTTGCAACGACCCGCCCTAGGCGACGGGGTACAACTGGGCGGAGGTCCCTACGCTCAGTAAGTGCACGAGACAAACAGACAAGGGTACACAAAGCTAAGGGAAATGGGGCAGTTGCCCACGGCAACACCGTGAGCAACAAGAGTGGTGAACGAGCCGAGTCAAACCAGGAGTGCACGAGGTACCAAACGCAGAGCAGGAGAGTAGTCAGTAAGCCAGGGTCAGTATGGAGCAGGATCAAATAGTTAGTAGCCGTAGCTGGGCCAGGAAACCACACGAGAAGAATCACAAGCAAAGGAGGAACAGGAAAGGCAGGTATAAATAGACAGAGGGCGGGAGCTAGCTCCATCTGGCCAGGCTGCGATAGGCTCTCCCACTCCTAAGCCTGCCATCCTGAGTGGTGGAAGATGGAGTCAGTCTCAGAGACATAGACTCAGGTGCAGACTGATTACCTATGGGAGTGTCCACAGAAGTTGTGCCTGGCAGATCCTTTACAGCACCACATTAAACTATACAGTAATCTTTTTGGGTACCGGACCCGGAAGCTAAAAAGTGATACCACATTCTTATTTACATCCAGGGGGGGGGGGCGGAAAATGTGTCTTGATCATGTTCACAAGACCCATGTACAGTGTATCAGAGCTTTCTCTTAACATGAGCTGTTGGACATGATATGTAAAGGTTTCAGCATCTGAATGCAAACAAGAATGTCCCCCATCCACGAATAGCAAGCAGAGCTATTGAAGATTATAAAACAGTTGAAACACAAAGTATAACTTTATCCCACAATGATCATTTCTGTTGCTATAGATGGGAATTTTTTAGAAGCATTTAGTTGAATCACATGCATGTCACATAGATGCCCTTACGTGCCATGAGAGAAGTGGGTACTACCACTGTCCAGCTCACCTGTCCTTATTCATACCCACTATATGTGTTGTGTTTTATACCTTTAGCTGTATTTTGGTGCTGCTTTTAGCTTGTGTTCTAGATTTAGGGCATAAAGAGCGAGACGTGCGTGTCTATGACAGTGTTAATTTCACAAGTCAATTCCTATAAAATATATCTTTATATCTGGTGTCATCTTTTTGTGCAGCCGCGTGCCTTTATATGGTCACAAAATGTTTGTCTATTTTCTGATCTGTGCTGACTTCTGCAGGAAAGTTGTCATGGTACAGATGAATTTCTGTCGTGTAGCTGCCATCACATTCTGCTTTTATTATATTATAGATCTTTATTATAGGACCATCTGTCTATATAATCTATACGAGTCACAATTACGCAGCTTGTTCATTTAGCTGTCTTTTAAGAATATGTTATTTATATCCATATAGTCCAGGGTGTACACCAAATGCTGCTTCATGGGGCCCCTGGAGAGAGAGGGCCCAGCCCAGGTTGTCTGCATTTCTTATTTTAATGGATAGGAAGAAGGCTGCATGACCATTGATTTCAATAGTGACAGATCCGGTGCAAATGGTTTGTCACCGTTGTGCAATGGTTCCGTCGTTTTGACGGAATGAATAGCGCAGTCTAAACGACGGAAACCCTTACACAACGGTGACATACGGAAACCACTTTCAATGGATCCGTCGCCATTGAAATTAATGGTGATACAGACGGAACCTATGGTTTCCGTTCGTTGCAGTTTGGATTCCATTCATGGGTTCCCCTGACGGAAAGCTCTGACAGGACCCATGAACGGAGTCCCGACGCAGATATGAATGAAGCCGAAGCGATGCAGAGATCCCTTATCTATAATCACTACATTAGCAAACAAGGGTTTGAGGAATTAATTTAAGGATCCTTGAAAGGAGATGGGGCGAACAAGAACCAAGTTCTCCTGTCCCAGGTGATGGTGTTAAGGCCCTATTACACTGGCCGATTTTGGCTGGTGCAGCGAGCGCCGATCAACGAGACAGTACGTTGATGGGCTCCCGTTTGCTCCTGTCGTAAGGAGCTATGAATGCGGACGAGCGGTCGTTACTCCGGTTGCTCGTCCCCATACATTATCGTCATGTCGGCAGCACAAGTCTGTGTTTACACCGGTAGATGTGCTGCCGACAACGATAATATTTTACTTTTATAAAACGATACAATCAGCAGGTGAACAAGCGTTTGCTCGTTTATCTGCTGATCGCTGCCCTGTTTACACACGGTAATTATTGGCAACAAGCGTTATATGAACACTTGTCTGCCCGATAATCGCCCAGTGTAAAACCTCCTTTAGGCCTCATTCACACAACAGATTTTTCAGGTGGAAAAATTTGGCATGAATTTGCCCAAGATTTTGAGGCAGTAATTCAAGATTGACCCTTTGATTTCATGCAGATTAGCACATTTCAATAGCTCTATAAACTACTCAATGTTATTTGTCCTACTGATCAGAATCAAGATGGGACCATGTACAAAGTGCTGCCTGGATGTGACATGTCCAGTGGTGGTCTTTACCACCATTCAACTAGCGTAATTGCATTGGATCCCAGTGGTCTGGGGCCCCGTGTCGGGACCCCTGACAGCCCCACAACTTAAACTGTTTCTGCATCCTCAGGATGCAGATACAGTTGTAGACAGTGGTATAACGACTGCCATAGCAGCTATATTGGCTCCTACGGGGCCCGGGCCTCCCCGCACCACGTTCAACTGTATCTGTGTCTTTGAGACGCATGTAAAAAGTTTTAATTTTATCTGCATCCTCAGGATGCTGATCCAATTGAATACAATGCTCCACCGCCGTTAGCTCCCTGCTCCACCATTCATTTACTGACCCCTGACCTCAGCGCAATGGCGTTATCGTGCCAGCCTGTGCCGAGCTGCCGACGGCACAGGAAGAGGCCTGAAGAATAGGCTGCTGAAACGGGGCCAAGTGAGTAATACCTTCATATTAAGGGGCGCTATTTCTGTGTGGGGCCACACTATGGCTAAAGGGGCATCACTGCTGTGTGGGGCACAAACAGGGCATCACTTCTATGTGGGGGCACAAACAGTGCATCACTACTATGTGGGGGGTACAAACAGGTCATCATTAACTTGTGGGGGCCACTTGAATTTTTTTTTTTTGAATAGGGCGCTCAGAAATAACGTTGCTTGGGGCCCCAGAAATGACAAATCCGCACCTGAACATGTCACTAAGGTATCAATCCAGACTATAAAAATGGCTGCCCCTATTGCGTGTGATCGGTTACATTCTCCATAAAGGTGAGCAAAGGATATTCTCTGGAAAGTCTGATATCGAATATACACTATGGAATTGGATGTTCAATTTACTTTTTGCCTTACCGATCACGTCAGAGCATTATAACCTCCGTACAGCAGCTAAATGGTTAAATAAAACAATAAAAGACACAGGGGAACAGGAGAATGGGTAGGATTTACTGGCGTTTACTTTTAATCTATGGTGCTTTTGCTCTGTAGCTTATCAGCCCTATGTCAGCTTCTCTTTCCTCTTTTATACTTAACGTATCGCCCCCCATGCTGCTGCTGGGGGACGAGACCCGAGTGTCTGTCAGCTTTTTGTCAGGGGAAAAAAAGAGAGAAGAAAAAGGAACGGAACAAGAGGCAAAGCAAAGCTAAGAAGAATCTATTAGATGTCACTGGGCTTTTGTATCCATGTCAATGATTCAGGATTAGAGTGTTTGAAATAATCTTATTGAGGGGAATCAAAGGAACCAAAGAGACGAGGCAGCCTCCGAAGCATATGGCAACAGCCTGGACAATATCTTATTAGGGATGTGTGCCCTGGCACCATTACCTCCATGAGACATTATAAAACCAGCTATTCACCAACTTCTAGGTGCTACTGACACAAAAAAAAGTTCTCAAAAAGAAAGTCGAAGAAGAAATTCTTTCTCTAAATTGCTACATAATGGAAGGCAAGGAAGAGTCGTTGACTTGCACGGTTGGGGTGAACAACGTGATAACAATACAGAAAATCTTGAATATACCGGGACATGCAGTCATAGCTCCATTAGTGAGCGTCCTAGAATCTCATCTGGGGCTCCAGCCCCCTGTTAAGCAAAACTCTCATTTGTACCGATGCTTTATGTCCAGCCTGGGGGGTCATACAGCAGAAATTGTGATTGACAGCTGAGCTACCTAAAAAAAAAAACTGGAGGGGGGGGGGGGTTGTAGCTCTAAACTCTCTCCTGGGTGTCACTTTATAATGGCTGAATTAGTTTTGTAATCTGCCAGTCATTGAATGGAAATTAAACACGGAGCAACTAGTTCTAATATTTGCTAATAACTTGAAAAAAAATCAATGGGCCTTTTACAACGGCCGAGTGTCGGTGCAGTGAGCACCGTTCAACGAGACATCGTTGATCGGCGCTCGTTTGCTCGTGTCACACGGAGCTAGGGATGAGGATGAGCAGTTGTTACTCCGATCGCTCGTCCCCATACATTATTATCATGTCGGCAGCGCGTCTCCTGGTTAACACAGGGAGATGTGCTGCCGACAGCGATAATATTTCACTTTTTTAAAACTACACGACCAGCAGATGATCGAGCGTTTGCTTGTTCATCTGCTCATCGCTGCACTGCTTACACAGGGAAATTATCGGCAACTAGCGTTATATGAACGCTCGTCTGCACGTTAATCACCCAGTGTAAAATCCCCTTTAGGGTATGTTCAGACGTGGCGGAATTCTGCAGACACTGTCCGCATCAATGCCGCACATAATCTGCGTTGCGGATTTGGCTAAAATGTTAAGTAAATTAGTTAACGGAATTAGTCGTTGCGGATTCAGGTGCAGATCACATCCTGCTCACTTTCAAACATTCCATCCCAGTCTAGCTATAGACCTCGAAACACATAGGTCCAGCCAGAATGATGAAATATCCTGTTCGTGAAAGCAATCCGCAACGCAACACACATAACATCTGCGGATTTCATTGCATAATTTTGAAACTCCAGTAAAGTCAATGGAGAAATTCCGCAACAAGTCCGCAACAGCCAGTGTATGCTGCGGACACCAAATTCCGCACCGCAGCCTATGGTCCGCAGCGGAAATGTCAGCAACGTCTGCACGAAGACAACTAAAATGGTATGGAAACCAATGGACAAACTGTCTGATGCGGATTTCGACTGCGGACTGTCCGCAGTGGAATTCCACAGCAATTCCGCCACGTCTGAAAGTGCCCTTAAGGTTTATTCACACGCTGCGGTCAATAAATGCGATTTGCCCGGCATCGTGTGCATTTTATTTTAACCAAAGCCATTTGTACATCAAAAAGAGAGGAGAAGTTTGATGCTGTTTTTGGTACAGTTTTTTGAGCCAAAGAAATTACTTTATAAAAGTTTTGAAAGAAACATTTTAAGGGTACGTTCACACAGCGCTTTTTGCAAAGCAGAAAAAATCTGGCTCAAAATTCCTTTAGGATTTTTTGGCAGATTTTTCATTGAAAGCTTTTTTATGTTTTTTGAGTTGTTCTTGACAGGCCTCTTTTAGCCATTTTTTAAATTAAACAAATGCGAAAACCATGGGCGTTTATTAGTCAAAAACCACGTAACAAAAATGCTCCAAAGGAACGGCTCCCATTGATTTTAATGGAGGTTCAGAGGCAGAAACCGCTCCAAGACAAGGCATGATGCCCGGGCAAAAAAAACAAAAATGCCTCTACCTCCTATTAAAATCAATGGAGGGAGCTTTAGGACGTTTTTTGGCTTTGATTCTGACACGATTTCTGTGTCAAAATCAGCGACAAAGAAATGCTGTTTGAACTGGGCCTGAGGCTACAGTCACACGTTGCATATTTTTACGCAGAGGATTTGGATGCATATTGCAGAATTGCAGTGAATTTCACTCTTTGCATTGCAAATATGTAAGGGCATGCCCACACGTGGTGGATTTCCTCCGCAACTGTCCGCATCAATGCCGCACAGAATCTGCGTTGCAGATTCTGCGGCGGATCTGCCCAAAATGTGCAGTAAATTGATGCGGACTAGCTGCTGCGGACTGCGGTAAAAGTGCTTCGGTTCTCTCTATCAGTGCAGGATAGAGAGAAGGGACAGCACTTTCCCTAGTGAAAGTAAAAGAATTTCATACTTACCGGCCGTTGTCTTGGTGACGCGTCCCTCTTTCGGCATCCAGCCCGACCTCCCTGGATGACGCGGCAGTCCATGTGACCGCTGCAGCCTGTGATTGGCTGCAGCCGTCACTTAGACTGAAACTTCATCCTGGGAAGCCGGACTGGAGGAAGAAGCAGGGAGTTCTCGGTAAGTATGAACTTCTATTTATTTGACAGGTTGCTGTATATTGGGATCGGTAGTCACTGTCCAGGGGGCAGAAACAGTTACTGCCGATCGCTTAACTCTTTCAGCACCCTGGACAGTGACTATTTACTGACGTCTCCTAGCAACGCTCCCGTCATTACGGGAGCCCCATTGACTTCCTCAGTCTGTCTGTAGACCTAGAAATACATAGGTCCAGCCAGAATGAAGAAATGTCATGTCAAAAAAGCAAGACGCATCCGCAGCACACATAACATGTGCATGACAGCTGCGGACTTCATTGCGGAATTTAGAATCTCCATTGAAGTCAATGGAGAAATTCCGCCATGAGTCCGCCACTGCTCCGCAACATCCATTGCATGCTGCGGACACCAAATTCCGCACCTCAGCCTATGCTCCGCAGCGGAATTTTCAGCCTCGTCTAAACGAACCCTACTAAATAGAAGTGGAAGTCAATGGAGAAACGGCTCCGCTGCGGATTAACGCTGCGGAGTGTCCGCAGCGGAATTCAAGAGCAATTCCGCCACGTGTGTTGTGGCGAGAATGTTGTGTTTTTAAAAAAAAAAAAAACAAACAGACAAACATACAAATACATTGTGTATAAAGGACTTCATATTCTCCTATCAACTACCAGCCGCTGTGTCTACAGCACCCAAAAAATATCCAAAAACGAGCAAAATCACCGCGTGTGAATCCAGCCTAACTCCTACAGAAATGTGGAAATCCATACTACACTACATCTACTGTACATATGATTTCAATCTTGGTTCTCACATAACCCTATAGAGACTGACACATTCCAGCGAATCACTATTATCCTGCCATGGGCTTTTACTCCTGGAACTTTTCCGGCTATAATTGCTTTGAAATTTGGCAGCCATTTTTAACTCGTCCATGGGAAAACGACGCAGTTATGATTTCAATTATGTCAGGAATTATGATTATATGGTCGATATGGTCAACACAAATTGTCTGGTCCCGATTAGGAGAAACAATAAAAGGGAACACAAGCAGTGGTGGTTATTGTATCCCGTCTGCCTCTCCCGCTATCTACTGCACATCCAAACCTCAAGGGTCCAGCACGATCATCCTATTCGTGATTGCGAGAAGTCTTGGAAAGCAAATTTGATCTACTTTCTGCAACGCCATCTTTTTCTGGTACTGGCGCTGCAAACCTAATTAGCAAACTCACTCATTAGTCTTCGGGAAAAATTAGCACAGCTTATGCTAATTACTCCAGTAAAATTTAATAAACTCTTTGAAATCGGGATAGATTAATGAGGTTTTATTTATTGAACTAAAATAACTATAAGGAAAAAGGTTAGGACACAGGGATACCCATTGTGGTAATAAAACCACAATTTATTCCATTCCAGCACAGGAATTTTATAGCTACGCTTTTAAATTCAAATATGAGTTACAATTCGGATGTTAAATCAATCCCGAACTTAATTTAAAAGAAGAAACTCTCCTCCCCCCCTCTTCCAGCCATGATTTGCTGCTCGGCATAACTTCTCGCTTTTAATGGGGGTTGTGAATTTGTGTCACGGAAATAGCTCCTTTCAAATGACATCATTGGATCATTAGACGGCATTTCGTTTCTGAGAAATCAGAGTCTTTGGGCATATTCACGACACCTTACAAGCTACAGAAACACAAACGGGGGTTCACAGGAGACTACGCAAAGCTGTGCTCAGGCCAAGGCTGCTCAAGACGTTACCTACACTTAAAAGGTGCCTGGAAAAATCACACCTCGAATATACTTGGCAATGACACAAGGACATCCATAAAATGGAACATAGGATCTGATAGACTGTAAGGGTAATGTACAGATAGAGGAATGAATCCTATGTGTGCAGGGTAATGTTTCCTTATAAAGCACTTTAATACAAGGGGTCATTCTCAAAGGTGATCTGTCACCTCTCCTGACATGTCTGTTTTAGTAAATACCTGAATTCCCCATGAAATAACAATTCTGGAACATATTTTCTTAGAGCTCTGTGTTGTACCGTTCCTCGGTTATTCCTTCTAGAAATGCATAAATAAATTGACAACTGTTACCATTCTCCTTGTCAAAGGGGTGTGTCCCTACACAGTCTGAGACTAAGAGCACTGATTGGACAGTGTCAGTCTGTGTAGGGATACACCCCCAGCTGGTCACACCCAGTTGTCAATTTATTCATACATTTCTAGGAGGAATAACGGAGGAACGGCACAACATAGTGTTCTAAGAAATAATGTTCCAGAATTTTTATTTCATGAGCAATACAATTATTTACTAAAACAGACATGTCAGGAGAGGTGACCGGTCCTCCACATTATAGTCTACTCAATACATTCAGACCTGAATATCCCTCTTTCTCCGTGTTGGACTCTCGGGTAGCTAGGAGGGTAGGATATGGAGAGTTGTTTGGGGGGCCCTCACACTGTAGAGCTGTTATTCCTGCCATTTTTTTTAATTTCCTGTGGCATGGGGGGCAGTGAGGTGGTCACCGCAAAATTGTTAGTTTTTCCCCTGCAAGATTGAAAAAAATATATGTGTTGACTCTGCAGGGCCGTGATTACGCTACTCAGGGAGGAAAATCACCGGCATCCACAGTGTTCCCTATATGTCACCTGCAGTCACAGGGACACGTATAGAAAAATTTCAATGTGAGAACCCCTAAAAAAGTCCTCATATCTCAGCTTGCTCAGCAGTCACGGTGAGCAGTGTCAGAAGGGGTTCCTTGGACCTGCCAGAGGTGATGATTCTAAGGCCCACCCTCCATCTATACAGAACATGTACACGTCCACTTTTAATTTCATCGTAATCTTTGTTGCCATCATTGTACACACAGGACATATCATTAATAAGGTCTAGTAGGTTATTTGCAAGTCCTTCCATAAGAAATAGACCCCAGTGGCAAGCTCCAAATGGGGTTGTCTTCGACTGGACATTTGTGACCTTGTTGTATGATTGTGTCAGTGCCTGGGCTCTAAGTGTGATATTTAAGAGTAGAATATTGGGGATAAACCAATATAGCAACAAGACATGCACGCTGAAGAACAAAGGGTTTCCCCATGGATGAAGGGGGGAGTCATGGTCATTCTCATGGTCATGTACAACATGGAGGGGCTGGAGTGCTGTACATGTCATGAAAGTGTGGTCATGTGATATAGCAGGATCGGGAAAGGAAGTATCGTTGATCAGTGATCAAAGATGGAGGTCAAACTCTAGAACCCACCCCTCTGTAAGCCATTGTCCAAGAGAAGGAAGCCTGCTAAGAAGATGTCTGAATATATTGTTCATAGGTAAGTCATCCATTATTTAAAAAAAAGCCGTTGATCTCATGCATCTATGAATATTATAATTATGGGGTGGTTCTTATGTAGACCATTAAGTTCATTTTAAGCATAAAGGGGATTTCCAAAGTTGCTGAGAAAACGTACTTGTTACAAGAAAAGAGAACTCTCTATAATAAGTGACGTTTCCGCCATTCTTTTCTTTATTTCAGGTTTATTTCAGGCTCTGAAACCTGACTAGAAGCGGGATCATGTTGTAATGGCAAAAATATAACAAAAATGTCATATTTCATAATATATGATATTATAGAGCGATCTAATTTTGCTGTATTAAAAATTTGTAAGACAGTGGTCCTGTTTACATGATGTCTGCCTATATCTGGGCTTGAACAGTATCTGTTCCTTGTTTTATACCGCAATGAGAGTTGCAGTTTCGTGAGTACACCCGGGGGCTCCTATACAACATCCTGTTCAACCCGACCCAATGTCAGCATAGTCTATCATAAACTAATGCTCAGATATTCTCTTACCAGAGATGCCTATCTATCTATCTATCTATCTATCTATCTATCTATCTATCTATCTATCATCTATCTATCTCATTATCTATCTATCTATCTATCTATCTGCTATCTATCTATCTATCTATCTATCTATCTATCTATCTATCTATCTATCTATCTATCTATCTATCTATCTATCTATCTATCATCTATCTATCTATCTCATATCTATCTATCTATCTATCTCATATCTATCTATCTATCTACTTAATAAACATGGCTTGCCATGCATAAATGATGTATCATAAGTTATTCCAACTACATAGGTTACTGGGTATGACTAATTCCCTCACACTGTAGGAGGGTATAAGAATATTATGTAAATGGTTCTATGTTGGTTTACTTTAAATATATGTTTTACGTCATGGGAAATTCATGTTTTCTAGAAAGGATTGCCCCAGTTTTGAACACCCCTGAAAGCAAAAGAAGTGATCCTGTAAATCATGTATGAACTGAACAGCTTCAGATTAAATTGATATGTATAAAATGTACGAATGATTTTATAACAAATACCTATATGAAACATTACTGTTTATACCACAGCCCCCCTATAACACAAAACATATGTCAAAAGAAGGCTTGAGTGCAGGAATATTAGGAAAGGTATGAGGCAATGTTCTAGATTCTAGGGATATAACATGTCACCAATGATCCTAGGCATATGTTACTGCTCTTGGCACTGTGGAAAGGGCATCAATCAGCCGATACAATTATTTCAATTAGGGTGCCCTTTGGGGTACCCAAAGGAAATGTGACGCATTTCTCAGTAAATCAATGCCGAGGGCTCAGGTTTCAAAATAGGAGGTTTTTCTAATTGCAAGGGCATATATATAATTAAAGAGGCCCCTGTGGCAATACAGAGAGGGCATCAGCTTAGGTTAGCCAAATTCCCTTCTCTCATGAGTGACATGAACCTGCTCAGGGCTACTGTTCTCCACATTAGCAAACAATGGAAGGGTAAAGCAGTACTATTGGTCACTATGCCCTTCTTTCCAACAAGAAATGGGAAGGGGCGAAAAAAGCAAAGGGTCCTCTTGGATAGGGGAGTGCAGGGGTGTAGCTATGGTCAGGCATGTGCTACTGGATGCTGGATGCTAGGGGGCACCAACCGGCAACTCTGCCTTGACCAGGATATTTAGATACAGGGTGAGGGTAGCAAACTGAATCAATGCCCCTGGTGAAGGAAGCTAGTACATTGGGGGTGTAGTGGAAACAATCAGCAATAGGGGCACCATTTTTTTTTCTATGTGGCCTTCTCTATTACTAATATTTCACATCTAGTCTATCCATCCTGGATACAAATGCTAACCAATTATTGGATACAGGATTTAAGGAATTTAATTGTGACAAAATATTTTTACAACCAGATGAGTAACCCCCTCCCTTTGTGGTTTGCAACAGATTTATTTAAAAAAAAACTTTTTCTTTTTTTAGAAGAAAGCTTAAAATATTTTCCATTCTGTCTGAATCAATAAAGTGGTACACTAAAGCAAACACAAGGAATTGTTCAGGCTGTGCTAAAATTTGCATGTTCAAAGAGAGCGGGCAAAGTGACTTCGAAATTAGGAACTGGGCAAACAGACCTTGATTATTTTTATTTGTTATTTTTTTTAGGGCCGATGTTATCAGCGTCAATATTACCATATAATTAACCATATCAACTAACATAATACATAATATTATAAAATATAACATAATAAAGTTTAGAATAACAAGGGATATAATGATATGCTGGGAAGATAAGTAGATACTGTATAGAAATATCCTTTATGAATCATTTTTACCATTAAGGTGGAAGTAGATCACTGACTAACGCTGCTGTTATCACATTCACTTCATAAGTAACCATTATCAAGTGGTCTTGAAAAGAAAACAATTTTTACAGCCACACCGCCTTGCGTAGAAGTGACTCATACATTATTACAAGCTTGGCAGTCAACCAGCAAAATATGTAGGGGGGAAATTTATAAACTTTTCTACGCCAGCTTTCTGCCATAGAAAAGTCGCAAATGGCACAAAAGTTCAATTTGCGTTAAAAATTTATACTTTTGTGCCATTTCTGCTGCTCACGCCACTTTTCTAAAAAGTGGGGCGAAAGCTTAGCGGAACTGGCGTAAATTGTGGCACAAGTCTACTCCAGCTCAGAGATGCGCCTCTAAATAAATTAGGCATATTTAACTCTTTCTTTACATTAAGATGGCGTATGAAATGCCAGTCTTACAAAATTTCCTCCATCGTCTTTAACGCGCAATTACATTGTATATATGGTTGCAACTAGAATTCAAGTATACATGCGGCATTAAAGGGTTATTTGAGATTGGAAAAAAAAATTCTGCCTTATTTTTCCAAAAACAGCGCCACTCTTGTCAATGGGCTGAATCTGGTATTGCAGTATAGCCCAAATCAAATGAATAGGGATGAGCTGCAATACCAGAAGTAGCCAATGGACAAGAGTGTCGAGGTTTAAAAAAAAAATAAAGCAGACATTGTTTTTTTTTATATCAGAGATCCTTTTTGTTTGATTTTATTTTTTGTAAATTTGTAATCAATTGCTCGAATTGTTCTGAAATACTAGACCATGATGCTTTGCAGTAAGGACCTTAAGAGAGATTTGTTACTTCTCATAAAGGCATTGTCTAGTTTAGAAACCCCATTTTTTAATAATCTATTAGTGAATTCTGAGTTATTAAAGGGGGGGTCTCCCATTCAGGACCATCATCTATTAACCGGAGCGGAGAGCAGCAACAAAGAGCATCTCCCACTATGGAGTACTTGGCATATCTGTGCATTATTTAATCAGCACAGTGTAATACCTAATTTTTCCTGTGGTGGCGCTGCAGGGGAATGGTACACTCGTTGCCTGGTTCCCCTACAGATTACAGCTGATTATTGGGGTTTCCATCAGAGGGACAGGCTGAGATGAGTTTAACATTGGGGGATTGTTCTAACATAAGGGATTGTCCAAAGCCAACAAACCCTTTTACAGATTGGAAGTGACAAATGCTCTAAGGGTATGTTCACACGGGGGGGGGTCCGTAACGGCTGAAATTACGGGGATGTTTCAGCCTGAAAACATCCCCGTTAATTCAGCCGTACCGGCATGTGCAGGCGCTTGAACGCCGCGTCAATTACGGCCGTAATTAGCGCTGCTATTCATTGGAGTCAATGAATAGCGGCTCCAATTACGGCCAAAGAAGTGACAGGTCACTTCTTCTACGCGGGCGTCTATTTACGCGCCGTCATTTGACAGCGGTGCGTAAATATACGCCTCGTGTGAACAGACAAACGTCTGCCCATTGCTTTCAATGGGCAGATGTTTGTCAGCGCTATTGAGGCGCTATTTTCGGGCGTAATTCGGGGCAAAAACGCCCGATTTACGTCCGTAAATAGGCCGTGTGAACATACCCTAAGGGTATGTTCACACGGCGGGGGTCCGTAACGGCTGAAATTACGGGGATGTTTCAGCCTGAAAACATCCCCGTAATTTCAGCCGTAACGGCATGTGCAGGCGCTTGAACGCCGCGTCAATTACGGCCGTAATTAGCGCTGCTATTCATTGGAGTCAATGAATAGCGGCTCCAATTACGGCCAAAGAAGTGACAGGTCACTTCTTTGACGCGGGCGTCTATTTACGCGCCGTCATTTGACAGCGGCGCGTAAATATACGCCTCGTGTGAACAGACAAACGTCTGCCCATTGCTTTCAATGGGCAGATGTTTGTCAGCGCTATTGAGGCGCTATTTTCGGGCGTAATTCGGGGCCAAAACGCCCGATTTACGTCCGTAAATAGGCCGTGTGAACATACCCTAAGTGTGAAAAAAAAGGTGCTAAGAGCAGTTATCACTTTTTTTTCTTTAACCTTTTGTCCATTGTCACAACATCTTAGGAAATCCTGCATTATAAATTTACCTTTTTGTAATTCAGACGGCTTCAGAAAGGCAAATGTACGGTAATTTAAAAAAAATGCAAAAAAAATTTGGAAAATCAAAATTGAAATAATGTTTCTTGTTCTCAATTGAGACATGTCATGTTCAGTTATCCTACAACCAATAAGGTAATTTTTCCATCATCCTAAAGGTTTATTGTTAATTTAAAGTAACATACAGTCAGAGCAAGGTATAAAAAAAAAAAAGTTTCTTTTTTTTTCTTTAAATTCGACAAAGTTTAAAAAATATATACAATATGTGCACAATTTTATATCATTTCATAGAAATTCCTCAAATCTTAAATAAAACAGAAGAAAATTAACAAGCTGATTCGGTTTGCTAGTTATAGAAAAGGCCGCATATCTTAAAAAGTAACAATTTCACGCCCTAGTGATCCAGGCCTCTTTACTGTCAGTCCTTGTTAATGCACTGTACACTCTCTACACTCAAAGGAGGGTTAATACTCAGAGATCAGTAATGAGAACAGGACAGTGCGACGATATATCCAATTACATAAGGCCTAACTAAAAAGCAGGGAAAAGCCTGATACAGGAACTAATAACTACCCAGAGTAAAACAAGGAAAACGAGAGAGGAAAAAATAATAAACAAGCGAGGAACAGAAATAATAGGTGGAAAATAGGCTGTAACTCAGAGCAAGAAAGTTATTATAAGAAGTTTAATAACAATAAAGCATGATTATAAATACACATTTAAACATTATAGAAATACAGGTATGATGATAGATAGATAGATAGATAGATAGATAGATAGATAGATAGATAGATAGATAGATAGATAGATAGATAGATAGATAGATAGATAGATAGATAGATAGATGGATGGATGGATGGATGGATGGATGGATGGATGGATGGATGGATGGATTAGATAGATAGATAGATAGATAGATAGATAGATAGATAGATAGATAGATAGATAGATAGATAGATAGATAGATAGATAGATAGATAGATAGATAGATATGAGATAGATAGATAGATAGATAGATAGATAGATAGATAGAGAGAGAGAGAGAGAGAGAGAGAGAGAGAGAGAGAGAGAGAGATAGATAGATAGATAGATAGATATGAGAGATAGATAGATAGATAGATAGATAGATAGATAGATAGATAGATAGATAGATAGATAGATAGATAGATAGATAGATAGATAGATAGATAGATAGATACGAGATAGATGGATAGATAGATACGAGATAGATGGATAGATAGATAGATAGATAGATAGATAGATAGATAGATAGATAGATAGATAGATAGATAGATAGATAGATAGATAGATAGATAATGAAACTAATAAATGAATGTGGGTGTTTTTGTGTTTATATATTATATATATCTTTGAAAAAAAGAAAGTAACATTGGAAAAAAACACAAGTTATCCTTTCATTTTTCACTTTTATTGTACTAATGTTCTAAAACACTTTATTTTAACATGCAGAGTAATTTAAATAAAAAAATCCACTAATGTAGATAAAAACCTCACATTTTTAACATAGTTAAAAAAAACTGCCACTTTTATGTAGACATAATTCAGATATTGTTTATCGTTAGACGAGGATGCAGTGGATTTGCTCAGAGCTGAGAGCATTTCCTCCAGGGATTTTTTCACAGATTAGTTCCTTACACAGACCATTCCTACTCGTTGACAGACACATTCCATAAACCAGCAAGGCCAGTTGGGTGAAAACAAAAAAAAACATCAACTTTGGAATGAGATTTTCCACGTTCCAGCAGCCTATAACATATTCCGTGCACATACATGAATGTGGAGGTGCACAAACTAATTTACAATGTATTTATTAGAGAAAGAGTTGTCAACGTCAATGGGTGGATAATTAATTGGCAACATCTAATTCAAAGTAGCCACTAGGAAGAAAAAAAAATTGGATTTATTCACAAGCTGCCGAGTTTCTAATAACCTAGGAATGGGTTAAGGTAGGTACCTTCATGTTGCGGGAAAATGACAGACTACGTTAATTATAATCTTTTTGACATTTTTGGGGAAAAATAGTAAAGTAATAGTCTAGTAAAGTAACCACCATGCATATGAGCATGTAGCCATAAATAAATCAATACATTTAATGAATTCATTCATTGATTAAACTAAACATATTGGTCTATTATAGACGCAGGGATGTACATAAAGCAGAGAAGACCCCATAGATAATTTCTCAATGGGTCCCACTTTGAAGTTGGTTCACACCAACACTCATACACTATTTGAAACATGAATGACCCAAAGCTTCTTTTGCCCCATCCAATCCTATCTAGGAGAAAAGGATAGCATGACCCTCTTTTTTTCCCTACTAGCGCCAGTTGAGAGGTGGAACTCTACTTAAAGGGTTTTTTGGCTTAGCAAACCCTTTTACACCCTATTAGGGAGTTGTGAATTAATAGAGGGGGGTCCTCGGTTCAGGATCCTCATATCAGGGCCAAAGTGAAGAGCCGTACAAAGAGTGTCTGGAGGACCTGACCCAACCTGCATTACACAGACAACTTATTGATTTGAATGGGCACTGTGTAATGCCTAATTTCCCCTGTGGTGGTGCTGCAGGGAAATAGAATACTTAGGCTGAGTCCAGACATGGTGGAAAAGATCCTCTGCAAATTCTTCTGCGTATTCGGGGCAAAATCCATATGTGTTGAGCCAAATCTGCAGCATTTCTGCAACGCCTGAACATACATTTACAGCCAGATTTCCTTGCAGATAACAGCTGATCACTGGGGGTCCCAGCAGGGGGCCACTTTCTGATCAGCTTATTTTCAAGGGACCCTTCTAACAAGCAGGGATTGTCCAAAGCAGAAAACTATATTAATTTTTTATTGTCCATTGGGTACCAGTAAGTGGCATACCCCTTTCTCCCTGGGCCTCAAAGCAGCTGCCTGGTTTGCCTCTGTGGTACATAGCCCCTTGTATAGAGGCAACATCTCTTCTCTGTTGGCTCTCCGAGAGGTGAATCACCTATGATCTCGAAAACCAGCGGCAGCATTTACTGGAATCGGGCTGTCCTACAATACCAGAGTGGGGGTGTTTCTGGAAGAAAGCAGCCATGTTTTTCTACGCTCCCACAATTCTTTTAATCAGATATTTTATCATCTTACCTTTGTAGTAACTTTTTATATAACATTATAAAACATAATCAAAAATATTCCAACCACAAAAATAGCAAACAGACCAGGAAAACAGTCTCATGAGTAAATTCTTAGCAGTTAAAAGCAACACACACAATCACTGAACACAATATGAATGAAAAAAAATTATATTAATATTGTATATTTAAGAGGAACATATCCCTCTAGTGGAATACCAATGTTTTTTTTACTTCAACAACTACAACATGGCGCCTTCTTTGATATATAGATGACATTAAAGTCACTGTAACATTTCTTTAAGACCAAATCAGATCATGGATAGTGAGAGGAACGGGGAAATATATCACATTTGGTGTCATTTAGCTCCTATCCATCATCTACTGTGGACTTGAGTGACCAAGTTTCCATCATGACGCATTACAAACTACGTCACACTCACATAAAGTGAACTCCATGTTCAAAAACCAGTGATAAACCAGGAAATACAAGAATGCCAAAATCTTTGGGTCCAAACCAGACCTATGGAAACCTAACTACCCATATAGGATTTATTCTTCATCTTTCAGGACAGAAATAAAAGACGAGACCAACAAAGAAGACTGTTGCATCTCAGCAAAGTCCTAAACTTCTCTTAGTGGGGGGTGTTGTGTGAACCCACCTCTACCCACACTCTGGTGCCACAGAACATCAAATGAGCCAGATAGACCTCATCTCCAACACATCCATCCATCAGGCACTTAGGACATGTACATGGCATACCACAAGCAAATTGAGATTGAATGCAAATAAAGCCCCGACATTACCAGAAAATTTAAACCAAATCCAAGTCTAAATACATATTGTAGGTAACATAGCGGCATCTACCACCCAGTGCCAAGAAGGCGGCCATTTTGTTGGTAAAATTCCAAATATATGTTCTAAGTAGGATTTGGTCAGGACAAATATCGGTAAACCCTGACCAGTGTTCTCAAGCCAATTGTTCATAGTGGGCACAGAGGGAACATTCTCATGGTTGAGGCCACCGTTTCTTAACCGTGTGTAAGCAATGGGTGGTCGATACCCTCGAAATGAAAGCAGCAGTGACACTTCATCAAAAATCCAAATTTTCAATTTTTCCTCTTGTTTTTAGAGATATCCTATTTTGTAGACCCAGGTTGTCACACTACGTCTCTCCTCCAGTCTTAATGACAACACTTCTGGTCCCCTGCGCCGTCCAGTCAGCATTGTCATAGAGGGCTTTGATGTGGATCAAAATAACAACCCACATTAAAGAGGATTTGTCAGCACTCCCGATGTGTCTGTTTTAGAAAATACTTGTAATTCCCATGAAAAACCAATACTGGAACATCTTTTCTTTAAAAATCTGTGTTATTTTGTTCCTCTGTTATTCCTCCTGGAAATGTATGAATACATTGACAACTGGGCGATACCATTCTCCCTGACAATAAGGTGTGTCTCTACACCGTATGACACTGTCCAATCAGTGCTGACAGTATTAGCCTGTGTAGGCACACACCCTATCGACAAGGGGAATGGTAACAACCCAGTTGTCAATTTATTCATACATTTCTAGTAGGAATAACAGAGGACAGCATAATGCAGAGTTCTAAAAAAAAAATCTCCAGAATTGTTATATTTTGAGGAATAGGCAGGTCCTCTTTAATGTATATATTCCGACTAATAGCCTGTATATGAGCATTGATTATTTTGATGTATATCAATGTCCTCTATTAAAATGTTGCCCAGACTGTTGTCCAGTTCCTCTGCAGAAAACCAGAGGTACTGTCATAGGGACCGTAGTAGAGCTACGACTATACAACACAGCCCTTCTCTTCAAGATTGGATATCATGGTTCACATTTGGTGAACACAATAAAAGGTTAAATGTCCCCCTTGGATATTCTCCTTTGAATGCCGTGTATACAGTAGGTATAGCAATTTAATAGAACTGATTTGCAAGAGTTTCCGCCACTGTAAAGTCAAATCTAAATATAATAGTACGCCATAGATTTAGCCATGTTTTACATTTATTTCAGATCCTGGTGTGACCACTAGCATTGATAAGCACAAGGCCAGGCAGCTTCCTGAAAGCCAACGTCTCTTTACAGTAAATTTCTATGATCGGTTTAAGAAACTTTATTAAGTCTGAAAAGCAATTAGAGATTGTGCTACGTTATGGAACAGATGTAATAAAGGGCAGGGAAGGTGTTACATGGTCGAGTGCTCGCTCGTCTAATGCCACTGCAGTGTGCTGTACCCAACCGTCACTGCTGCTTTCATCTGCCCAACACCCTCTCTGAGAAGCGGCATGGGGCAGGTGATTCATTGTAATGAGGTTCAGCAATAGAAGAGAAATAAAGGCAGCTCCAACCTGTCAATAATCACCGGATCGGAGGGTGTCTCGTTCCGATTCCCACAACTCTTCTTATCACAACAGCGACTGCGGAGTAAAAAAAAAACAAGAGGAGGTTTCAGTATTATGGCTGTGCTACAAATTCAGCCTCATTGAGACAGCAGGTCGAAATTGCGGCGACATTAACGGCGTTCTAGCTACCTGGAAGCCGTGTCAGAAAACACGTTAAGGCCACATGGGGGCTAATTACTCGCTGTAACCGCGTCCAGCGCAGCTGCCAGCTTATTAGGCCTAGGAGCGACACAGGTAAACGAGAAAATTGTCGCCTAAATGCTGAAGTTATGTCTTTTTAGGGTATGTTCACACGGCCTATTTACGGACGTAAATCGGGCGTTTTTGCCCCGAATTACGCCCGAAAATAGCGCCTCAATAGCGCTGACAAACATCTGCCCATTGAAAGCAAGACGGCGCGTAAATAGACGCCCGCGTAGAAGAAGTGACCTGTCACTTCTTTGGCCGTAATTAGAGCCGTTATTCATTGACTCCAATGAATAGCAGCGCTAATTACGCCCGTAATTGACGCGGCGTTCAAGCGCCTGCACATGCCGTTACGGCTGAAATTACGGGGATGTTTTCAGGCTGAAACATCCCCGTAATTTCAGCCGTAACGGACGCCCTCGTGTGAACATACCCTTATAGTTATGTCATATAGAAGTCACATCTTATTTGCAAAGTACCTGAACACATTTAGTGAACCCAAATATCCTTCGTTTTAGCGAAGCTTTCATTCTGTCGCACTTACCAACATCTATTGAAAAGCAATATAAAGGTGTCATCTAAAAAAAAAGTCACAAGTGACCGCAAAGATAGTAGAAAGATGCAATCACAATTTTTGGGTGACTGGAACCCGTCAGTCCCGCAGACCTGACGGAGTCAGGTCTCAGCGCTAGATACAGCTGCTCTGTATACAGGATACAAAGCGGCTGTATCTCAAAAAGTAAAAGTAATTTTTAATAAAAAAGCATTTGGAAAGTTGCACCAGACACTCTGATAGACATTTAAAAAAAGAACAAAAAAAACCCAACGATTTCCAAGGTGTACATAGACTTTAAAGGGGTTGTCCGTTTTTAATAAGTAAAGGTTATAATGAAAAGTTATACATACATTTTCCAACATACTTTCTGTATCAATTCCATATGGTCTTCAAGATCTCTGCTTGCAGTCATATAAAATGAAACTTCATTGTTTACTTCCAGTGGATACAAATCTGTTTCGGTCATGTGAAGGACACACAGGTGTTCGGTTCGTTACAAGAAGCAGCCCTGATAACTGTACTGTAATTGTAACGAGCCATGCACCTGTGTGTCCATTACATGACTAGAACAGAATTGTATCCACTATAAGCAAGCAGTAGTGGATTAAGTGTACCAAAGACACTGGGCTGTTCACATAACTTGGCACCCCATCCTGCCCCCGCCATAGCTATACTGAGCAGCAGTAAAATGGCAATGAATGGCAATTGAGCATAAAGGGGGCACTCAACAGAAGGACACTAAAGGGGCAATAAATGGAAAATGGGCACATCATTAGTGCCCACTTGAAATTATTTTACCCCTTAGTGCCTTTTTGTTCAGTGACCACTGAATGCCAATTTGCCATTTATTGCCGTCCCTTCAGCACCGTTTTTACCGAAAAACACTAGAATTGAACTGAGTTTGTTTCTTCCCCCCTTTGTGGCAGAGAATCGCAGTAATGGCGCACGGCACTGCTAAACGCAGTTGCAATTACATCGCTGATGCTCTCCTTGTGCCCCCCGCTGTGTACACTGTATAACTGCAAGCAGAGATCTTGAAACCCATGAGGAACTGGTACAATATGTATAGTTAATGTGTTTAACTTTTCACTATACAATGAATAACATTCATTTACTAAAACCGGGATCCCCCTTTAATGCATCCCTGCTGTTGGACCCTGGAGCTGTAGATGTGGCCTCCTTGGGTTTTGGCTGTTGGTTATAGCAATTGTGGCATAGTTCAGAATTTTTTATGCAAATTTTTAGTGCAATTAAATTTTTTCTTAGCCCTAAGCAGAAGTGCAGCCTTTAAGCCAGGATCACACATGCAGTTTTGATGAGCCAAAGCCAGAAGTGGATCCAAAAGAAAGCAAAGGTATAAAGAAAACACTGTTACATCTCCCTTTTTTGGTGTCAACTTCTGTGTTCGGACCAAAAAACTGCACTAAAAACTGCAACAAATACATTATTAAACTCATTATTATGGCAAATGTAAATGAACCAGGCAGCTCAGGACGAGCAGAGACATTTTTCTCTTAGAGAATGAGGAGTGCTGCAATGCATGTCATTGTGGAAGGATGAAAAAAGGAATTGAAATAATAAGATTAATTGTTTTTCTTCTAGTATGTACTGTAAATCAATGTATATGTAAAAAAAAATGTTTATAAAATTTTAAATCAAAAGCAAAATACGTCATCAATAATTACAATGAAATCTAAAATAGGAAATAGAGATTTATGTTTTTGTTTTTTTTTAGTAGAAGTCATTTATCACATTTTCCGTATAACATGGTAATTCCGACTTTCACCACTGGGGCACGAAGACAATTGCATATTTCATTAATCTTTACAGTGAAATAAAACTATACACACAGTGTATTCTACTAGACGAGTAATTTAGGAAAGTCATTTGTCCCGGTGACTAGAGTAGTGGAAAGGTTTTGACTTGTAATAAATAATGGTTTAAACCAATGCAGCGCCAGTCTCTGTGAGTTTTGCCCAGGCTTTACACAGAGAGCCCTGCTTGTAACTTAAGGCACCCCCTGCCAGCTGGACTAATGCCACTTTGTGCCCTGCAGAGTCCAACAAAGTCATCTCTATGGCCGTCCTTGATCTCTCACACAATGTAGCCAATTTCTACGAGGTAGCACCATATGCGGCACACTGAATTTGCGGATGGCCAAATCCTTTTATGGCAGTCACGAGGATGTTTGTCCATGAAATAAGGCAAAATAGAGTGTTCTGTGTAAGTAACTGAAAGATATAGAACAGGATCTGGCGCCAATCACAAGCATCGGGATTTAATCTTTGGAAAGATCAGAGAGTGCAGACCTTAGGCCTCGGCCATATTAAGTCTCTGTAGGGGCTGTAGTGCAAAACCCATTAAAGTTGCCACCTATTCCACCCAAAAATACCGTCCAGGTTAACACGTGTAAATAGATAGTGCCACACACTGTGCCCCTGTAGATAGTGCCACACACAATTCCCCCGGTAGATAGTGCCACACACAGTACTCTTATGTAGATAGTGCCACACACAATGCCACCGGTAGATAGTGCCACACACAGTGCCCCCTATAGATAGTGCCACACACAGTGCTCTTATGTAGATAGTGCCACACACAATGCCACCGGTAGATAGTGCCACACACAGTGCCCCTATAGATAGTGCCACACACAGTGCTCTTATGTAGATAGTGCCACACACAGTCCCCCCCCCTGCTGATAGTGCCACAGAGTGCCCTCTATGACTCCAGACCCCTGATCAGACCTCAGACCAGACTAAAAAATAAATTATTTTTTATAAAATCAACCTACTCACCTTTTAAATCTCCCTGACACTCCAGTGCTGACATCCTGGTGGTCCTCGCTGGCCCTGCAGCAATGACGTCAATTACATAATTTACCTTACCGATGCAGCCAATCACTTGCCTTGCAGCGGTCGTGTGAATGATGTATGCAGTGTCATTGCTGCCGGACCGGCGGGGTACCACCCCAACGTTGGCACTGGTTCGACAGGGGGATTTAAAAGGTAATCTTTTTTTAGATCATAACATTGACTGCAGTCACTTATAGTTTTTCACTGGCAATTATTATCGCCGGCGAAAATCTTTTACAGGCACCGGCTTATTGATGTGGACACCGGCCGGGGGGCAACCCTAGCACCTGAATGAGATCATAATGTACCTTTGCATGCCTCAGAGGTATGGCTCTGACAGAAAAAAAATCATGCCATGTTCCATCGGATTCAATATTATTATCATTGCTTCTAAAGCAGAATAATACGGTGCTGTTGTCTCTGTAGTATGGATGTCCAAATGCCGCCATACGTGCCCAAGGCACAAGTGGACATATTCATTATTTTATTTTAACGGAGCATTTTTAAGTAAAGTACCAGCGGTCTTGTTGTCTCCAACAGGGGTTGGGATCCAGTTTTTCGAGAATCCTGAAAAGCATATATATAAGGACAGTTTTGCAGATTTACTGATGAAAGGGATGAATCCATACATAACTGGGCTGATTTTCCATTCAGTACTCACAAAAAGCTGAGTGATAACCCCTTTAGGCTGGGTTCACACTACCTATTTTCAGACGTAAACGAGGCGTTTTATGCCTCGTTTTACGTCTGAAAATAGGGCTACAATACGTCGGCAAACATCTGCCCATTCATTTGAATGGGTTTGCCGACGTACTGTGCTGACAACCTGTGATTTACGCGTCGTCGTTTGACAGCTGTCAAACGACGACGCGTAAAAATACAGCCTTGTCAAAAGAAGTGCAGGACACTTATATACATTATATGCGGGACACTTATATACATTATATGCAGGACACTTATATACATTATATGCAGGACACTTATATACATTATATGCGGGACACTTATATACATTATATGCAGGACACTTCTTTCAGACGTAATTTGAGCCGTACTTCATTGAACTCAATGAAGAGCAGCTCAAAATTTACGGCTGTCAGAGAAGCCTCGCAAAATGCGAGGAGGAGGAATTACGGCTGAAACGAGGCAGCTGTTTTCTCCTGAAAACAGTCTGTCATTTCAGCCGTAAAAACCTCTCACCGTGTGCACATACCCTTAAGGGTATGTTCACACGACAGCGTCCATAACGGCCGAAATTACGGGGATGTTTTCAGGAGAAAACATCCCCGTAATTTCAGCCGTAACGGCATGTGCAGGCGCTTGAACGCCGCGTTCATTACGGACGTAATTGACGCTGCTTTTCATTGGAGTCAATGAATAACGGCTCCAATTACGCCCCAAGAAGTGACAGGTCACTTCTTTGACGCGGGCTTCCATTTACGCACCGTCATTTGACAGCGGCGCGTAAATTTACGCCTCGTGTGATCAGACAAACGTCAGCCCATTGCTTTCAATGGGCAGATATTTGTCAGCGCTTTCAAGCCGCATTTTTCGGACGTAATTCGGGACAAAAACGCCCGAATTACGTCCGTAATTAGTGTGTGTGATCATACCCTAAGAGCTGTAATAGAAGCCATTGGGTGACCCAGCTTTTCCAGGGAAACAGATACAAGACATGTTAAAGAAAATTTTTAACAGCGTATCAGAAGATGACGACTCAAGGTAAATAATATTTCATTTCCAATTAGGAAAAATAAACTACTTGAACCTTTGATCCTCCTTATCTGTATGATGGTAACTAACCAATCATCACGCACCCGAAAATTCACTCCACATCTGAATTCAAGGCGCTACCCATAGGAATGTTTTAGTAGGCCATAAATTTGCTCCCTTTGTCACATAAATGCAAAGCTTTATTGTGCTGTTAGTCTTGACAGAAAGCCCTGCAGAAAGTTGTTTAGGGATTAAATCTCTAAAACAAGCCATTTCGAAACAGAGGGATTTCACTATTTCATGTCTGGTTACAGGGAATTTCATCTTGGGGGAAGCAGGCTGTCTCTCACACCATATGGCAAATGGCCGCGCATAGCAATTAGCTGGGCTGATTAATGGTGAGCAGACTCTAATTTTATGCTCATAACCAAAGCTCCATTTGCACCTCTTGTGCAAAATCAGCACTTCCCCTCATCCTCTAATTTTGTGCTAACGCATTTTACCTTCTCTGACGGTGGAGGGGAAGATTTCTGAACCGCATCAAATTCTGATATAGTGTAACTGAAGAACGCTATCTTCAGTAATGGCCAATTAACAGTCGATCAGTCAATATGAGTACAGGTAGAGAAAATACATGGGAGTTGCATCATAAAATATAATGGTTATGTCAGGAGTAATTTCACCATTTTCAAATTTCATCAAATTTTTAAGAAATTTTCTTGACACTAATATGTTATATTTTATCGAAAGTGTTATTACTGTTTTATCAATTGTTTTATTTGTTACTGGTAAAGTCAAACAAATGTTATTTTATTTCGGGGGTTTTTTTCAGCCCTGGGTGCCCTGTTACTTGCCCCTCTACCCAGTGGTGTAATTTAAAGCTCCTGGGCCACAATGCAAAATCTGTATCAGGGCCCCCACCCACCTACCATGTGCTATTTATAATGTTAATGTCTTTGTATGTGGCTCACGTATGACTGCTACATCTGCACCCCCTATAGCTATGCTACTACCTAAGCTGCCCACAGACATAGGATAGAAGCTGGATGAAAATAGTTTGGCCGGCAGTTCTAAGCCCCTATCCCTCCATTAATATATATATTCACATACATATTACGCCTCATGAATATGCTAAAACAATGTCCATGGAGCCTGTACGGTGGCACACAAATTACAGATTTGTAGTCACTCGATGTGCCGTGTTATTGTGTCTCCACATCGTACCATATTCTCCCCTAAAACCAATTATTTTTGTCTATGTGCCCTTAGAGGGAAACTGTCAGTAGGTTTGAAGCCAGTAAACCACCAGCATTTCGTTATGCAGCTGGGTTTAGTATTCCAAACCTGGCTACCTCAAAAATGGACGTTCAGGGAATAGTAAGTAAAGTAAATTACAACTTGCCAAAAGGAGTCCGGGTATAGGATAGGGCTCATGCACATTGCACACATGAAGCCGAGGACGATACACTGCGCATGCATAGTGAAATTAGGTGAACTGTCCTCCACTACATGTGTACAATGCGCACGCGCCCGATACTGCTGGACTCCTTTACCTGCACTCCTTTTTATAAATTGTTATTTAGTTAACTTACTATTCCCTAAATGTCTGTTTTGGAGCACTAAACCCAGCTGCATAACAACATGCTGGTGGTTTAGTGGCTCCAAACCTACTGACAGGTTCCCTTTAATTTGTTTTGTGAAGGGATGAGCAGCAGCCACACGACACTTCTAGCTCCGATTTTATGAAGTGAATTGGCTGATAAAATCTAGTATGGTCAATCAATTAACCCCCTTTATCCTCCTAAGATCCTAAAGAAATCTCCAACATCTCCAATCTAGTATAGGTCAGTAGCCTCTCAACTGTCGCTTTCCGCCTATTGCGCAACTATAACCCCCAGCATGCCCTGTAGCCAGTAGCTGAGTAGTAGTAATTCTGAAACAGCTAGAGACCTACAGGTTGAAGACCACTACTTTAGTTCATCTAACTAACTCTGCCTACTTAGAACAGAATAAAGAGTGAATTCGGCCATTATAAGCTGCTTATTTGTAGAGATAAGGATAACAATCCTGGCTGCATTTATGGTAGCCTGTATTCTGCGAATGGATTTTTTTACAGTGATTGCTGCAAGAATTTTAGGCTAGATAATAGCGGGGATGGGAATCTCAGTAAGAGGCACCCTTTAATTAGCAATATGTGTCCTAACAACGTATATGACGCTAAGTGCCAGTCAAAAGAAACTAACTTTTTGCAACCCAGGAAAGCCAGAAATTAGATTGCAAGCTCAACTGAGACAGACTGAAATGAATGGATGGATCCTTTGTATGGCGATGTGTAATAAGTCACTGCTATATAATTGAGAATGGTATAATCAATAAAATTCAATTCTTATTGTATCCTGTAAATTGCGGTTTTATCTTTTTCTGCAGTAAAAAATGTATAAATATTGCTCCATCTTAAATAATTTATTCGGCTGATTGGCATTTTACAGCACTGAAAAGGTTAAATAAATAACATTGCCTGCGCAGAAGTGGCAGCTTTGTTTAATGCCCGGCCGCCAAGTAAATAAACAGCATCTCTTACCAGCCTGTAGGCAGCGAGGAAAATGGTAATCTCTGGTATTAGCTGCCTGACATTTTAAATATGGCTTTTCTGTCTAAAGTATACTGTACAAATAGCATAATTTGCCTTCAACAGCTTCATGATTCCCCTGCTGTGAGCTGTGGATTTTTCTTTTCTCTTCTTTGTATTTATAAAGGGAAAATCCATACCATCAGTAAAATAACCCAACAAGATGATAAACACGGCTAACCACACCAGTAAGAAACAGAAAAGTATGCGCCAGTGTGGGCGTACATGAGTGCGAGTAGAAGTGGGCGCTAAGTGCCTGTCAATCAAAACTGTTATTGTCCATCTATCCATGCAGAAGTGTGTATTCTCTGATTATGGGGATATCCTGGCTGAAAGTATACAAAATAACGATAGATAGATAGATAGATAGATAGATAGATAGATAGATAGATAGATAGATAGATAGATAGATAGATAGATAGATAGATAGATAGATAGATAGATAGATAGATAGATAGATAGATAGATAGATGTAGATCATTCTACAAGATTACCAATGCCCACCATAAAATAAATGCCCCTCATGTCAACATTTGGGAAGTAAACTGTAACACACACTAATGTGTGCTACATCTAAGAAGAGAACTGTACATGTTAATATAAGCTGAACCAAACTGTGTAATGATGATATTTTTCTTTTATACACGCATAATTAGCACCAATTTACACTCAGAGAAAAAAAAAATTAAAAGTATTGTTGCAACTCTATGTGAAAGGAGTTTTAATATAACTTAGAGGGCACGTGTCAACAGCTCTACTAAATGTAAATTGATGCTGGTGAAGAAGCTATACAAAAAAAAAATACAAAAAAATACAATATATATATATTATATATTATATATATATATATATATATATATATATATATATATATATATATATATATATATATATATATATATATATATATATATATATATTGTAAGTGGCAAAATGGCACCCTGTCTTGGCACACGCTAGTGTTATTGTTACCTGCACATAATCTCGTGTGTGAGCAGAACGCGACACATTTCAGGGTTCTTGTCTTGTCCTTCATAGATGATAGCCTGCAAAGACAGATAAAGTAAGAAAATAATGAATATAAAATAGTCTAATATTTTGTACATTGGATTCACATATATAAATGCTGTACTGTTTCAAAGGAAATATTTGGGTATATTATCGGTTAAAATAAGTACATCACAGCTGGTACTCCACGCCAAGATGTGCCACGTGATGGCAGCGAATTATTTACGCCAATTTATATAGCGGGATATATATATATATATACACCGCATATATGACAACATCAATAGAAGACAAAGGCTCAAGCCAAAACGCGTGTTGGGCCGGGCGCCATCCCGGAGGTCTCTCTATTATGGGTGTGTTATTTTGCTTTACATAATGCATGTTACTATATACGTTACTCACACTTTGCACGATAGCACATTATTTGAGATTAACTATGCTCTAGTAATCATGTCACATGCTAAAATTACCCTTTGATGTATCATCTACACATACAGCCGGGTGATGCCATCTTGATTTACTTGTGAGACTCGTTTTTAATTATGTATTTGTCTATTTTTAGAATATTTCAATAAAGATGGTTCTTGATATATATTTTTAGCTATTTGCACACGTTGGTTTTGTAGGTTATAGCATTGAATTATGTTTATAGATTATAGTTGCTCCCTTCCACCCATCCTCCCCATTTTGTCCTTTCTCCTAATTGTTTTCCTTTTAATAAAGTTGTACATTAACAAAAAAAAAAATTACAGTGGTATTGTGTCCAATCAGATTACAGCTTTCATTTTTCTGAGTCAGGCTGTAAAATGAAAGCAGCATCCTGATTGGTTGCTATGGGCAACTACTTCATACTGACTTTGCCCTAGTTTTCCTCCCCCCTGATATATATATTGCTCTATAATAGTTCCCTTGTATTAGACGGGAGACGTCGATGCCTTAATAACTTTCTTATTGTATAAAACCGTAAAATTGTGAGAACAGTAAATACTACAATTCTACAGTATATAATTCTCCTCAGTTTCAGTTCCCCGAAATATAATAACAAGCCGTCTAATTTACACGCCACACAATAAAAACATATTTTTGTAACCTTGTTGGGTTTTCAAAAGAAACAGTTATTGTTACAATCAAAAACGGGTTTAATGGCGTAATCCAGAAATAGAAATGCCTGAAGTTTAACCTCTCGCATTGTTATCAGTGAACAATTGTGGTTATATATCAAAGCTTATAACAAACACAGTAAAGTCAAAAGAAAATGGACTAGATAGGGACAGCGCTGAACCCAGGGAGGGCAATCTATTGTGTCTTTGAAGTTGGGGAATCCAAGTCCATTGCCAATTATTAACTGGGTCACAGAGGCGTTACTGGGCCCGAATGCAAAATCTGGAAAAGGGCCCCCTTCTCCACCTACGACGTGCCATTCATAATAACGGTAAATATCTTGTTGTGTGGTAGAAGGGCATTTGGACCCCCTCAGGTACCCGGGCCCAGCGGTGTTCGACTTTTAACTCTGCACCCCATCTATCTACGCCCCTGCTGGGTCAGATGTAGACGGATGCAAATAAAAAAGGAATTATAAGGTCGAGTAAGCCATTGGAAGCATAAACTTAGGTCTGATGGTCAAGAGACATACACGGGCCACACATGGTGATATATGGCATCGCACTAGACTGCCAAAAGGAAAATTATTTCTGATTGAAGTTTAGGTTTCAACCTTTATTTAAAGGGGTGTTACACCCAAGCCTTATAAATGGACACATCTTATTACATCAGAAGGTTTTAAGTTTTGTAATTATTTTATTTCTACTTAAAGAAATACTAGACAGTTTGCTATTCTGTGGCATTTAGATGTAAGAATCCGCCGCCATTTTCGTTGTCATTTTTTTGATTAGCAAATTAACACTAACAAAGTTACAGTTTGTCATCAGACGTCATGTCACTATGAGGGTATGTTCACACGGCTATTTTCAGCCGTTTTTCGGGCCGTAAAAGTCCCGAAAAACGGCTTAAAAATTGGAAACAGAAAGCCTATAAACATCTGCCCATTGATTTCAATGGGAAATACGGTGTTCTGTTCTGACGGGACATTTTTTTACGCCTCATTTTAAAAAAACGGTGCGTAAAAAGACGCCCCATAAAAAGAAGTGCATGTCACTTCTTGAGCCATTTTTGGAGCCGTTTTTCATTGACTCAATAGAAAAACAGTTCCAAAAACGGCCGTAAAAAATGCAGCGAAAAACGCCAGTTTGATTTAAAAACAGCTGAAAATCAGGAGCTGTTTTCCCTTGAAAACAGCTCCGTATTTTCTGACGTTATTTGTTAAGCGTGTGAGATACATTTCCCCTGCAGTGGATGGACTGTAGGGCAAATGTAGTATTACATGCTGGGACTGAGGGTCTATGGTCTATCTCATGAGACAACCCCTTTAAGAATATAGTTGCTTAAATAGCAAATCCTTACTGGAATTGCTCCCGTTAGTTGCAGCAATGACCATAAAATACATACTAGCCACCACTATTCATGCTACTAAGTATGTGGACATCGATAGTTATTTGGATCCACACAATGGGGCAGATTTACTAACACCGTCTTAAATTTGGACAGCTTAGAATTAGATTGGATGCGCCAAATTTATAACAGTGGCTCATGCTGGATGATAAATTTGGCACACGTATAGACACTTCTGTCTAACTATACCACCTCTTGGTTGGCTTATCTCAGTCCACTTTTTTAACGGCAAACTTTTGGTGCAATCTTAAAACCGCCCCTCTTTTTTTACTAAGCCATGTCCCCTTGTCTGTTATTTTTGGCACATTTCATTGATAAGTTTGTCTCAAATGATTTGCCACAAAAGAAGGTGCAACTTAGGCCAAAATTTTGGCACAACACCAACTCTGTGAATGTTCCTATGACAAGGCTGAACTAACAGACCACAGGAGAGGAAATGTTGTCATGGGGACACTGGGGAAATGTTGTCATGGGGACATTGGGGAAATGTTGTCATGGGGACATTGGGGAAATGTTGTCATGGGGGCACTGGGGAAATGTTTTCATGGGGACACTGGGGAAATGTTGTCATGGGGGCACTGGGGAAATGTTGTCATGGGGACACTGGGGAAATGTTGTCATGGGGGCACTGGGGAAATGTTTTCATGGGGGCACTGGGGAAATGTTGTCATGGGGACACTGGGGAAATGTTGTCATGGGGACACTGGGGAAATGTTGTCATGGGGACATTGGGGAAATGTTGTCATGGGGGCACTGGGGAAATGTTTTCATGGGGACACTGGGGAAATGTTGTCATGGGGGCACTGGGGAAATGTTGTCATGGGGACACTGGGGAAATGTTGTCATGGGGGCACTGGGGAAATGTTTTCATGGGGACACTGGGGAAATGTTTTCATGGGGACACTGGGGAAATGTTTACATGGTGACACTGGGGAAATGTTTTCATGGGGACACTGGGGAAATGTTTACATGGGGACACTGGGGAAATGTTTTCATGGGGACACTGGGGAAATGTTTTCATGGGGACACTGGGGAAATGTTGTCATGGGGGCACTGGGGAAATGTTGTCATGGGGACACTGGGGAAATGTTGTCATGGGGGCACTGGGGAAATGTTGTCATGGGGGCACTGGGGAAATGTTTTCATGGGGACACTGGGGAAATGTTTACATGGTGACACTGGGGAAATGTTTTCATGGGGACACTGGGGAAATGTTTACATGGGGACACTGGGGAAATGTTGTCATGGGGAACTAAATAGTAAGTTTTGATGACATTGATCAAATCGACTATGTTAAGCTATAAAACATATGACAACAGCCAACTATTTACGTTAGGAATCAACTCAGATTTCCATGACTTTTAGAGGAGCATTTGACCTCAACCCTTGTGATTTCATATGGTCATACATGTCCTCAAGGAATTCTATTATTACAGAAACTTTAAGAAATTGATACAACATTCATCTTTCGGAGACAATAATTATTTTAAAATCTGATGAGGCCTAAGGGGAGAGTAACTCGTTTTTATTCTGGGTGGGTGTGGCTTCTTATAAAATGGGTGTGGTTTATTATTACTCAATACTGTTTGTAAAAATACTAGCAGACATATCGTACGCTAACGATTACGTTGTGCGTTGCCCCATGTTACGTCAATAATCATACAAGATATAATAACTGAAGCGATATTGTCAGCTGAACCATCCTCTTAGAATGGCTGACAGTGAAAAATCCTCAATGTTTGGGGCAGATCTGAACATTTTACTAGAGGACTGTGGTAATAATTGGTATTTCTCTTCTATTTGATCGCTATGTTAGGCTTGTTTTCCAGCAAGCATCTTATTAAACATTTGTTATGGGAGAACAATACACCTGCAGCAGACAGAGAGTGAAAGCGCTGACATTCTGTCATGGCTTCTCGTCGTAGCTCACACCCCCTGATCCCAGAGCCAAGTCAGACTACCGACAAGACGTGCAATTTTCCTTTCAATTCAGACATCAGAGCATGGTAAAAACATGAACCTGTAACACGTCTGGAGACCCAATTCACTTCAGACAAGCACATGTGTCTTTTTATTCTGGTGTTTGCTATATGATGGCAAATCATGGAATTACAGTGTCAGACAAGCTCACAAGGAGACATCAAGTCAGGGTTAGAAGACACTGTAAAAAGATACAGACAGACGGAAGAAGACAGTTCATCCATCACCTTCTCTTCTACCGTGGTGGTAATGGTGGTAAAAGGCTAATTTTTTAAAATTTCAAAAGCTAGATGGATGGATAGATAGATGGATGGATGGATGGATGGATGGATGGATGGATAGATAGATAGATAGATAGATAGATAGATAGATAGATAGATAGATAGATAGATAGATAGATAGATAGATAGATAGATAGATAGATCTCCAGCTAGAAGGGATAGATAGATAGATTAGAATATTTAGATAGACAGACAGACAGATAGATAGATAGATAGATAGATAGATAGATAGATAGATAGATAGATAGATAGATAGATAGATAGATAGATAGATAGATAGATTACTTGTTGTAACACACTGTAACTGTATGGTTTATGTGACCACAATGTCCAAGATTTATCCCCTATACTACTGGCCTGTTTTATAAAAATTGGCCCAGAGAAAGTATCCTTGTTTTTTATCGTAACCAATCAGTCCATATTTTATTTTCCAGTACAGTTTTCCACTGAAATCTGATTGGTTGCTACGTGCAGCAACGCCACTTTTACTGGGACAGTTTTACCTAGGAGTAGGCCATGTATCCCAAGCTGTGTTCATTATAAGAATTGTGTACTGATATAAGCACTTGGCCTTGTACCTTTAAATGTTTATGTAACTCTTCCATTAATATTGTTATAATGTAACATCTTTGTATATATAAGAGTCGCTCTGCTGTATCGGGCTGTGCTGCTGACAGTATAGAGCAAATGCAATTGTAGGTGGGTTAGCGTAATCCAGGCCTGAAAATTGCAGTCTGTCATAGATATGACATAAGCCCTGCTATGACTAATGAGAGGCTCTTTCCTCCTTAATCTGTTTCTTCTTCCATCAGGCTACATTTTGTGCACATGATACAATCAGCTCCTCTGCATCTGACTGTGCTCACAGCCTATTATTCTGTGATAACTCCATCTCTACATTTCCAGCCATAAAATACCGGAATCTCCAAAAAGACATTTTGAAAAGCATTATGGTCATATCTGCCAGAATAAACTTCATATATCTCTGATCTTCAAAGCTCCCAATGATACTTCTCTACCGCAGAGAACTGTAACCCCTCTGCTCTGTTCAGCTCTCCCTAGGGAGATTTCCTCCCCATACATCTCACTACTAGTCCTGTACTGGATCTCCACACCGAGCAATATACCAGCATGAAAGGAGTTAAAATCGAACTCCCCTTAAAGCTTGAAAGTTCAGGCCTAACTACATTTAATCCCAATATCCCTTTTGCCCCCATTTCTCACTCACAGGTGATGCAGAAAGCTGAGATATGAGAAGCTGTTTGGTGATGTCCTCACACTTTACGGCTATTCTAACTGTCCCTGTGACATGGAGTGAACACTGTCCTCAGTAGACTTAAAGGCGGGAAAAAAATTTTGACCCCGCAGAGCTGCTTTTTTTGTAGTGAGGGAAAATAAATCCCTCTGGACCTGACCTGTTCACTCTATATCACAGGCAGGGACAGCTCTAATGTATGAAGACCCACCAAACAACTCTCTATGAGCTTACGGGGACCCTGTGGGCATGGCATTTGGGCTTTGGGCAAAGGGTAAATTTAAAAAACAGCGCAATCCTACAGAACAAAAGTCCTTTGAACAACAAAACACTTCTACAACCACAATTTGTACAGGTGAAATGTATTGTGCATCCCCATAGACCTCTACTAAAGGGAACTCCTGGTTGCCTCTCCTGTGCCCAAGAAGAAAGGAAGGACTGAGAAAACCATCTATGAAGTATAGTTCTATGTGTAGTGAAAGAGTTACCATCAAGAAGGACAATCTTCTCTTATCACTATGTCAACACCAAGCAATAATGTCATCATCCAGCATAGTCTACCAAGGACCATATCTGGCCATTTGGACGGCTACTCTTGACTATCTTCTAAAAGTCAAAAAAACAGGAAGGTTGCCTACCCAAATTAGAACCAAATAAACCCCTATACATGGCAGAATCCTGTTGACCATCAACCCTCATATGTCCCTTTTCTGAAGCAACTATTCGATTCTGACTGCTATTTCTATCGTGATCCTCCCTACCAAAGAAAAGTGGTGGCGGAAAAGTCTGGAAGGGAGTCTGTCGTAACATTTCCCAAAACACTAATACCGATATATAGGGGAGGATGATAGTTTTCTAAACATACCTATATTGCCCAAGTGAGCCCATCTTGAACCATAAAAAAGTTGTTTTATTCCTCCGGGCACCGGATGAAAATGAGAACTGAGGAGTCCTGCAATCCAGGAAGTGTCCTGCAGTCTATGTGGTTTCTGCTTAGAATGCAGGACACTTCCTGGATTGTCGGACTCATCAGTGCTCATTTGGATACAGTGCCCGAAGGAATAAACAAACTTTTTTTATGGTTCACAATGGGCTGACATGGGCAACATAGGTATGTTTGAAAAATGATCACCTTCCCCTATAGCACTTTGGGAGGCGAAAATGTGACATCAGACTCCCTTTAAAACCTAATGAGCATCGTAATGGTTGGTTTAGGGGGTGTACCACTACAATGTCATGATCATCACACGGCTCTCATACAACCAAAAAAATCTATTCCCATAGACGTTAGTTCCTTGGTTCATGTGTATCTCTGTAAAGGATGACCGATGGCCATAAAAAAATGGCGGATATAATAACATACATTTGCGCTCTGTTCTCCGATAAGATTAGTTATGTGTGGGTTTAATTGTAAGATACGAATCTATTGTTTAGCTCAGGCTTCTCAATTAGCTTGATTCAGGCATTGTAACCTATGGACACGTCTTTCAGCTAATTAGTGGACATGCAGCCTCCTGGTACTGAGTCACCGGGAAAATAAGGACAGGATAGTAAATTATAAATATACACGAAAAACCATAAATCCATTCACAGAAAAAAATATGAAGCAATTAAAGTCTCTTTAAAATAACTTTTAACACAAATTATAAATGTTGACCTTTAATTAATATTTTTTATGATTCTTAGAATTTTTTAGATTTTATAACTAAATTGCATGGGTAACATTAAGCCTCGTGTATTTTTTTTTTTTAAAGAGAAATCACTAGACAATTGTAGTATTAAAACACTCGTGTAATCTACTTCATAGTAATTGTATTCATTCCAACATAAAAAAATTTAAAAAATGTTTTTTTTAGGCCTGTTATTTTTTATGCAGTTTTTAGGGATAGATAAGTCTTACCTATATTCATTTACTCTTTTTTTTAAAATATAATCCTGGCTTGGATAAAAACATGCAACAAAAACTGCACCAAACTCTACTGTTTGTGGCCCTAAGGGGCATTTTTCCATAAAATAAAAAACTAAAAAAGTTTTTCAGTTGCCCTCATCCATCAAGTTGCGAGAAAAAAAAAACTATTCAGCCATTTCTTTGTTATTTCTCTTTCTGGAAAACGTTGGTTATGACCAATATGATCGCTATTACAGCTCCCAAAGGGGTTGTTACCCGATATTTTTAAACTTCTGGGTGGGAAATTTGCCAAGTTATGCAGGGATAACTGATCCTAGGCACATTTACTATTTAGGGCTTTAATTGGAATTCCAGCAAATAAAGGCTATCCATTATATAATAAAAAGTTATCCTATTTTTCAATATACTTTCTGTATCAATTCCTCATCGTTTTCAAGATCTCTGCTTGCTGTCATTCAATAGGAACCTATATTGTTTAATTCCAGTGGATACAAATCTGTGCTGGTCATGTGATGGACACACTGAGGCATGTTCTGTGCCCCTATAAGAGCGCTGATTGGGGGCTATTACTACAGCCATAATGGTTGTCATTCGGTTTTCTGACCACTTTTTTGGGGGGGGGGATTTATTTTTATTTTTTTTTAAAGTGAATTTAGCAGATGATAATATAAAAACTGTTATCAATGCTTCTAGAAACATTGTCGATCTGTGTGGCAATTACAAAAAATTAATATCAATAAACAAAAAAACTACCAGCCTGGCATTTGCGTATTTGGATCCAAGCTTCATATTTAAAGAATATACAAAAAAGTTTTTGCAAACATAGCTATATCCAAAGTGTTGAGACTCCATAACTACTAACATATGTTAAATTAAAAACTGTGGCTTGGGGTGTATGGGAAGGCCATGCAAACCCGATGGACCTTTAATCCTAAACGGCGATGGTTTTCATTAGAGTCACATTAAATAGCAATGATTATCTTGAAATCGCGCAGCTCACAGTTTTTGCAGCCAGGTCTCCCCTGAGGACCCTTCTGCAATACCCTGATAGGATGATGTCATACTATAACTAGTGCAGAATGGAATGACATCATCCCTTGTAAGAGAAACAAACCACACTCTGCATTATCAGACAGCATCCCTCGCTAGAAAATACAAGGGATCAAATTACCAGCTGGAAAACAGAATTGCAGCCAGTGAGGAAAACAGGACCCAAGAGATTGAAAATTAGGAGCAGATTAAAATACATGTGAATCAGCACAGCTCTTAGTGCTACTTTCACATACCATCTAGTATATTACGTGTGGAAACCTTACTGATGATTATAGCAGTATTCGGTATAGGGCGGTGGGCCAAAAGTAGTCTTTAAGCTTCACATAAAAAACAACTTACATTGCATCGTGCCTTAGAAATGCATGACGGTAAATAATAGATATATAAAATATATATACACTGCCAAACTATTCTGCAATGCTGTATAACAAGGGAAATGTAATAGTTTTTGCAAAAAATGGAGATTACATTCCGATAATGGAGCCAAGGTTCACAATGTTATTTTTTATTTATTTATTTTTTTTTTTTAAACCAAGGATCTAATTAAATTTGAACGTTTTCTAATACATTTTCAATTCATTGTAAAAAAAAAAAATCGAATGAAAAAAGCAAATTTTTCCAAATCATCTCTAATTAATTACAGAAAAAGTGAAAAAGATTAAAAATAGTGCCCCATTTCATAATAAAAATTTTTGACAAATGTGTAATGTTTATACTGGACCGAAGAGCACAACATGCCTTCCGACAGCGCTGACTGACACAAAATGTAAAAAAAACGTCAACTCCACTGTGAAGAACAAGACATAATATATTCGATATGATCAACCAATCTTAGTAAGTATAAGAACTCTGTAAGACGCCGTGATTGGGGATGAGCACATGCTACTATGTGTATACACATCATTTAAAATTTTTAATATACCGATACATTTGAAGGTTAACTCCTCCCGATATACATAATTTCCTTACTACGTTGCTAGTTAACCCTTGACTAAACTGTACAGTCGTTGTAAATTTTGATAATGGGATCCATCATTGCCAAATACCAGGATAATACTTTTTTTTTTATCATTATGGGATTAAAGTTGTCACCACCCCACCCCTTTTAGTAACATCGCTGAATGACCTGTAACAGTATATGAGCAAATAAAAAAATATTTATATAGAACAGACTATTGGGGGTAGTATGTGTGTAATATTTTGTTATAGTATCATACTTATTACAACTCCACCTACAATTGCTTAGGGTGGAGATAATATTATCAATTTGAAAAAATAACTTTACAAAATTGTATTGAAACCCTATAAAACAGTTTTCTTAAAAAAAATAAAAAAAAATATGTCCATTGGAAATGAACACATTATTGTACAATATGGTCATCCACATTATAATTTTCTAAAAAAACAAAAAAAAACAATAAAAATTATTAAGAAAAATATACCAAAATTTACTAAATTTACACATAAACGTGTTCAATATTCTGAGTGAAAGGTATGATCTGTGCTAAACTATTCCAAACCGCTTTCACCCAGCACCAATCCGCTAATCTATATTCTGAATTCATATGTAATTTGGTGCTGGCACTTTGCCGACATGGTCAGGAAGTCATTGGCTGTGTAAAATCCAAATATCATCGTGGGATTAATAAAATACATCTCTGCTAATATGTTCATTTTTAAGGTAGTTCAAACATTCACTTTTGAAGCAGCTCTAGCGTAAATATCCCAGAACAAATGGCAGTATGTAATACAGGAAGGAGCAGTTGGGATGCCAGACTGAAAAATACATTAGGCCATCTGGCTGAGGCAGCCTCTCCAAAATCCTCAGCTTTGTGTTCACCCCCGACTCAAAACAACACATTTTCCACTATGATGAGTATACATTTTCCCAAAACCAGCCCTGATCATGCATGCAAATTCCAAGCTTTGTTTACATAATTATTTTAATTAATTTGCTGCCATTGAATAAATAAATAAAGACTAAGTATTATATTTAAATTGAATACTTTTACATTTTTATATTAATTAGTTATGAGTCATGTAACATTTGTCTAAACCTTCATGTATTGTTAGATTATTTTATGGTCTTTTAGGCATAATTGGGAAAAAAGATAGATAGAAAGATAGATAGATAGGTACAGTGATGTAACTACCGCTATAGCAGCCGTAGCGGCTGCTACGGGGCCCCCACCATGGCCGGAGGCTCCGCTAGCAGGCGCTATGGCTGCTACAGCGGGATGCCACTGATCAGTACGGCAGAGCAGGGAGGTATCTCCCCGCTCTGCCATTAAACAAAAGACATGTATCCCCTCTCCACAGGATATCCACAGGACAGGGTATACATGTGTGATCGCTGGCAGCGATAAGGAGAACGGGGGACTGAAAGTCCCCTGAAGTTCTCCATCACAAACCTCGGACTTGCGGGGTCTGTGTCGGCAGCTCCGTAGAAATTAATGGAGCGGCGGTCGCGCTTGTGCGCATGCGTGACCAGCGCTCCTTTCATTTTTATTGAGCTGCGCAGACGCCGGAAGTCAGAGGTTAGTCATGGAGAACTTGGGGGACTTTCGGTCCCCTGTTCTCCCTATCGCTGCCAGCGTTCACACATGTATCCCCTATCCTGTGGAGATTCTGTGGGATACATGTCTTTTCACACTGTAGGTCGCATTTTTTTGGGGGGTTGGGGACGCTGTATGGCGTTCCCTACGGGGGGGGGGGGGGGCTGTATGGCGTTCCCTACAGGGGGGGCTGTATAGTGTTCCCTACAGGGGGGGCTGTATGGCGTTCCCTACAGGGGGGGCTGTATGGCGTTCCCTACGGGGGGCTGTATGGCGTTCCCTACAGGGGGGGCTGTATAGCGTTCCCTACAGGGGGGGCTGTACAGACCCCCTCTGTAGATAACGCCATATAGCCCCCTCTGTAGATAACGCCGTACAGCCCCCTCTGTAGATAGCGCCATACAGCCCCCTCTGTAGATGGCGTCACACAGCCCCCCCCCTGTAGATAACGCCATACAGCCCCCTTTGTAGATATCTACAGAGGGGGCTGTATGGCGTTATCTACAGGGGGGACTGTATGGCGTTATCTACAGGGGGCTGTGTATGGTGCTATCTATAGGGGGCTGTACGGCGTTATCTACAGAGGGGGCTGTATGGCGCTATCTACAGAGGGGGCTGTATGGCGTTATCTACAGGGGGGGCTGTAAAAAAGGCACTATCTACAAGGGGGGGGGTTGTGTGACACCCAGGGGAGGGGGCCCCAGTCAAAAGTTTGCTATGGGGCCCAGTCTTCCCTAGCTACGCCCCTGGGTAGATAGATGATAGATAGATAGATAGATAGATAGATAGATAGATAGATAGATAGATAGATAGATAGATAGATAGATAGATAGATAGATAGATAGATAGATAGATAGATAGATAGATAGCCTTCTGCTGGGCCACCATACATTAGTAGAACATGGCTTTGCGGGACCACAATCAGACTTCAAATGTTCTGAGCTCTCCGTAGATGTCCCAGAATTCATTCATAAATATAGTGCAAGTTACAAAGACTAATTTAAACAGGGTATCAGCTGGCAAACCTGTTGCATATTGTGCCAAAATTATGAAAATGAATCACATGGCATAATATATTTGGCTAGGCATGTTAGACACACTTCGCACTTGCTTACGCCATCCTGCAACTTGAACTAGGGAGAAGCCTGTATGATAGGCCTAGCTTCTTGTACATGTTTTCTTTTTTTTTTTTTTTTAGCAGACATGACTGGTGTAATGGGATGATAAATACATCACAATATTGCTTTAAAAGAAAAAAAGAGGCTGATGGGAATTGATTGGATTGGTATTAATAGAATTAGTGCCCTTGTTACTGTTAAGCTGTGATATCTTCATACCAATAACCGGGAATATTCTCCTGTATAACCTAATAATGACAGAATTCAGACAGACTCTACAGCTCTTAATTGCCTTCAAGTCTTAGCATTATACATATGTGAAATAAAAATCCATCTAATCATCATGAGTCATGAATTATAAAGTCACATTTGGATAAATGCAAGTATCAGATAACCTACGCTCATTCTAACCAGTAATCTATTAGCAAAAAACAGGATAAGCCAACGAAAAAAATAAATATAAGAGAGCGAGAGAGATAAATGGATTAGAAAGAAATTAAAAGGGTAAGAGATAGAAGTGTGAGAAAAATAATAGAGAAGCTAAAACAGTGAACAAGGGCAAATCTATCTATCTATCTATCTATCTATCTATCTATCTATCTATCTATCTATCTATCTATCTATCTATCTATCTATCTATCTATCTATCTATCATCTATCTATCTCATATCTATCTCTATCTATCTATCTATCTATCTCATATCTATCTATCTATCTATCTATCTATCTATCTATCTATCTATCTATCTATCTATCTATCTATCTATCATCTATCTATCTCATATCTATCTCTATCTATCTATCTATCTATCTATCTAATATCTATCTATCTATCTATCTATCTATCTATCTAATATCTATCTATCTATCTATCTATCTATCTATCTATCTATCTATCTATCTATCTATCTATCTCATATCTATCTATCTCATATCTATCTATCTATCTAATATCTATCTATCTATCTATCTATCTATCTATCTATCTATCTATCTATCTATCATCTATCTATCTATCTATCTATCTATCTATCTATCTATCTATCTATCTATCTATCTATCTATCTATCTATCTATCTATCTATCTATCTATCTATCGGTCTTCATGTCAGTGTGGTATACTGTGTCAGCAGCTGACCTTGGTTCATGGTGGTTTCCTTGCCTTCTGTACAGATAACTTTCCAGGTTACTAGTTCATGTAAAATGCATCAGAGGCCTCAGCTTTTCACAGGATTCTGCTCTAGTCACATCTGTCAAGTCTGTGAAGCACTAATTTCAGAAAAAGGCAAACACAAAACAGCGGCTGCTCCACTGGAGAACATGAGAACTGTCTAAGCCTAGTAGTCACCAATTTATAATTTGCCTAGCCTTTATTCTAGTAGTGCAAACCAATACATAGTAGATGTAGCAAAATACAAAATACAGAATGACATTTTTTTTTATCAAAACTATTTCAAGGATGGATTGAAATGAGGGGGTTGTAATAAAAAGTTCAGAAAAAATATGAACCAGCATATAATTTTATCAGCTTCTTAAAAATGACAATAAAAACATTTAAAAATGTGTATACAAATCTCATTGACTGAAAACATTGTGAGCAATTTCACTTATTGTTATATTAATAGACCAGAAAAGGACCTCAGAGTTATACAGTATTGTTCAATAAACTGAATGCATCGAATAGTCACCGGCGCCAATAACTTTGATTATATATATGTTCATTATATATGCAGCAGACGTCACTATAAAGTTATTTTTTTAGAAAAACTTTTTAGAAATGTAAATTATAAAATATCTTACACGGCAGATATTATTGGGTCGCTGTAGCTTTAAGTGAATATGTGTAGAAAATACTTGATATGGATATGATGATACATTGCACGTTTGCTGCAATGACAGTGTGTCTGATAACAGGATAAAAACATGTATGTGGTATTGCAAGAAGATTTTTTATTTTTTTAAAGGAAATGCCTGGAGTGTCTGCAAAAAGGTCCAAAAATAATATGTGAACTGCATAACATTGCCAGGAAGGAAGGAGGTTACAATGAGACTGGTGTGTTTTCTGACAATCTCCAAAAACAAATACACACACACACACACACACACACACACACACACACACATGCAAATATGCACATAGACATGCACACATATACACAAACATACACAAAGGAAGCTTACAGAAAATAAAAGGGAATTATAAACAAATTTTTATATATACACACGCATAAATATGCACAAATATACACATATCTACACACACAAAAATACATATACACACAAATAAAAATACACACATTTACACACATATTCATACAAACACAAATACATCCACACAAATATATATATATATATATATATATAGTAAACACACAAATACATAAACACAAACAAATATTTACATACATACACATCTATACACACAGATACATATACACAAATACACGTACGTACGTACGTACGTACGTACGTACGTACGCACGCACACACGCACACACACATATATATACACACAAATATACACATATATACACACACAAATATGCATATATATATATATACATATACACACACACACAAATGTACACATATATACACACAAATATGCACATATATGAACACAAACACATATACACAAGTATAGAAATACACACAGTCATACACATACAGAAATATACAAACCCAAAGATAAACATACAGTATACAGTACAATAAACACTCACATAAAGTATAACATACTGATGTATTACATACACACAAATACTTATTCTTAAATATACAAAATCACACACATCCAAACATGTACATATATACTGACTTCCTCTGACATGCATAAAGAAATAAACCCACACAAAGACATATACATACTCACAATGGCAAACATACAATACAGTATAGCTTACAACATACCAAACATGCTCACATACATAAACACACACGTATAAACTCAAGGCACACTGCAATGTACACATGCAATAAGAAAATACTATATATATATATATATATATATATATATATATATATAGATAGTGAACTTACAAAGACTGTACAGGACACAGTTTTATTAGGCATGAAGCAGTCAGTTCAAATAATTGCATATTTTAAAAATACACAGCAGATAATTCTTGCAAAGTAAATGTCCCCTGGAGTAGGGTTAATGCTTCTATGATTTAAAACTACAGGGGAGGAAGTAGTTAATAATAGGTAGTAATAGGTTGTAATGGGGTGGGGCCATATGGCCTCCTAAAGACAGAGGAAGAAGCTGGTAGGATATAGTGGGGCTTGTAGTTCTATATCTCAACACCCCCCCCCCCCCCCAAAAAAAAAAACAACCCCAAAAAACCTTGTGACAGCCCATATACATCACTTGTGAATGTCAGCTTGAGCTTTAATGCGCTAGATCTTGTTTAGTTGACCTTCCCATCCGTCATCAGCTAGCCTGACCCCTTACTCACTGAGCCACATTATAGAAACAAACACAATCCCCAACTTCCCAAGATCCACATTACACCGAATACACAGGTCCATTGTCAAGCAGTCCTCATGTTATTATAGTGTTCATATTCAGGTGACATGATCACTTACATCAATATACTTTTTTATTTCTGTATGAAACCTCCTGACCCCAAACATGGTTATTAACAGTAATGCACTATTATTTATAGGTCACTATCAGCTGGGACACTTACCTGCTTAGTCATGGAGTCTATTAACCGTACATAGAAATCCTGCTCTGTTCTAATGCCTGGGGGACAAGAAGAAAATGTGTAATTCAGGATTTCTGGAAGATGATAGATAGATTAGATGATAGATAGATAGATAGATAGATAGATAGATAGATAGATAGATAGATAGATAGATAGATAGATAGATAGATAGATAGATAGATAGATAGATAGATAGATAGATGATAGATAGATAGATAGATAGATAGATAGATAGATAGATAGATAGATAGATAGATAGATAGATAGATAGATAGATAGATAGATAGATAGATAGATAGATAGATAGATAGATAGATAGATAATTGGACAAACATATCTGTGTATTCGCAGAGGTCTTGGAGATTTCAAAAACTATTACTACATATTAAATCCTACTGATATTAAGGTGTGATCCCAAAAAATGTACATAGTGATGAGACTTACATATAAAATTATTTAACAATATAAAGACTAACATGCCAGATTAACTGATAATCCTATTATAATATATAATATATAATATAATATGGTAATAATATTGTATATTAACAGTTTATAGATGGTCTATTTATATATGGAGCGTCTATGCCTTGTAACATTTCTCTAGAGTTCTGTGTGTTACTTCCTGTAATAGTTCGATAAAGAGTATATATATATATAAAACTAATCGATCATGTTAATAGAAATATTTCCGTTCATTATAGCATTTTTCTTATAAACCTGCCCCTTCTCCGATTTTAATACCCATCGTACTAATTGCGAATAGAATAACATGTAAAAGATAAAAATAAATAGTAGCGATAGATAGATGTAGCAGAGCGAAGTGTGCCATTTAACTCTTTGTCTCGAAAATTTGGCCACCGTGATAACTCTACAATTAAGGTATTATAGACGATGTACCAGCAGTCCTATGTAAAGTCATAGGTTGCAACAAAGAGTGATACAACAAAATCAACACTGCTACATTAACTATATAAAATTCAAGTCAGTTTATAGCGGCAGTCGGGCCTTTCATACAAAGCCGTCCCACTACTGGCAACACAGAAAAGTTTCTTGACATGCACCATGAAATGTTCTTTCTACAATGCCCTGTATATAGAGGCCCGACCTCAGACACTCACCATTACTATAGAGAAGCTGTAGTCGGTAATGGATGCCATTATTTGTCTTCTCACTGCTTGTTTCCTAAAAGCAAGGATAAATGTAAATGGCATAAATATTATATTGCCAGATTATATTAGACTGTGAAGCTGTGGTCTGCAACCTGTGGCTCTCCAGCTGTCCTAAAACTACAATTCCCAGTATGCTCTAACTACATCTTGCTGTCAGTACATGCTGGGAGTTGTAGTGAGCTGGAGAGAGCTCGGATGGGTGTGGTAAAGCACACATACATCGTATCAAAACTTTACACAAACATTGACAACATCCCAATATTTTGAGAAAGAAATAAAAATAATGATGATTCAAAGTTTCTTAATAAAAAACTATTAAAAACAAATGAGTTAAAAGATAAAAAAAAATTGTAAAAAATAAAATAAAATAAAATAAATAAAATATTTATAAAATAAAAATAGTAAACAATGCATAAATAACAAATACATTAAAAAAGATGAAATATATAAAAAGATCGAAAAAGTTAAAATAATTAAATATAAAAATAATTACCAAAACATCTCATCTAAACATAAAAATAAATACAAATATAATGAAATAAATATAATTAAAACAAATTTTAATACAAAAGTATAATGAAAATATAATTGCTTTATTGAACGTAATTGACTGAATAAACTCATATAAATACTTTATTTTCAATTAATGATATTGTCATGAATAATACTAATAATTAAAAAAGGAAGGTAATTGGAGTAATAGATCGAACCGATCAAATCATGCGTTTAAAGTCGCATATTTTTAAGTATAATAATATTTATAGAGATTTTATAAGATCGAGGGTGTAAAAGTGTTTAGAGGGTGCAGGATGATGAGCGCATGGGTTGACTACACACAATCATCAGTAATAATAATAATTTTGATGGGATTTTTCTTACCTTGTCTTTCTCCACGAAGCCCACAAACGCCGTCCTCTCTATCTCCACGGGCTGCCCCTGCCGGTCATACAGGGCCAGGACAAAGTGGAAGAAGTTGGATTTTCTCAGGTTAGAAGGGGGCTGCTTCTCAAAGTGTGCCCGGGCCAGACCCACACCACTACAGTGAGAAAGGAAGGTTTAGATACAGGCTAAAGGCGTACCCTAACTTATTTGAAATTCAAGGAAATATCTATCCAACTCTCTGATTATCTATCTATCTATCTATCTATCTATCTATCTATCTATCTATCTATCTATCTATCTATCTATCTATCTATCTATCTATCTATCTATCTATCTATCTATCTATCTATCTATCTATCGTCTTTAAAATCTCAATTATTATATATAGGGGAGCTCTGACATCAAAGCTCTGGCTTATCTATCTATCTATCTATCTATCTATCTATCTATCTATCTATCTATCTATCTATCTATCTATCTATCTATCTATCTATCTATCTATCTATATATATATACATATATATACACACATATATATATGTATATATATATGTATATATATGTATGTATATTTATATATGTTCTGCTGTGGTATTGGTACTTTGCATGTAGGGACAGTATACATGATGCTTTATGTGTGTTTACAAGATAAAGAGTTTCTGAAGTATTTTATGAATTCCTTTAAATCAGCTCAGCTCACAGAAGAGACGAGAGTGTAATGTTATATGACTGGAGATGTGTACACAGAGGATATAAATTACATGTCTGCAGGGTCAGCTGCAGAATATAAGAGGAGCAGTTATATTGGGGGTGAGGTGCGGATTAGGGTCACAGTTGGGAGACGTGTGAGCCTGATAGGTAAATGGAAGTTATTATGGTCTAGAAATAAAATGAGGGATTGTGGGCAAAAGGATTTGTATATTGTATATGGAATTATAAAAGGACAAGGTAGGGATGAATGAAGCACTATATTGGGGTGTTGCTTTGCGTTGAAATGTGGATTAAATTCATATAGTGTGTACATATATATATATATATATAGTGTGTGTGTGTGTGTGTGTGTGTGTGTGTGTGTGTGTGTGTGTGTGTGTGTGTGTGTGTATATAGCAGAGATGAGTTTGTAATTTAGTTCTTTGTGGTTGCATTGTTTGGGAAGACTTTACCTGTAGATTGATAGATAGATAGATTGATAGATAGATAGATAGATAGATAGATAGATAGATAGATAGATAGATAGATAGATAGATAGATAGATAGATAGATAGATAGATAGATAGATAGATAGATAGATAGATATGAGAAAGATAGACAGATAGACAGATAGATAGATAGATAGATAGATAGATAGATAGATAGATAGATAGATAGATAGATAGATAGATAGATAGATAGATAGATGATAGATAGGATAGAGAGAGATGGATAGATACTTTTTTACTTTTTCACTATTTATGGAAGTCCTACCTTGAATTTTTTGGAGTAACTATTGGAATTGTGGGAAACTGGTTTTGTGTCCTATTGAGGCGCTTTTTTCACTCTAAATGATCGTTTTGATAACAGTGCTGCTTTCTTTACCAAATTTTAGATAGATAGATGATAGATAGATAGATAGATAGATAGATAGATAGATAGATAGATAGATAGATAGATAGATAGATAGATAGATAGATAGATAGATAGATAGAAGACACATGGTGGTATCACCATGCGTTATGCCAACTGACAAACTAAGGTCATTGCAAACGTATTAGTGCACAAGTTTACATCTGCTACATCTGTATATTCATACTTGATCCTTATATATCACGTGACTTTTGAGAAAGTTGCACAAAACTTCCCAATTCGACTACATAAATTCACATGGAGTTAATCTCCCACTTAATTCATTTTCTTCCAAGTCTATGAAAAGTTTATTTATTTGTGGATTGCGGTTAAAGAACTGATTGGAAACACATTGCCCAGACAATGCAGTGGATCCTATCACCCTAAATCAAGGACTAGTAAGAAGCCACTTCCACGTTCTACGTAAATGGGCCTGTCTATGTAAGTGTCATTTATTATTGTGTATGTATTATCACCCCGTTTTATACATCTTATCTCAATGCCTATAGATCAGGCCATGCCAAGACAATGTACAAACACCAGGAGGATGATAGATGCAGAGATGAATCAGATTAAGGGTTATCTTAATTGAATAGCATTTTAAAGGAGGAATACCTGTCGTATATTACAGCTGGAAGAAAGTGATATATATGTGTATATAATTATTAATATGGGCAGTAGTCAGATGGTTTGAAAATTGATATGAGAAAGTTATGAGATAGATAGATAGATAGATGGATAGATAGATAGATGGATATATAGATGGATAAAAGATAGATAGATAGATAGATAGATAGATAGATAGATAGATAGATAGATAGATAGATAGATAGATAGATAGATAGATAGATAGATAGATAGATAGATAGATAATCAGATACATATAGATAGATAGATAGATAGATAGATAGATAGATAGATAGATAGATAGATAGATAGATAGATAGATAGATAGATAGATAGATAGATAGATAGATAATTTTGAAGCTAACTACAACTTTTTTGTATCATGTGGTAGTTTATTTACTCAGCCTATACGAAGGGTATAAGGTTAAATATTATTATGGATATAGTATATAACATCGATTCAATATCATGTTTACTATATTTCTATATAATAAAACTATAATAATATTATTATAACATAAATTATATATTATTAATTGCAAATAACACTAAACTATACTACACTTACTAAACTAGTAATACTACAACTACTACTACTGCTGTTACCATTATACCATGTAATACGATAGATAGATAGATAGATAGATAGATAGATAGATAGATAGATAGATAGATAGATAGATAGATAGATAGATAGATAGATAGATAGATAGATAGATAGAAGAAATGAGATGTGGTGACTTCAATAATGGGATTTGATCCTGTGTGATGTATATATAGAGACCCCTCCGGCAGGGAGATGCCCACCACTAGGTGCCATGTAGTGTAGGGTCCCCCTGCAGGCACCCAGCCGGCAGTGTCCTACCTCTGGGCGGCTGTGTTTGCATCCAGCACCCCGGCTCCCTGCATCCACGTCCGGACAGCATTCATGCCGCTGCTTAAGGGCTCCTCCTTCATACTGCTCCCACTCCTCTGAATGCTTTCCTGAATGCCAAACATGAACACAGCCTGGTGCTCCCCTGCTCTCCTGCTGCCCCTGTTCCAGCTCTATCACTACACAAATCCCCCCTAGATCACAGCACAGGAGCCGGACGTGTGGCTGCTGCTGCTGCTGCTAGTATTATTATTCCAAGGCAGGAGGAGTCCACCAAGAAGAAGAAGGAGATGCAGGCAAGGATGAGGAGGCTGCTGGAGGTCCACACTCCCTGGATGATAATAATATCACATCAATGGGGTGAAGGGCAAGCACCAGTCATGGGCACTTCCTTGGTGGCAGTTCAGGACACAATGCAATGAACTTGAGATGACAGCTCTGCTACACCAAGTGTCATCTTCCAAGAACCAAGTGATGGATCCAAAATCAGTTATTCCTCCAAGAAGTCACAAGGAAGGATACACCACAAACTGTAGTCCTATGTTCTCCTGCCCTGCAGATGGGGACAGGGGGAGGATGAGAGCTGTGCTCCTCTGGTGGTAGAGATGCTGAGTGTAGGAGGGGGTAGTAGTTGTAGATTGTGCCCTCTTGAAGAAGAGGATGCTGTGCTTCTTGTAGCTGCCCCCTGCCTGGCTCTGTCTCTGCTTCCCTGTGGAATCCAGAGTAACTATCCCCAAAGCTACACACGCTCCCACCAGCCTCCTTAGGGAGAGGGTGTTGCATGCTGAGATAACCACACCCACTTATTTGCATGTATCTATTCTTCCCTCAACCCAGCAGCCAGTAGCAGGCCTCCATCCTTCCTGCACCACGCCCACTTTCCCTTTTTTTTATTCTAGGGGAGGCTGAGAAAGTTGCTTCTGGCTGGATGTTTTGCAGGAGGACAGATCACTAATGTCTATTGTTAGATGGATTTCATCAATTAGTTCGGAATCAGGACAGTTGACATATGTATTGCAGAACCCCTGAGGGATTTTTTTATTTTTTTTCGGTCAAGTATAAAAGTCCATGTAGAAGATTAAGTCTATGGTAAATGAGGGTTATTAGCATGCTCATGAATATGATGCTAGGTGAGACCCAAACATGATAATGACTGTGTGGCACTGATGTCACCGAGGATCATGGCAGATGACGAAAGTCTTCACAAAAGATGTGGTGTAAAAAAGATGCAAATATTTTCAAGGTTCAAGGACCTTTAACAGCTGTTCAAAGTTATATTCGGCAAAGAATAAAGATGTGAGATGCTAAGTACCTTTGTCTTCTCTCTACGTATGTCTGATCAGATTATGACGTTTGCGGTGCTATAATGGGGGGGGGGGGATTTAAGGTTGGACCAATAATTGCAATGTCTATGGTAACGATTAACGATCAGTAGAAATCTATCTCAATGATCCGGTAATACAAAATTACTTTCAGTTAATAATTGTAATTGCTACAATTGTAGCATTTAAAGGGGGAGCTTTAATTCAAATTGAAGGGGTTTTCCATTATTTTATGGGCATATCTTGAAGCTAACACAAATGTGGGTCTGCCACTCTCTAAACCTTTAGCTACAATTAATGTTGCTAAAGGTGATGATTCGTCAATTGTGATGTCACATCCACCAATCATGTGACCCGGTCATGTCATCGTTGCATCATCCAATGGGCATATAAACATTATGACCCCAGGGTTTAGAGAAGGTGTTGGACCATGGACCCCAAAAAGAATGTTTTTTTTAACAAAGCCTATTGGCAAGTACTTTGTTAATGTAGGAAATGGAAAAGCCTTTTAATGAAGATCATTTCCTATAGAAATCACTATAAAAAGGGAAATCAGGTATATTTTCCGTATCTTTAGGCTAGTGTGGCTTGATAGTGGCTATTGCTTTAAGGGCATGTTCACACGACAACGCCAAATACGTCTGAAATTACGGAGCTGTTTTCAGGAGAAAACAGCTCCTGATTTTCAGACATTTTTACAAGTGCACGCGTTTTTCGCAGCGTCTTTTACAGACGTAATTGGAGCTGTTCTTCATTAGAGTCAATGAAAAACGCCTCCAAAAACGTCCCAAGAAGTGTCCTGCACTTTTTTGACACGGCCGTAATTTTACGTGCCGTCTTTTGACAGTGACGCGTAAAATGACAGCTCGTCTGCACAGAACATCGTAAGACCCATTGCAAGCAATGGTCAGATGTTTGCCAACGTATTCGAGCCGTCTTTTCAGGCGTAATTCGAGGCGTGAAAAACGCCTCCATTACGCCTGAAAAATGGTCGTGTGCACATACCCTAACTCTGACCTGCCAACATCTCCTGTGCAAAAAAATCTACATAGACAGCTATTATAACCAAGGTATGCCCTAACAGACATTATCACAGGTCAGCCATGGGGATAGGCTTAGGTCCGTGTCACTATAAAACCAGCCAATAACAGTTGATCTGTGGGGATTTCTGAAGCCGGATTGCCAGGCTGACTTTATTTCAAAAAGTGGTTTTCGAGATGAGACAACACCTTTAAGACTGCTGATTCCCCTTATTAACTTCAACTTTGCATGCTGCATGTTAATTCTATAAAGGGGGGTCTGATAAGTGGGTGCAGGGCCGGCCCAGGTTGGAGGGTGCCCTGTTAACCCTCCTTTTTAAGGTGTACTATACACTGATCAGCCATAACATTATAACTGACAGGTGAAGTGAATAACATTGATTATGTGGTTACAATGGCGCCTGACAGTTCTTGAAGTTGATATGTTGGAAGCCGGAAAAATGGGCAAGTGTAAGGATTTGAGCGATTCTGACGAGCTAAATTGTAATGTGTAGACTACTGGGTCAGAGCATCTCCAAAACGGCAGGACTTGTGGGGTGTTCCCGGTATGCAGTGGTTAGTACCTACCAAAAGTGGTCCAAGGAAGCACATCCGGTGAGCCGGCGGCATGGACATGGGTGTCCAAGGCTCATTGATGCATGTGGGAAGTGAAGGCGAGCCCGTCTGGTCTGATCCCGCAGAAGAGCTACTGTAGCACAAATTGCTAAAAAAGTTACTGCTAGCTATGATAGAAAGGTGTCAGAACACAGTATATCCCAGCTTTTTACATATCGGGCTGTGTGCAGATTAGTCACATGTTGACCCCTGTCCACCACCAAAAGCTCCTACAATGGGCACGTTGAACATTGAGCCAGGGTGGCCTGGTCTGATGAATCACGTTTTTTTTTACATCATGTGGACGGCCGGGTACGTGTACATCGCTTATCTGGAGAAGAGATGGCACCAGGATGCACTATGGGAAGAAGGTAAGCTGGAGGCAGTGTGATGCTCTGGACAACGTTCTGCTGGGAAACCTTGGGTCCTGGTATTCATGTGGATGTCATTTTGACACGTACCACCGACCTAAACATTATTGTAGACCAAGCACACCCCTTCATAAAAAACAGTATTACCTAATGGCAGTGGCGTCTTTCAGCCAGATAATGTGCTCTACCACACTGCAAACATTGTACAGGAATGGTTTAAGGAACATGACAAAGAGCTCAAGGTGTTGACTTGGCCAATCAAGCATTTGTGAGATGTGCTGGAAAAGCAAGCTCGATCCAGGGATGCCCGATATCGCAACTTATCTGCTGTTAACGTCTAGGTGTCAGATACCACCTTAAGAGGTTTTGTAGAGTCCATGCCTCAAAGAGTCATTGCTGTTTTGGTGGCACGAAGGTGATCTACACAATATTAGGCAGGTGGTTTTAATTTGTGTATAGTGCCCATGTAACACACTCATACAGTGCCCAAATAACAGTTTCCAATCTGTAAACTAGAGAATAAAGCTGCATCCTATACAGCTGCTTTTCCATAGGTTCGGGTAGTGGCGTAGCTAGGGTGGGGTAGGCGGGGCATGTGCCCCGGGCGCAGCTTAGAGGGGGTGCCAGCGCCACCTCCTCCTGCACTATAATTGTACTTGTGTCTATAGGACACAGGTACAATTAGAAGCAATGAATGAATGGGCACGTTCCGTGCCCGGCCATTCAGCGCCTTTCCACAAGTGAAGCGACTGGTACCTTTTGTACCAGTGAAGCTTCCGTCGATGAAAGGCGCTGAGTGACAGGGAAAGTCATCCTGCCCAGCCAATCAGCGCCTTTCATAGACGCTGCGTTCAACCCCCAGGAGACCTGCGCAGAAGAGAGCAGGTCTCCATGGCTGCCGGACGGCGTGGAAGCGGGATTAAGGTGAGTTTGAATATATATATATATTTTTAATTGTAACAAAAGTGTGTGCCATTATCTACAGGAAGGACTTTATCTACGGGGGGACTTTATCTACAAGGGGGACTTTATCTACACGGGGGGGGGGGGACTTTATCTACACGGGGGGCTTTATCTACGGAGGGGGGATTTTATCTACACTGGGGGGATTTTATCTACGGGGGGACTTTATCTACGGGGGGCTTTATCTACATGTGGGGGGCTTTATCTACGGGGGGTGTCTATCTACAGGGGGGCTATATACTGGGGTGGGCTATCTATGGAGCACCATATACAGGGGTGGGCTATAGCTACAGGGGGGCTATATAGTATATAGCCCCCTGTAGATATAACCCACCCCTGTATATAGCCCCCTGTAGATATAGCCCACCCCTATAGATATAGCCCACCCCTATAGATATAGCCCACCCCTGTATATAGTGCTCCATAGATCGCCCACCCCTGTAGATATAGCCCACCCCTGTAGATATAGCCCACCCCTGTAGATATAGTCCCCCTGTAGATATAGTCCCCCTGTAGATATAGCCCCCCTGTAGATATAGCCCCCTGTAGATATAGCCCCCCTGTAGATATAGTCCCCCTGTAGATATAGCCCACTCCTGTAGATAGCCCACCCCTGTAGATATAGTCAGCCCTGTAGATATAGTCCCCCTGTAGATATAGTCCCCCTGTAGATATAGCCCACCCCTGTAGATAGCCCACCCCTGTAGATATAGTCCCCCTGTAGATATAGTCCCCCCCTGTATATAGAATCCCACAAATAGCTCCCCCTATAGTTCTCCACAGAAAGCCCACCCCTGTATATAGCCCCCCTGTACACATAGTCCACCCCTGTATATAGTGCTCCACAGATAGCCCACCCCTGTATATAGTATATACAGGGGTGGGCTATCTGTGGAGCACTATATACAGGGGTGGACTATCTAGTGGAGCACTATATACAGGGGTGGACTATATGTACAGGGGGGCTATATACAGGGGTGGGCTATCTGTGAAACACTATATACAGGGGTGGACTATATGTGGAGCACTATATACAGGGGTGGACTATATGTGGAGCACTATATACAGGGGTGGGCTATATCTACAGGGGGCTATATACAGGGGTGGGCTATCTGTAGAGCACTATGGGGGGAGTTATTTGTGGGACACTATATACAGGGGGCTATATGGGGGCACTATCTACAGGGGGCTCTATGGCAGGCACTATCTACAGGGGGCTCTATGGCAGGCACTATCTACAGGGGGCACAGTGTGTGTGTGGGACACGGTGTATGGTGCTATTATAATTAGAGGTGCAGTGTATGGCGCTATTATATTTAGGGGCGTAGTGTGTGGTATAATGATAACTTTATATTTATTTATAGGTGCAGAAATGTTGGAAAAGTGAGAAGCTGAAGACATGTGAGCGGCAAATTGCAGAAATGGGCTGTGACCGGGAGAATTCATCATAGAGGTCTGGATCGGATGGAGAAAAATAACTAGAATCTGAGACGTCACTGGTGAGTCACTTAATGTAAATGTTTATTCTGCCTCTAATCAGCACTGTAGTCACTGTGTGATCTGCAGCGAGATGATGGGTGGTGTGATTATGATATGATTTATTTTTTGTGAAACAGCATCTCCCAGCATATCCTTACCATTGTTCGGGCCATGCTGGGAGCTGTAGTTTTACGCCGTACACACCTATACGGCAGGGGTTGCACTAAATTGAGCTGTATTTGTGCTGGGGCTGTATTTATGTACTGAGCTTTGTTCTGGTGCTGTATATATGTACTGAGCTTGGTTCTGGGGTTGTGTATAGAACCATACTGCTTGTAAAATGTACAAATGTTTTTATGCTCGCGTTACATAAAAAGAAATGTGGAAAAGAAATGACACGTCGATTGGTAGAGAAAACAAACACGGCGAGTGGGAAGGAGATGTCGGGAAAGAGGTTGGGGGGGGGGGGGGGGTGCCAAACTGAATCTTTGCCCCGGGTGCTGGAGAACCTAGCTACGCCTCTGGGTTCGGGTACTAAGTATGGGATCAGGGGTTTAAGATCAAAGTGCTATCAGGACACTTCCAACATGCTGATTTTTGTAAAAAAAAAAACAATTGAATCATCAAGAATTAGGAAATATCCAGCCGATCCAATATTGTTTCCTCTGACATCAGGCATCATGCAAAGGACTGGCATCCTCGATATTAAATTGTCGATTGTAGGCTGCTAGCGCATGTTTCCTGGGTGCCAGAAATAAAGATGTATATCAGTGTGTATGATGCAACTTCCTAATTACTTTTTCATATACAGCTGCTTTATATCCTGTATACAGAGCAGCTGTATCTGGCACTGAAACCTGTATCTGTAAGGTCAGCGGGACGAATGGGTTCAGTGTCAGTGGGTCCATAACTTAGATGTGATCGATAACAGGTGGATGCGTGTCAAAGACGTGCAAGGACCTGCTGTCACTGAACCCGTCAGTCCCGCTGACCTGATGGATTCAGGTCTCAGCACAAGATACAGCTTCTCTGTATACACCAGGGGTCAGCAACCTTCGGCACTCCTGCTGTTGTGAAACTACAACTCCCAGCATGCACTGACAGCCAAAGGCTTTATTATTTCAGTCATAGGTTGTCAGGGTATGCTGGGAACTGTAGTTTTACAATAGCTGGAGTGCTGAAGCTGGCTGACCCCTGGTATACAGGATACAAAGCAGCTGTATCTAAAAAAGTAAAAATAATTTTTAATAAAAAGTAAATAGAATTTTGCACTAAACACACTGATACACATTTTTATATTTAAAAAAAAAAAACAACAACACGTTTTCAAAGGTGTACATAGCCTGTACTGTTCCTTTAATAGAGGCAATCAACAAATTTATACTCCTATAAAATGTAAGGAATACATCAGCTCTGGAAAATCTGCACACCAGTGAAACCTCTTCTTGGCTAAAATGTATGTAATTATCTAGAATAAAAAGAAATGCATTGTGCATATAATACCAGAATAAAGCATTGATGCTGAACTTGGACTACCTGCTGTTACCTTCTATGTACACTAGGGGGACCAGAACCAAGATAAAGAGCTATATTTGTTAAATGTTTGTATTATTTTAGTAACAATGAACGTGTGGGGGGGGGGGGGGGGTCACATAAAGTGTTAAAGTTTTCATCATCAAAAATGGCACAAACATATGTGAGTTCGACCCTTCAGAAAATTTTCTACAATATCTGAAAAAAAGTTGTAAAATAATTGTGCAATTGTGTCATACGCTTAAAATATGTTTCAAATGTTTTTTTTATTTATTTTTTTTCCATTATTTTTAAATTATACCATAGAAATAAAGAAAACCAGAAAAAACAATTCACACATCACATACATTTTTACCACTTTTTTATTATGTGCAACACAGAATTTCAATATTTTTTCAATTAATCTTTAATACATGCTTTCCCTCTACATCTGACTGCCAGCAAATAAAACAGATCCTATATTCTTGCCTAGGGAGAGACCTAAAAAGAAATAGGAATTTGTTTAGGAAGTCAAATTTAGTTTTTAGGTTATCACTTTTTAGTCCCTTTAAATGATTTACATCTAAACATACTAACCTTAAGGCTGTGTTGTTTTGCTGCGGGTTTGACGCTTTTTTGATGCATGTTTTTGCGAAAATCACAGCAAAGCCGCAATAACACTGCGGCAAAACTGTAACATGTGAACACTGCCTAATACTATTTGCATGCTATTGTTATTAATGCTTTTACTCCTTGAAGACAGGGCCAATTTTGGCCTTGAGGACTAGAACAATTTTTCAATTTTTTTCTCTCTGGATTCCACCGGTCATTACTCAACATAGATGTATGAGGCTTTGTTTTTTGTATTTTATTTAGGTGTCATTTTTTGGTACATACACATTAGCGTTAAATTTATATACATTTTATTTTGGCAAAAATGTAGAAAAAAAGTAGTTCTACTGCAGGTTTTTTTTTTGTTTTTTTTAACAGCCTACATCAGTCTGCACTCCCAGCAAAGCATGAATGTCTTCTGCAAAAGTTGTTGAGTGCCGCCACTAGGGGGAGCTTGCTACATATGAATTTATATTGCTCCCATTAAATGTAATGCAATGAGCTCCCTCTTGTGGTGGCTGCAGGTGACAAGAAATTAATCATTTAATTTTATAGCTGTGTGAAGGGATTCACTATGTTGGCACTGGCTGCTATCTTATCTAATAGTAGAGTCTGGTTGCTATCTTATCTAATAGTAGAGTGCTATATAAAGGGGTCTCTGTTGTGAGAGAACCCCTTTAAAAATAGACATGTATAGTGCTACTAAGCGCCAGGCTCACCTTCACTGATCGCTTACTGACTTCGAACGCTTATGTGTTTCCACCCTGTACCCTGCACATGCCATCTCCACACTCTATAAATTACTCCTCTCCCAGCGATCCCCTCATCTCCCATCCTTCTGCAAGGCTTTGGAGACAGAATTGAACATGACATTTGCTGATGCACAATGGAGACGATGTTTCTACCTGTCCCAGAAAGCCTCGATAGCCGTACGAGCCCAGGAAACCAGCTACAACATTATCTCTAGGTGTTATGGGGTCCCTTCTGCCCTGCATAAATGGTACCTGTCTGTACCTGACACGTCTTGGTGCTGCGGGGCTTTGGGGGATCCATGTCTCATATTTGGTTGAGCCGCCCCTCCTTGCGGAGTTTTTGGGAGGCGGTTCTTAAAAGTATATTGGAAGTTACTGGGGTCTCGGTCCCTAGTTCTCCCGAGGCAGCCCTTTTATTTATGTTCCCTATGCCACTACCCATTTACAAACGCTCCCTGCTTAGGCACCTCCTTCAGGCTGCCAAATCGCTTATCTCCCGCAAGTGGAAAACGGCAGTTCCTCCACTGTTGGATGAATGGTTTCAGGAGGTTGCCCTGATACAGCGTATGGAACTCCTCCTGGCTCAATCCCCGACTGCCTCTACACGATATACGGACACTTGGTCTCAATGGCTTCTGTTTCTCTCTTCTCCCACCTACCATACTGTAGTGGCTCGAGACTCAGTACCCATCCTTACCCATGAGACTTCATCTGAGAGGGGACTGTATACGGGTGTGGGGGGGGGGGGTTTGCTTGCTCCACCCAGGTTTTTATCAGGTGCATAGCTGCTTTTTCTTATTTGCCCATGCTTTTCCGGAACTGGAGTCCAGGTTCACCATGAACTCTCCTTGTCTCTCCCTTGCCCTTGTTTGTCTCCCATTCTATCTCTCCCTTTCTTTCTTGTGTCTACTTCGAGGGGTCATTTGCTTCCTGTGATTGCGCTCACCTACTATGGCCATGGCATTTTAGGATGTGTAGGAAGTTGAATTATTGTATGTTTCTTTCCATTTACTTTTAAGTAATGCTCCTTCCCGTTATGATTGCTCAGATAGCTGGCATACTGTGTGCTCTTCATAGGTTGTGATGCTTACCCTGCTGTTTGGGCTGTGCCCTTATTTGTCATGTTCTTTTTATTATGGGGACACATCTTCTCCGAATGTTTTTGTACTTGTTTGTTTTAAAACCAATAAAAAAAAATAATTGGGAAAAAAAAATAGACATGTATCCGTTTTCTATAGCAGGATGGGGCAACTTATTCAGACTAATATTCTGTAGTTAAAACGAAATTTTAATATCCAAGATGACACCTTTAGTAACATTAGGGTTATTGCAAAATTTGCAATTCTCCACAAATTAACACGCGGTAGTGCAATAAGGAGAAAGCAATCAACCATGTAACAACCTTCCCACACATTTCAGTCCTTGATATAACATATGTGACCTTTCATTAAAGCTTTCTGGTCTCTGTGCATATTTGGTCCACAGACTGGTCACATTGTTCAATGCCTGCAGAGGAACAGGAAATACATTCCCTTGAAAAGGGATAGATTTATTACTACCAATAGTAAATCCCTGTTCTACATGGTAATATTGTCCTATATAGTGTAGATACTGTTGTTGCTGTCTGCACCTGGGTAAGTGACTGTGGCATCACACTTACGGTTTTATTCCAGTAATTTTCTGTGACCTCACAAGTAGTTTTCCAAAAGGTAAGCTGCTGTGACATCACAAGTGAGTGTCAGCCAGGTATGCTACTGTATTTCCAACTATTAGTACAGTGGGCACACAGAAGGGGTGCAATAGATACAATGGGGAAAACACACAAAACAAAGCGAGCAAATCACTAGTAATTGAACAACCCAATACAGGTAATTTGCTGTGACTTCACAAGTAGGTTTCCATCAGGTATGCTACAGTGACATCACAAGTAGGTTTCAGTCAGGTGAGCTGCAGTTACAGAACAATTGTGTTTCCATTAGGTAAGATGCTATGACATCACCAGTGGCAGATTAAGTAGACCATAGGCCCTGGGCTGTTCCACAAACGTGGGCCCCCCTTCCCCACTCCTGCTCTGCCATGTCTATAGTGAACACCACCTTTTTGCTTTTTTCCACTTGTCAAAGGGCTGTGTCTCTACATACTGTCAGTCTCCAAACATCGTTGACAGTATCACACTGTGTAGGGACACATCCTCCTGACAATGGGAATGTAACACGCATTTGTCTATTGGTCCTGGGTACACAAAGACTTTATGTGAAATACAAGGATTTCCTACAACAGACATGTCAGGAGAGGGGACAGATCCTCTATAGATCCAGTGACTCACAAGTGAAGTCTTCTCTGATGGGAGTCGTTCTCTTTTCTTCTCCATCTGACACAGACCGGTATGGCGACTTCTCCTGATGAGACATCTTTGCTCCTCGCTTCTGCAGCCATTTCCAGCCCCTAAAAGACAGCAAGGCCCATACATTAAAGGGGTTGTCCGCGCACTGACCGTTTTTCCATACTGATGACCTATTGATGTGCTCGGTACCCCTTTTACTCAGACTAATAAATTAGAATGCATTCAGACCCCAGACCTTCTACATTATTGCCGTCCCCAGACCAGACCCCCCTAAGCAAATACAGACCCCAGAACAAGCACCCTAAACAAATACAGACCCGAGAACAAGCACCCTAAATACAGACCTCGGACCTAACCCCCTAAACTAATAATGACCCCAGACCTGACTCCCTAAACTAATACAGAACTGACCCCCTAAATACAGACCCCCATAAACTAATACAGGGCCCAGACCAGGCCCCCTAAATGCAGACCCCATAAACTAATACAGACCCCATACCTGACTCTCTAAACTAATACAGAACCCGACCCCCTAAATACAGACCCCCATAAACTAATACAGAGCCCAGACCAGACCCCCTAAATATACAGACCCTGGACCAGACCCCCTAAATATACATACCCCAGACCTCCTAAATACAGACTCCAGACTAGACACCTAAATACAGATCACGGACCAGACCCCCTAAATATACAGACCCCAGACCACACCCCTAAATACAGACCCCAGACCAGAACCCCTAAATATACAGACCCCAGACCACACCCCTAAATATACAGACCCCAGACCTCCTGAATACAGACTCCAGACCAGACACCTAAATACAGATCCCGGACCAGATCCCCTAAATATACAGACCCCAGACCACACCCCTAAATACAGACCCCAGACAAGACCCCCTAAATACAGACCCCAGACCCCTTAAACTAATACAGACCCCCTAAATACAGGCCCCAGACCAGACCCCTTGAATACAGATAATAGACCAGACCCACTAAACTAACGCAGACCCCCTAAATACATACTGTAAAGGATTTACCAGACACAGCTTCTGTGTCGACGCCCGTGATTAATCAGTCTGCATCTGCTGCTAGGTCTGATAGAGTGACTCGATCTGCTACCACTCAGGCTGGTAGGCTGAGGAGTGGGAGAACCTATCACAGCCTGGCCAGACGGAGCTAGCTCCCGCCCTCGGTCTATTTATACCTTCATTTCCTGCTTTTCCTTTGCCTGTGATTCTGTCTGGTTTCCTGGCTCTGCTGTTCCTGCTTGTACTATTGACCTCTGCTTCAATTTGACCCTGGTTTTACTGACTACTCTCCTGCTCTGCGTTTGGTACCTCGTACACTCCTGGTTTGACTCGGCTCGTTCACTACTCTTGTTGCTCACGGTGTTGCCGTGGGCAACTGCCCCATTTCCCTTAGCTTCTGTGTACCCTCGTCTGTTTTTCTGTCGTGCACTTATTGAGCGTAGGGACCGTCGCCCAGTTGTTCGCCGTCGCCTAGGACGGGCCGTGCAAGTAGGCAGGGACTGAGTGGCGGGTAGATTAGGGCTCACCTGTCTGTCTCCCTACCCCGACATTACATAATCACAGGCCCATATACCTTTTCTACCCTGGTTCCCACACTACTATGGACCCCCTTGAGGCCCTGGCTCAGCAAATGCAGGGTCTCTCCCTACAGGTCCAAGCCCTGGCTCAGAGGTGCAACCAGCGTGATGCTACCCAGGTAGTGCCCTCCATCTCACCTCTTGAACCCCACCTCAAGTTGCCTGACTGGTTCTCAGGGGACCGGAAGACTTTTTCTCCTTTCAGGAGAGTTGTAGGCTCTATTTCCATCTAAGGCCCCACTCCTCAGGTTCTGAGAGCCAGCGAGTGGGTATAATTATGTCCCGGCTCCAGGACGGCCCCCAAGAATGGGCCTTCTCCTTGGCTCCTGACGCCCCTGAACTTTCCTCTATTGACCTTTTTTTTTCTGCTCTCGGGCTCATCTATAACGAGGCTGACAAGACTGCCTTCGCCGAGAGTCAGCTGGTGACCTTACGTCAGGGTAAGAGACCCGTTGAGGAGTACTGTTCTGACTTTAGGAAGTGGTGTGTAGCTTCTCGGTGGAATGACCCTGCCTTGAGGTGCCAGTTTAGATTGGGTCTGTCGAACGCCCTGAAAGACCTGTTAGTTGGTATACCCTCTTCTGACTCTCTAGATCAGGTTATGACTTTAGCGGTATGTCTGGACCGACGTCTCAGGGAATGACGACTTGATCGTTTTGTGCCTTCTCCTTTGACTCCCCTATGATGGCTCCCGAGGTTCCTTTGCTTCGTTCTTCCACGAAAAACTCAGATGAACCAATGCAACTCGGGGCCTCCGTGTCTCCCCAACAATGTAGAGAGCTCCGCAGGAAGAATGGTCTCTGCTTCTACTGTGGGGATGACAAGCATCAAGTGAACAACTGCCCTAGGCGTAAGAATACTCCAGCCGGAAAAGTCTCGCGCCTAAGTGACCATCGGGGAGGTCGCTTGGGCGCCCAGGTATTTCCCGTAAATATGAAACCTAATAAGATCTTGCTTCCCTTTCAGGTCTCTTTTGAGGGTAGGTCTGCCACCGGCAGTGCCTTCGTGGATTCAGGGTCTTCTGCTAATATTATGTCTGTGGAATTTGCTCTAGCTATGCCATTGATTGATTTGCCTAAACCTGTCCCGGTAGTGGGTATCGACTCCACTCCACTTGCTGATGGTTATTTTACACAGTATACCCGTTTTTGAACTCATTGTTGGCTCCATTCATTTGGAGCAGTGCTCTGTACTGGTGATGCAGGGATTATCGTCCGATTTGGTTTTAGGCCTTCCCTGGTTACAGATGCATAATCCCATGTTTAACTGGAATACTGGGGATCTTACCAAATGGGGTAATGAATGCATGACGTCCTGTTTTTCTGTTAATTTTATTTCTCTCCCTGAGGAGGTGAACACTCTACCTGAGTTTATTCAGGACTTCGCTGATGTTTTTTCTAAAAAGGCCTCCGAAGTGTTACCTCCTCATAGAGAATACGATTGCGCAATCGATTTGGTACCAGGAGCTAAGCTCCCTAAGCGTAGGATTTTTTATCTCTCTTGTCCCGAACGTGAGGCCATGAGAGAATATATCCAGGAAAGCCTGGCCAAGGGTTACATTCGCCCCTCTACTTCTCCAGTAGGTGCTGGCTTCTTCTTCGTAGGGAAGAAGGATGGTGGTCTTAGGCCGTGCATCGATTACCGAAACTTGAATAAGGTCACTGTAAGGAACCAGTATCCCCTTCCTTTGATTCCTGATCTCTTTAATCAGGTTCAGGGGGCCCAATGGTTCTCTAAGTTTGATCTTCGGGGGGCTTATAACCTTATCCGAATCAGAGAAGGGCATGAGTGGAAGACTGCATTTTAAAACACACCCGAAGGTCATTTCGAATACCTCGTCATGCCCTTTGGGTTGTGTAATGCTCCCGCAGTCTTCCAGAATTTCATAAATGAGATTTTAAGAGACTACCTGGGGGTATTTCTTGTAGTGTACCTTGATGACATACTTGTGTTTTCCAAGGACTGGTCCTCCCACATTGAGCATGTCAGGAAGGTGCTCCAGGCCCTTCGGGAAAACAAACTCTTTGCTAAATCCGAAAAATGTGTGTTTGGGGTGCAGGAGATACTATTTTTGGGTCAAATCCTCACTCCTCATGAATTCCACATGGACCCTTCCAAGGTTCAGGCTGTGGCTGAATGGGTCCAACCTGCCTCCCTGAAGGCGTTACAGTGCTTCCTGGGGTTTGCTAATTATTACAGGAGATTTATTGCTAACTTCTCGGTCATCGCTAAGCCTCTTACGGATCTAACTCGCAAAGGTGCTGATCTCCTCTACTTGCCTCCGGAGGCGGTCCAGGCTTTTGAGATCCTTAAGAAGTGCTTTATCTCTGCCCCAGTGCTGATTCAGCCTAACCAAATGGAGCCATTCATCGTGGAGGTTGACGCCTCCGAGGTGGGAGTGGGTGCTGTCTTGTCCCAGGGTACCAGGTCCCTCACCCATCTCCGTCCCTGTGCCTACTTCTCCAGGAAGTTTTCGCCCACTGAGAGTAACTATGACGTGGGCAACCGCGAACTCTTGGCCATCAAATGGGCATTTGAAGAGTGGCGCCACTTTTTGGAGGGGGCTAGGCACCAGGTAACTGTCCTTACCGACCACAAGAATCTGGTTTTCCTAGAATCTGCCCGGAGGCTAAACCAGAGACAAGCTCGATGGGCGATTTTTACTAGATTCAACTTTGTGGTCACCTATAGGGCTGGGTCTAAAAATATTAAAGCTGATGCACTGTCGCGTAGCTTCATGGCCAGCCCTCCTTTGGAGGAAGATCCTGCTTGTGTTTTGCCCCCAGGTATAATCTTATCCTCTGTTGATTCTGACTTAGTCTCCGAAATTGCGGCTGATCAAGGTTCAGCTCCCGGGAACCTCCCTGAGAACAAGCTGTTTGTTCCCCTGCAATTCCGGCTAAGGGTACTCAGGGAATATCATGACTCCTGGGTGTCAAGCACCTCATTGCTAGAAACTATTGGTGGCCTGGGTTGCCTAAAGACGTTAAGCCCTACGTCGCCGCTTGTGAAATTTGTGCTAGGTCCAAGACTCCCAGGTCCCGACCAGCGGGCTTACTATGTTCTTTGCCCATTCCCCAGAGACCTTGGACCCATATCTCCATGGATTTTATCACCGATCTGCCTCCATCTCAAGGCAAGTCGGTCGTGTGGGTTGTAGTAGACCGCTTCAGTAAGGTGTGCCACTTTGTGCCCCTCAAGAAACTACCCAATGCCAAGACGTTAGCTACCTTGTTTGTCAAACACATCCTGCGTCTCCATGGGGTTCCTGTCAATATTGTTTCTGACAGAGGGGTACAATTTGTTTCATTGTTTTGGAGAGCTTTCTGTAAAAAGTTGGAGATTGATCTGTCCTTCTCCTCGGCCTTCCATCCTGAAACTAATGGCCAAACAGAGAGGACTAATCAGTCTCTAGAACAATATTTAAGGTGTTTTATCTCCGACTGTTAATATGATTGGGTCTCCTTCATTCCCCTCGCCGAATTTTCCCTTAATAACCGGGTCAGTAACTCGTCAGGGGTCTCCCCCTTTTTCTGTAATTTTGGGTTTAATCCACGGTTCTCCTTCGTTTCACCTGGTGGTTCCAACAATCCCGAGGTAGATGTAGTTCATCGGGAACTGTGCACAGTCTGGGCCCAGGTTCAGAAGAACCTAGAGGCGTCCCAGAGCATACAAAAGACTCAGGCAGATAGAAGACGTTCTGCTAACCCCTTGTTTGTGGTCGGGGATCTGGTGTGGCTATCTTCAAAAAATTAGCATCTTAAAGTTCCGTCCAAAAAATATGTTCCCCGGTATATAGGGCCGTACAAGGTCATTGAGGTCCTTAACCCTGTCTCCTTCCGGCTGGAGTTACCCCCGTCTTTTCAAATACACGACGTGTTTCATGCCTCCCTCCTGAAACGCTGCTCCCCGTCCTTGGCTACCTCGAGGAAACCTCCGGTCCCTGTTCTCACCCCTGATGGGGTAGAATTCGAGGTGGCCAAGATTGTGGATAGCAGGATGGTCCAAGGCTCCCTCCAGTACCTGGTCCATTGGAGAGGATACGGGCCTGAGGAGAGGACTTGGGTAGCCGCCCAGGATGTTCACGCTGGGGTATTGCTCAGGAGGTTCCATCTTCGGTTCCCCAATAAGCCAGGTCCACCTAGGAAGGGTCCAGTGGCCCCTCATAAAAGGGGGGTACTGTAAAGGATTTACCAGACACAGCTTCTGTGTCGACGCCCGTGATTAATCAGTCTGCATCTGCTCCTAGGTCTGATAGAGTGACTCGATCTGCTACCACTCAGGCTGGTAGGCTGAGAAGTGGGAGAACCTATCACAGCCTGGCCAGACGGAGCTAGCTCCCGCCCTCGGTCTATTTATACCTTCATTTCCTGCTTTTCCTTTGCCTGTGATTCTGTCTGGTTTCCTGGCTCTGCTGTTCCTGCTTGTACTATTGACCTCTGCTTCAATTTGACCCTGGCTTTACTGACTACTCTCCTGCTCTGCGTTTGGTACCTCGTACACTCCTGGTTTGACTCGGCTCGTTCACTACTCTTGTTGCTTACGGTGTTGCCGTGGGCAACTGCCCCATTTCCCTTAGTTTCTGTGTACCCTCGTCTGTTTTTCTGTCGTGCATTTATTGAGCGTAGGGACCGTCGCCCAGTTGTTCGCCGTCGCCTAGGACGGGCCGTGCAAGTAGGCAGGGACTGAATGGCGGGTAGATTAGGGCTCACCTGTCTGTCTCCCTACCCCGACATTACACATACCCTCTAAATACAGACATCCTAAATACAGACCCCAGACCAGACCCCTAAATACAGACCCCCAGACCCCTTAAACTAATACAGACCCCCTAAATACAGACCCCTTAAACTAATACAGACGCAAGACCACACACCCTAAATACAGACCCCCAGATCAGACCCCCTAAGCACAGACCCCAGACCCCTTAAACAAATCCATGATCCCCTTATACTTGCCTATCCGCTCACCTCACCTCATGGTCTTCTTTCTTGCTGCTGTTGTAGGACCTGCGGTCATGTGACCAGCAGGTCTCTAATCAGTAAAAAGAACTGCAGACATAAGGTCATGTGACCTTTATGTCTGCAGGTCATTTACAGGACATACACAATTCTGTTTTGTCACATGTTTTGCCGCGATTCGCGGCAAAAACGCATTGTACTTGGGGCGGTCATGGACCCCAGGCGGCCGCCCAAAATGCCCAATGATGATCCGCCATTGGACATCACAACTGTGTTTCTGTGAGGTAAGCTGTTGTGACATCCCAAGTGGGTTTCAGTCAGGTAAGCTACTGTGACATCCAAGTGGGTTTTAGACAGGTGAGCTATTATATTACAAGTGCGTTTCCGTTAGATAAGCTACTGTCATAGCAAGTCGATTTCAGTCATGTAAGCTGCTGTGACATCACAATTGAGTTTCAGGTAGGTATGCTACTGTGACATCACATATGTGTTTCAGTCAGGTAAGCTGCTGTATTATCACAATTAAGTTTTCAGTCAGGTAATCTGCTGTGACCCCATAACTGTGTTTCTGTCAGGTAAGATCTTGTCACAAGAAGTGTATTTCAGTCAGGTAAGCTGCTGTGACATCACACAGGGTTTCAGTCAGGTAAGCTGCTGTGACATCACACAGGGTTTCAGTCAGGTAAGCTGCTGTGACATCACACAGGGTTTCAGTCAGGTAAGCTGCTGTGAGATCAAATGAGTCAGGTCAGGTAATCTGCTGTGACTTTACAAGTTGGTTTTCATCAGGTAAGATGCTGTGACATCAAATGAGTTTCAGTCAATCACGCAATTGTCACAAGTGGGTTTTACTCATGTAAGCTGCTGTGACATCACAAGTGGGTTCAGTCAGGTAAGCTACTGTGATGTCACAATAATGTTTCTGTCAGGTAAGCTGCTACAACATTATAATTGGGTTTTAGTCAGGTAAGTATAGTAAATGTAACATCACAGGTATGTTTCTGTCAGGAAATCTGCTGTGACATCATAGGTGTGTTTCTGTTAGCAAATCTGCTGTGACATCACAACTGTGTTTTCACCAGATAAACTACTGTGACATCACAAGTGTGTTTTCATCAAAGAAAATCTGTTGTGACATCATAAGTGGGGTTTTGTCCGATAAACTGCTGTGACATTCAGCAAGAAAAGCTCCGGGGTGGACATACTATATGTGCCATAAAATCAGCATGATAAATAAATTATAATGATTTGGAGATTTACTAAATGCATCCTCTATTGATATAGGACAGACTCATAGGGCGGACTATTCTTGTCTGGAGGTGTTGTTTGCTGCTTTTTTTTTTTTGTTCCTCGATTATTTCTTATAACAACCCATGGTTTACCTGAACTTACCAGTAATTGCCAATATCATACACAAAAATTTATGAAATGAAATAACTCAAATAACATAAAATACATTCAATACAGTCCGTAACGTTAACCATTGCACTGATACAATATATGAAAATATCTAATCTGGCAATGCTACTTCAGATGTATATATTTTTAATAAACCACTTCCTGCTACAGCCATTTTCCGGATTTTCCAAAAGCCGTAACTTTTTTAACGGCGTCACACGATTGTTTTCAGAACAATAAAGTTGTATGGTTGTATTCACACAGCAGTTTTTTTTAATGGATCGTGAATAGTCGCCGTCAAAAAAGAAAACGTATTTTCTACCGTTATCACGGCCCGATGGCCCTTATACAAGTCAATCGTTCCAGTCAGACGTCCTGGAAAATGGATGAAAATTTAGAGACACTTCCGTGAAAAGCGGATAGTTTGATCCGTTTTGAACGGCGGTTTATTTTCACTGTCATGTGAATATAGAGCAGCTCCTGAGGTAGATTATTCCACAGTAAAATATAAAAAAAACCTCTACATATCTGTTACCTGCGCAAACTTAACGACCCGTTGAATTGTTATTTATATGGTAAGATAAATGGCATGAAAAAGATAAAGCAATAAAAAACACTGGTGGACATGCTGCCCCCTCCAAAAAAAATAAAAATAAAAGTTAATTCATGAATTCTAGGTACCTGAAAAATTAAATTCTTCCTTTAAAAAACAAGCCCTCTTAGACCCTGTTCACACAGAGTTTTTTTGCAGACAGAAAAATCTGCCTCAAAATTCCGCCTGGAATTTTGAGGCAGAGTTTGACCTGCCGGCACGTCGTTTGCCGTGGTTTTTGTGTCGTTTTTCTGCCGCAGCCATTGAGCGCCGCTGGCAAAGAACACTTTATCTACCTGCCATTGATGTGAATTGGAGGTCAGAGATGGAAATGGCCGTAGAAAGGGCATGTCGCATTTTCCCGCAAGCGTTTTTTTTGTCAGTAATCAATGGGAGGCGATTTCAGCTGTTTTTTGCAGTTGTTTGCGAATCAAAAACCGAGGCAAAAAAAAACTCTGTGTGAACAGGGCCTTACGACTACATCGATAGAAAAATAAAAATGTTATGGCTCTCGGAATGTGGTCATGAAAAAATAAAAAAACATAAAACGCTGGGTCCTGAAAGCCAAAATAGGCGACGTACTTAAGTGGTTAAAATCATAGTTGATTTTATATAATAGCTTATTTTGGGTTCATCTCAGCTAGATATTATCAAAATGACATCAAGTAAACATTATCTGTATGGAGTTTGTATGATCTCCCTGTGTTTTCGTGGGTTCCCTCTGGGTTACAAACACACCAAAAACTTACTGATAGGTTTATTGGCTTCCTATGGAATTAGCAGTTGTCTGAGATTCTATGCCCATTGGGGGGCAGGGACTGATGTGAGTGATGGTAATCTCTATACAGCGCTGCAGAATATTTTGGTGCTATATATGCAATTTTAAGCAGATGGCTCCGAACACTGTATAGCGGCCATGCTGGGTTCCTGAAGCTTGAATAGGAGAAGAGCCGCAGTACTACAACTCGGCCGCTATTCCGTGACTGGAGCCATCTGCTTCCGGCATGGACATCCGGTGTCTGGAGGCAGCCGGAGCAGCTGATCAGTGCAGGGTCCAGGTGTCGGACCCCCACCGATCATATACTGATGACCTATCCTGAAGATAGGTCATCAGTTGTGCGTTCGTGGACAACCCCTTTAATATTAGGCGAGGTTAGTGCTGATAATATGAAATCCCCTGTACCTATAGCGGCATCACTTACTAAACATACTTACAGAGCATTCTTGTAAATGTGGCGCCCCTGCCCCTCCGTCAGCTGTTTTCCTTTCACAAAGAAAGAGAAACATTATTAATGATTTCATATACATTATTTTTAGGATTAATGGGTCCAAAAAATGCTGATTTTGTATTTGTGGAGTTAAAAATTATGAATACCATTACAATAGAATCAAACCATCCTGCATACTAATCTTTATATATTCCTTTTTATTACCCATAAACATATATTCAGTGAGACATAATCTGCTATGTTATGAGACAATAAACTTCAGCATCTCTAATGGATGGCATAAGCAGAAATTTTACACAAAGAGTAAAAAAAATGTTTTTGGTTTGTTCTCTTTTTGAATGTACAAGCAGATCATTGCGAGCCCGATCCGCAATAAAGGGCAATAACATCTGAAACTTAAAGTCACGCAGCATATTCCACACCATAAGGTTGTTCTGATTAAGGCCTCATGCACATGGCTGTATGCCCGTGTTCTGTGAACAAAGTTTTGCCATGCCCATGAGACCCGAGTAAATGTAAAGAAATGTAATGAAAAGAGGGCCTAAAAAATAAGTGGATACTGGCAGAGGAGAATGAATATGGAACGTCCATTCTCGTACTCCCTCTTAACACCCACAGGGCTGGAATATAGGAAGGCCAAAGGGGGCAAATGCATATGGAGAGTGGTGGTATTCATGAGATGACCTATTTAATACTTCGTTTTCTACTTGGGCACTGCATGGTAGTTTTTGAAAGACTTATTTTGATCAACTGGATTTCCTAAGTTAGTCCGTCTTAAAAAAATTATTATTGTTTTGCTCAAGGGCCCCACAAACCTTGATCCGGCCCTGAATAGCCCCATCTCTTATGTCATTGTCAAAAAAAAGGTGATAATTTCAAGCATTTTTCACATATATTCCCGACACAGTAATGGATGGAAACATAAAATATCTTATTCCAAAGAACAGACCCACTGAGTTTCGGAGATTTCAATTTGACATTTTAGTGGAATTTCATTATGGTCCCAACTTTAAACCAAACGCAATAAAACATAATATTATATAGTAATGTCTCTCAAGTAGATCATAGTCAAGCAAGAGCACAAGACAGTGTCACAATGTAAAATTATAACATTTTGGCTGCCAGCCTCCACCACTAGGGGGAGCTTAGGAGCTTACTGCATACTAAACTCCATAACTAATCTGTATGCAGTGGGCTTCTAAGCTCCACCTAGTGGTGACTGCAGGCAAACAGAATTGTATTATTTAACTATTTGGGGGGAATTTATAAAGACTGGCGTTTCATACACCAGTCTGAATCTAAACAGAGCTGGAGTAAGATGTGCCTTATCTACGGTCGGTGCATGACTCTTAATATATTAGGTGCATCTCTGGCCGTCCATGCACCAAAAAGTAAAAGCAATATGCGCTCTGCGCTATAATTTACACAAGTAAATCCCCACCCACTTTTTGGTAAAGGGGCGTGGGTGATGAAAAAAATGTTTTCACAAATTTGTGACTTTTTATGCCAGAAAACTGGCGTAGAGCGTTAAATAAATTCCCCCTATGCCTATACAGGGTATTTGGAGCTCTGTATCAGAAAAACAAATCTGATCCTATATTATAAAATTAATTAGCGCAGAATGTTGGCTTAAAAAACGAAAGGTGGACATTTACAATAGGATGTGGTTTCAGCTTTGTGAATATATTTCGAATATATTAGGAAATTGCAAAAACAGCAACCACTTTAAATAATAAGTTGAACTATATAAGCAGGAGAAAATGCAACAATACAGATATAGGGTCGTTAGAAATCGCCAATTTCCCGCCATTGGCTGGAATGATATCAATGTGCAGAACTTATTATAACTTATTATTCTGCAGGCCTATTGTAGGTCGCAGTAAGTACAAGGACACTGGCTCAAGAATAACCACCCCCCAGAACTGAAGAAATCAGGGACAATATTTGTTTCAGTCTTTGCTTAAAGCAAATTCTTCCCATCATGCTCTAGAAATTGGACCTTTCCTATGGATTTGCCATATATCTTTCAGACCTGGAAATGACACTCGGCTGTTGCAAACACATCTTAACTCCTGCAGCACATAATCCGAGACCAGTAAAAGTGTAAAAAATCCTATAAATTAAAGAAGAAAAAAACTGTAAATCTCCAGTAGATGACGATAGATTTTGTATGCAGCCGGGTCTATCTATAAATTAAATGTTCCGGATCACACAGAAGCCGTAAAACCAGTAAAGTGCAGGTGTCAAATGGAAAACTGTTTTGAAGCTTCAAAAACTGCAATGAAATAAAATCAGTAGATAACAGGTGAGAGAACAGCGTCCGTCCTAAAGCTGCAGAATCCCACAATAGATGTAATGAGTCTTTATACAATATATAATCAATAATGAATCCGCCAGTCATAACGATAATAACTCAGTGTATGGTACCAAAACTGTAGTATACAATAATATCTATCTATCTATCTATCTATCTATCTATCTATCTATCTATCTATCTATCTATCTATCTATCTATCTATCTATCTATCTATCTCTCTCTATCTATCTATCTATCTATCTATTTATTATCTATGTATGTATTATCTATCTATCTATCTATCTATCTATCTATCTATCTATCTATCTATCTATCTATCTATCTATCTCATATCTATCTATCTATCTATCTATCTATCTATCTATCTATCTATCTATCTATCTATCTATCTATCTATCTATCTATCTATCTCTCTATCTATCTCTCTATCTCTATCTATCTATCTATCTATCTATTTATTATCTATGTATGTATTATCTATCTATCTATCTATCTATCTATCTATCTATCTATCTATCTATCTATCTATCTATCTATCTATCTATCTATCTATCGAACCATCTATCTTTTATCGATCTACCTATTATCCTATCTACCTATTAGCATTCTATTTAGCGCTATGTAATATATATATTAATGGCTGAACTTACAAGAGACAGACTGAACACCGTTACTGCATACAGAGATTCAGGAGCACAGTCAAATTTTCAAAATTGTAATGTTTGAAAGCACAAAATAGGACAAACATTGTATTAGTTAGATTATAATTAAAGGGGTTTGCTAATCTCTGACAATTATGGCATATCCACAGGATGTGCCACACGATAGATGAACCTCTGGGACCTGCACCTATCTCTAGAAGTCCCTAACCCCCGTCTTACCTTGTCCCGCTGTCGCTGCTCTCCAGCCACTGAGTTACGAGGTGGCGAGGAGTACGGAAACTGTAACTTCTATTAATTTCTATGGGCGTTACGGCAGTAGCGTAGCTCAGCTGGGCTGTTTCCGTTCTCCCAACTACCTCGTTATACAGTGGCCGGAGAGCAGGGCGAGCAAAAATAGGTAGGAAGGGGGTCTGGGGGCCTTAATCTAGAGATAAGCGTGGGTCCCAGAGGTGGGACCCACATCTATTGGATATTTATGGCATATCCTGTGGATATGCTATAAATGTCTGAGATGAGAATACCCATTTAACAGGCTGTTTCTGATATGATCTTCTACAACATTAACAACAGGTCTCACAATTTTGGCTGGATCTGCCAAAAAATATCTAATATCTTGGGCCCACAGGAATGGAAGAGTTTGAATTTGAACCTGTCCGTTCCCTTTGATATATCTTGCAGGTTTTGGCCAACTTTACCACCTGGTTAAACCCATACCTCTTCACATTGTTGTCTCTATATCAGCCTCAAGTAGAAGCTACAAGATTAGGTATACTGCCAGATCAATACCATTGTGACTATATTACGACATGCATTTTAAAAGGTATGACCCAGGTCCATTGTTCTGTACAGATTAATTCCTTCATATATTTTCATAGGGGTCATAGCTCAGTTTCTCATACAGTGTTCCAAATCCCCTGAATAGACACAGAGTTAAATGATAAAATTCTCAGCCACCACTAGAGGGAGCTTAAGAGCTTATTGCATACACTATTAGTATAAGCTGTAATGTAAACTTAGGAGCTCCCTCTAGTGGTGGCTGAGAATTGTATCATTTAACTCTATGTATATGCAGGGAATTTAGAGCTCTGTATCCTATGAAGATACATTCAGAAATGAATCAGCTTATAATGTTGGACCTGTTTACATGTAAAAATTTAAAATGGAGTTCACTCACTTTAAGGAAAGAAGGAGCGAAGCGGATATTATCGTACATTGATCTATATATTTGGGACAGGCGGCACTGATGCTCCACAAAACACATACTTAGAATAATATAGGTCATAGACAATGGGGTCTGTTTTCTGTTGTGTTGTGTGAGGTTGGGGGGTTGGGGGGTCTTTGGCTTTTGGCCAACCTATAGTCTCCTGACAAGCGTTCCCTGGAGAGGATATACAGAAGATTGCAGCTTTATCCTTAGACTGCTGCCAAAGGCCCATTAGGAATGATGTATCTGTAGAGGAGACCTGAGAAAGGATTTACACACAATTTAACGGAATGATTTCATCCAGAAAGAAGGAATGCTCTATTTTGTATCGAGACTTCAAGATCAATACTCTTTAATAACTTTGCAACATCCATTGAGACCTTCTTGGTGAAAAAAATAAATGTTAATCAAATCAGATGGGCGCAAAGTGCTAATGAATGGGATCCTGGCTAGAGAAAAACTCGCACATTGTAGATAAAATAGTTACAGATCCAGAGAAAACACAAAACGACAGCGTATGTGCAATTAGGAGATGGATTACCTCGCTGATGGTAAGCATAATATAATGCCCCGTAACACAAATGGGATTTTTAGACTAGATGAATTTCAAAGCACATTGGTTAATGTTACGCCGTGTTGAACGGAGAAAAAAATTCTTGTATTGAATGGGTGATTTATCTTCCATTTCCTGCTCAGGCATCTGATGCGTCATTCATGTAAGTCATAGACATTTAGGTCATTTTCACAGGTCTAATTGGGAAATGGGCACTGCATAGGCACCACCTACCCCTGAAAACTTAACCCTTGGGGCAGCATGTTTCTGCTGAGCAGTGGTTTACATGGAGTTGGGTGGTGCGTTATATAAACCTTCTTACGATTTGGGCTTCAATACCTCCCAACACTTCAGATGTTAAAAAAAGAACACTTAAAATGAATCTCCACCTTTGAACACCATGCCATTTTCTGGTCCAATATTCTGTGAGCATTAATTTCATAATATATCTTTATAGCGGTGGTTCCGCTCCAAGAGGGCGCCCCTGACGTCACTGCCCATATATGGACAGTGATGTTAGGGACTCCTCCTGGAGCGTAATCCCCGGATAGAATGTCAGCAACGCTCTGGCTGGGGTTTTCATTCCTAGAGGGAGCACCAAAGGCGCTATCTACAGGGAGGGGGTGTAGCACTATCTACAGGGAGGGTTTGTGGCAATCTACAAGGGGGTGTGTGGCACTACTTACAGGGGACTGTGTGGCATTACCTAAAGGGGGCTGTATGGCATTATCTACACGAGGCACTGTGGTATTATCTACAGAGGGCACTGGCATTATCTACAGAGGGAACTGCATATATGGGGGCACAAACTGGGGGCCTAACTTTTATATGGGGGCATAAACAGGGCCTAACTTTTATATGGGGGCACAAACTGCCGTTTTCTGCCGTTTTACTGCTGCCGTGAGTTCCCCCATAAAGGGGCCCACATAAACATGGAGCTGGCCCTGGGTGCCAAAAAATCACCCCAAAAAATCACAACAAGAAGCAGACGTAGGAAATGTTTGTGTGCGGCTCAGGTTGGTCAAAAACATCAATATATAGGCTTGGTCAGAAAGAATGTTCCAATTATTTACATATTTATTACTGTACATATTATTTCTTAAAAGGGTTGCATGAGATTTGAAATAGGTCTGCTTATTGTTTAAAATAGTGCCACTTTTGTTCATTGGCTAGGTCTGGTATTGCAGTTTAGCCCCATTTATTTCAATTGCACTATTATTAAAGGAGTTGTTTAGAATTAGAAAACCATGGCTCCTTTCTTCCAGAAATAGTGCTACATCTGTCCATGGGGCTGAGCTGCAATGCTACACAAAATCTGTGGTACTGTTTTGGAAAGAAAGCAGCCATATGTTGCTAATCCTGGATGACCCCTTGTAAGGAATATTTTATAAAAAGGGGCTGAGGGGGAAAGGTATAACACAAGGATTCTCTTGGATGTCCTTTAACTCTCTGTGTCATGCTCCACCCCCTCAGATCTTGCATTAGGTATAACATATGACTGTGATTCCTCATCCATTGATGAGGATTTCCCTATAGGAAGAATTGTATTCTATGTGAGCCAACACAGGACCAAAGTTGTAGATTAATAAATACTAAAAGGCCGAGTGGATATTTGCATTATTTCCATGACGGTGTCTGTTTATAGGGAAAAATGAGCACACGATGCAATCTCGGCTTTATGTCTTCATTAGAGCAGAGGAAAAACATTGATTGAAAGGTGGAATTGTCTCACAACGATGATCTCTCTGCATAGAAAAGTGAGGAGGAATTAAACGGAGAGCACTAAACTGCGTCTATCCAAATACCCATGAACAATCTCATAATCCTACCTCATAAAATATTAAGGGAACACGTTTTCTGGGTTTCTTTGTACAATCAGCAATTTTGCGTAACTGTGCCGGTAATCAGACGGGAATTGATGACATTAGTCAAGGGTTAGATCATTTCGGTTCATATACACATAAAAATGCACATTTTGCTTTTTAGAGGTTATGATTATGCTATTTGCTGACTACTGATGATCCGCCATGTGTTATATAGGATTGTTTTATTCACTAATACTATATAAAACACAACTGAAAGCTAGGGGGGGTCTATATAACACCTAGGGTATTGATTCTGACACCTCTTTGTACCATCAGAGGTGAACAATGCAGATGATATTGTGTGCCATCAAGTTTATTTGTTGGTCATCCTATGTATTTCCAGTTGATTATACAACAGCATCATTTACAGTGGAGCTCACAATCTAATTTCCCTTTTTCACACATACTAGGGCCAATTTGAGGGAAAGCCAATTGACCTATCAGTATGTGTGGAAGGATTTAAATGTGAAAACCCTGTCTTGCAGGCAGTATCTCTTCTCATTGAGCTGCTGGTGCTGCTGGACAGCTCCAATGCTGAATCTAATGTCTGGCTTCTTTTGATTTTTGCCTCTTCAGATTCCTTGCCTTTATTAGTCTCACCCTTTTGGCTTCCTATATAAGCCAGTCCCTTGCACTTCTTCCTTGCCAAACTATTGAGCTTCCTGCCTCTAGTCTAGTTCATTGTTGCCTTGCTCTATAAATAACTGCTGCATATCTGTGTACCGAACTTGGATTTCTTCCTGACCACGTCCCTCTCTTATGCTAAAAACTGTTGCTACTTATCTGTGTACTGAGCTTGGATTGTTTAATGTCCCCGTCCCTGTCTTATTCTACAAACTGTTGCCGCTTGTCTGTGTACCAAACCTGGACTGTTACTTAACTTCTCTTGCTATTATCGTCCATCTTCCAGATTGTTTCAGCCACTGTCCTTAGAATCTCTTTTCAATGTGTTAAAGGAAACCAGAGTCTGGCTTGGATTTGTCAATCACAGATACCTCAGTGCCTTCATGAAAAATACAAAGGTGATGTGAAAGGGCAACTGCATTCCCTTAAGCAGTTATGCACATACCTGTGCAGAACACATTTTTTTGTATAAAAGATCACGTGGTTTCCACAACTGTGACCCCTGAAAACTAGATAAACACTTTGTTACCCACACGGAAACACCATAAGTAGCAGACAACCCGTCTATGAGGGTAACCCTTAATGCAAATGTCAAAATTTTAGCACCAAAATGTTTTCAGATTTAGCAATCTGTGCTGATTAATACCATAGTATATTTTTATAGCTGTCGGAGCTGCGTTTTTCTGATACGGAGCTCCAAATCTCCAGCATAGACCAAGTTAAATGACAAAATTCTGGCTTCCTGCAGCCACCACTAGAGGGAGCTTACTGTATACAGTTTTATTATTTAGTTCATATGCAGTAAAACCCCTCGCTCCCTCTAGTGGTGGCTGCAAGCAGACAGAATTTTAATCATAGCTCATTGATTTGGAGCTCTGTAGCATAAAAACAGAGCTCTAACCACTAGAAAGATATATTAAGATATTAATAAGAACAACATTTTGGATCTATTTAGAACTTCTTCAGAACGGTGTTATCCTTTATGATAAAAAAAAGTTTTAAAAAAGGAGCTGTAGACTGTAGCTAGACATAAACTTGTCTGTACATAGCACCACTAGAAACCATACCAATCAATATTTTTTGTTTTTCGCCTATCTCTAAATGAGTGGGATGCAAAGCTGTATAACCTGCCAATCATTGGCCATTGCAGTGAACCCTAACTTTTGTGGGCAGAGCAGCACGAGAGATTTACCAGCTATCTATACTGAAATGTGATGCTGCATCTGCCGCAGCAGGGGTTGGAAGCTACACAGTGATCTACAGATACATATTTGCATGTTATCAATTGGAAGTTATGAAATATTAGTGGACATCCCCTCTGGATTAAAATACAGTTCCCGATCAATAAAGCAGATTTCATATATTAGGCATTATAGCTCAGCAATTATTTTACCATTGTTTTCGTCTCATTTCCTAATATGGGAAAGAGATTTGCTATAGTATGTGTTTATTATGACCTTTGATGACCTTCACTTTCCTTTTTTGCAATAGTTTTGACCACGGAGCAATGACTGGCCTCTTATTTCATCTTCATTTTCTTTGGACTATGTGGGGGCAGAAGGAAAACACATGTACCCTGCATTCCCATCTCTAAAGACTTCGCGGTTATCCATCATCCCGATCTTTATAGACACTGAACTAGTAAGGCTGTGACAGCGGGAAAAATGGGAAATATCTTGGCATCTGGTCTTAAATTACAAAAGTAAAACAAAGCAGCCGGGATATCTGATGATTTTTATATAAAGCACTAATGTGGGTTGTTCTTATGACTAAATGGTTTTCATTGCATCTCGAGCAAAAAAGATTTTTAAGACTGAGAAAAGGCACTGTGGATTTACGCCAATAACCTGGTGACTGCTGGGCAAAGCTGCTCATAGACAAGGTCAGATAATGCCACTGGTTGGCCCGGGTCCTGTCAAAATAATGGGCCCTAAAGAAGAAGAAACCCTCATTTGGAGGTGAATTTAGAGCCAACCACTTTTCTATTTCTCATGGGATAATTTACAAGTAAGGCCTGATTTACATTGAGTTATTTTTCTTCCATCGGAGGTATACGTAGGAAGGAGTCCTGACGTATACCTCCAACGGAAGGTAGCGTTGTATCTCATTGTATAGGCATTCAATGGGATACGTCGCCCAAACTCCCTCGGGCAGAGTGCTAATTGAAGCGATATGACCGGGGAAGCCCCTGACATCATTGTCCATGTATGGGGCTTTCAACTTCGGAGTCCCCGGCCAGAGCATAGCAACACCCTGTTAGGGGACTCCTGTCTTGGGAAAGCCCTTGACATCACTGTTTATATAAGGACAGTGACTTTAGGAGCTTTTAGATGCCGGAATCCATGGCTCGAGCATCGGCAACGCTCTGGCCCAGGATTCCGCTCCTCCAGTCCTGGAGTCCCCGACCATTTATACCACATGGTATATGTTTTATTTGCAGGATCCCTCAGGATGGAATAGCGTAGTCTACTACATTATTTCATCTTCCAAAAAAAAAGGTACACCAGCCCAAAGAAGACAGAAGACCAAAAGGACACTCTTTTGGCCTCCATCGGACTAATGGAGCCCTATGGACACGTTTTTTGTGTACATCAGTTTTCCTGACATACACGCTAAACGTAGGGCTAAATTGCAGGGTGAGTCAGACCTGACTCATTCGATCTTATTGATGATATGTGTGCAATGATAAAAAATAGGGGAGCTGCTATAAGGGGTACATCCCTGTACCCCTTACTTCAGCCCCCCTTGTTTTTGTCACTGAGGTCACACCGAACTCTAGAGCTTAAAAAGGCCCAAAAGCCCCTCTGCCATATAAGACACCAATATTATAAATGACACATGGTAGTTGGGGGCCTAGAAGCTTAAAGTTACATCCCTGCTTGCAGCACTGGGGACCTGGGATCAAATCTGATTCAAGATCTATGTGGAGTTTGTATGTTCTCCCTGTGCAATGGGAAATTAAAGGGGTTTTCCCATCAGAGACATTTATGACATATCCAGAGGATATGTCATAAATGTCAGACAGATGCGGGTCCCACCTCTGGAATCCACACCTATCTCTAGAACGGGGCCCCCTAAACCCCGTTCTATCGCTCTGTGTTGTGGCTGAAACTTTGATTTTCAACCATGCTGCTTACGTAACTGCCATTCACTACTATGGAAGTTACGGAAACAGTGTAGCACAGCGAGCTAGGCTGTTTCTGTAATTCATGGGCGGAAATCACACACTTCAGCCACAATACAGAGCAGTGGAACGGGGCTAGGGAGGCCCCATTCTAGAGATAGGTGTGGGACCCGCATCTTTCTGACATTTATGACATATCCTGTGGATATGTCATAAATGGCCCTAATGGGAAAACCCCTTTAAGTGATAAAATAAAATAAAAAATTTTGGCTGATAACTTGTGTTTTTATGGTGACTGACAAATGACAATTTCAAAATAATATAAAATGGTTTAATAAAAAAAATTGGGCAGACATTTTTCAGGTTGTAGATATTTATTTGCGCAGGTATGTTAAAGGGAACCCGTCACATTGATCTTGCAGCCTGATAGAGCAAGAGGAGCTGAGCAGAGTGATATATAGTGGAGTGTGAAAAGATTCAGGATAACCTGTAATTTATTCACTTAAATCCCTGCTAACTCTTAAGAGTCCAGTGGGCGGTCCTACTAAGTGATTGGCAGCTATTCTTGTATTCACCCTCATACAGAGAAGGCTGTCAATCAATAGTTGAGACCGCCCGCTAGACTCTTTGGCCCACAGTGAGCAGGGATTTAAAAAATAAGTCACAGATTCTCCTAAATCTTTTTGCACAAAGTTTTATATCAATCTGCTCAGCTCGTCCTTCTCTATAACATGCTGCAGACAGATGGGACTTCATGTTCTACGTGGCAGGTTCCCTTTAAAAAGGTCTACTCCAGGATTAAAGAAAAGGACGAAACAGCACCACTCTTCTCCATGGGTTGTGTCTAATATTCAAGTGAATGGTGCTGAACTGCAATACCAGACACAGTCCATGGACAGTCTGTTGAGGTTTGGCGATACTGTACACAGACCAGTTTCTGACACGTTTTCAGCAGAAGTCGCCATGGTGCAGGCGGCATCTGACATCTTTGTAAATCACTATTGTCAGTGTGAACAGTAGAGATGATCAATAGGGATCTACCTTTGGCGATTTCTTCTTGAGTTGGACTCTCCTGGGACACTGGGCAGATCTCTAAGTGCAGACTGTCCTATCCTTGATTTATCCATCATGACTACAGGCAGAGCATATCTCACCGTGATTGATAGGTCACTATTTTAAGATCATTCACCTTCGGTAGGACAATACACCACGGTGAGATGTATTAAGAATTAAGTATTCAGGAGTAAACATCACTTCTATTCATTGTAGGATCACACTTTCCCTTCTCTAGCCCATGACGGACAAGTCCTCCCATGAATGAAGATTTTTAAGTGTCCCTTGAAGATATGAAAGATCTTGGTATAACAGAGAAGTGATTGATAAGATACAGATGTCTGGTCAGTCTTCAAATGAGTGGAGAACCAGATACATATAAAGCTATGGAGATAGCAAAATATCTTGACAGTGAAGAATACCATCATACTATCATCTGTACACCCAACTTTTCCAACTAAGTTTGCCATCATGTAGCTGAATCACAAGCTAGTGTATGGATTCCATAAAGGCAGCTGTGTACATACCGCAGAGGCAGAACTGTTAGTTATGCTGTCCTTCACGGAATAATAGAATCAAATTATAACTTTGTAGTTACCTGCAGCCACCACTAGAGGAAGCATACTGCATAAAAAATTATACAGCTCCTTATGAGGAGGTGTATAAATTCATATACAGGAAGCTCCCCCTAGTGGCTGCTGCAGGCAGTCAGAATTCTATAATTTAACGCTATCACTGTATAAAAGGAAGCATGAGATTTGGATCTCTGTGTCAGAAAAACATATTGTCTATTTTGTCATGAGACCGTATAACTTTTGAGTAAGTCCCCGCAGGGGGGACATGTAATGTAGTCCAACGTGCGGTAAGGCCAAGTTGCAGGTATAGTCGCAGAAAGTTGGAGCAGAGACCAGAATTGATAAAAAAAATAAAGAACGGCACTTTACTAGACCTGGCGTTGCGCTTACGTAAGGCAACAACGCAAACAGCGGCACAACAGTTCTCAGGCAATGATGACTGCTCACCCCTCAGTTGTAGGAGAGAGTCTTGACGCTCCTCCCTGATACAGGGACACGTCCTATTTAAATAGAGGCCCTTATTATTCTTTTGCTCCTGCAACTCCACCTACCACATCCATGGGTCTTCTCTGGCTTCAGGGTTTACTCACGTCACAACAGCACTCCTGGTTTTCTGTGGGAAGCAGCTTGCGCACTGACCCCATTGGGCGTGTACAGCGTTGCCCCCAGGGTGAGGCACACAGCGTATCCACGCTATATGCATCCTCACCATTGATATAGCGCAGCAAAATTACTCAAAGATGGTATCTAGGCTGTTTCTCTTGACGCCTGAATTACATAGGGGAAAACAATGAAGGGTAGTAAGTAGCAGTGAGCTTTTATGGCTTGAGCATCTGCACGGCTCAGAATATGTGACCACAGGTCCTGTGCACATTGCAATACAACAGTACCGCATCACATAATAATGCAGCCTTACCACTAGGTGGCTTTATAGCAATGGAAATATATACATATAGTGACATCTGATCTCCTCCAGGTCTGGACCAATAAAGGAAAAAACATACATAACACAAAAAGGATCTAAAGAGGCAGCAAACCTCTATCTCTTCATTCATCTATGCAGCTTCTCTCTTGAACCAAGATGGTATTCCCTTCCACACATTAGGCTAGTCTAAATCCACTTCCCAAAGCATGGAGTGTGACTCTGCAGTGGGCACCGCAACATTAGTAAAGTAGAAATAGGGGAAAAGGACACAAGTGTCATGCTACTCCCTACGTCACAGGGGAAGGGGGTTAACATACCCCAGTCCCTAGTGTCATATGATGGAGTGGATTGTGGTATGAGTTGTGCTCTTCACCTATATGTTTCGTTTATTAAATTGTAATTCTACATATGTGCAACTTTGTTCATGAAGTAGTATATAGTATAATAAATAAGTTTGTAATTTACATTCATTACCGCTCTCCTCGTCATCTGAAGCTGAATCCCTGGCTGAGATGAAATGCAGGATCTAAAAAGTCGCTGGTTTGTTTGGAGTAAGTGACTGTTCTAATGAACCAGCGGTGCAATGTGCTCCCCTCTGATTGGCTGCTCTGAAGTGATAGGTCTGTAGAGGGTTAATAGCCCTGGAGACACAAACATAATGATAGCAGTTGCAACTTCTCCTCTGGAGCAAGCATTAAAGCGGTGGTCTCATAAAGACAACCCCTGCCCATATGCCTTATTAGGTCATATAGATGTCAAAGAGGGGGGTTCCCCACTTGCATATCTCCCGACAGTCCCAGATTCCGGGCGGTGTCCCGCTGTCCCCAGCGGCTGGTGGTGTGTCCCAGTTTCAACTGTGTCTGTGTCCCCAGGATGCAGATACAGTTGAAATCAATGCTAAAGCAGGGAGTCAGCTCCCTGCTTCAGCATTTACTGTGTTAGGCGGCCGTGAGCCACTCAGCACAGACAGGTGTGATGGGACATTATACTGTATAGGCAAAAAAACACAAAAACAGGGAGAGGGCTCAGGTGCATTAAATAGTCTTGAGGGGAGTGGCTTCTCAGTGTTATCACTGCACACAACCAAAGCTTCAAATAATGTGCCAGTCGCATATCTTGCCAGATCACAGCCTATTAGTCAAGCCAATACTATTAGATCAGGTGGGCTGCCCTGCACGCTACACCAGACACTGGCACACTATAATCTCTCAAAAGTATCAGACCTGGCTGCATCCTCAAAAAAGTGTTTACAGTAAACGTATCCATGAAAATCATGAGGTATTAGTTGTTATTTTGGCTAAAATACGCAAGCTCGCAACCCAACTTCAAGGGTCCTCACCGTCTTGCAAGTCCATACCCTAGAACTTTTCGTTTCCTACATAAAAGCAATGCACAGAAAAAAGGGGGACAAGACTAGTGGGAGTGGATATCACTGTTTAATACACCTGAGCCCACTCCCTCTGTAGCGTTTTTGACTTGTCTGCATCCTGTTGGGAACTGGTGTCTACCAACCCATTTAGTAAGTATGGCCTGTTTTTGTGTTTTTTTGAGTATATCTATGTCCCCCTTTTTTCTGTGCATTGCTTATACTGTATAGGGGTACCTGCTAAGGGGTCATTATACTGTATGGGGGCAGCTATGGGGGCATTATACTGTATGAGGGCCACTGCTAAGGGGTCATTATACTGTATGGGGGCATTATACTGTATGGGGGCACCTGCTAAGGGGGCATTATACTGTGTGGGGGCAGCTATTTGGCATTATACTGTGTGGGAGGCACTATGGGGTATTATACTGATTGAGGGGCAGTATAGGAGCATGATACTGTGTGGGCTGAACTGGGTGTGTATGGGCGGGGATTGGGCATGGTTAGAGGTGTGGCTTAACAGGGGGAAAAATTTGCTACGTGCAGCGTATCAGTTCTTCCTTTCAGCAATACTTGAAAGCTGGGAGGTAAGCACTCGGGTCCCCTCTATGAGCCGAAATGCAAAGCCGCTCTGTAAGGGTATGTTTACACGCAGTGTTTTCAGTCATATTTCAGGGCGTAAACGCCTCAAAATACACCTGGAAAAACACTACTGAAACTCCAACAAACAGCTTCCCATTGAAATCAATGGGAAAAATGGCGTTTTCAATGGGAAATCAATGGGAAAGACAGGCCGTTTTTTACGCCGCTGTTTCAAAAAAATAGGGCGAAAAAAGACGCTGTGTAAAAAAAGGAGCAGACGTGACGTCTTTAGCCGTCTTTGGAGCTGTTTTTCATAGTGTCAATTGAAAATTTGCTCCAAAAACGCCTCAAAAAAAAGTTTTTTGCCGTTTATACTTGTGCGTGTGAACATAGGCCTAAGAGCGGCTCTTGTCCTATTAGACTCGAGCTGTTCATGGACGACCAATGCAAGGAAAATGTCTGGCCAGAAAATTTTGCATATTTAGCTGGAAAAGGCAAATGGATCTTTCTCATATTGCACCATAAGGCCAGGACTCCAGGTCATGTGACGGCCACAATAAAATCATGGGTTACAGTGAAAGTGGGGGAACAGCTGAGCAACAATCACAAGCTTTATTTATATAGAACTAGAAACCCCCTTTAATTTACACTTTCTCCATATTACAGTTTCTTGTCATCTGTCGCTTTTCATGATCCTTCTGTAATACAACACCACCATCTAGTGGCAGCCTCTATGTATTACATCTTTAGCATCATACCAACAGCTCTTACTGTCATGATGGTGGCAAACCTCTTTAAATTATGGCATCTACTAGATGCCCTCATAGAGATAGGCTAGTGGGTACTACTGTGCTGGGTAAACAGCCTTCTGTGGTGGTGGGCAAAAGAGTGTGTTTTATGTAAAGAAGTGAGTCCTACTCGGCTGCGCTGGATTATTGGGAATTCAAAACTATTGGATGACTGGATAGAATATATAGGGCCATATGGGCAGAATATTAATGGGAATATGCCCCATAATTGCCATTGTTTCCCATTAGACACAGCAGGTGCCGCTGACCCCACTATGCAACCGCAGACTAGGGGAAAGTCTACACATAGCATTTTTTACCTACAGCGGATTTAGCTGCACATATTTGAAAAAAATTGCATGTGTTACAAGTGGATTTTGCAGCAGATTTCACTGAGCATTGCAAAGGTTGAAGGTTGCGTTGAAAGTCTGCAGCATTTCCGCAAAAGAGCGTCCATGCTGCCGGTTAGAAAACCCACAGGACGCGCTGATTTCTGCATGGATTTCTTCTAAATTCCTGATAATCCAAACTTTTTTTTAAATTTATTTATTTATTTATTTATTTATTTTTTACATACCGGATGAGCAGGAGTGACAGACCATTGGGTGCTGGATTAATGAACCTCTACTGTATAAGGGCAACAATAAACCTTAAAGAAATATTCCCATGAAGACATTTATAGCTTGTCGACTATGTGTAGGTTCTTCTTCTTGCACTCCCACTATTTGGGAGAATGGGGGTCTCCTGCTCCCCTGTTCGGCACTCCAGAGAAGAGGAGAGAATGTATCCGTACATGCGCGGCAGCGCGGGGCTATGTCCATGAAGTTTATGGGAGTTACGGAAAGAGCAAAAAAAACCTGGCCCAACATTTAGGACATGCCGCTCATTCTGAGTCATTGAATCATTAATTGATAGGGGTTTGTTCCAAATAATAGCAGTGAGGAGTTAAAGAGGCTCTGTCACCAGATTTTGCAACCCCTATCTGCTATTGCAGCAGATCGGCGCTGCAATGTAGATTACAGGAACGTTTTTATTTTTAAAAAACGAGCATTTTTGGCCAAGTTATGACCATTTTCGTATTTATGCAAATGAGGCTTGCAAAAGTACAACTGGGCGTGTTGAAAAGTAAAAGTACAAGTGGGCGTGTATTATGTGCGTACATCGGGGCGTGTTTACTACTTTTACTAGCTGGGCTTTCTGATGAGAAGTATCATCCACTTCTCTACACAACGCCCAGCTTCTGGCAGTGCAGACAGCGTGTTCTCCAGAGATCACGCTGTGACGTCACTCACAGGTCCTGCATCGTGTCGGCACCAGAGGCTACAGTTGATTCTGCAGCAGCATCAGCATTTGCAGGTAAGTAGCTACATCGACTTACCTGCAAACGTCGATGCTGCTGCAGAATCAACTGAAGCCTCTGGTGTCGATGTGTCCTCGCTCGTCTGACACGATGCAGGACCTGTGAGTGACGACACAGCGTGATCTCTGGAGAACAGCTGTGTCTGCACTGCCAGAAGCTGGGCGTTGTGAAGAGAAGTGGATGACACTTCTATGCACAACGCCCAGCTAGTAAAAGTAGTAAACACGCCCCGATGTACGCACATAATACACGGCCAGTTGTACTTTTACTTTTGAACACGCCCAGTTGTACTTTTGCAAGCCTCATTTGCATAAATACGAAAATGGTCATAACTTGGCCAAAAATGCTCGTTTTTTAAAAATAAAAACGTTACTGTAATCTACATTGCAGCGCCTATCTGCTGCAATAGCAGATAGGGGTTGCAAAATCTGGTGACAGAGCCTCTTTAAATTGGTGAAGCCATTGATTCTGTGGAATAACAAGTGTCAATTTTTGCCCGTATTTAAGGTAGGAGGATGGCAGATGTTGCACATGGTTATAGTGCATTTCCTTCTGAAATATTGGAGAAAATGAAAAGCGGACTTTGATTAAAAAGTTGATTGGAGAGGGAAAAACCATTAGAGAAGTGCAGCAAATTATAGGCAGCTCAGCCAAAATGATCTCAAATGCCTTGAAGTGGCAACTAAAGCCTGAAAGACAGAAGGAACCGGGGAACTACTGTTCGAATGGATCGAAGAATGGCCAAAATGGCAAAGGCTCAGTCAATGATCACCTCCGGAAAAATCAAAGACGATCTGAAGTAACCAGGGAGTCCTGCTACAATCAGAAGATGATTAAGTGAAGCCAAGTTACCAGCAAGAAGTCCCCGCAAAGTCCCGTTGTTGTTGAAAAAAAAAGACATCTCATGAATAGGTTAAAATTTGTCAAGGAACACATTGACTGGTCCAAAGAGAAATGGCGCAACATTTTGTGGACTGATGAAAGCAAAGTTGTTCTTTTTGGGTCTAGTGGTCGCAGACAATATGTCAGACGACCCCCGAGCACTGAATTCAAGCCCCAGTACACTGAAGACAGTAAAGCAAGGTGCTGCAAATATCATGATATGGGGATGTTTCTCATACCATGGTGTTGGGCCTATTTATCGCATACAAGGGATCATGGTCAGTTTAAATATATCAGAAAACTTGAGGAGATCATGTTGCCCTATGCCGAAGATGAAATGCCCTTGAAATGGGTTTCAACACAACAATGACCCAAACCACAGCAGTAAGCGAACAACCTCTTGGATACAGACAAATAGGATTGAGGTAAAGGAGTGGCTAGCTGTTCGCCTGTCCTCAATCTATAGAGAACTTGTGGGGTGACATAAAAAATGTGGTTAAAACCCAAAAACGCAGAAGGACTATGGAACGTCGTCCAATCTTCCGGGACTGGATACCTGTTCAGAGGGGCCAGAAGTTGGTTGACTCCATGCAACACAGATTTCAAGCAGTTCTCGGAAACAACGGTTATGTCATTAAATATTAGTTCAGTAAAGTGAAATCTGAAACATTTCTGAGTCTTTAAAGAAAATACTGGCACGGCTATTTTTTTGAACAGCCTAATATTACTTTTTCTTTACTTTCTGTAAAGGATTAAAGGGGTTTTCCACTTTCTGACAACTGACGACCTATCCACGGGATAGGTCATCAGTATACACTACCGTTCAAAAGTTTGGGGTCACCCAGACAATTATGTGTTTTCCATGAAAACTCACACTTATATTTATCAAATGAGTTGCAAAATGACTAGAAAATATAGTCAAGACATTGACAAGATTAGAAATAATGATTTTTATTTGAAATAATAATTTTCTTGGAATGCTCCATTTGCAGAAATTACAGCATTGCAGACCTTTGGCATTCTAGCTGTTAATTTGCTGAGGTAATCGGGAGAAATTTCACCCCATGCTTCCAGAAGCCCCTCCCACAAGTTGGATTGGCTTGATGGGCACTTCTTGCGTACCATACGGTCAAGCTGCTCCCACAACAGCTCTATGGGGTTGAGATCTGGTGACTGCGCTGGCCACTCCATTACAGATGGAATACCAGCTGCCGGCTTCTTCCCTAAATAGTTCTTGCATAATTTGGAGGTGTGCTTTGGGTCATTGTCCTGTTGTAGGATGAAATTGGCTCCAATCAAGCGCTGTCCACAGGGTATGGCGTTGCAAAATGGAGTGATAGCCTTCCTTATTCAAAATCCCTTTTACCTTGTACAAATCTCCCACTTTACCAGCACCAAAGCAACCCCAGACCATCACATTACCTCCACCATGCTTGACAGATGGCGTCAGGCACTCTTCCAGCATCTTTTCAGTTGTTCTGCGTCTCACAAATGTTCTTCTGTGTGATCCAAACACCTCAAACTTCGATTCGTCTGTCCATAACACTTTTTTCCAATCTTCCTCTGTCCAATGTCTGTGTGCTTTTGCCCATATTAATCTTTTCCTTTTATTAGCCAGTCTCAGATATGGCTTTTTCTTTGCCACTCTGCCCTGAAGGCCAGCATCCCGGAGTCGCCTCTTCACTGTAGACGTTGACACTGGCGTTTTGCGGGTACTATTTAATGAAGCTGCCAGTTGAGGACCTGTGAGGCGTCTATTTCTCAAACTAGAGACTCTAATGTACTTGTCTTGTTGCTCAGTTGTGCAGCGGGGCCTCCCACTTCTCTTTCTACTCTGGTTAGAGCCTGTTTGTGCTGTCCTCTGAAGGGAGTAGTACACACAGTTGTAGGAAATCTTCAGTTTCTTGGCAATTTCTCACATGGAATAGCCTTCATTTCTAAGAACAAGAATAGACTGTCGAGTTTCACATGAAAGCTCTCTTTTTCTAGCCATTTTGAGAGTTTAATCAAACCCACAAATGTAATGCTCCAGATTCTCAACTAACTCAAAGGAAGGTCAGTTTTATAGCTCCTCTAAACAGCAAAACTGTTTACAGCGGTGCTAACATAATTGCACAAGGGTTTTCAAGTGTTTTCTAATCATCCATTAGCCTTCTAACACAGTTAGCAAACACAATGTACCATTAGAACACTGGAGTGATGGTTGCTGGAAATGGGCCTCTATACACCTATGTAGATATTGCATTAAAAACCAGACGTTTGCAGCTAGAATAGTCATTTAGCACATTAACAATGTATAGAGTGTATTTCTGATTAATTTAATGTTATCTTCATTGAAAAAAACTGCTTTTCTTTCAAAAATAAGGAAATTTCTAAGTGACCATAAACTTTTGAACAGTAGTGTATGATCGGTGTGCGTCCGACACCCGGACCTCTCACCTATCCGCCACTCCGCGCACCAGATGTTTGGAACGGGATGCAGCAGTTGGAGCCGGTAGCAGATGTCTCCAACCACTGTATATTGGCCATTCGGCAGAACTGCAGCTCTGCTCCTAGTCACGTGTATAGTAGCAGTACTGCAACTCGGCCGCTATTCTTTGACTGGAGCCATTTGCTTCCGGCAATATTGTCCGGTGCCCACAGGCAGCCAAAGTGGCGGATCGGTGCGGAGTCCAATCATATACTGATGACCTAAAGGTCATCAGTTGTCAGAACGTGGAAAGCCCCTTTAACACAAACTGGGTACAGTCTGTTCTTGTTTTGATTTGGGATTGAGTGTGTAGTATGTGGAATTCAATGTGTATTTCCAGTGCATTTGCATTTAGGCGAATACAAGTTATTCTAATGATTTTGCTCTTTATTTGCTTTTTTTTTTTTTTTTAAACTCCCTGCTATTTTTTTTGAACACTAGTGCATAGGGGCCAATAGCATTGTGTAGTATCTACTTTTCTGTGTGCTCCCCATTGGCTACCGGTCTTTTTTTTTTATTTATTTTTTTTAAAATCCTCCTCCTACTTACCATGTCAGACACGCTCCGAGGAATCCACGTGGTGAGGAAACAGGACAGCGTGCGCACTAACGTCCCCGTCGAGCTGGTGTTTGGCCCATGCGGACATGGCCATGCAGCTGAATGCGCTCTGTGGAAGCGACTACTCCGTATATTGGGCTGTTGTTTATATGCCCACACTATTCTAAGAGGACTCACCACAGCCTCTACAGCGCATTAACCTGGATGACCGTTTGATGTATCGGCCAGGCTGCCAATTGCCACCGCACCTCTGGCCTGTTGAACTGATCTTCATGCTTGAGCTGCATTACGGATAAGTAACAGATTACCTCCATTGCTTGTTACTGCTGGTACCAGAGTGTTTATTGACGAACCGGTATAGTACCGAGTGGGAAAGCCACAATCTCATACAGTGAAGGAAATAAGTATTTGATCCCTTGCTGATTTTGTAAGTTTGCCCACTGTCAAAGTCATGAACAGTCTAGAATTTTTAGGCTAGGTTAATTTTACCAGTGAGAGATAGATTATATTAAAAAAAAAAAACTGAAAATCACATTAAAAAAAAACTGAAAATCAGTCAAAATTATATATTTATTTGCATTGTGCACAGAGAAATAAGTATTTGATCCCTTTGGCAAACAAGACTTAATACTTGGTGGCAAAACCCTTGTTGGCAAGCACAGCAGTCAGACATTTTTTTGTAGTTGATGATGAGGTTTGCACACGTTAGATGGAATTTTGGCCCACTCCTCTTTGCAGATCATCTGTAAATCATTAAGATTTCGAGGCTGTCGCTTGGCAACTCGGATCTTCAGCTCCCTCCATAAGTTTTCGATGGGATTAAGGTCTGGAGACTGGCTAGGCCACTCCATGACCTTAATGTACTTCTTTTTGAGCCACTCCTTTGTTGCCTTGGCTGTATGTTTCGGGCCATTGTCGTGCTGGAAGACCCAGCCACGAGCCATTTTTAATGTCCTGGTGGAGGGAAGGAGGTTGTCACTCAGGATTTGACGGTACATGGCTCCATCCATTCTCCCATTGATGCGGTGAAGTAGTCCTGTGCCCTTAGCAGACAAACACCCCCAAAACATAATGTTTCCACCTCCATGCTTGACAGTGGGGACGGTGTTCTTTGGGTCACAGGCAGCATTTCTCTTCCTCCAAACACGGCGAGTTGAGTTAATGCCAAAGAGCTCAATTTTAGTCTCATCTGACCACAGCACCTTTTCCCAATCACTCTCAGAATCATCCAGATGTTCAGTTGCAAACTTCAGACGGGCCTGTACATGTGCCTTCTTGAGCAGGGGGACCTTGCGGGCACTGCAGGATTTTAATCCATTACGGTGTAATGTGTTACCAATGGTTTTCTTGGTGACTGTGGTCCCAGCTGCCTTGAGATCATTAACAAGTTCCACCCGTGTCGTTTTCGGCTGAGCTCTCACCTTCCTCAGGATCTAGGATACCCCACGAGGTGAGATTTTGCATGGAGCCCCAGATCGATGTCGATTGACAGTCATTTTGTATGTCTTCCATTTTCTTACTATTGCACCAACAGTTGTCTCCTTCTCACCCAGCGTCTTACTTATGGTTTTGTAGCCCATTCCAGCCTTGTGCAGGTCTATGATCTTGTCCCTGACATCCTTAGAAAGCTCTTTGGTCTTGCCCATGTTGTAGAGGTTAGAGTCAGACTGATTCATTGAGTCTGTGGACAGGAGTCTTTTATACAGGTGACCATGTAAGACAGCTGTCTTTACTGCAGGCACCAAGTTGATTTGGAGCGTGTAACTGGTCTGGAGGAGGCTGAACTCTTAATGGTTGGTAGGGGATCAAATACTTATTTCTCTGTGCACAATGCAAATAAATATATATCATTTTGACAATGTGATTTTCAGTTTGTTTTTTTGTTTTATATATAATCTATCTCTCACTAGTAAAATTAACCTAGCCTAAAAATTCTAGACTGTTCATGTCTTTGACAGTGGGCAAACTTACAAAATCAGCAAGGGATCAAATACTTATTTCCTTCACTGTATCTATCTCTCTCTCTCTCTATATTATATATGTCTATCTATATGTGGATTGCTTCCAGAGGTTATTTCATCTATTTTCATTAAAGGGTTTGTCCACTTTCAAATTAACCTTTTTTTTTTTTTTTTTGTATAATAAAAGTTATACAATTTTCTAATATGTTTTCTGTATTCATGCCTCACACAGAGATCTCTGCTTGCTGTTACTCTGTAGGAATATTCACGGTTTACTTTGTGGATAAAATTCTGTCCATGCTCATGTGATCAGAGCTGTGTCTTCTAACGATCCCAGCACCTGTGCGTCCATCACATGAACCCGGAAACAAGCCGTGCACCTGTGTGTCCATCACATGACCCTGTAATGAGCCATTCTTCACATAACCATTTAAAGGATTTCATCCACTGGAAATAAACAATGAATGTTCCTACTGAATAACAAGCAGAGATCTTGAAAACAATGGGGAATGAATACAGAAAGTATATTGGAAATTATAGAACTTTTCATTATACAATTCAATATGCTAAAGCTGGTCAACACCTTTAAAGAGCATCGGTCACCAGTTTTTACAACACGAACTGCAAACATTATTAAAAAGATCTTTGACCTGATGAAGCTGGTGTACTTACTTTGAAAATACTGTCAAAGTTTTCCTGCCGGATATTAAAATTAGCATTTTATGAAGTCCAAGTATATTTATGATGTCATCTCAATCTTATGGGGGAAAAAAAACAAAACATACATTTGCTGAAACTGTAATACCCCTTAAATTTTTTCCTTGTTTCAACATTAGTACAACACTATACCTATGTGACTGACACTGCCTGATGGCGCATGAATTGACTGCATAGCCAATTTTCTGTGACCATGCAATACTTTCATTTTATAGCGCGCCTGTTTGATGGCCACTGCACTTTCTCTATGAGAACAGCAATTGTTAGGACTGTGCAATAAGACGCTAAGCTACGCATTTCATCTATGGCTTGTGGTCTTATTTTTGTGGCTATATTTTAAGTCTCCTGCTATTAATTAGAGGTTTCTTTATATCAATTATGCCATATAACTTTATATATGACTATTACGTGTGCCACCTTTTGAATATAATCTTGAATCCCGACATGAATTTTCCACTTTATGTATTTATTACCTACATTCCCCGTCATTTTGCTCTATTTATGATGGATTGAGTAGTATGAACTTTGGATTGCGCACATATAGAAGTTATTATTCTGAAAGCAGAAGGTTATCTCTGGTATAGACATGTGATGTCGTTCTTTATGCAGGATCGGCTGTTTTTTTTTTTTTAAATTAATTTCTTACATTTAATAAAGAGGTCAATTAATCTTACCCCTCTAAGGCCCCATGCACACGACCACATGTCCCGGACCGAACAGTGCAGGGAGCCGGGTCTCCAGCATCATACTTATCTATGACGCTAGGTGTCACTGTCGTGCTGCGGGACAACTGTCCCATACTGTTATCAGGTTTTCAGTACGGGACAGTAGTTCCGGACAGGCAGGGACTCCTAGCGTCATAGATAACTATGATGCTAGGAGCCCGGCTCCCTGCAGTGTGTTCGGTCCGGGACATGCGGACCGTATATCACGGATCGAACACCGTCGTGTGCATGGGGCCTAACAGAGTGCAATTTTTTGCCCTCATCTTCCCCATTATCTATGTCCATCTTCACAGCCATTTATTTTCCATCTCCAATGCATCTAAAATGAAAAATGAAGCAAACTTTGCAAATAGTCATTAAAAAATATCCTACCGTTGTGTCTATGGTTCTCCATGGTAACAGACATCAAACTCTGTAGTCGGACCCTGCAGCCATATTCCCTCCTATCCGTTCCCTACTTTTTGTAGATTACCAAGAAGTTAGGAAAATGTAGGGGGCAGATTGGAGGGAGTACGACTGCAGATTCTGACTACACAGGGTTTGTTTGTAGTCTGTTACCATGGCAACATAGGTCTGTATTACAAATACAGAGCCAAACCGTTTGAAATTATTAATCTAGACTATTTGCAAAGTAGCTTATTTTTTCATTTCAGATGCATTGGTGCAATAATAAAATACTAAAAATAATTGGTTGCGAAGGTGGACGCGGCATTTAGGCTACTGTAATGAACGTAGATCAAGGGAGAGGTTTTCACCTGGCATTAATGGATTCCTATTGTCTTTTTTTTTCTTTCATAAATCAGTAGTACATGTGAAGATGTCAAACTCTGTTCATGTTCAGAAACCTCCTCAATCCTCAAAATCTATCTAGATTAAAGCCAATAGAGTTGGGGAGAGAAGGAGAAGCAGAGAAAAGGCATCTCATTGGTTTAGGTCACAGTAATTGCAATTCAATAAAACATTAAAAAGGTCCAAATAAGTGAATACCATAGACGCCCCAACGTACAGACAAGTGACTATACACAAAGCTCCGGCACTGCTACATGTTTAAATAGAATTTATTAAGACATTCAGCTATGTCTGTCAGTCTACATCCAAATGTACCACTAAAAAAAAAAAGAGCAAATAAAACATTTCTCTAAAATAAAAAGTCACATCAGTGAGATTGACAGCTCAATCTCTCTTTACAGCCAATGCATACTAGTATAAATTAAGGGTTTTTCCTTTATTTTTATTTTTTTTATTTAATATCAAAATTCACATAAAAAAAGGTTTGCTTTTTCATATTTTAATTTTTTTTCTTCCACCTAAAGCCATAATCAAATGTGTAAATGTTAACAACATTTCTGGCCAGGGCAAAATAAAAAAGGAGAAAAAAAAAGAAAACAAAAAACAACAAAGCAAAAATATATAAGCCAAGTGCTAGCTCTACCGAGACGATGGCATTTGCTGAATTTGATCATACATTAGACATGTACTCATTTCCAAAAAGTGCAAATATCGCCATTGTTTAACACTGTATTTTTTTCAGAAACAGAAGACTGCAGCGACGCGATTCGCACGCCCCTTTTCTGTGCGGTGGAGCTCATCCCATAGTCACATGATCACCTGAGCTCCAATTATACTTCATATAAAGGGCTGAACGGAACGGCAATGCAATACTACTAAAAAAAGAAAATAACTTGCAGGGTCCATCATTTTAAATTCCAGTGATGCCCCTAATTTTTAACATTTTCCCAGATTGTGTATATTTTGAGTGCGAGCATGCAAGCGTGCAGCCTCCCTTTTTTTCCACACCAGCAAAGTCAACCTTTCCCCCATGCTTTTAGTTAATTCCGGAAAAGCAAAAAAAATATGTTCTTGTCTGTGTAAACATTGATGGCCATAAAATCCACCCCAGTGGAAAGAATTCTATTCCAAAATTTGGAGAAAAAAAATAAATAAAAAATATATAAAAAAAAATTCCCCCACCAAGGAAAGCACCCACCAGTACTCTGTGACCATTGGCAGTGGCTGGCAGCGGTTAGAAGTGATTACTCGGTTAACTTTACTTATCTTCTTTTGATACTGAAAAGTTAAAAATTAAATAAAAAAAAAGTAAAAAAATAAAAATAAAAAATTGCACATGGGAAAAACTTTGCATACGCGTTGATGAGTGTCAGTGCTAAAGTCCTCGCGTCCTCTCCGGGAACTGTAGAATGCCGCATGTGGCAACGATGGGATTTGGCTTGGAAATGGCAAGTTCCAGCAGGCAGAGATGACCCTCAGATCCCCGCACAAACCTCGCTGCCTGGGGAAAAACACTTCTCTCTGAAGTCCTCGGCCTGTACAGCGTCCGAAAGGCTCCCCACCTCCTCCCTGTTATCGAGCCCCCCCATGTCTCTATGTAGACCGTCCTCCCCCGGTTCCAGATGAGTCTCTGCAGGTCCTGCGGACGGAGCGTCTCTGGTCTGTGCGGACTCTGCATTGTTCTGCTCAGGATCTCGGTCTGCAGGGGCCGCGCTGCCCTCTACTCCCCTATAGATATTTTGGGGCTGTGGATTTGGTATGCTGGCATCGGGTACAGGGTTGACAGCAGCGCCAGGTTCTGCCCCCACCTGCTGAGACAGAGATTTCAACTGGCAGTGACATAAGGGACAAGTCTCCTGTACATACAGCCACTTTTTAAGGCATCCAGCATGGAAAATATGGCTGCAGGGTGTGATGACCGCAGAATTCATGTCCTGCAAAGACAGAGAAAATAAGTAAGTTCCTTAATAAGCTTGAAATAACTTACAGGGGTCATCCAGTTTGAACTGGGGCTGTAGGTTAGTCATTGCATGTAATAATATTGGATCACATGTTAGGGCTCCTTCGCTGGAGGGAGGGGACACATGGACAGATCATGCACTGAAAGCCTGCCCCCACAGCGCTCAAGGAGAAAATAAGCATTACATGGATCCCATTAATCCGGGTCCCTGCAGTGGAGGAGTCTCTACGAGCCGCTAATAAACTTGTCTGAGCAAGTGAGCCACTTCTATTACCATCTATTGTAAAGTGCTGTGGAATATGTTGGCGCTGTATAAAAATCATATGCCTGGGAAGGGATTGCCTAAAGGGTTGGATTCACATACTGCATTTTCCCGGCCAATCAGACGATCGTGTGGGCACAGTTTTTGTGCCTCGTGTGATTACCATCACATATCTGTACGATGAGATGCAGGAAGGGGTTAAAGGAGTTATCCCATAATCAATATTTATTACCTATCCACAGAATAGGTGATAAATATCTGATCAATGAGGTCCGACTGCTTGGACTCCCCACAAGAACGGGTTCACCTTGCCGTTTCTGGGAGTCCCATAGGAACGGAGCAGTAGTGGGCGTGCTCGACTACCGCTCCCTTAATTTCTATGGGGTTGCTGAGCGCCATCTTCGGCAGCCCCATAGAAATGAATGGAGCTGTGGCCGAGAATATACATATGCGCTCTTTTCCTATGTGGCTCCCAGGAACGGGATAACCCCATTAAAACCATCCGATTAGTGCAGGGCTTATATATTTGGTTTGGCTCCATATAATCTACTGGTGATCATCTGCCGCTTTTAGCAGAATGTTTGGACCACACACACGGGTACCCACCTGATAGCATATAGAACAGATGTCGTTGTGTTGCTCCAGCTGTACATTGGTGGCAATGGGTAAAGACTTGATCTTATTTACTGCATCTCTGCGCAAAAGAAAACTCTTCCATCCAAGCTGTGCCCGCAGCCAGACGTTATAGTACGAGTGAATGAAGATTATCATGGAGCCCATTACGGTCCATTCTCCAAACACAGTCTCGGAGACCCCGTATGCCACCACGCACAGAGCCACAAGGAATTCCAGCAGGCGATAAGTGCCATTCACATAGTAAATGACTTCATCCATGTTTTCCACCGGCTCCTTGCGAAACTCCTCGATCATAAACAGAACGTAGACGAACAGGGTGCCCAGTACCTGAGGGGAGAGGGTGGAAGTTACATTCTGGAAATAACTTAAGACTCCATCTGCATCTCCAGCAGACCAGGAAAGTTCTAGAGGAAGAAGTTACAGCCGTGGTTCCCAGTCACAGATGTTTATTTTCATCAAAACAGGGTTAACCCTTAAGGCCACAGTCTAGTTTACGCCTTAAAGGGGTTTACCGGAATCAAAAATGATCACCTATACACGGAAAAGGTGGTCATTGGACCCCCCTACAGATCGCGAGAATGCGGTCCCTCTTCACTGATTGACCACAGTGAGAACATAGATTGGAGCGGTGGTCGAGCATGTGTGATCCCGCTCCTTTCAAGGTCTATGGGAATGACAGAAACAGCCGACTACAGCGCTCGGCTGTTTCCATCAGACATTAAATGGAGGAGGGCACGTACTCGACCGCCGCTCCATTAAAGCTCCTCCTCACTGCGTGGGGGTGCAGTACGGAGGAAAGGAGGGAACGGGACAAGCAATCAGTGGGGGTCCCAACAATCAGACAACCACCTATCCTCGGGATGTCATAATTGTCAATTCTGGGAATACCCCTTTAAGAACGCTGTGCTTCTTTTTGTGCTTTTTTTCTTTTCAGTGTTTCCATTACTACATTCCAAAAGCCATAACTTTTATTTTTCCCTTAATGTGGCTGTATTAGGAATGGTTTGATGCGGAATGAGCTGGATTTTTTTTTTAACACCACCATTTTGGAGTATTGAATAACTTGCTTTTTTCAGAGAATAAAAAAATGTGACCTTTAGTCTGTAGGTTGGTACAAATATGGCAATACCCAATTGATATAATTCTAAGACCAATAACATTTTTATTTTTCTGTAAATCGAAGCTCCACGAGAGCTTGTATTCTGCGGGACTAAACGAAACTAACTCCGACATTTTTTTTGGGGGGGGGGGGGGAATAGGGGTGATGGGGAAGATGAACAGACAGACAACCCATTAGACCCCTGTCTCAAAGAGGATTAAATAAGCTCACATACATGGCAGTCCTGAGAACCCTTGTTAATCCCCTAGCCGCCATGGAAACCCATCAGCAGCCTGCAACCGTAAAACCACTAAGGTGCCGCGGTTGCTATTGACCGTAGCATCTAAGGGGTTAAACTGCCAGGATCATAGTTACCTCCGATCCCAGCCCTTGCAGCAAGGTGTTAGCTGTAGGTTACCACACAGCTACTGAGCCCGTGCCATCACCGCCCTGTACATAAACAGCACTGTGCGGATAGTCCATCCCGCCGGCCCTCGTGGGAAGGAGTTAATGCAATAAAAAATAAAATAAAAAGGTCTGACTTGAAGTAAAATCGCACAAAAGTCCTTCCAAGCTTCCGTGTCTCTTCTGTTCTCAGTTCAGTAACAATTCAATCTTGAGCCTGAGGTTGCTAGGGACACACTACCCGACAGGTAGTATATCCCAGGCAACCAAATTGTCAGACATGATTTAGCAGATCTGCTCTTAGCTAGATTGGCACTGAGTAGACAGCAGAGAAGGGGGAACGTGAAGGTTGGTAGGAGTATTAAACGCTGCACTGATGCACAAGCTCTGAATTCAGTGATGTATCAGATGCAGAAAAGTCATTACAGAAGAGATTAGAGATGATTTTACCTGCAGAGAAGTGAGGATACTGCTGGATATGATAATCAGGAGCCAGAAATCCATGTGGAAGAACTGACAGATCATATAGGCCATGTAAGAAGGGAAAACCAGGAGGAACAAGCAGAGGCTGACCGCTCGGAAGTGCTTCCACAGACTCCTGCAGGATAAGAAATATACAACGTGTAACTCTGGGTTTGGCACTCGCTGGGTATTCGCAGATCATATCATCGCTCTACCCACTTATCGCGAGAAGCTCCCAAAGCCAGGACAATGGGATCAGCAATCTCTAGCATAGACTGCAGGATGGAGGCCACCACTATGAAGAGGATAATGCTCAGGAGGAAAGCTCGATGGACCACTTGTAACTCAATCAGTCCAGTCTGTACAGCGAGGATCAGCAGGGTCACCCCCTCAGTCATTCCCCTAGAGAGAGAGGAGCCGTAAACAAGGCATGAAGACGTAGGAAATATAGGACTGTGGCAGGAGTGGTCCTTTAATGTTCTTATGCTGTGAACCGCCCATAGACATCAATGTAAAGAGACACAGAGGTTATGTATGGACGTAGACAGCGTACACTCACCGGTTCATCACAGGGTCATTTATAAACGCACGATGCCCTTGTAGATAAAACTTGCAGAGGGTCAGCACGCCGAGAGCCACGAAGGAAACGGTGAAAACCAAACCGAGGAGCGAGTACGGTGTACTACAACACTCAGCAATACTGTCAAAGCAATACACAAACAAGGAGTAAAAAACTAATTTAATGATGAACTTTCAGTAACTTTCTCATACATTTTTCAATTCCTCGGACTTTAAGATCTTTGTTTGCTGACAGAGAATGGGAATAATACGGTTAACACCCAGAGGCTGAAAACCTAATACTTCCCCCAGCTGATGTCTGCTACATTAAAAGCCATCTAAGGCCTCATTCACACTGCTTTTTATCCCTTCCGTTGGAAGGAGTCCCGACGTATAGGTTTAACATATACCTCTGATGGATGCCATACACTGATAAACGTAGGGCACAAACGTGATGTTAATCAGGCCTGAGAAATCCGGTGTGCCAAGCAGAAATTCGATACTTTTCACCTGAAAATTGTAGCAAACTATTAGGACAGGAGAGCGATTTATGCTGCAGATGTATTTAGTTCACAGAAGATTGTCAAGACTGGATACATTGTAGCAAACTCTCAGCTAGAATAAAATGTTAGGTCTGTACAGCCCCTGGATGTGAACGATCTCATTCACTGACAGCAAGATAAACTCAAAAGGCACAACTCAGAATTTTTATATTATTGTGACATTTAATTTTTTTAAGCCGTGACTGGTACAATATTGGAAATGCGTGAACATCAGGATCTAATTCCTGCGCTGTATAAATCCACACACGCTACCAGCATTACAGGTCTGACCTGCTCCGTTCCCATCTGGTTTGTCAGATGTCAGAATTTCAATGTAGAAAACGTGCAGTGAATGGGTCACGTAGCGCACGGAGCGCATGGAAACCTGAACGGTTTACTGTCAGAAGGCAGGACCACACCACAGACTAGAAGGATTTATTGCAGATTCTGTGATGAGGAGTCATAAAAGATAAGATTCAGTGAATCCATATGGTGCAATACCGCGTATGAGGTGTCTCGGGAAAATATTATGAAAAGTCGGGATTTCTAGTGAGGATCACATCAATCATATTTCTATTTTTCTAAACAACATCTGTAGAGACACCGGCTACAGCACTGTTCTCCCTGTAAAGGTCCGTTCACACCTGTCGGGTTTGGCGCGGATTTTCCACATTAAAATTCCGCAACCCTTTCACATGCTACATTAAATTTTCCGCGCAAATTTATAAATAAACATAATAACAAATCAATCAGTTCCTGGTTAGTTTATATAAACAGGCCGTGTATGTTCATCTCCAGGATATCTCTGGAATGTGATAAGCTTTCCAAGTCAATGAATGTTCAGCTCTTTAACGAAGTAGCATTCCAGCCCTGGATTTGAGGTCTGAGTCTGACAGGTCGCTTATGTTATCTGCTTTGCATCAGCCGCACCTTAGCAACCAATATAAATATAAAGCAGGCGATCGGTGATGAATATGAGCAGTGACATCAGTAGGACCCTTGACCAGACATCTCTCCCAGCCGAATCCCAGGCGTAACTTAAAGAGGACCTGTCACCCCTCCGATCATGTTTTAGTAAATAATTATATTACCCATGAAATAACAATTCTGGAGCATATTTTCTTAGAACTGTGTGTTTTGTAGATCCTCTGTTATTCCTCCTAGAAATATATGAATAAGTTGACACTTGGTGTTAGCAGTTGGGGGTGTGTCCCTTCAGTCTGACAAGGTCCAATCAGCGCTGACAGAATGAGACGGTAGGGACACGCCCCTTAGACCAGAGGAATGGTAACACCCAGTGGTCAATTATTCATAGATTTCTAGGAGGAATAGCAGAGGAACAGCAGAATGCAAAATTTGTTCCAGAATTGTTATTTCATGTGGAATACAAGTATTTACTAAAACTGACATGTCCGGAGAGGTGACAGGTTCTCTTTGGGGACAGATTACACGGCTGGATTTACATGGTAAAGCAAGGCACCGCCTATGATTTTAAGTTACATCTTGTATTATAGTCCAGAGCTGAATTCGCAATTCTGCGGTTTACTATTCGACAAGTTTGTGGTCCGACATCCCTAACAGATTAGCTCCTCTAATGCAGTAGACGAGTGACTTTCTCTTACATCATTTTACTATACAGTGCCTGGTGAGAAGAACAGACTTCCCCTACCAGGTCACCAGGGAGAGCTTTGTGATGTAATTTTGATCAGCTTCAGTTTTCTGAAAACTGTGAAATTGTGTTTAAACAGATGACCAGAAGACCCCTTTAAAGTCTACATTCACCTTTCAACAGGGATTTCGGGAGAGACAACATTGATGGCCTATCCTCAGGTTAGGCCATCAAGATCTGCTCGGTGGGAGCCCGACTCTCGGCACCCCTGCTAATCAGCTGTTTTGTGGAGGCCGCGGTGCTCCTGCGAGCGCGGCTTCCCCTTTATTCCTTTTACTACTCAATACTATCAAATGCCAACACACTTGAAGCAGAAGTTCACAGTATTACAGCCTTCTTCCATTCAAGTTAATGGGAGAAGGCTGTGACCCTCCGCTACAAGGGTGTCGGCGTTTGACAGTATTGAGTAGCTGAGCAATGAAGGGGAAATCAATCGCGCACAAGCTCTGCTGCCCCTTCAAAACAGCTGATCGGCGTGGGGGTGTCAGGAGTCAGACAATCCCCCCCCCCCCCATTCAGATATTGATGGACTATCTTGAGGATAGGCCATCAATTTCCGCTCTCTGGAAAACTCCACGCGGTAAAACAGATGATGACCAGAAGTTAAAACTTCAAACAGAAGGAGATCTCAGAAACTTTTTTTTTTTTTTATAAAGACACAAAATATCTTGTAAACCTACCTTGTAAGAAATAGGAATAGCAGTCTCTCGCGGGAGGTCGGCTGGTCACGTGTACTGAAGTACGTGTAGATCTGAAGCGCAAACAGCACCAACCAGAACACCATGAACAGGACCGGGACCACAAGCTGATTCCAGAGAGACATTCCCAGAGCAAGGAGCCCATAGACTTCTACCACCTGTCAGGTTACAACAGTAATCAAATCATTTGTTTTATATGGTCTGCAACCGGTCATGAAACTACAACCCTCAGCCTGAGATTGTAGGGGTATGTTGGGAAATGTAGTTTCCCGGCAGCTAGAAAGACACAGATTGCAGACCACTGAAGTAATGAAAGGAGCCAATAGCGGTTTTACCACCTCGGATGCGGATGGCATATCGATTAGCCATGACATCAATGTCTGATAATTGGGGATACGGACACTGAGCACCCCACCAATGACTATAAGGACTGCACTTATGACCGCAATCTCTCGACGATCAATTATTATCCCCAGGGAATGACATAGTTGGCCAGTGTAGTATTACATGATGACCGTACAAATGAATGTAATACATGGACGGGATGGGTCTGCCAGAATGGGAGCCGTTATCACTTGGCGGCTCGCTGCTCTGGCATTATAAGAGGGGGAACTCGAGCGAGGCATACCCCTCTATGATGTCCACATGCTCCAATAGGGTATATGGACAGGGGTTGTCTTTAGGAGATAACCCCTTTAACCAGCGGGAACCATTGCATACATTTTATAGCTTATTAATGAACAATCTTAGATACATGTTTATACTGAACGCCATTTTTTTTACTCCTTAATAAATAACCCTCTACTACTGCGAACATGCAACGACAGCTGTTAAACTAAGTTAAAGGTGAATAGCCGATGTCTTACAGGACGTTGATGTTTTACCTGAACAAGCTCCCTGTATGCAGACTTAGCAAGATTAAAGGGTACCAGTAGGTTGGATGCCAAGAAGTACAGCACTTCGAGTCCAGTGAAAATCATGGCAAACTTGTTAATGACGACAATGGTCTCAATTGGGACAAGGCAGAGACGAGCCAGCAGGGGGAGCATGTGAGCTGAGAAAAGCCAGATCTGCTTTGTCTTCATCACACAGGAGCACAGGGTACAGACGACCAGCTGGCCTGTAACATAACGTCACAATGACCATCAGATTGACCATTAATAAAATGACTTAACATTAAATGAAGTAATAATCTTAATCCCAACAATTCAACAAGGGCCGATCTTATAAAAAGAAAAAAAAATAAATAAAATAACGCAATTACCGCATTCATATAACTAAATCACATTCAACTTGTGGTCAGTGAAGCATAAAAGGCGCACAAAAACGAAAGTATAAATTTTATCAATAGATCAGCTGATAATATCAGTCACGCGTGTATGTAAACGTCTGTGGAGGTTCTCTATATTTATAGGGGTTGGAACTCCATTTTTTAGGATACAAAGCTCCAAATCCCCTATAAAGGTGGAGTTAAATGACAAAAATCTGTTTCCCTGCCGCCACCACTAGGAGGAGCTTACTGCATATTGGTTATACATCGAACTCAATAATAAAACAGTACACAGTCAGCTCCTAAGCTCCCCCTAGTGGTGGCTGCAGGCATTTATGAGCTATAAACTCGTTTACATGACAAACATTAAATGTGTTCATTGATGGACATTCACTTGGCAGGAGTTTTCCATAGTTCATTATAATTCCTTCATTACACTGTACACTAAATGATTTTGAGTAACTTACGATACTTATTTCAGGTTACAATAAAAAAAAAAAAAAAAAAGTGCGGCATGTGACGTCAAATCCACACATCGCAGTCACATGACTAGGTCACATGACAGCTACAGATAACATCCCATTGGAAGACTGGACACGGTCTTACAAAGAACGCTTAAAGGGAATCGGTCAGCAATTTTGACTGCCGACAGCGCTAAATAGGAGGGAGACTGCAAGTTGCATAACCATGAACTCGACGTTCAACGCAACCCCCCCCCCCCCGACACCAATCGCAAGTGTTAGACACAACCCCTTGATGTTCAAGTGCTCCACGGCCTCCTCACTGAACGCTGTCAGTCTCTCCGCTCCGAGTTCCTGCTCTTGCCGTCTCCTGATTGGACATGGGAGTCGTCAATCAAATTTAAGAGTGGCACTTGCAAACGCGGTGCCGGGGGCATTACACCTCCATCATGCAATTTGTTATAGTTACACTGCCCTTCCCCTATATAGCGTTTTTACCAATTTTGAGAGCTCAAAACTGCTCACAGATCCCCTTTGGGCATTGTTCACAAGGCGCTGCAAAAAAACGACGTGTAAACGCATCAAACACGCTACTGTTTTTTGCAAAGCGCCTTTTAAAGTACAGGCGTTTTTTTAAGCATTTTATGGGCGCATAATTAGGACTTCCATTGACTATGGGGATTAGGCGTGTTTTACGCGCCTGGAATTGACCTACTTTTTTTTTTATAGGACGCATTTTTTAAACACGCGCGGAAAAAAAACGCATCGTATGCACTACAATGCGTTTTCCCATGGATGTTAATGAGAAGCTTAAACCATGCGTTTGAAACGTTTTTCAGCACGTAAAATGCGTTGAATACACGCCATGTGAACAAAGCCTTAAATTGCATGCTATAAGTCACCGTGGAACCTTCCCGTTACTATGTAGACGGCTCTGTGCACACTGACTGTTAATACGGATTTGCAGCCGGCGTATCTCCCGACACTGCATATTAGATATGCTTACAACTCTCCCGGATGCGGAGTCAGGAATGAGTGCGGGTGATGGGCGAGTAGCTGCAGAGATACATTACATATAAATGTTGTGTATTGTTTTTTTTAAAGCTGCATTAGAAGTACTAAATGTCACTTACCCACTAGTGCCGTGATGAACCGGTTCATAGACAGGGGCTCCAAATGCATAGGTCCCTCATAGCCAGACTCCATCTCACTGCGAACATAGTCCCTAAAGCACAAAATGGAAACGGTCAAAGTCATAAAGGAAACATAATACGGTATCGGACTCATTTTTCCAGCACATCTCACAGATGCTCGATCGAATGGAGATCCGGGGATTCAGTGCAGATATTCTCAGACCGACTAGGGACATGATCCATAAACAATAACAATGGAAAAACGAGAAGCTGTCCATTTATTCATACATTTCTAGGAGGAATAACAGAGGAACATAACCCAAAGTTCTAAGAAAAGATGCTCCAGAACTGTTATTTCATGGGGAATACAAGTATTTACTAAAACAGACATGTCTGTAGTGCAGAAATACTATTATTTTCCCCACGTAATTCATAACCGCAGGACACTAGGGAATCGGAGTGGTCCTCACCTGGAAATCTGGTGTCCAGTATAGAGAAGCACGGCAGTTACAAGATAGAGGTACAGCTTAGCAAGATGTTGCCGAGGTAAAGTCAGAAGTACAACACTGAGGATGTAACCTGCGGAGAGAAAGGACAATGTGACCGGATTACTCATGAGGTTTTGGGGGGACGGGGACGACTAAAAATGATCAATACAATATATGTCCTGTGAACAGACCAGGACACCGAGGCTTGAAAATTGCTGATCTACAATCAGATCCCATAGACTGAAAGAACTGTGTAAAGTCCGCAGCGGGGGAAGCAAAACATCATAAAACTTATGGCATTCCAGCGCAGTTTCTATTTTAAGGAACATGATAAAGCCCTATCATATCTACAGCATATAGAACATGATCCCGACCTTCTGCCCAACACAAAGCAATTCAGGGACGAGGCAGTATACGGGACCAGCAGTGTAAGCCCCTCCCTTTAATCAAGCCACACCCCCTTATGCCAAATAAACACAAAATACCCATAAGTGAATGTATATTATTGGACCAGAACCTTACAAATCCAATTCCCAAAAAGAAAAAACGTGCAGCTCCCCAAAATATTGTTGATTTTGGAAGTCCCCACTGATCAGCCTAGTGTAGCGCTCCATGGATACCTGGACTATTACAACTGATGGCAGAGTACCATAGAAATGTTCTTCACGGCTTACAGCTGCATGACATGTACGTAATTATTGATTTCAAGTACACCCTCAAAAAAAAAAAAGGGCAGGGCCTGTACCCACTAAGCACCCACCCCCGCACTCCCATTCAGCTAAAAAAGCATGCGGAATTTCCCACCACGTGTCCGAATCCATGCCGCTTTACTAATGGGGAATTATTTAGGGGTGTTATTTAAGTTAAAGGGGTCTGTTCCAATGACCGATTCACTTTAAAAAGGATGGTCCCAAATGGACAACTTCTTCTCCAAAGGTAGCCGTCCCATCAATCAACTGACTGTAGTGTATCAAGGTGCTGATGCGCCATGAATGAATGAGCGACTACGTAGCACAGGGTTAGGCAAACTTTTTTTTTTTTTAGGAATACCAAAAAGTACTCCAGTTGCCCTGCAAACATAATCACAGAACCAACTGTAACCACGTATGCGACAAACCAGTTACTCCGTTAATTAAACTCACAATTCAGCACAAACCTTGGCCCTGACTTTAATTGCAGAGATGATCCATCTGTGGTGCATACGAGGCTACCGAATACCAGCTGGGTGGTGCACATAGGAGAGACGGCAGCAACCGAATACCAGCTGGGTGGTGCACATAGGAGAGACGGCAGCAACCGAATACCAGCTGGGTGGTGCACATAGGAGAGACGGCAGCTACCGTATACCAGCTGGGGGGTGCACATAGGAGAGACCGCAGCTACCGAATACCAGCTGGGGGGTGCACATAGGAGAGACCGCAGCTACCGAATACCAGCTGGGGGGTGCACATAGGAGGGAGAGCAACTACTGAACCCCATCCTTGTGGCGCTGACCACCAGGAAAGAGCAGCGCTTCATTATGCGCTTGGGGACGCTGAACATCAGGAGAGAGAGCAGTGCTGCATTGTGTGCTTGCCAAGTGTTCAGCAGCAACAAACACAATGACACTGTGCCGCTCTCTCCTAGTCTTCAGCGCCGCCCTCTCTCCCAGTCTTCAGCACCGCCAAGCACACAGCGGCGCTGTACACTGGAAGAGGAAAGTGTGCCAGCAAACCATGCCCCACGTGCCGGCTGTGGCATCCCAGATGTAGCTGAGGAGTCCGGAGCTGGAGAAACTCTTATTGACCTTTCATGGGTGAATCAAGAAGCACAACATTTGACCAGTCTGTAGCGCTGCCGTCCGTTCTATAGGTTCACATGGGACCCTCTGGCTCAGGGTCTCTTTGGCGTTGCACGCTTCCTCCTGTGCGGCTTTCTTTTCTGCTCCAGACTATGGTAAATACCGCGAGCTGCTGCCTCTAAACCTTCGTCTGTATAATTCATTACAAATTCCCAACTACTGTTCTGTAATATCTAAAGAGATCTCCTGATCTAATACAATGTTTAGAGAAATCTTAATCTCGTACACAGAAATACTAAGCCTTTCCATGTCACATGACGGCCTGGAACAACTTGTTGGCATTTAATGAAGTCTGCGGAGGAGAAGAAAATGGAAACAAGTATTTCTGAAAATACATTCAAGAGCGTGGAAGGCGCCAGTGGTTTTGGGACATCCTTATTTCAGGGGAGATAATGTAAGCGTTCCTAAGCAGACTGCAGTGACCACATCAATATCACATATATCAGAGATTAGGACGGTCAGGGAACCCCAAGCTGAATCCTAATATTTATAGTAGAGGGTTATGCCTTATTATATACATCTCGGGTGCTGCAGAACCTCTTGGCGTAGCTTCATTGACTTAAAACTGGCACCTGTGTTTGCCCTGAAGTCCATCAACAAACTACAAAAACTTCTGCCTATCGTCCGTTGAGCTTGTCACGACACAACCCATGGCTGCAGTAATTGAATTTCCCCGACCACTGCTGTGCGCTTCTGACGTTACTGTAAATATTAGATCAAATAATCCAGATGCAGAGCAGTGGTTTCCATTCCAACCTTTGGCTCTGCTGCAAAACTACAACTCCAAGAGGATGCAGGGCATGCTGGGAGTTATAGTTTGCAACAGCCACAGGTTGGAAGCCACTGCTGTAGAGGATAACAAGCACTTTCAGCTGTAATGCAATAGATGGAGAAGAGACAATTATCCCTCTCAAAGTACATAGGAAGAAGGCTTTATCCACAGTATTCACCTCTGTATACCTGGATTATATGAGAGTAGGAGCCGGGGAGGAACCACATTTTAATTTGATTAAATATTGGTAAAAAGAGGTTTTCCAGTCATAACAAATTGACTCAGGCTAGGCCATCAATATCTGACCGATGGGGATCGGACTCCCGGCAGCCTCACCGATCAGCTGTTTTGGAGGGGCGCAGAGCTAGCTGCTTCCCCTTAATGTCTTATCTGCTCGTACTGTGAATCACCGACACACTAGTAGCTGTGGTTTACAGCATTACAGCCTTCCTCCATTGAAGTGAAGGCAAAAGGCTGTAATACAGCGAACCGGCCCTACAGGTGTGTCGGCGATTCACAGTACGAGCAGTGGCCAAAATGAAGGTGAAGCAGCGCTCAGATAAGCGCCGTGGCCCCTTCATACAGCTTATTAGTGGGGGGGGGGGGTGTTGGGGGTCGAACCCCCCCACCGGTCAGATATTGATGGCCTAGCCTGAGTATAGTCCATCAATTTCTTATGACTGGCCTTTTTTTTAACCCTTTTGCTGCCATGGGAATTTTCCCACTTTTGACATACACAAACTTTACACTCCTGAACGCTTTCATGCAATTTTGCATCCGAACATAATGTGTTAAAATGCCTAAAAAGTCACGTTTGTGGCTAAACGTCTAACACAAGCAGAGCCTGAGACGCACGTGACCTCCCAAAAATAAAAGTTCAACACGTGCAGAGCTCAGACATGCCACTTATGTCTAGGTCTACCTGCACATAATCACCAGAACTGAAGAGACCAAAACTCCCCCCTCCCACAGAGACGGACAACAAACCAGGAAGTAAAACTTTTCATCCTACTCCTTGACATCAAACGAGTGCTGCACCCCAAATATTGCACCTTGTCCTCAATACGATACCAAAACCCAACATCTGGCCTTTATATTGTAGTTACGGCAAGTGTTTAAAGCCATGACGTATTCTGTATCTCCTTGGCAATAAAAAGGTTAAATGCAGATCAAATGCAGACATTCCCCTGCGTCTCACAATAGAGTCTGTCCGCAGAAGGCGACCTCTATAGGAAACCTACAGAGCATCACTTATATGGGGAAGGGGGAGGTCAATTCAAATAGCGCACTATACCACCTGAGACACCATAAGTCACAGCCAAGACCATGCGATGCCAATCAGCAATATTATTTTATATATAGTTTACACTTTAAGTCGGTGCCCCAAATAAAGATTTCGGGGGCTGTTCAGCGGGTGTAATAGCACCCAATGATTTATGGGATAAACTTGCTTTAAAAGATAACATTTTGGATGCTGAATTCAATAATAAATCGGTCTCCAGTAAGTTCCCCCAGTGAGGGCTGTTGGTAGCAAGAATTTTAGCCTTTAAAAGGGTTTTTTGGGAATGTACATGAATGCCCTATACTTAGCCTAGGCAATTAAAGAGTGATCTGTGGGGATTTGCCCCCCAGGACGTCAGTACGTACAGACTGCATCCCCTTCAATGTATATCAGGGCACAGCGGCTCGTCCATATGAGTGGCCGTATCTGATACTGCAGTTCAGCCCCATTCAAGACTTTCCTAAATTTAGTTTCATACATTAAAAAAAAAAGTTATAATGGAACGGTTGCTTTAGGGACGAGGGCCCCGGATGTGAACTGCTGCGGAAGTAATGACGTACCGACATAATGCATGTTGAGTGCCAGGTACTTGTACTGAAACAGAGGGTTGTTGTTGAGGTTACTTCTTTGGATCTGCTGGAAGAAGGAGCTGACGTCCCATCGGTACAAGACATCTAGCAGCATGATGCTCGGTACGCGCAGGGCCACATTCAACATGGCCTCTAGTTTCTCTTTTGCACCCATACTGGTTCCCTTTGGAGGAAATAAAAGTCAAGCTGTGGAAGAAAAAACGATGGCTGCGTTAATTCTCACATCAACAGACACAACATTATATATAGCCGGTAAGAAACCTCTGCACCCGCACACTTCTATGTTTAGCATCGCCCCAAATATCAAAGGAATTAGCAGGGCCTGTCTAATTGTGGGCGATCCCATTATAGCGGATTATTTATAACTTAAAAAACCCGCTCCACTCAGGGAATAAACACGTGAATTCTATTATATCCTTGCTCACAAAACAGGTTTATACTAATTCAGATCGAGCCTTAAACAGGTTGTCTCATCACTCATGCGCTAGGATATGCCACCGTGTCTCCGATTAGCAGTGGTCCAACCGATGTGCCCCCCGCCGATTAGGCTCTGAGCTAACTTGTCTGGCAAAACGATGGAGACCATGACGGAAACTACGACAGAACCCATTAAAGTCAATGGGTTATGTCAGGTGCGGTTGGTTTTCGCCATGCGATTTTCTTAGTGTTGGCCCCTTTTTTCCCATCGGGACATATCGGATGCAGGTCAGAGAACTGAGACCCCCACAGATTGTCAAAACGTAGCAGCAGAAGCACTCGGGTGAGCGCTGCGCCGCTTAGTTTCGGATTGGCTTTTCTCGGAGCAGCGTACGGGCTCAATAGAAAGTCTATGGGCCTGTACACCACTCTGAGGGAATCCAATCAGAGATGACACGGCACATCGCTCACCCGAGTGCTTCTGCTGCGGTGTTTTAGCGAGAAAAGTTTAGTTATACTTTAACATTTCACATTCATAAACCACAACCATCACAGACGAAAGAACGAACGAGGGAAAGAAAAGAACGAACGAGGGAAAGAAAAGAACGAACGAGGGAAAGAAAAGAACGAACGAGGGAAAGAAAAGAACGAACGAGGGAAAGAAAAGAACGAACGAGGGAAAGAAAAGAACGAACGAGGGAAAGAAAAGAACGAACGAGGGAAAGAAAAGAACGAACGAGGGAAAGAAAAGAACGAACGAGGGAAAGAAAAGAACGAACGAGGGAAAGAAAAGAACGAACGAGGGAAAGAAAAGAACGAACGAGGGAAAGAAAAGAACGAACGAGGGAAAGAAAAGAACGAACGAGGGAAAGAAAAGAACGAACGAGGGAAAGAAAAGAACGAACGAGGGAAAGAAAAGAACGAACGAGGGAAAGAAAAGAACGAACGAGGGAAAGAAAAGAACGAACGAGGGAAAGAAAAGAACGAGGGAAAGAAAAGAACGACAACGAAAAAAAGAAAGACAACGAAAAAAAGAAAAAAGAGATATATATATAGTTAGATATAATCTTTCCGCCCTTTGGAAGTTTATTGCGGATTATAGCGGCCTGAAAACAGGACCAAAAATGGCGCATAACATTTTAGATAACATTATCTTACACAGACACAGGTCAGTGGAAAGTTCAAGGATCCTAAACTACTCCTGTATGACAGGGAGATAAGGAGGCCTCAGTTATCTCTCCTGTATAGATGTAGCAGAGCTGAATTTACCATTTAACGGGGTTTTCCTAGAGCCGACTCCTTACTAAATAGTCATTGCTGCTAGAAAGAGGAACATTGCAGACAGGACCCAATACTGAAACGTCGACTTTACCCCTTGATTGAGCTTTCTTTAAATAAGTACAAATATTACTAAAAATTTGTGAGGCTCAAACGGCAGGCGAATAACATTTTAAATATTAAAAAAATAAAATAATTCCCATCAGTACAAGACCTGGTAACAGCTGATGTGAAGTTTACTCTTAATGGATGGAAATGGAGCACGAGCTGCCAACTTCGTGATTATATAATAGTGAAGTTTACTTGATCCAACATTAGAAGGGCACGAGGATTAAAGCAACAATGGAAAACAAACGCCCTAAAATAAACAGTAAAATAAACAGTAATAGACATGAATCGCTGCGAGCATTCAGTACAGGGACGCCGGCGTCATATCTGCACTACTGTGACTATTGTATGGACTATATGAGGTGACTGTCCTATGGTCGGTCAACTACTGCAACCTCCTCCCCGAGGCTCTATTCACACAACAGGGTCCGAGCGTTGGCCGATAAACACTGCCGTTTTGCATCCGTTCCGTTTCGGGCCTTTAGACCCGTTTTGCAGACGTTCTTTTCCCTGTCCGTTTTAAAAGACGGATTCATATAATTTTTTCCCCATGATGGCACATGATACAGCCCCCGGGGGGGGGGGGGGGGGAGAGTGCCATCTTCAAGGGCATTGTGGCACTACCTAGAGCAAAAAAAAAATCTCCTCACATGCACGTCGCACTGGGAGGTGGAGAGAGCGAGCGGCAGAAAGCACGGCTGTCACTTCGATCACATCTAAGCAATGGCCGTGCTTTACACGGCCCCATAGATTTCTATGGGAGCCATGGAGCCGGGAGATCGGCCATTTAAATAGCCCAATTTTGGGTCTATTGTTCTTACTGTGGCCGTTAAATAAACGGCCGTCACACAGCCAAGTAACCCTGTCTTGTGAATGGGGCCTAAAGGCCCTATTACACGGGCCAATGATTGGGCAAACAAACGTTCATATGAACCCTTGTTCCCGATCATTGCCCTGTGTAATAAGGGCAACGATCAGCCAATGAACAAGCTCGTTCCCTTTTGTGCAGAATTAAAAATCAACGTTGCGGCAGCACATCTCTCCTATGTATACAAGGAGACGTGCCGCCGACATGATGAAAATGTATGTGGACGAGCGATCGGAGTAAGGAGCGCTCATCACCATACAGAACCAAGCATAGCTCCTTGTGATAGGAGCAAACGAGCGCCGATCTCCTTGATCGGCGCTCGTTTACACGGCCCACGAAACAGTACCTCAACGTATCCATCCACCTCTCATGCCGCTTCGCTCTGTCAGTCCCTTCACTGGCCACCCTACAATGACACACAAGATGGTCCACAACCTGTCCCCTCCAAACACCTCTGCCCTAATCCCCCGACAAGTGATCTCTAGTCCTCCCAAGACCTTCACTATCCCATCGTCACCTGCAAGATTTCTCCAGTGCATCCCCCATACTCTGGAACTCACTACCCCAAAACATCAGAATCACCCACCATCTAAACCTGCAAAAAAAACTAAAACCCCACTCTTCAGAAAAGCTTACACCCTTCAATAACCCTGCTTGCTCTACTCTACTACATAAGCAGCTTCTTCCATCACCTACTGTCTCATCCCACATAGATTGTAAGCTCTGGCGGTCAGGTTCCTCTCTTGTACCAGTCTGTACAAGCTCATGGTTATTGTACCAGTCCCAGCTTCTTTTTCTATAGGGCATTCGGCATATTTTCATGCACCACCATATGGTGCCTCCTTTAAGCAAGTTGATGTGAAGTTACAAGCTACAAAATTTCTTCTCGTGGATTCCATGAGGCAAGGACTACCGGGCGACTTTGGCCGCAAAACAGGTCGCGAGTGCAAAGATTGCTGTGTCGCGCATAGCAAAAATATAGGTGAACGGGGCCGCGTTGCGACCGGGACGTCGCCGTGACCGTCGCAAAAACGTTTAACATGATGAACTTTTTGTAACTGTCAAGTCGCGGTAACTTGCGAGTTGCAACGTGCCGAGAACGGTGCAGCGAACTGATGGTTTTGCTTGCCCCACAGTTCTGTTCACACGGCGGAATTTTCATGCCGATTCTGACGCATTTTGTGTCAAAATCAAAGGTAAGAAAAACGCTTCCCATTGTCTTCAATCGGAAAACCGCCTCACTGGAAGAACAAAAAAAAAAAAAGTGACATGTCCGTTCTTGACGAAGTTTCTGCCGCGTATTCCGCCGTGAAAACCTTCATCGGGTGACCACAGGCACGTTACCCCCATTAAATAGGGCTAGTGTACGTGCCAATAAGCGGCAGTTTTTACGGCAAAGCCACGGCAGAAATCAGAGGGTCAGCCTCAGATTTCTGCTACGGTTTCAGTCAATCCGACATCTAATTTCCCTATTAAATACCCAAAATCCAAAATCACTGTCTTTGGGCTGGTCCTCTCATCGCGTCTTATATGTGTTTTTTGCAGCGATAAAACAAAAAAAACAAACACTGAAAAGTTGTGCGGTTCTCCTTTTGCTTTGCGATTAGCGCCTACACGTAAAACAGAGATTCACATTACAGACATTTGTTCCGAATCTATTCACATTGCAAATTCCTCTCATATAAAAGCGACTCCCAAAGATGCAGCTTCACTTTAGAGCCCACAGGTGGCATAACATCTACCTAAGGGCCCATTCACACAACGCAAATCTTGTCCGTGTGCTGTGCGTGGCAATCACGCGCAGCGCAAGGACCCATCGATTTCAATGGGGCCGTTCAAACATGCAGGAGCTTTCACGCCGCTACGCGCCCATTGAAGTCAATGGGTGTGTGAAAACCACGAACCGCAAGTGGATGCCCATCCGTGTGCGGTGCGTGACTTGCGCATCAATGCCTCTGACCCCCCCCCCAAAAAAAAAAAGTGCTTTACGAGTGCGTGAAAAACCACAGGCCACTCACAAAGCACACTGATGCATAATGCAGCGCACACGTTTATTACGCACGTAAATCTGTCACGCTCGTGTGAATGTAGCCTTGAGTGTATCTTCTGATAAAGGGACTGCATAATATACACTGTAGCAAAACCCCTCCTGTTGCAAGCAACTGCAATTCTGAACAAACCCTTATGTATGGTGTGTGAAGTGTACGGCGGTCTATAGTTTGTCTATGAGGCATATAATAGCTCTGTGGACCAATGTGAGCGTGACATGGGGGATGGGAATATTGGAGTGTAATGAGTAAAACCTAAATTATTATGATGAGGTCGGTGGGGCTGGACCTATTCACATTAAGGAATCTTACACGTGCCCTGGTAATATGGAAGCGCTCGCACACCTCCAGCGGAGCCCGAACACGCTGTACAACAGCTTATCAACAAGTGACACGTGAGCCCAAGTTATATAAGCAGCGTGGGCACACGACAGGGCACCCATCATTATGGGACGTGGTAAGATCCCAGGTTGAAATGTCTGATACCACCTCAACCTTCATTTTAGAAAACAATAAAAAAATACTTACAGCGCCTCCAGGCATGTCACGCACAGGGCCAAGGGGGCAGCCCCCTTCTATATGTCAGGCACAGGGCCAAGGGGGCAGCACCCATCTATATGTCACGCACAGGGCCAAGGGGGCAGCTCCCTTCTATATGTCAGGCACAGGGCCAAGGGGGCAGCCCCCTTCTATATGTCACGCACAGGGCCAAGGGGGCAGCTCCCTTCTATATGTCACGCACAGGGCCAAGGGGGCAGCTCCCTTCTATATGTCACGCGCAGGGCCAAGGGGGCAGCACCCTTCTATATGTCACGCACAGGGCCAAGGGGGCAGCTCCCTTCTATATGTCACGCGCAGGGCCAAGGGGGCAGCACCCTTCTATATGTCACGCACAGGGCCAAGGGGGCAGCACCCATCTATATGTCAGGCACAGGGCCTAGGGGGCAGCACCCTTCTATATGTCACGCACAGGGCCAAGGGGGCAGCCCCCTTCTATATGTCACGCACAGGGCCAAGGGGGCAGCACCCTTCTATATGTCACGCACAGGGCCAAGGGGGCAGCACCCTTCTATATGTCACGCACAGGGCCAAGGGGGCAGCTCCCTTCTATATGTCACGCGCAGGGCCAAGGGGGCAGCACCCTTCTATATGTCACGCACAGGGCCAAGGGGGCAGCACCCTTCTATATGTCAGGCACAGGGCCAAGGGGGCAGCACCCTTCTATATGTCAGGCACAGGGCCAAGGGGGCAGCACCCTTCTATATGTCAGGCACAGGGCCTAGGGGGCAGCACCCTTCTATATGTCAGGCACAGGGCCAAGGGGGCAGCACCCTTCTATATGTCAAGCACAGGGCCAAGGGGGCAGCACCCTTCTATAGGAGACGCACAGGGCCAAGGGGGCAGCACCCTTCTATAGGAGACGCACAGGGCCAAGGGGGCAGCACCCTTCTATATGTCAGGCACAGGGCCAAGGGGGAGGCACCCTTCTATATGTCACGCACAGGGCCAAGGGGGCAGCACCCTTCTATATGTCACGCGCAGGGCCAAGGGGGCAGCACCCTTCTATATGTCACGCACAGGGCCAAGGGGGCAGCACCCTTCTATAAGTCACGCACAGGGCCAAGGGGGCAGCACCCTTCTATATGTCAGGCACAGGGCCAAGGGGGCAGCACCCTTCTATATGTCAGGCACAGGGCCAAGGGGGCAGCACCCTTCTATATGTCAGGCACAGGGCCAAGGGGGCAGCACCCTTCTATATGTCAGGCACAGGGCCAAGGGGGCAGCACCCTTCTATATGTCAGGCACAGGGCCAAGGGGGCAGCACCCTTCTATATGTCAAGCACAGGGCCAAGGGGGCAGCACCCTTCTATAGGAGACGCACAGGGCCAAGGGGGCAGCACCCTTCTATAGGAGACGCACAGGGCCAAGGGGGCAGCACCCTTCTATAGGAGACGCACAGGGCCAAGGGGGCAGCACCCTTCTATATGTCAGGCACAGGGCCAAGGGGGAGGCACCCTTCTATATGTCATGCACAGGGCCAAGGGGGCAGCACCCTTCTATATGTGATGCACAGGGCCAAGGGGGCAGCACCCATCTATATGTCACGCACAGGGCCAAGGGGGAGGCACCCTTCTATATGTCACGCACAGGGCCAAGGGGGCAGCACCCTTCTATATGTGATGCACAGGGCCAAGGGGGCAGCACCCTTCTATATGTGACGCACAGGGCCAAGGGGGCAGCACCCTTCTATATGTGACGCACAGGGCCAAGGGGGCAGCACCCTTCTATATGTCAGGCACAGGGCCAAGGGGGCAGCACCCTTCTATATGTGATGCACAGGGCCAAGGGGGCAGCACCCTTCTATATGAGACGCACAGGGCCAAGGGGGCAGCACCCTTCTATATGTCAGGCACAGGGCCTAGGGGGCAGCACCCTTCTATATGAGACGCACAGGGCCAAGGGGGCAGCACCCTTCTATATGTAACAGGCAGGGTCAAGGGGGCCCTTCCAATTCCATGCAAAGGAACTAAGGGGGCAGCACCCTTCCATATGTAACACACAGGGCCAAGGGGGCAGCACCCTTCCATATGTAACACACAGGGTCAAGGGGGCAGCACCCTTCCATATGTAACACACAGGGCCAAGGGGGCAGCACCCTTCCATATGTAACACACAGGGCCAAGGGGGCAGCACCCTTCCATATGTAACACACAGGGCCAAGGGGGCAGCACCCTTCCATATGTAACACACAGGGTCAAGGGGGCAGCACCCTTCCATATGACACCCACAGGGCAAAGGCGGCAGCACCTATATGACACATACAGGGCCATGGTGGCAGCACCCTTGCTTATGTCACGAACAGGGCAAAGGGGGCAACACCATCCCCTAGGATATGTATAGAGGTGAGATATTCCACCACATCTCAGGCATGAGCAGTACTGGCAGCGATAGGCATCCAGTGCCCACCCTCCACTGATCACACAGCACTGCAGGCCCAGGACCCCACTAGTAGCGACAAGCAATACCGGCCAGGCTTCCCCCACCTCCCCAGATACTATCATCCTCTACCTGTCTGCGTCTCCTCAGTGACTCCTGGGATCCATATCGGAGGCCTCCGGCCCACTCTCCGCTCACGTCACACGAAACAGCGCCGCCTGCTGACACCTTATACCCGCCTGCACAGCGAGCTGTTGACCCTCTGCGGTGCCGCTTCTCCGAGCTCTTCTTTACCACGGATTTCCGGCCACCACAATCCTCCAGGCCCTTCACGCACTGCACATCCACACACACAACCCGCAACCCGCCCACAACAACAAACAGCGGCGGCTCTGCGCATGCGCGCTCAGATACCCCGGCCAACCCCGCCTACATACTGGCACCGTGATCCAAAGGCGTGTGTCAGGGAGTGAAAACTCGCGCATGCGCACATCGAACCCACAGGAGAATGACTATAACAACTTATATGTACCCCACACATTAGTTGTAAAGCTTCTAAATATCGTCATTGTATTCTGTGTAGTAGACTCTCTAGACCTTAAATAGCATTTTATTGTAAAAATGCAAAAAATTCTAATCACTGCCCTAAAATTCTGACAGTTCCCCCATAACAATGCCCGAGAGCCTCCATAACAGTGACAGCCAGAGCATTCTATAAGGTGCCATTCACACATTCTGTGTTTGACGTGGATTTCAGTGTGGATTCCGCACCCAAATCGTGCTAACGTGTGTCCATTGCATGAGGATGTGGTTTTTGCTGAGGATCCTCTTGTAAATACATGTTGGATTTGCCATAGGCTGAAAAAAGAGGCTGTAGTGGAGTCTACGCGACTATTCTCAGCCAATCATTTCAATACTATTCGTATGACCAGCTGGAGCACCGCACAGCAATTGCGGCAAATAGGCCGTGGGTCCCTGCAACTGGATCCATATTACGTGGTTGCCCATTCATTTAAACTTTGTGTTTATCCACATCATCCGGCAGATTCCGAAAACTACGCTGTCCCATTCATGTTGTGAAATTAAAGGAACTGCGATGACCCCATTATACGTCAATGGTGTCTGTTAGGCGCCGTTTGGATCCATCATATGGTAGACTGGCACATGATTGTGGCTTCCATTATAAGCAGAAGTAACTGCGCTGATGTGAACAGAGCCAAATCATGAATGTCTCCATTTAGGGCTGCTTTAATCACAAGCACAAACACCTCGGATTCACTGGGCACTTTTCTTTCCTGGAGCGCCACATGATGGTGATATCATGTGTGACGTACCCCAGACTAAGGGCTTATTCAGACGTACGTGGATAAACTCGAACGTGAAAAACTTCAGTTTTTCACGTCCACATTGTCCCCGTGCGGGTCCCGTTTTCACGGATCCCCGTAGATTTGAGTCTATAGAGGGATCCGTGAAAACAAAAATTTTTCAATGGACCCTTCACACGGTCCATTGAAACCACGGTCGTGTGAACGGCCCCATTGAAATACATGCGGCCGTTATTTTAACGGCCGTCATACGTACGTATTCAATGTTAGTCTTAATAAGCCCTTACTGAAGAAGCCCAGCAGAGGAGGTGGGTTCAGAAGGACATCTGTGACTGACACTCTGGGGGTGTCTGATGCACTATATGGGAACCCCCTGTGGCTGTGGGAGTGAAATGGGAGGGCATCTCCGCGGAAGGCCACCTGTTGACATCTGAGGCCTAGTATGGGGGCATGTGTGGCTAGCACTTGGGCAGCAGTCTCTATGGAAGATAATCTGAGGGACTTTATTTACACACCACTATTGTATTGCAATTTTTGTCCATATATTCTCTTCAGGGTGTCCCAGTGCCCATAGATATTATAGTACTGCAGACAATATGGAGCACTCTGAGGTGTTTTGCTAGGGATAGAAAGTGATTTATTGGAAGTCCGAAGATCTTTAGATCAAATCTTTGCTTTGTGGGAGCCCCTAAAACGTTTTTTAGAATATTGCTTCATAGAGAACATATTTCTTCATGTAAACAGCTTCATGTACTCAAATGGTGGTCACCCAACCAGGAAGTAACGTGGTTGCTAGGCAACATTAAGTAGATCAGCCTATAAACTACCCTAAAGGGAGCTAAATCAAAGCTTTTCTGTTCAGCATTATTCACAAGAAACGGGAATGGATCTTTTGGACCCATTTACATTTTATATAGGCAACAGATCTCCCCAATGCCAGGGGTGTTAGGATTTAAGAGGTGAAAGCTCTACTGGTTCTGCATTGTATTCTGTTTAAGGGGTTCAATTAAATTCTCAGATGAGATCTTGGGCACTATATGGGCAATGCTTGTTATAGTATACCCTTGCTTGCCCATACAGCTTACGCTATAGATGTGGCCTATCCATAGAGACAGACGTATGGTTAAACGTGTATTGGCTGAGCCATGGCAATCAATGTCCGCTGTTAATTCATAGAAGTAGATATAAGGAGGAGAGACTGGAAGGGTAACAAGCTGCCCATACAGCACCAATGCTTGTGATAAGCAATATGGCCTGATACATCTAAGATCATTTCAACTAAACTCCAATAGAACAGACTAGCGATAATTATGGAGTCATTGTTTTTGGATCATTGGCACATACGTTATTTAATGCAGCCAAGATAAAATAGGTCATGTTAAAAGTTATGAAATAGTTGCTGGCAATAAATAAGTCAGCATAAGAAAGCCATGAAGTGAACAGATGTGGACAGTGTTGTAAACTTGGGAAGATAAAAGGGGTTTCCTGGGGATTTGTAGGCAAAATACAAAAATAAAGAACCTAATTTTTGCCTTCTCTTAGGGTATGTGCACACACACTAATTACGTCCGTAATTGACGGACGTATTTCGGCCGCAAGTCCCGGACCGAACACAGTGCAGGGAGCCGGGCTCCTAGCATCATAGTTATGTATGATGCTAGGAGTCCCTGCCTCGCTGCAGGACCACTGATTACAGTACGGGACAGTTGTCCTGCAGCGAGGCAGGGACTCCTAGCGTCGTACATAAGTATGATGCTAGGAGCCCGGCTCCCTGCACTGTGTTCGGTCCGGGACTTGCGGCCGAAATACGTCCGTCAATTACGGACGTAATTAGTGTGTGTGCACATACCCTAACTTTTACACCTTGCCTAACCTAAAATAGTCAATAAACACAACAGAGTGCAATATGTATACGACGCCTTTGATGGTCGGGTTAACCACCCTCTTCTCCTATGTAGCATATCTTCTTCCATCATTGCCAGACAGTGGCCAGTTTCACCCCTGCACAAGTGCCCCCTAGTGGAGGGATAAAGACGACAAGCAGCAACGACACAGCATAGCAGCTCAATAACATTTCACCGACATAAAATTACATTGCCAGGAGGGACCCAAAATTCAATGATAACAGTAATTACAAGGCCTCACTTTTAGTTTTGGGGATGCATTCCCCATTTATTACATGGGAACACCCAGGAACGCCCACAAAACCTCCAAGAAACTCCCCTTTTGAGGGGACATTCGTGAGACGGTTTGGAGGCACGCTTTTTAAAGGGAATCTGTCAGCAGTTTTAAACCCTCAATACATAAGTATTGACGTTCAATTGACATAATAAAGTCACAAAAAAAAAAGTAAGAAAATGTTTACTAAAATGTTCAAAAATATAGTCAAAACCTTTTTCCATTTTTCACAAAAATAATGTAAGCAATATAAAAAGTAAAACGTATAGGCACCGACATCCGTAAAAGTCAGAACTATTAAAATGTCACATTATCTAACCCGCCGGGTGAACGCAGTAAGAATAAAAAAAATCACAATGCAAGCATTGGTGTTTTTTGGTCACCTCACTTCTCCCCAAAAAAAGGAATAAAAAGTGATCAAAAAGTGTAATGTACCCCAAAACGATACCAATAAACACTACAGCTCGCCCCACAAAAAAACTATTTATCACACCGCTCTATCGGTGGAAAAAGTAAAACTTTATGGGTCTCAGAATAAGGCGACAAAAAACAAATGTTTAAACAATGTTTTTACTTTGTAAAAGTAGTAAAAGATTCAAAATGATATCAATTTTGTATTTTCGGAATCGTATTGACCCAAAGAATAAAGTTAACATGTCATTTTTACCACACAGTGAATGCCATAAAAACGAAACCCGAAAAACTCTGGCTGAACTGGGTTTGTTTTTTTCAAATCCATCCCAAAAAATATATTTTTTTACATTTGTCAGTACAATATTACATGGTACCATTAAAAAACTACAATTCGTCCCACTAAAAAACAGGCCCTCATACAGCTTTGTCGAAGGAAAAATAAGAAAATGATGGCTCTTTAAATGTGACAATAGAAAAATTAAAAAGGAAAAAAAATGAAATTGCCTGTGTCTCCAAGGGGTTAACGTACTCGGCGTTGCGATTGCAAGTGCCAAGCAGGCAGCCCTTAAAGGGGTTTTCCAGCCACTAAAAATGGATGTCGTATCCTCAGGAAAGTCCATCAATAGCTGATGAGTCAGAGTCCGACTCTCAAGACCCCTGCCGATCAGCTGTTTTAAAGGGGCTACAGCGTTTCCCAGCCCCTCCCCCTGCTCTGAGTAACAGCCCTAGCAGTCTCCTGATTGGACACGATTTTAATGACAGACTTGCTAAACCCATTTTCTGCCAGGAATGTTTTTTGTTTTTTGCCTCCTCGCATTTCATTATCAATAACTTTTTTATTTTTATGACTATGTCGCTATTTGAAATGTTGTTTTCAATTAGAGCTGCATATGAGATAGCGTTTAATATACAGAGCATGAATTTGTATTGGATTAAAAAGCACGTTTTTTGTGAGGATACGGGAAGGGGTATATATATATATAAGTATAAATATAAGGGGTATATATATGTATATATATATATATATATATATATATATATAAATATATACAATTAAAATAAAATGGTCAAAGTGAGTTAGTTGTGAATTGGATTAATTGTATTTTCCCTTCACAGACACTGTTCATATAATGCAGTATTGGTGCAGTTTTTGATGCGTTCTCGTTTTGCGTCCTCATGGAGCCTGTACAGCAATACAACGAGTCCGTACGGTTCCCAATTACTGAACAGCGACCAATAATGGGGCCAGAGCCGTTGCCAGGCTTTACTTCACCCAGGGCAAAGGTTTAGTTTGCTGCCCCCAACTCTTTGGCACCCCCACTGGCACCGAGAACCTGGGTCACATCTCCTGGTAGCCCCCTGATAACTACGACCCTGGGTGGGACCCCATTTAAGGTGGGTCTTATATAAGCTCTGTTGACTTGCAGGCATTGCTGGGGTCCTGGGTTTGAATCCAATCAAGTACAACATCCACATAGAGGTTGTATGTTCTCCGTGTTTTTGTGTGGGTTTCTTATGGGTTCTCAGGTTTCCTTCCCCACTCCAAAAACATCCTAAGGCTGGATTCACACACAGTATTTTGCTGCGTTTTTTATGGAACTTTTGTGAGGATTTTGTGGTGCTTTTCTTAAGAGCGGACAGACGTTACATTAAAGTCTATAGTAAAATATCAAATGCACTACACACAACTGCGTTTTGGCTTGTGGCGTTTTTGAGGAAATTCTGTGGCTTTTTTTTCTCCAAACACAGCATGCTCTGGGGGTGGCGTTTTTTTCAGGCGCTTTTCGCATAGGCTTTTCTATAGGACTTCAAATAGGCCAGAAAAAAAAAGCAGCATTTACAATTGTCATTTTTACCACACCCAGAGCATGCTGCGTTTTGAAAAAACGCCACTGACCATAAAAAACGCTACAGAAACGCCACAAACCAAAACACAGTTGTGTGTAGTGCATTTTGTATTCCGCTATAGACTTTAATGTTACATCTGGCTGCACAAAAAAAATGCATAAAAAAAAACTAGCTAAAAACGGCATTAAGGACACGTTTTGTGAGACAGTTTTGGCACATGTGACCTTTGCACACTCTCTAGAACTACATGTCCCAGCATGACTGGCCAAGCGTGACCGAAAGCGGCAGCATGGGATATGTAGTTCTAGAGCACAACTGGAGCAGATCACGTGTTGGCAGCTGGCAGTTTCAGGAAGAGTTACCATGACTACCGGGCACTGCAGCCGCTGACGCAGCCAGACGTCACTCGAAACGTCATATCCGTTGTATCTCGCTGTGTTGTTGTGTCTTGAGCCGCCGGTGCCGGCTCTTTCATGGAAGTGACCCTTGTGGGTGTATAGGAGCCCGGCTCTGATGGTTTAGTGCCCCCCGTTACAGGACATCCACTGACATGGCCTTGAAAAACGACTCCAAGTCGATGACCCTGTCTCTGATCATTAAATGGGGCGGCCAGGAGTTCCCGTTGTCTGCCCTGTCTGAGGAGGACACGGTGATGGATCTGAAGCGTTCCTTGAAGAGCCTCACCGGGGTCCTGCCGGAGCGCCAGAAGCTGCTGGGCCTCAAATATAAGGGTGAGATGATGAGCTGCCCCGGATCTAGTGCCCGGAATAAACACCTGAAGCCCTTTAATGCCATATTGGCTGGATAGGAAGACTGAGCAGCCACAGTCCCAGGGTCAGTGGGAATCCTAGTGGTTAAATCCCATTCATCCTGAAAATTAGGGTACTCTGTCCCTGCTTCTGGCAAGTCAATTTCAGACATGTACTTTACCAAGTGGTCTGTGCCCCCAAACCAGTAATCACTGGCTGACCGCCCCTCTAAGAACCAGTGGTCACTGGCTGGCAACTCCACCTCAAAGAACCAATGGTGCCCGTCTGGCAATTCCGCCCCCCAAGAACCTGTGGTCACTGTCCTGCAACTCTGCCCCCAGGAACCTGTGGTCACTATCCTGCAACTCTGCCACCAAGAACCTGTGGTCATGGGCCAACTGTAACCCTACATATGTGCTGCCTTTTTTCATCTTTGATCCACAAAATAATAAAATAAAATCTTACGATGACAATTTGTCTCTGGCAATAAAGCAATTTCTCAGATCAGTCACGCAGATAATTCAGTCTATTAAACTCCATGGTTGCACTCCGCTCCTGGAAACGCGCACAATGCGTTTCTAGTCGCATGACGTGGCACAATATTGCGATCACAAAAAAAATGAACACTTTTGGATTTTTTTGCCATAATGGCAAATCACATACCATTTCTTTCCCCGTGCAATTGTACGTGATTGAAAATAAATGTTTCATAAATCATGTGATGTATTTAGCGCCGTCCTAGCCCAATAGGGGCGAGCCCCAAGCAGGATGCAAGGTGTAAGTTCCCAAACCATCATGGACTTTGTGTTACTTATCATGTACCAATCCCGAGTACTGTCCAGAGCTACATTCACAATTCTGCAATTTCCCAGCATTCCTTGCTGCAATAGTTCTCTCTTGATTTGCAATACCAGGAACTCTACAGTAATATGGTGTAGAAAAAAACTCTCCTGCTGCATCATAGGAGCTGAGCTAAGCTGTTAGAGGTGTGTCTGTCAACAGGTTTGTAGACTGTTTCCAATAACAACCATATGTGATTGCATTGTGATCTAGATTGTAATATAGGGTGTAACTAGGGTCAATACAAGATAAGTAATTCGAGGATGTGGCCGGAGACTGGCAGCTGGGGGCAGAGAACATTTTCTTACGGTAAATATATTGTAAAGTTCATTATTTATTTTAATTCTTAGCAGGTTTCCCTCCATTTTTTAGGAACCTAGACCATCCCTTTAATGCCATGACAAACCTGTTCACATTGTATTATACTGATTTATATGTTTTAATATATGACGCAGGTAAACCAGTGGATAACAGTATGAAGTTGGGCGTCCTGAAATTAAAACCAAATACAAAGATTATGATGATGGGAACCCGGGAAGAGAGTCTGGTAAATATGTTTTGCTTTATTATTATTATTTAAAGAGGACCTGTCACTGGATCGTATAAGTTGAACTGGTTAACTGACCTGATTCCAGTGCTGTTTTTTTTTTTTTTTTCCCCCTGGACCCCTCTGTTCTAGAGATATAGGCCTCATGCACACGACCGTGTTTTTGCGTCCGCAATTCCCCCGCAAATCCACGGGAGAATTGCGGACCCATTCATTTCTATGGGCCCATACACACTATCCGTGTTTTCACGGGTCTCCGCATGTCCGCACATCCGTGCCGCAGAAATTCCGGACATGTCCTATTATGGGCCGCAAATGCGGTGCGGACATGCCAATAGAAGTCAATGGGCCCGTGGAAATTGCGGATACACCGCCGTGTGTCATCCGCAGTTTGCGGATTTGCGGATCATGTGACCTTCTAAAGGGGGTTTGACCAAGCTTTTGGCATCCTGTTTAAAAGTCCTTTTTTTTTTTTTTTTTTTTTTTCATCCGCATTTTTGCGGATTACATACGGATGAACTGCGGATTACATACGGATGAACTGCGGATGACATTCCACGGAACACGGTCCTGGAATTTGCGGACCAGAAAAACACCACGGTCGTGTGCATGAGGCCATAGCCCACTGTTGTGTTGGCTGCCAATATGCTAATTTGCTGTAGTTAGCCAACAGGGAGTGAACTACCGTCAAGCTGCCTCGCACTGATTGGTCAGCATCAGAGACAGGAAAGCTAGCTCCACCCCATTGGCTCACTACAGCAAATTAGCTTATGAGGAGCTAATACAACAGTGGGCCATATCTCTGGAACGGGAGGTCCAGGAGAAAAAACAAAAACCGCGCTGGAATCAGGGAGACAGCGCTATTGAGGTCGGTTAACCAGTTCAACTTATTTGATCTTTAAAAATAATAATTTTTTCACCCAAGTGGCCCAAAAAAGTGCTCACTCAGTTGTGATCTATGGTAATCCCTCTCCAAAAAGAAGACGTGCTGTCACATGATGCTGCCTGGCATTAGGACCTTGTATGCGCAGCGGTATGCCTGAGAAGATCGAGGAGGGGGGGGGGGGGCGAGGACAAGTGGAGTATTTGGGTGAAAAAAAATATATATATATTTTCATCTGTTTTCGTTTGCAACTTTTCTATGCCAGGAAAGTGGTGTAGAAAAAGTGAATAAATTCCCCCCCATAGTTTTTTAGTTTTTTTTAGGGGGTTTTCCAGTCCTTTCAAATTAATAGCCTATCCTCAGGATAGGCCATTAATAGCTGATCACTCCAGGTCGAACTCCCAGGGACCATGCCAATCAGCTGTTTTGAAAAGCGTGCTGCGCTCGTACGAGTGCTGCTTTCCCTTCATTTCTACTTGCTCACTGTGAATCGCCGACACAGATGTAGCGGCGACTCACAGTATTGTAGCCTTTTCCCATTCACTTCAACGGGAGATGGCTGCAATACCGTGAATCGCCGCTATATCCGTGTTGACGATTCACAGTGAGCAAGTAGAAATGAAGGGAAGAGCTGCATGAGCGCTGCACCCCCTTCAAAACAGCTGATCGGCGGGGGTCCCGGGAGTCGGACCCGGATCGATCGGCTATTGATGGCCTATCCTGAAGATAGGCCATACATTTTTAGGGACTGGAAAACCCCTTTAACCTAACCCCAATCTTGACAATATTTGTGTGCACTGTAGTCCACTCATTCCCTTTATTACTTTGGTTGCCCGCTCAAGCTCTGCTATATCCTTTCTATATACAGACAAACCCATACTCCATGTGCGGCCTGACTAATGACTTGTAAAACAGTAGGACTAAGGCCTGATTCACACGAACGTGTCCGTTTTGCTCGCGTAAAAAACGCTGCGTTTTTCCTGCGTTGCAGTTCCGTGTGACAACCGTGTACGGTGTCTGCGTTTTTTACACGCGTAGGTCACGCGTTTTTTACGTCGGCAAAATAAACTGAAGGAGGTGACGGATGTGCGTCCGTGTGCTGTCCATGAATGGCCCCATTGAATTGCATAGGTCCGTGTGACGTCCGTTGTTTTAGCGCGTGTAACACGGACGTGAAATACGCTCGTCTGAATAAAACCTAAGTTCTCATCATGTGCTTGTATTCCGATTTTGATGCACCCCATGATCTTCTAGTGCAAGCCGCAATCTTGATATTGAATCTGATTTTTCCTGAGATTTATTTTCCTATATTGTCCTATCGTCTACCCGGCAGTTATATTCATCCTATAGTTTATTGCAGGAAGATGTGCTGGCTCCACCACCAGACAACGATGATGTAGTGAACGACTTTGACATTGAAGAGGAGGTCGTGGAGGTGGAAAATCGGTATGTTCTTTTTAACACTTTGGAAGCCTGATCCTTTTTTTTTATAAATTCTTTTATTTGTCATTTTGTTGTTTTTTTATATTACAAATCGTACAGAATATACACAACATAGTGCGAAAAAAGGCAATGAAAGACAGTTAACGGATCACAGGTCAGTTATCGGCCTCACATAAGTACATGGGGTCACCTGAAAGTACCATGTCGCTAAATACAGTTAATTAGGGAATCTCCGATATGCACCCTGAACCCGCAGCCGTGCATGGTATGTCCTGAGTGCGCACAGGGGCATTAAAGGAGAAGAGAGATGCAGAGACAGAAAGAAGGAGAGGCAAAATAGTGAGGAAAGAGAAGGAAATGGGGGGAGAAAACAAAAAAGAGGGGGGGGGGGAGCTGACCTGACATACCGGGTCTAGACGGGAATTCACGAGGCCATGATGCTTTTATATTCCTCGGTCGTTTGGAAACAAATCCATTCACGCCATGTTTTTAGGAAGGAGGCATGAGTCCCCTTCATTGATGCCGTGAGGTCCTCCATTCTCATGATCTCCTGGATCTTGCCGAACCACATGCCCACCGTCGGCGGACCGGACTGTCTCCACAGTGCTGGAACACATGCCCTAGCAGCATTTACCAAGTGACGAACTACCGAACGTCTATACGAGGGCAGTGGGACCTCGCACAATTGAAGCAGGAAGAGGCCCGGAGATCGCGGGAGAGGACAATCCGTGAACTTTGAGGAAATACGCCACACCTCGGACCAGAACCCAGTCAGGAGTGGGCAGTCCCAGAAAATATGCAAGATTGTACCCACATGGTCCCCACATCTCCAGCATAGTGGCGAGGCCGCCGGGATCATTGCATGCAATCTGGAAGGCACCCTGTACCAACGGGACAATATCTTCAACCCTGCCTCTTGGAATCTACTGGCCATGGAGGACTTATGCGTCATGGTGAACAGGCGGTCTCGTTGTTCAGGGGTGAATGTTTCGCCCAAGTCCCTCTCCCAGCTACGCAAGTACGGAGGTGGCGGCAAATTGGAGGGTGAGATCAAAAACGCATAGATTCTGGACAAAGCATGTCGGATTGTGCCTGTACACAGGAGTTCGAACACGGAGCAGTCCCGTTGCTGCACTCCAGGATGTTCTAGGGACATCAGGAAATGTCGCAACTGGGTAACCTGCCACGCCGAGAAAGGGACCGGATCCGACAGGACTCGTATTTGATCGCTCGTCATCCACCTCCCCTCCTGCTGAAATTGTAGGGCCTGCCCCTTACCCACCCGCAACCATACTTGAAATGGGCCACTATCCAGTCACGGTGGAAATGCAGGGTTGCCTAAAATCGGAAATAGCGGGGAGGGGGGACGGCGAGAATTCTGCCCAAGGAAACACCCGCGCTGCGACTGCTAGGGTGGGACCGATTGTCGGGTGGGACCGCGCGACCCTGGGATCATGTCTGCCCAACCACGACAGGGCCTGCAGTGGGATAGATATAAACGCCTGTTCCATGGACACCCATTCTTTCATCCCGCCGTGCCGGAACCAATCTAAGATTCGTGTCAAGTGGGAGGCGTGATGATAGGAGACAATATACGGAAGACCAATGCCCCCCTCCCCCTTTACACGAAATAGCAACGATCGGGCGATACGTGCTGGTTTCCCTGCCCATATGAATTTGTGCACTAGGGACAGTAGAGACTGAAAGAACGGGCGTGGGATATGTATCAGTAGGGCCTGTAGGAGATACAGAATCCGTGGTAAGATGTTCATTTTAAAAATCGCGCACCTACCGAACCAGGTGAAAGTGGCCGACGTCCAAGTGTCTAGGTCCGCCTTTATACGTTGAAGTAGCAAAGGGAAGTTCACCGCATAAAGGCGAGATAGATCACTGGGAAGCCGAACTCCCAGGTATTTAAGCGAGTCCCTTGCCCACTTGAAAGAAAAGGACTCCGACAGGTCAGCGACCAGAGTCTGTGGTAACGAGATGTTAAGGGCCTCCGACTTCTGGTAGTTTATTTTGAAGTTGGATAATCTCGAGTATCTGCTCAGCTCCACCATCAGGTTGGGCAAGGAAATTCTAGGGGCTGTGAGGAAGAACAGCAGATCATCCGCGTAAGCGACAACCTTATGGGCTCTGCCGCCCAGGTCCAAGCCTGTAATGTCTGGGTTGGAGCGGATGTGACACAGCAAGGGCTCCAGGCATAAAATAAAGATCAGAGGCGATAGGGGTCAGCCTTGGCGCGTGCCGTTAGTAATCGTGAAGAAGGATGAGATGTTCCCATTGACCTTGACCTGAGCTGACGGGGAGGAGTAGAGACCAGAGATCCAGGACATCATATGAGTCCCTATTCCGATATGTCGTAAAGTGGCCAACATAAAGTCCCAACTGACCCTGTCGAAAGCCTTTTCCGCGTCCGTTGACAAAAAACAAGTGGGGAGTGACGTGACTGCCGCCTGGTACATTAAATTAATTGCCCGTGTGGTGTTATCTCTCGCTTCCCATAGGGGCATGAAACCCACTTGGTCAGTATGTATCACGGTTTGAAGGAGTGGAGACAACCGATATGCCAGAATCTTGGCAAAGAGTTTCAAGTCTACATCCAGTAGGGAAATAGGACGATAACTCTGGCATAGGGATGGGTCCTTCCCTTCCTTGGGTATAACCGTGATATGTGCCCTCAGTGTATCCCTGGGAATGGAGCCCCCTTCGGTAAGCGAATTAAAGGCCCGGATAAAGTGGGGTTCGAGCACTTCTGAGTAGGTCTTGTAGTACGGCAGAGACAGGCCATCTGGTCCCGGGGCCTTCCCCGTAGGTGAGTCCATCAGTGCCCACGACCACTCCTCCGGAGAGATAGGGGCCTCCAAGGCCGCTAGATCATCAAGTGGGATGGATTTCATCCCCGAGGATCGGAGATACTCCTTGATCCTCTCCAGTTGGCTACCGCCGTCCTGTGAGGAGGGTGCCTTTGGGAGATTGTAGAGAGAGTGGTAGTAGGCACGGAAGGTCTCTGAGATGTCATGTGGGAGTTGCAGTCGTTTATTCTGGGTACCTGTGATGTGCGGGGCATATGTACGCGAGCGGATTTTCCGGAGGGCGCGGGCCAAGGTCCTACTGGGTTTATTACTGAATTCATAAAAATGCCTTCTACATTTAACTAGTGTGGCCTTCGCCTTGGCAAGACAGAGTGAGCGCACCTGCTCCCTCAATTGCCCTAATTCTGCTCCTAGTAACCGGTCCTGTGATATCTTATGGGACTGTTCCAGCCTGTGTATGCGTAACAGTAGGTCTCTGAGATGAGCCGTCCGCTCCTTCTTGAGTTTGGCTCCCATTCATATAAGGGAACCGCGCACCAAACATTTATGCGGCTCCCATATACAGAACAGGTCCATCCCCGGTGTGTCGTTTTTATCAAAGTATTCCACCACGTCTCGGCGTACTTCAGAGACCACTGTCATATCCTGCAGGAGGGACTCATTCAGTCGCCACTGCCAGGAGGGAGAATGGGCAGGCTAGGGTGAGGGAAATAAGGGCATGGTCAGATAACGTTATGTCATCTATGGAGGATGATGTCAGGCTGGGAAGATGTGCATGACGCAGGAAGAAATAGTCCAACCTGGAGTAGGAGTTGTGAGGCGCCGAGTAGTATGTGTAGTCTTTGACCGCAGGATGCATAACTCGCCATGCGTCCACAAGTTGATGGTCATGCAGCAATCGCCGTATACGATGATGTGCTGCCCTGGGTAGGGAGGAGTGTCCTCGTGATGTGTCTAAGACGGGGTCTAGGGTGACATTGAAATCCCCCCCCCATGACTAAGGTACCTTCCAGAAAGCCATCCAGAGCCCTCAAAACTCTGTCCAGGTAGGCCACCTGACCAGAGTTAGGGAGATAGTATGAGGCCAGTGTGTACAGTGCATTATCCAACTTACCCTTTACGAAAAGGTACCGTCCCGCTTCATCTGTGCAGGTGTCCACGTGTTCCCAGTGTAGGAAGCGGGAGACCAGGATGGAGACTCCCTTGGTCTTGGAGTCAGGGGACGCACTATGATACCCCACGGGGTAGTTGGAGTCTGTAAGCTTTGGGATGTTGTCTGCCCGGAAGTGAGTTTCCTGCAGGAAGGCCACGTGTGCTTTCCGTTTCCATAGGAGACGGAGAATGGAGGACCTCTTTTCCGGAACATTCAGACCCTGTGCATTTAGGGAGACAACAGTAATGTCAGACATGGCAACTGAAATGTCCGGAGTGGACCGAGGGGGAAGGGGAGGGAAAGGAGAGGAAGAAAAAGAGAGAAAGAAGAAAAAGAACGTGTTTGCAGAGCAAGCTCTCTAAAGTCGGAGTACAATACCTCTCCACTACTCAACGCGAGCTGTGTCGCCCGCCGGAAACCCTCAAACACGACACAGCTACACGGAACCCTAATAGGGAACAAGGAAAGACCGGAGTGCAAAGACAGCGCAACAACAGTTAAAATGTCAACTAGAAAATTCTATTAACCAAAGTGCTTTAGATCACCGGACTCTCCCTATTAACAGTTAACATTCCCAGTATTCACCTTCCCCTACGTAATAACACAGATTGGGCAGGTAAAACAATTAAAGCAGGTGAACTTATTTAAACCTCCCCCAACCGGTGTGTATCTGCCCGCCCCCTCTACCCACAGTGATACAACCAGCTATAAGGCAGTTCCAGCAATGTGTTCCTTACAGTCCTCCAGGAACCTTATGGGAAAAAGAGAGAGAAGGAAAATGCAAAATGTAGTCCAGGAAAACGTCCACATTAAGGCGGCTGTGAACATTGTCCCTCTGCGGCGATCGTCGTCCAGGGGGATGGAGGTCAACGGATCCCGACCCTCTGTCTCTGTGTGGAGATCGATGTTCCAAGGGTCGGAGGTCCGGTGGCTCTGCTCCAGGTCGGATTGGCTGACGGGACCCATAGTCCGGATACGGGCCTCCTCTGGGAGCGAATTGTGGCGGTGGTTCGGTCCAGTCTGGTAACCGCACCGGCGAGGTCTCCAAGAACCGGAATGCTTCTTCCAGATCTTCGGGAGAGCGGACAGCGAATGACATTCCCTGCTTTCGAAGGATGATGTGGAACGGGTGTCCCCACCTGTATGTTGCGCCTGCTGCCCTTGTTGCTTCCAATAATGGGCGGACAATTCTGCGCATGGAAAGCATCAATCTGGATACATCCGGCAGGACGGTGATATCGGCGCCATTGTATGGGACAGCCAGGCTCTGCGGGCAATCTCCTCTTTTTGCTTGTAGAAATGCACTCTACAGATAACATCCCTCGGTCGATTGCCGTCTCCATTCCTGGGGCCCGCCAGTCTGTGAACTCTGTCCATCTCTATGGGCATATCTCGCGGGCGTTCCAGGAGCTTGTTGAAAATGTGGGTCACAGCATCGTAAAGTTCGTCGGGGGGTACAGACTCGGACAAACCCCTCAGTTTCAAATTATTACGCCTTCCCCTATTCTCGACATCATCTAAGTGTAGGGAGAGGTCTCTGAGTTGCGTAGCTTGGGTAGCCAAGGACTGGGAGAGGACCGATATGTCCAGGGAGTCGACGGAGTGCTGGCGCTCTAAGGTGTCCACTCTCACAGCTAGGGCCCGTACTTCTTGTGTGACCTCCCCGATGGTCCTGTCGTGTTTCTCCTGTAGTCGTGCGAGGCGGAGGTCTAAATCAGTTTTAGTGGGCAGTACCTTGACCATCTCCCAAAGTTCTGCCAGGGTCCGTTCCATGGAGAGCGGGGGGCCCGAGGACAGGCCTGCGTGGTGGTCTCCTGTGTGCATTAGCGGGGTGGGGGAGAGGGTCTCCCTGAAGATAACCGGAAGCCCCTGGCTCTGCTGACCGCCTGGCACGGATGTGGGCCGGTGGTGGTAGGGGTGTCTCACATGCCCCGCCTGTGGGCGCCATGTTAGGGGCCCCATGTCTGGTAACGGGCTGGTGGTGGCTCTGCAGGAGGGGGGTCATCACTGTCTGGGCCAGTGGAGGTGGCCCTGTGCTTCCTGCCCCACACTGACCTCTGTCTGCCGGCTGCATCTATCCTCCAGATCCGTCGGTGCAGGCGACGGGCTGTAGCTGGCCGGAGTGATAGGGCGGCGGGGTGTGTCTCCGCGGCGAGGTGGGAGGCTGATTGCGGCCTACTGGAGTGGACGAGGAGGATCGCTGCGGCGGGCCCTCCTGTGCCGACCGGAGGAACCGGCCGATGTTCGGGGGGTACCGACCGGTGTTTCCCCCTGGTCATGCTGGTGTCAAGCGGCTGGTAGGTGAGCCCTGGCGGGCGATATTCGGCGGGGTGAGTCCGGAGCTGCTGCTGCACGCGTCCTCACTCCGACATGCCTAAGTCACGCCCCGGAAGCCTGATCCTAGTGTGACATTGTAAACTTGAATCCCATTTACTCCGTAGGCAGCTGAAGATGTATATCCGGTGCAGAGCAGCCATAAATCTTGTGTTTTTCCTGCATTGATTTGGGTATTTTTCTTTCCGCTGGTTTGTGTAACTGCACATTTTTCCTCTCCCTGCTTGCCGAGTGGGCGGGCTCTTCTTGGTGTGATGTAATAGCTGTGTTGTGTGCTGTGAGCCAATCACATGTCCCCTCACTGCTGCTCCTACTGCCCTCTCCCCTCATGCTATTCCATTGAAACACTTGGACAGATTTATCAAAAGTAAAACTGCCCCTGTTGCCCATTGCAACCAATCACCACTCAGCTTTCTTTTCTTAGGCTGCTCTGGAAAAATGAAAGTTGTGCTGTGATTGGTTACTATGGGCAACAAGGACAGTTTTTTTGGGTGAACGTGGGCCTATAAAACTGAAGGTAGTAAGGAGGATATCTGTGATGTTTTGTCTCCCCTTTTCAGGTTCATTTTGTCCCAAATCCGCAGGGGTATTTTTTGTTCCCCCCCCCCCCCCCCCCCCCCCCCCATTTTGCAATTGTCTATGCTTTGGTCCTCCTTGGTGGTGATGGGAGAGGACTCCGCACTGTCAGGAGGCAGGAAGGGGAGGCGCTAGAGGGAGGAGTCTAAAGGGGAGGCGCTAGAGGGGAGACTAGTTGTTTGGTCCATTACTTCTATTCTAAATTATTCTAAATAATTTGGGAAGGATCAAGTCCTGCGAGGGACACATCAAGCTGAGGTACTGATCGCAAGTGGTCCCATAGGAGGCAGTGTCGATTTGAAAAGCAGAACTGTATATTACTTTGTGTGCAGATGTGGTCGCCAAAGAGTTAGGACCCGCCATGCGCTATAAGGTTCCAGGGGGACACAAAAAGCAAGTATGGGGTAACAGGGAGTGGAGATCCCATTAAACCTCAGTATTAGTATTCTGTGGATAGTAGTGGCCACCACAATGACACAGACACTTTTTGTACACTAACGTCACAGATGACACATTACTTGCTGTGCACCAAATCGTGGTGACTTCAATAAAGAATATGTTGGCTATCTGCATTACCGTAGTAATGTACTTGGGCTCCACCCATTTTATACTTGCAAGCTGCATCCCCCTCCTTCCTGTCTAGTATCTAAAAGACAGATTATTTTTTTTAGGGACTGAGGAAGGAAAAGTGGAAACTACAAGCTGGCGAAAGTCACAAAGATTCATACATTCACATGCACTTAGGGCTGGGCGATTAATGGAATTAATTCGATGAATTTGCCCTCAAGGCCTCTGATTATTCTGTTTTTTTTAACATAATTGTTGAATCGATGCCCTAGTGGCGCCGTCGCGCAATGTCCACCTCATCTGCTCCCGGTTCTGCCTCTACCGTTTCACCCAACCGTGATCGGGCCATGAAAAATGGTCTGTGTGTTGGCCGGATTTCCCGGCACCACCACGTTACATGTGAACGTGACTGCTGGCATCATAGTCCTATATAGTGCTAGGAGTCCCAGCTTCCCCATGGAACTGCTGGCAATGCTCTGGCCAGAAATTCTGTTCCTAGCGGGAGCTACAGTGGCACTATCTAAATGGGCACTGTAGCACTATATGGGGGGTTGACGCACTTTCTACATGGGTACTGTGGCACTGTGGGCTCTGTCACTTTATATGTGGGCACTATGGCACTGTGGTACTATCTATAGTGGGCACTGTTTCACTTTATGGGCACTATGGCAATTCATATGTGGGCACTGTGGTACTATGTGGGCACTATGGCACTATCTACCGTTTGCACTGTGGCAGTTTATATGTGGGCTCTGTGGCACTATCTACAGTGCTGTGTCATAATCCCGGCACAGGTGTCGAACTGTCGAATAGGGGTCTTTCACCTGATCCTCTTAATTTTCACTTATAACGTTAGAAAAAGGCAGGACTTGGCTAAAGAAACAGAAATTAGTCTTGCTTGGTCTCCATTGCAACCAAGACATTGGGGAAGGTTTCTGCTTCAGCAATCTGCCTCCCAGCCAGCTACAAAGCCTAAAGCTGGCCATGCACATTACATATCTGCCAGCTGGATGATTGTTTGCACAACTGTTGCTTTATGTTTGTATAATATTTCTTCCATCAGTATAAGGGACTAGTAATGTTCCATAGAAATGGCTTTATGCCGTTTTAGTACATGAATAGTAGTATGGATATGTTAAAACTTTATAAAAATATTTTATAGTATAAGAAAACTTTGTGGAGATGTATCGCATATTAAAACTGTTTTTGGTAATTTGTCATTATTTTTAGAGAAGAAAATCTGGCAAAGATTTCACGTCGTGTCAAAGACTACAAAGTAGAAGTGCTAAATCCACCGAGAGAAGGGAAAAAATTACTGGTTCTAGACGTCGACTACACATTTTTTGGTTCGTATGTTGTCACCTTCACATTTAGACCTCGTTCACATCTGCATCCCCATTCCGTTGTACTGGTCCGTCAGAAAAACGGAAGCGCCGGTTCTGTTGCACCACGGACATCACTGGCGGCCGGCGGAACCTATTCACTTTAATAGGTTCCATCGGGTTTCCGTCTGGGTGTCCGTGGCTTTACCGGAAACGAGCGCAGCATGCTACACTATTGTTTCAGGTAATTTCGAACGGATCTGCGAGGGAGGCTCTTAATGGAGCCTCCAACGCAGATGTGAACGAGGCCTTATCAGTGGACCTCAATTCTTCCATGAAACGAGTTTGCAACTTTTTTTTTCTGACAGTCTCTATTCTGCATCTTATTCTTCATTCTTTTAGACCATCGATCATGTGCAGAAACAGGGTTGGAGCTTATGAGGCCATATCTGCATGAATTTCTTACCTCTGCTTATGAAGATTATGATATTGTTATATGGTGTAAGTAGATATGTCCTATAACTTTTTTACTTGTGAAATTATGAGCACTGTTCATAATGGATGAAGGGTAAGTATACACTGCACAATGGGGAACATGCTGTATATGTATAAACTAGCATACCATAGCAACCAACCAGATTCCAGCGCTTTTCCTCTAACCCATTAGTTACATACAAGTAAAGAAAGTGATGTTTATGTTCTAAATGGAGAAAAATTCCGTTAATCCAGCATGTGTGACACTAATTCGTGTCTGAAAATCTAGGATTTGGGATAGAGAACAAGCTCTTCTCCAAATAAGGACACGCTGATGATCAACTAGTATTTGTGGGTCCGTCAGCTGAAACCCCCATGATCAGCTGATATTGCCACGAGAAGCTGGTGGTAGCTGCACATTTCTTCTGCAGCAGCCACTGCAGGAGAAATGTGGTATTACATATCGCCTGTTCAAATGAATGTCCTTAAAGGGGTTATCCAAATCGCCATTGATTTTACAACTTAAAATTAAAGCTCTATCTTAAATAGTTGTATTTGCAAAGCTCCACGGATCTTCTGTTTCTATGCACAGTCATGTCGTACAGGAAGCGGTGCACTTTCTTCCTGTGCAGTGACGTATTGACACAGCGGCTATTGACTGAGGGCTGATGCCCACTCCCATCACCAATCGTTTGATGGCTTAGTTATTGAACAGAGTAAAAGTGCCAGCCCCTTGTGGTCACATGATTGTTGATGTCCCAACAAGAACAGGAGCGGGAGGCGAGGGGCTGGCTTAGTTATTAAAATGGCCAGCCCCTTGTGGTCACGTGATCATCCTCTATGAGGTCCATATGTCCTAATAGGGCATTTGTATGGGGACTGTAGTTATTCTGGATCTATTTTTCTAAAAAGCCAGAAGATCAGGTTATTCATCAGTTACCTAGCCAGGAATTATGTATTTCCTATGTATTATGTTTTTGTTCTCTGATATACAATCGCCTTTTTAATGTATTTTTTCATTGTTTTTGTTTTCTAGCGGCAACCAGCATGAAATGGATAGAAGCCAAAATGAAGGTGAGCGGCAGAGTTTTCTATCATTCTATAGGTGTAATGTATGAAGACCATCCTTATGTACAAAGAAGGTATGTCGATAGGACCAGGCTCTCTGGTTAACACTTCATTACTGAGGTGTGATAGACATTGACTTTGAACATTGAAATTTCAGGGCTTTGAAATATCTATCATTTCCATTCTACAGCAGCCTTTGGCATGGTGTTACTTAATTCTAAATGACTGCATAAAGCCTCAGCCAAGTTTTTCTTATCTGAAGCTAACGGATGCCCTTAGGCTTTGTTCACATTCGAATCATGGCTTCCGTTGGTAACGGAGTTATGAAAGATTTCAAGGATCCATTTTGACTTTTAAAGGGCTGTGCCATGGCAACCCCTTCTTTGCTTTTCCAACCTGTCAATGAGACAGGCTATAAAAGTTAGTTAGGTGGGGGACCAACCTCTCGGACCCCCACTGTTGCTGACAAGGTAGGTTACCTAACAAAGTCTCCCGTGTCTGTCGGAGGAATTGCCTAATACAGGGGTGAGCAGCAACCTTTGGCACTCCAGGTGTTGTGAAACCACAATTCCCAGCATTCCCTGACCGCCTTTGGCTGGAATAATAAGGTCTTTGGCTGTCCGGGCATGCTGGGAGTTGTAGTTTCACAACAGCTGGAGTACTGAAGGTTTCTGACCCCAGGCCAAATAATTGCCTGTCACTTATAATATTAGTAATTCACTGACCGGCAATAATGCTTGAAAAGTGTTCCAAAGATTTATAGAAGCCATCAAGCGATCGCAGCTAGAACTTTTTGTAAAAAAGTAAAAATACGTTAAATTTAAAAAAAAAAAACGCCCCCCCTCCTAAAAAAATAAATCTCTTCTCCTTTTTTTTAAAAAAAATAACAAAAATATTTTCTTGTTTAAAAATAGTAGACGATAAAAAAATAGATATATGCTAATACGGTGTTAATGTAATAACCCGTATAATACAACATGGTACATGGCATAACCCCCAAAAAAAGAATCGGTAACAATTTTTTTCTTCTTATTCCCTCCCCTTAAAAAAATTTATAAAAGTTAATCACTAAATTATAGGTACCCAAAATAGTGGCAATAAAAAACGACAACTTAAAAAAAAAAAAAAAAAAAATATTGCCAGGTCCTAAAGGCCTGAAACTGGATGAAATGTCGCTACTCGCCGATATTAAAACCTTTGTGCTACACGTTACATTGTAGCTTTATGTGATAGATACTGTTGTGTTACTAAGTTGTTATTTTAAACTTTAGTTGGCATCTTCTGCATATAAAATAAGAGCGTGAATCTGATCTTTCCTTTTGTTGGTAATCTTTTTTTTCTTTTTTTTTTTTTTTTTATCTAGGAGCTGGGTGTCAGCACGAATGGCAATTACAAGATCACTTTCATGTTGGACAGTGCAGCCATGATCACAGTGCACACACCCAGAAGAGGCCTCATTGATGTAAGCATATGTCGCGCTTCGGGTAACACCTTCTGTTTCATGTCATCTCATCGTAGAAACAATAATTAAACACATTCCAGCCTAGTTTCATTCTCACATGACTCCGCCGTGGGGTCTTTTAAGTCCAGCGACTTCAAATCACCTATATCCCCGACTTTTTCCGTTTAATGTCTTCTAGCCTCAAAAGTGGCGAGTTGGCAGTAAAAAGCGGTAGTTGCCGTCATTTATTCAAAAGGGGTTTCCCCGAATTTGACACTTCAATCTGACAATACTTACTCTGCCGGGACACATTTCACACTTTTGACAAGCAAAACACCTGAATTCTAAAATAAAAAAAAAATCATATTTTCAGGTTTTTTTTTTGGGGGGGTAAAAAAAAAATTGAAGAAAGAAAATCATTATATATATATATATATATATATATATTTTAATTTTTTTAAATAGACACTTGGCACATTGTGAAAATGACACCCAGCACTTTACAATTATTAGCGCCTTCATGCAATTTTGTATCAAAGTGGAAAGTTACATCCGAGTCACGGGGTCAACAAATGGTCTGTTTAGGGATGATTAGATGTATGACTGCTCGTTTCTCACTTCTTTAGTAGAAAAAATAAAGAAACCCCTAAATGTGACCCATATCATCTCTGATTAGTAAGAGGGGGGCATTTCATGAAGAAAAGTTCCAGTACCCCCCCCCCCCCCCACTGAGATTGCACGGGGGGAGAGGTGACAGTGACAAGCTTGGGATCTTTCTTCCTGATGTCACTTGCACTTATAAGTCAATGGGGTCCGTCAGGCACTGTTTTGATCAGTTGTACGACGGACCTGTCAAGGCTTCTGTTAGAAACAGAAAGTATGATGCCAGTATGAACAGAGCCTTGGCTATGAGAAATATTAGGACTGTACTGGTTTCCAGGCCATGTACGTATATTTCTAAGTTTCAAATTGATGGATACCTGGAATAGGCCCCCTTCACCCCATCATCTCTAAAATAATGCGATCCCAGTCCCCTTTTGCCATGGAGAGGTGACTGCACATGTAATAACATTCACATTTGCGCTATTAGATTTGTGTCAGAGGCTCAGGTATTTTTCACAGCGAGAATAGCGCTGCAGACTGCACAATTTATTTATTATTTTTTTTAATTTGACGTTTTACAGTACTAAGCACGATACTGCTCTATTCTTGACATGAAAAATACCAGATTCCGTCCAAACCCCATCACGAGCCAGTGGGATTCATCCGGTCTCATTGGGATCCGTTTTGAAAACTGATCTGTTATGGCTCCGTTATGAATTCTAGTGTGAACAGAGCCTAACTCTCATTCGTTTCCACAGAGCAGGACTAAGCATGCGGAGCCGCCACTCTCTTTCAGGAACCTTTTTGTGTGGTCCGCGTCTTTCTGTAAGAGGAGGTAACTGCCCTTTAATTTGTAACTCCTGTATTTTGTCCGATAGGTGAAGCCACTTGGGGTGATATGGGGTAAATATGGAGAGTTTTACACCAAGAAGAATACCATTATGTTTGATGACATTGGGCGGAATTTCCTGATGAATCCACAAAATGGCCTAAAGGTAAGTGAAATAGAAAATAAATAAATCTACACACTGTACAATCCAGCCCCGCTGATAGTCTTCTGTGCTGACGCTTTTGGACAAGGGACTAACAACAATAAATAATTCCTGGTCCTGGTTGTGAACTGTCATCAACTATTAATGCGCATGCTGATGGATCATGCTGTCAACTGGGGCGGCGGACATTCAGCTGGGAGGATCGGTTATTGGAAGCATACTGAACATTATCTATCTATCTATCTATCTATCTATCTATCTATCTATCTATCTATCTATCTATCTATCTATCTATCTATCTATTCTGTCTCTTATATCTGTTTATCTATCCATTTTTTTTTTTTCTTCTTGAACAGATCAGGCCTTTTATGAAAGCACATTTGAATCGGGATAAAGATCAAGAACTTTTGAAACTGTCTCAGTACCTCAAAGAAATTGCTAAACTAGATGACCTTTCAGAGCTTAACCATAAACACTGGGAGAGGTAAGCCGTGTGTGTGTGAGTGTGTGTGTGGTGTGTGTCGTGTCTCTAGTGTGCCAAAATGTCCCAAACGTTTGGTGCACAAAATACTACAGGGCTAATGGCGTTTATACGCTAATCTTAATGTAAAGAGCACCTAATTTATTGACAAGCACGAGCATCTCGATAAATAATGTGCATCTTAGGCCGTCCGTGTGTCAGAAAGTGAAATTGGAAGTTGGCGTAAATGAAAATACATTTGTTAGGCTGCGGGTGGCACCTCCCCCTTCTGCTAAGCTAATACTCACCCCCGGCTGTTGTCATGGAGATGCGTCCCTCTGTTGTCCGTGCAGTCCGGCCTCCTGAGAGGACGCTGCAGCCCATGTGACCGCTGCAGCCTGTGATTAGCTGCAGCAGTCACATGGAATGAAGTGTCATCCCAGTAGGCCGGCCTGCACAGAGAACTGGCGAATTTGTCGCTGTTACAACGGCCATGGGTAAGTATTCACCTTTTTTATTAATTTTAAACTAAAAAAAAAGTTGTTTTTTTAATTTATCTTTTGCTGCAGAATTGCAGCATTTCCGCCACCAAAGTCGCAATACTTGGCTTTTTGTTGTGGATTTTACCTCCCGATTGTATTCAATGGGGATAACCCGCAAAAGAAGAACAATTTTATTACATTTTCATGCTACGTACTTAAAGGGGTTGTCCACTTTCTGACAACTGTTGACCTATCCACCGGCACATAATGCTTTGTACGGAGCCGGAAGCAGTTGGCTCCGTACATAGCATAGCGGCCGTGCTGCAGAACTGCAGGTCCACTCCTATTCACTTGAATACAGTACTGCAGCTCGGCCGCTATTCCATGGCCAGAGCTAACTGCTTCTGGCATGTATGTCCGGTGCACGGAGGCACCGAACCAGCTGATCTGTGCAGGGCCCGGGTGTTGGACCCCCACAGATCATGTACTGATGACCTATCCGGTGGATAGATCATCCGTTGTCAGAAGCTGGAAAACCCCTTTAAATAACCGAATGTTTTAGCTGTGGAATTTTTCTGCAGCGTGTGCATGAGATTTCTTCAAATCTCATTCACTTGCTGCTACTGTAAATGCTGCGAAATGTCCGAACCCCATTGCGGAAATTCCACAGCGTTCACGCTACGTGGAAACCCAGCCTGAGGAGTGTGTGCCTGACCCCATAGATGAATTGTTGGCAGATCTCTTCAAAGATGGCAGGAGCTTCTGACCAAAATCTAACGCCTGTAGACTGTACTTGTATGAGAAATTGACTGGTTACACCATAAAACTCTGACCATCTGTAGGGGAGAAGATGAGAAGAGGGTTGCCCAGTCCTGGTTATTGGCAGAAATGGTGCAACATTTCTCCAAACAGGTCCGGGCACCCCAGTTCTCCGTATCAGTGCGGATCCCCACCAATCAGAGATTTATGACCTAGAGCGCCTCTCATCTCCCTCTTCTCTTTACTTTTTCAGATATCTCTCCAAAAAACAAGGTCAATAATGGATGATCCCAGATGAAGAACGTCACATCAATAGATTTGTTTTGGGAGGGGGCAGCATGGACAAGCTGCGGAGTTAAAACTTGAATGTTGGATCATTTATCCCTCTTTTTTTTTTTGGTCCCTAGTTTGTAGCAACTTCGCACCCACAAGCCCGTTTCAACAATTTCCTTTGCCCCGCTTTACCAATAATGAGAGTATTCAGACGCTGGGCCACAGTGCTTTCTGCATATGATCAATTTTTGATAAATATGGTAATTTTTATTTATATTTTTTATATTGACTGCTCAGTAAACGATATCGTTTTTGTGTTTTAGCTTCTGTTGTTTTTTTAAAATTTCTTTTTCTACGAATAGTTGCTTTTGAGTTGCGGATCAGAGCAGCTTTGTATGATTTACCAAACATTAAGGACAACAACAAAAAAAGTTTGCGATATGCCAATGATAATATCAATAAAACAAAACACATGGCCTTAAATAACTGGGTTTGCTTTTGATTCAAAATATGACTGTAATATTTACAATGCAGTTGACGTTCAGTAATCCAGAATGTCTGATAATCTGGCAATAACTGCAACATAATGTGGAGATCAATATCGATTAGGAAATTCCTCTTGTTGAAAAAAACATTTATCCCTTTACCCCATTAATGCCGCACATCACCTTCGCTCCCCTGTACATTTCCCCTGCCTGCTATTTTATTTCAGCTGTTCCTTAGTTCAAACCCCCTGCTGTTCTACTCCAATAAAATCTATAAATGGAAAAACACAAATAAATGTTAATTTATATAAATCTATTTAAATGTATATACATACATACATACATACATACATACTTACATACCGAACATTAAGACCAGTAAATTAAATAACCTTGATTAACTTGTTACAATGGCATCTGACAAGGGGTGGGATATATTAGGCAGCAAGTGAACAGTCAGTTCTTGAAGTTGTTCTGATGGAAGCAGGAAAAATGGGCAAGTGTAAGGATCTGATCGACTATGACATGGACCAAATTGTGATGGCTAGGCGAATGGGTCAGATCATCTGCAAAATGGCAGGTCTAGTGGGGTGTTCCCATTATACATTGGTTAGTACCTACCAAAAGTGGTCCATGGCTCATTGATGTGTATGAAAAGTGAAGGCTATTCCATCTGGCAAAGTGCCCATACTGACCCCTGTCCACCACCAAAAGTACCTACAATGGGCACTTGAGCATCAGAACTGGACTATGGAGCAATGGAAGAAGGTGCTTGGTCTGATGAACACATTTTTTTTTTACATCATATGGACGGCCGGGCGGTGCCTTTGGGTCACTTACCTGGAGAAGAGATGGCACCAGGATGCACTATGGGAAGAAGACAAGTCGTGTGATGCTATGGGAAACGTTCTGCAGGGAAACCTTGGGGCTTGGCATCCATGTTTACATTACTTTGACACGTACCATCTACCTAAATATTGTTGCAGACCATGTACACCCACTTCATGCCAATGGTATGCCCTATTGGCAGTGGCCTCTTTCAGCAGGATAATGCCCCTACCAAACTGCAAACGTTCAGGAATGGTTTGAGGGACATGACAAAGAGTTTAAGGTGATGACTTGGCCTCCAAATTCCCTAGATCTCAATCCGATCGATCATCTGTAGGATGTGCTGGAATAACAAGTCCGATCCATGGAGGCCGCTACTCACAATTTACAGGACTTAAACAATCTGCTGCTAATGTTCTGGTGCCAAATACCACAGGAACCTTCAGAGGTCTTGTGGAGTCCAGGCCTCGACGGTAATACATGGATGGGCAGGGTTTGCCAGATTTGGAGCCGCTCTTTGTTAGTGTCTCTCTTCTCTAGTTAAAAGAGTGGGTTCTGAGCGGGAAACTACTCTCTATGACATCCATACACCCTAATAGGGCATAAGCAAGGGGGATGTCCTGGTGGGACTACCACTTTAAAGGGTACGAACACACGGCGTAAACACTGCGGATTTTCCGCAACGGGTTCATTGCAGAAAACCTGCAGCATATTACAGTTGCAGCCGTGTGGTTGAGATTTCAACAAATCTCATCCCCAAACTGCAGAAAAATGCAGCCGAAAAACTCATAAATTGACCTCAACTGCAGCATGTCAATTAATACGTAATCGTAGAGTGGTGTGTGTTGCGGCGGAATCACAGCGTTTCCGCCGGAAAAATCACAAGTAAGGAAAAAAATAATAAAGTTATACTTACCCAGAGTTCCCTGCCTCTTCTCCAGTCTGGCCTCCTGGGATGACGTTTCATCCCATGTGACCACTGCAACCAATCACAAGCTGCAGTGGTCACTTGGCCTTCAAAGTCATCCCAGGAGGCCGGACTGCACGCAAAGACGGAGGGGGTAAGTATGAATTTATTTATTTTTCCGGCGCTGCTTTACGCAGCGGAAAGTTTGCCGGAAAAATGCACCACAATGTGGTGCGATTTTTGGGACGGCATTCCCTGCGATGTTCAGGGTTGATACACTGCGATGCTTGACACAGCGTATCCACCCAGAACACGCTGTGTGTTCGTATCCTAAAAGGGTTTACCGAAGGTTTTCTGCCATACAAGTGACATTTATATACTTTGCCCCGACTAACCGATAATCTGGCTTCTGTCAGGTTCTATTAAAGGTCTTTTACCAACTTTGCCTTAAAATAACTTGACCTTTTGTGGTGTCTAAAAGGTTTTTCACTTCATTGTGTTCTTTACTATGTTAAACGTGTTATATAAGACAACCTATTATAAAAGTATTCAGACAAAATGTTTCATCCCATATATACATCCCTATGGACTGTTGTCTGGTATTGCAGGTCAGCCTTATTAACTGATCTGCAGTACCAGACAGATCCAATGGATAAGATTGGCGCTATGTCTGGCCGAAGTTAGGACCCAACAGTCGGACCTGGGAGAGGTGTGCCAACGGTCAGATCTGCACTGATCACACAATGGTGGCATATCCTTAGGATATGGCATCAATCTTTAGTTTCACACAAACCCTTAATCCCTAAACAAAAAGTACTCTAGATTTTTTGCACAATAAGACAGTCATGCAGTAAAGTGAATCTGCTTTTATTCACATGATTGAAAACATATACTGAATAAAAACTTGTAGCATATTACAATCTAAGATGTAACAAGAATCTTATCATGATAATGAGTATAGTATTGTAGCAACACATACAGCCTTACGGGACGTACCATTAAGGGTATGTTCACACGGCTCATTTTCAGACGTTTTTCGGGGCGTAAGCCTCCCCGAAAAACGGTAGAATAACACCTCCAAACATCTGCCCATTGATTTCAATAGAAAAAACAGAGGTTCGTTACGACGGGGCTTTTTTTATCTGGCCGTTTAAAAAAAAAAATGGCGCGTAAAAAATGCATGTCACTTCTTGAGCCCGTTTTTCATTGTATCAATAGAAAAACAGCTCAAAAAACGCATTGATGCTTAAAAAAACAGCTGAAAACAGCTCTGTATTTTACAGCCATTTTTGTTTATTGTGTGAACATACCCAAAACGGAACCTGTCAGCAGTTTTTAGGTCTCAAAACTGCTAATGGTGATATAGGGTGGAAAAGGGCATTGTAAATATACCTTGTTTCTCGGCCATGCAAGTTGCATGACCAAGCAAATTATGTTTCAATTCTGCGGTGCGGCGGTCGAAAGTGCCACCGAGGCAGGACTTGATGTGCAAGTGCCCCTGCTCTGCAAGCCCCGCCCCTCTGCTCTGAGTGATGGCTTTAGTAGTCTCCTGATTGGCTGCTAGAGCATAGTGGCACTTGCGACCGTCGTTTTCTTGGTCATGCAAGTTTAAAATGCCACCTCCTCCCCCCTATATCAGTAGTTGAGGCTTCAGAACTGCTGACAGTTTCCCTTTAAAAGAATGCTGTGTCTTTGTCAGAATATAGTTATGATGTATGTATATATGCAGGTCCAACACTAGCAATACACTTGTTTTACACTTCAGAAATATACGGTAAGATAACATAAATATTTGAAGAAAAAAAAAAGGGTTAAATAAATATAATGTTAAGGTTATGGGGTCTTCTACAAACCTACTACTCGATCATAGCAGCAAAAGAGATCACTCCTATGGTTCGAAGTCAGATACACATCTACCGAATAAAACACAATACTTCAGAGAGATCTACCAGTAGAAATACAAAGCCCGAGTCTGCACTACTGCTATGTCCTTATGACAACACTTTACTATTCTCATATGTGTTGTCATAGGGACACTGTGCGGATCCAAATCACCATTCACATCAATGTTCACATTCTAATTGTATTGAATATTGGCAGTTACATGTCTACATATGTGTGCTTATTGATGTAGATGGTGATTTACAGCCACACAATATCAGAGTAAGGACCTACTCGCAGTGCGTTTGCAGCGTCTCTTTGCCATAGGCATGGGAAAGGTCCCAGCGCATACACCGAATGTATCCATAGACCCCCATTTACCTCCTAGTTCACTGTATGGAAAGACGTAGTTAACTGCGCTACTCCATATAGAGGAATCCAGTAAAAAAAAAAGTTGTGTTTTGTTTTTTGTTTTTTACAATGGAAGCCTATGGGTGACATATACCACTGTGTCTACTGGCGCATAGCTCCGATGTACAAATTGCCAACACAGTGTGAATAGGCCCTTAGCTATATATATAAAAAAAACTTAGAATTTCACCGAAGGCCTTTCTACGTATTCCTTCTGGCGGGTCTCCTTTAAGTTTTCAACCAAAATAACATGTTTAGCAAAAGTTATGCTTGCGTCATTTCTCATACAGACTGGATAATTAAAGGAGAACACACACACGCTCTATACAAAGCCCAGTTAGCAGGTTTTTCATGATCCAGCAGTTCAGATTATGTGAAGCCAAATTCTCTACATAAGGTGGTATAGGGGTTTGTGATAGTATTCCTTTTAATAGTGGGTTTAAAGTGGCTTAGCGGTTAATAGCTAGTATACCTGGTTGTCTAGGGGGCAAGCACGTTTTTATTAACATTGATTATCCTAGGGTGAGAATGGGTTCATATATAATATCCCTGGAGGTCTAGGTTGGTATAATGATTAACACGATATTATATAATAATTACAGTATATAGTTGTTATTATTACATTATTTAACATGGTGAAGGGTCGTCTCATGAGGAGAACTCCTTTATAAAAAAAAATAGCTGGTGCGCTGATCAGGTGATCGCTGCAGTTTGGCTTCTCTACCCCGCCAATCAGATGTTATGACCAAGGGAAGCCACGACCAGCCTTCAGTTTCCATGTAAAGAATGGTTGTCAGTGTAATGCATGGATGCGGCAGAGCAGTAGTCGCTCTTACAGAGTGGCTCACCTATCCGGCCCATAAAGGGGAACCCATATAGGGCATATGCACAGGGGCTGTTGTGGTGAGGCAACCCATTTAATTGTGGTAGTTTAGGGCGGGAACCTGTACCTATCCAAATGGGTCCAGAATTCTTATAGGGGGTCAGGGTTCTGCTTTTCTGATACAGAGTTTCAAATCCCCTGCTTCCCTTCACACAGCCATCCAGTTAAATGGTTACATTTAGTCTGCCTGCAGCCACCACTAGGGGGAGCTCACTGCATAGGAATTCATACAGCTCCCTTTAGACGGAATAATAAATCAGTCCACAGTGACCTCTCCCTAGTGGCAACAGAATTATTTTAGTTAATTTTTTCTTTTGAAATACTCAGAGGGGACTTTCTGGTTACTAAACCCCCCACCCACCCTAAGGTTTGCCCCCTGTCTATGACAACTCTGAATTGCCGAGGCCCAGGAAAATAAGAGTTGTCATGGGGACACAGGCAGAGAAGCCTTATTCTGTTTTCTAAACACGCTATAGGGGCTTTTATATGGAACTTGTGCTCCTTTAACATGTCGTTGGTCAAGGTTATGAAATTATTACCGAAATGCACCACATCCTTCTTCATTCTCCATATCCAACTATAGGGTCCCACTGAATATACTGAAACCCAATATAAACCTACGTGCAGCCAATTACTTTCCATGGTGACATCTCTGTTGTCAGTCATATTCTGTTTCTAAAATGATACTAAGATATTGAACAGAACACAACGTGAGGATCTGAAGCTGTGGAATATACGCACTTTGTATATGGTTAACAACTACAGAGCTGATCACAAGGTATTTGGAAGAACCCATGACTGCTCGGCCTCCTTATTTTCTAGCAGCAGTCCTGGAGACAGTCCTACTGGTACATAGAGAAGCGTTGGAGGCGGCAGGAATGCAATAATAAACACTCTGTCGTAACATTTTTTTTTCCTTTCGCTAATGCGCTTACAGATCAAGCATGAAAGCTTTCTGGCCTATGTCGCATTGAAAAGAACAGACGGGTGGACATCACAGATATCGTACCACTTAGAGTTTATCTTCTTCCGGGGCCATAGTCCATTCAAAGGTAGCGACGCGTTGACTTGTCTGTCTTGGTCTTTCACCATTTTCCAATAATACCGGTCTTTGATGAAAAATGTAGCTTGGTAGGTGTAGGAATAGTAGACAGCGTTAATGTATCCTACAGGATGGTCAGAAGGGTCCACTGGTGGGAAGACGTCCGTTATCCGTTTCGGAAAATTATCACTCACCTTGTTCTTCTCTACACTGAAGGCAGTTACCTAAAACAAATGGTTGGAATTAGACTTCTATACTGGGTGTTTGGAAATATTGGAAGGGTTTATTGCTATTATTGTGTTTATATTGTCTTATTTTTATATCTAAATAGGTCCAAAATTCAGTGCCGATTAATGGAATAATATATCTTACTCCAAATCCCTGCTTCCCTTCACATTGCTAGGGAGTTAACTAACAAAATTCTTGCTGCCTGCAGCCACCACTAGGGGGAGCTTACTGAAGACAGATTCAAATAGCTCCTTATTGAACTCCTCTTTAGTGAGCTCCCCCTAGTGGTGGTTTCAGGCAGTTATAATTTTATTGTTGCGTGAAGGTTAGAAGGGGATTTCTATAAGAAAAACAGAGCATCTACCCTTATAAAAAATATCGAAAAATGAATCCGCACAAATGTGGTCCCATTTAGACTGTTTTGCTATGTTGGGTTATGTCATCCGGAAAACCCCTTAATATGATGGATATCATATAGAGGGATCCACTGCTCAGGACCACCTTGGCAAACGGTCACCCATTCATTTGAATGGGAGCTGGAGGTGTAATGAGCAGCTTCATCTGGCAATACCGGATTCTCAGGGGGGTTCTTGAAGCCGGACCTGCAGCTATCAGGTGATATCCTGGGCAGGTTCATTCTAAGGCTATGTTCACACTGAGTATTTTGCCAAGTTTTTTGACGCGGAAACCGCGTCGCAAAGCTCGGCAAAAACGGCCCGAGAACGCCTCCCATTGATTTCAATGGGAGGCGTCGGCGTCTTTTTCCCGCGAGCAGTAAAACTGCCTCGCGGAAAAAAGAAGCGACATGCCCTATCTTCGGGCGCTTCCGCCTCTGACCTCTCATTGACTTCAATGGGATGCAGAGAAAGCATATTTCGCGCTGTTGTATGCCTGCGGCGCTCAATGGCCGCGGGCGAAAAACGGCGCGAAAATCGGCGTGCAGGGAGAGGAAAATCTGCCTCAAAGTTCCAAACGGAATTTTGAGCCAGATATTCCTCCCCCAAAATACTCCGTGTGAACATAGCCTTAGAAGGGGCTGTGCCGCTTGGACAATTGCTGTAATAAACTCAGGTTGAGAAATTCTTTGATGTACACAAAGATCCAAAGCTTTTTATCTTTTTGTCTTGGGGGGGAAAAAAATGTTGGGGTTGAATTTTTCTGAATTTGCTGCCATATTGTCTACATTGTTGTAAATATGAAGACCTGCTATATTTGACTTTATTTCGATGGACGCTTAGTACACATGTTCAACTGTCCATATTCCGGATATAACACCTGGACCCCATACGGTTCTAAGTAGAACTTAGGGCTCTTGGGTGCTGTAAGTACGGTTCGGTACGACCGCGGAGGATCGCGGGTGTTACATCTCAAAAAAAGGAAGATTAAAGTGGTTTTCCAGCCCCCATGAAATCTTTTGCAAACTGGTGACAATGATATAAAATAACAAAAGGTGTAGTACGCATCTCACCAATCCCCTGCTATCATCACGCTAGCGCTTACCTGGCCAGTCTTTGTTTACCCGGCTCCATCAATCGCGTGTCGTCTTGGCACGTGGCCGCTTCAGCCAATCATATGGAGACGTGTCAACGCCACTGTTGTCACTGCTGCAGGCACTGATTGGCTGCAGTCAACACATGTCGAGACAACACGTCATCGTTGGAGCCGGGTAAACAAAAAATGTCAGGGACCAGGGAAGTGTTGGTGCAACGGCAGTGGGAGATGAGTAAGGTGAGCATTACTCCTTATGTTATTTAATACCATGGTCAGCCATTTCCCAAAAATGTAATGGGTACAATAGGCTCATCTGACTGAGGCTCAGATATGGTGCAACATGTGGCATTTTCTGACCAGCGGCCAGGAAAATAGTGTCTGAAGCTACGTAATGTCTATATAATGACATTACCAATACTGAACGTGCAGTATGTGTAGGGTATTCTATAGATTATATTACATACATTGTATCCGCTGAAGAAGTATATGAATCTGTCCTTCTTGTCAAAGAAAACTGCGTCCACAGGACTCGGGGCTCCTGGAAAGACGTCCGAAATAAGTTGAGGATACTTATTTTTTTTCCAGTCTTCAGTATATGCCATGTCTTTCTCAGGGTCATAACGCCAAACTTGATTACCTTCCAATTAAAGAAATATCCGTATTAAGCATTAAGTAGTCACCATATTAGACTATATTGCAGCGCTGTACAGAGATGTGCCTTGCTCCAATCCTATTCTGTAGCTCTCAGTACGTTTTGTGATGTAGACTGTAGGCTAGCACGTTTTGAAAGGGGACAGTCATAAAGCAACTGTCATAAATAAGGGAGTTGTCGACACTTTTGGGGCATGATTAACTAATAAAGGAGGGTGTGCTGTTCAGCAGAGGCGTAGCTAGGGGAGAGTCTGGTGGGGCATTTATTTCAGGTGAGGAAGGGGCTCCACTGGCAACAGCAACAAGAATTAATAAGGTTTTAATAATAATGGGGGTAATTACTTCTTTAGCGGCAGACTCACTTTCAATGGTGGAGGAGGGCAGACTGCTCCCCAGTAGGAGCAGTGTTGGCGCAGGGCTGACTGGTTATAGGTCCTCCGAACTACAATTCACATTAGTATACAGGAGCTTGTGTTTATTACTAGAGGGACATTAACTTTAAAGGCTATGTCCACATTTGCAACCAATTTTTTTACTGCTCCAATGCATCTAAAATGAAAATGAAACAACTTTGCAAATAGTCTTGCCTAAAAAGTTCCTACAGATTTGTGTCTACAGCTCCTATACAGACCTATGTGTCTCCATGGTAACAGACTACAAACGCTGTGTAGTCTGATCCTACAGTCATTCTCCATTCTATCTGTCCCCTACATCTTGCTAGTATACATTTGTAGAGTACAGATGGAAGAGACTAGGACTGCACAGTCAGACCACACAATGTTTTATGTAGTCTGTTACTAGGAGCTATAGACACAAATGGTAGGAAATGTATAATCAACATGGTTGCTTCATGTTAGATGCTTCATGTAAGATGCATTGGAGCAATTAAAAAAAATGTGATTGTTTAGGTTGACATAGCCTTTAACTTCTTAAAGCAGTAACTAAAATATAAGATTTGTTTGTGTAAACTAGACAGATTTGCCAAAACGAAAGACAATGTCCTATGATAATATATTTAATTGGATCATTAAAAGTCCAAGATTGGTGACAACAATAAAGGACCTTTTACACGGCCAATTATCGGGCAGACAAGTGTTCACAGAACGCGCGTTGCCGATAATTGCCCTGTGTAAACAGGGCAGCGATCAGCAGGTGAACGCGCAAACGCTCCTTCATCCGCTGATCGTATCGCTTTAAAAAAAACGGAAACATCGTTGTCGGCAGCACATCTCCCTGTGATAATAATATATGGGGACGAGCGCATGTCCCCATACATAGCTCCTTGTGACATGAGCAAACGAGCGCCAATCAACGAGCTGTCTCGTTGATTGGCACTCGTTGCACCGGCCAAAATTGGCCGGTGTAATAGGGCCTTTAAATCTTCTTTTTCTCTATGTGTTTTAGGCTTTTAGAAAAAAGCAACACCTCTGAGAACACCTGTGGCTGACTAATAAATGAGTCACTCATATAATTTATCACCGAGTTCTATCGATGCAGGAATGCTATGTACTTTTTGGCAGCCTTGCATTTTACTGAAGAAAGAACAAACAGACTCTTGACCAATAAGATTCTTATTGTTTGATTTCTCTTAATGAAATGTCCTTAAAGGGGTCCTCCGCTTTGGTCAGTCGCAGTTGTTATAATGGACATTCGACAATAAGCGGATCACAAAATGTCCTCCTGCTGGGACCCCCACTGATCAGCTGTAATCTGTGGGGAAACCTGGCAGTGAGTGTTCAATTTCCCTGCAGTGCCAGCACAGGGAAAATGAAGCATTACACAGTGCCCATTCCAGTCTAAGGATTCTCTGCGTAATGCAGGACAGGACAGGTCCTCCAGAGCGAGAGACACTCTTTGTAACTGCTCTTAACTCTGGCCACATGATGAGAATCCTAAACAAAGGCACCTCTTCTATAAATTCAGAATTCCCAAATAGGGTGTATGAAAATGGGTTTTCTATACTTGGCAACCTATTTAAAGAGGGCTTGTCCACTATAAACAACCATTTTTTCTTAGAAGTGTGTCTCGACCAACCCTGATTACAGGTTGTCCTGCTGCTGGTATCCCCAGTGATCTGCTGTAATCTGTTAGGGAACTTGGCAACAAGTGTTCAATATCCCTACAGCACCACCGCAGGGGAAAATAAGCATTACACAGGTTTCATTCAAATCAATGGGCTGTTCATGTAATGCACTGGTCCTCCAGAGTGAGACACTCAAAAGTTTGGCTAATATATAAGGGGCCTTCACCTTAATTAACTCAGAATACCCTAGTATGGTATTTGAAAATGTGTTTTCTAAACTAGAAATGCCCTTTAAATGTTGCCCATGTTCTAGGTAGTTTTTGACATTAGCATTAAATGGGTCCATAACTTCCACAATATGAGATACCTTTTACTGCTAGTTTGGGTAAAGTAAGTGGCAACTTCTATATACTACAAAAAGATATTTAGAGTGGTTGTCACTTTGTTAGATCCATTCACTGATACCCGATGTAGAGGACCCACATTACAGCTCAATTGTGGTACAGGCCATGCAGTCTGAATCTAATTTTCAAGTAAAATTGCTTTCATGTTTCGTAAAAGAAGTGTATTGGAAAAAACATGGGGGATTTTCGCATCCTTGGGTAAATCAATGATCTAGTAAGACCTTCCACCATGCAGGAGTAATTTCGATTGTCCCACTACAGTATTCCATAGTAATAAGGAAAGAATGTATAAACCTAGTCATTAGGTTAATTTTACATACCTTTAAAGAAATATTGTGCATCAATATTCCAAGTCCAGACATGAACATAAGCATCAATGTTGTTTTGAGGGAGACCTTTCCAGCCTGTCTTGATGGGAAGAGGGTCTCCAAACCTAGTTCTGTTACTTTTGTTTTCATACATCCAGTACCAGCCGGTCTTGAAGAAGTAGGTGTTGAACCTGTAGAAAGCTTCCCCACGTGAATTACGTTCCTTCCTCACCCAATCAAAAATGGTGCTAAAGCTTCCATCACAGGCACCTGGTGGAAGAAAGACAGCAACGTAGCATGAGTACAGAAGAGCATATTCTTTGGAGAGGCTGTTTGTTGGCTAGAATATAATGGTAGCTAATAATAGACAATGCCCCGTGTAAACTGTCCTAAGACAAAGTGCAATTACCATATTTTTTCTGAACAGTTTTTCTGTCTTCCCAGTCTAGCTCGAAATGCTTTCCCTGAGGAGTATAGTTTGGTTGCATCACTGATCCCATACGATTGATATGAGGTAGACCAAGGGCATGTCCAATTTCATGTACCGCAACCTACAAAAACAACAAAAACAACATATATGTCTATAAACACTTCATTACTCATCACTTTGTCTCGTTTTATACCTACTACTACTCATCATCAATATAGGGAATTAGTCAACGACCTCTGAAACAATCATCTAATTGTTGTCTTTTTCAAGAACCTCCTTCAAACAACGAGGTTCAAAAAACAATCCAAAACTAAAAAAGCTGAGATATATCATTACAGACTCACCTTTAAAAGGCTGATTCCTTGTTCACTACTTGGCCCAACAAAATGTTCATCATCATCAAAATGGATGTCTCCCAGATACCAAGCATGTGCAAACTGCTGACCAACACCATCGAATGCTTGGGAGCAACCAAGGTGCTGGCCTGTAAAAAACAAATAAAAAAAATAGATATATTTTAACATTTCAACACTTCCACTGATCAGATTTTGGTGTTTGATCACAAACATTAATGTTCCAAGCAAAGCAACACTAAGACCACTACTAGGGCAGGACCAGGGGTAAGATGGAAAATACATCTTCAGAAAGGGCTTCAAGTTCAGAGCTGAATGGACTTACCGAGGGCTCAAACAGGAGTAGGTCCAGGTTCATGAAGGCCTTTGGGCCCCTGTCTCCTTCATCCTGAGCTTGACGAGCGTAAAACTAGATCACCATATGTCCTCCATAAGCCCTCAAGCCCAGTGGGCCCTGGAAACTTTTCAGGTATCACTGGTGCTAACACCAGCCCTGAGCTCATGTATTATGGGGCATGAACTTTCAACTTTTATAGATTTTGGGTTCTTTTCTCTAATGTATCATAATGATTCAAGAGATGTCACATAACTAGGGATCAAACTGTCACCCCCATAATGAGTCTAGGACTCCATTTCCATGGCCCTTGGGCCAATTTCCCATCTTTGTGTTTGATAAAAATTTAGTTTTTCTGTAAAGTGGAGTCTGACCCATGTTCATGCCACCTAATAGCCAATATAATGGGACCGAACAAGACTAAGCCCCACCCCCCGTATAAGGTCCACATAGCAGCTGCATGGTCTGCCTGTATGGTACGTAAATATTTGTACAGTTTTTGAAGAATAAATTGAAAATATCTTTTTCAGAATTTTGACAGAAATAAGACTGCACAGATCTCATTTTTCAAATCATCATTTAGCCTAAAAAATAAAAAGATCATTGGAGTCTTTTTCCCTCCTCAACTTCTAAACCTCAACGTCTACAACATAATACTGGGAAAAACAAATATATATATATATATATAAAATATATAGTTTTGAGAAAGATAAATAATCATCCATTCTGCCACACCTTTATGAATTACAATAATTTATTGCATAAAGGGCTGTTAGATATTTCATTTTTACGAAAAGATAGGTGGAGGGGCTTAGTCAAAGTCCACCACCCTAGTGGTGGTCTACCATGACCAGAGGGTAATTTCTCCAATATTGGAAAAGTTGTATAGCACTTTAGGTGATTAAAGGGGTTCTAAAAGTTCTATACGTTTTTATAATTTTACCGTGTCAGCTGCTTTGTTCATCTCTGATATCAGAATAATGCCATCGGTAATTTGAGACACATTGGTTGCTAGGGACACACTTCCTAGCAACCACAGCCTTATATGTGAAGTTCTCTGGTGACGTGTCGAAGGATATTCAATTTTGTCATGTGAAAGATCGAAACTGGTACTGAGCTATAGGTAGAGAAGATACTGGTACTAAAGCCATACTCTTCTTTATTTGTTCAGTAATAATAATTAAAGTTGTTTTTTTAAACCAATGGCCTAACCTTAGGATAGGCCATTAATGAGGGGCTGGTGGGGGTCCTATCCTTGGGACCCCTTCTGATAAGAAGAACAAAGCCCCTTCACACTGTGTATCGTACTGCAGCTCCGCCCCGTTCACCTCAATGGGTATTGTGTCGGCACTGAAGTGAAGGGGCCTTGGTGGTCCAGTGAGTGCCACATTTTTCATCAGATCATAGGGGTACCGGAGCTTGGAGGCCCCACCGATTACACATTCATGGCAATCAAGAACAATAATAATAGTAATAATTGTGGACCACTGTAATAAATATTCTAGAAATAGAACAGAAATTTCTTGGTCTTGAGAGAAGTCTTTCATTTTTAGAATTCTTACATTGTAATATCAATGGGGAAAGGGGTTTAACCTGCCTGTGCCAAAGCCAACTCGAATGTCTATGTCTTCCCCAGTAAGGTCCTCTTCGAACTGTAGTGGGATCACCTCACTCCACATGCGGAAAGCAGTGTTGAGTATTCTTCTCTGTTGCTCAACAGTCAACTGCTCGCTGTATCCTTCTCCCATTAGCCTCCACTTCAGTGTTCTCTTGGAAAAACTCATTGAATTCTCATTTTCCACAGCTTCTATGTCGTCACGTTTTCTTCTAAAGTGGTCAACCAGTTTGGATAAAACATTTCTCTTCCGTCGAGAGTTTCCTGTGTGTGAGGAATCATGATAAGTTTCGTTGGTAGCAAAGAGACTCAAGGTTGAATTTTTACGTTTTGATGGTGTTTTTATGTCAGGAACTCCACAGCGAGGTTTGTTCATGGCCAGCTTGGTTGCATTGTCCAGGATGCCAGTGGCATTCAGTCCGTTGGCTTCTTGAAATTTTTTCAAAGACTCTGAAAAAGCTGGAATTATTTCCGTCTTATTAGGAGGCGTAAAAATAGCTCGTTCTGCTGAGTCCCCTTCTGATATGAGTTGAGATACATCTTGTGGGGCTGGGTCAGGTTCAGGAATGTCTCCAAATGCTTGTTCCTCCCAATTTACAGGTGTCACCCATCCATATTTCACAAGGTATTGCTATTGAAAAGACAAAATAAAGGATATTAGAACTTTTATAGCTATTATTTGACCTTACTGTCATGCCATAAACCTATACTATATACCTAGTACATATCCATGGATTCACCATCCATAAGGTGAGGTGCAAACTTCTCCTCAGGCAGAAAACTTCCCTGACTGCAGGGGGCAGCATTCAGACGGCACTATGTCAGCAAGGAGGCCAGGATCACACAGACAGTTTTGATGCAATTTTTGGCTCAGCTTTTTTAGCCAAACATAGAAGTGTACACAAAAGAAAGAAAAAGCATCAGTTTTTTCTTTATATTTTTCCTTCCTTTTGGATCCAGTTCTGAGTTTGGCAGCAAAAAAAAAAACGGAGCCAAAAAATGCATCAAAACTGTGTGTTGATACTGGCCTTAGGCAGCAGAAGAGCCACTCCTGTATATAGTCAATAGTATACTCCAGTCTCACTCAGACCTTGAAATTTTGCTGGCCATGCATGAAATCTGTCAGCATAGTGTTGACAGACACACCCCTAACAGGTTAGCTGAGATCCTATAATGAAATGTACTTTGGATTTTACAAATCAGAATACTCCACAGGGGCTAGAATGAATACTATTATTGCTCTTACATATGTTCAACCAGCAAAGTGCAGAAATATATGATGTTATGCATTCTAAAAAGCTTCCAGGATGCCAGAAGATTTTTAAATGTGGCTCTTAATGGGGTTGTACAGGATTAGAAAAACATTACTACTTTCTTTCAAAAACAACACCACACCTGTGTTTGGGTGGTTTTTGGTATTGCAGTTTAGCTCCATTGAAGTAAATGGGGCTCAGCTGCATTACCAGTCACAACCTGTGGACAGGTGTAGTGCTGTTTTTAGAAGAAAGCAGCCATATTTTTCTCACCCTGTTTAACCCCTTTAATGTGAAAGTTAACTTAAGATAAAATCATAATCGAAATCAACGGTAATATTTGCAAAATTACCCAAAATAGCAGAGATATTTATGGTTTTAAGATATTTGTGGTTTGTTTTGTCTTCTAATCGTGTATTCTGAGCAAGCACTAAAACTCCTCAATGTGTTCTGGGTGGCCACAGAAGGATTTCGGCTCTTAAAACATCAATTCTGTGGAAGTGTGAGAAATATTTGTGATTTACTTACAGCCAAACCTACATGAAGTATGCTTGGCCCTCCCTGTGCTTTGTACACACTCAGTGCTTGGTGGAGAGGTGCTTAGAGGATGTTTATACTGCTTCTGTGCTCATGGTTTTGCTCAGATGTTATCAGGTTTATACTCATATATATATATATATATAGATCATTTACTATTCTCTCACCCTAAACTTATTTTCGTTTTTCCTATGGGTAAACCTGTTATCATCATATAAATGTATACATTACATCAAATGTAATCACATTTTTCTTTGGCCTTAAAGTGGTATTCTCACTTCAGAAATGTATGGGATAACCCCAGGATGAACCATAAATGTTTGATAGGTGGGACCCCCACCTATTGGGAGATCATTCATAATTAAATGGGCCACAACTCTTTGTAAAGTGTCTGAACCCTTCTGGATCTAGTAGAATATTTTTATAAATTAAATTCTGATTTTTTGTGCTACTACACCAGGACTGCCAAGTGTGTATGTACCATAGAGGCAATCCATGCAGCTTTTATGGGGCCCCTGAAAAGAAGGGGTATGTTTCAAGTTGGTCTGGTCCTCAAATTAACAGTGATGAGAACCTACACAGTGTGGGCTCCACAGGTGCTAAAGTGTTAGCAAAGATAGAAGTGGAAAGTCATGAAATAGGATGAGGGCACCAGGACTTCATAATATTACCCCTAATATTCTGTGCAGGTTAATGTTATAATTTATTACAATGGAGTTCTAAAACCCATTCTTTACTGTTTTTCTGGGACTGTAATAATCGGTGGGGGTCTGACTCCCAGAACCCCTTCCAAGCAGCTGAATGAAGGGGTCCAGGCACAGCGCTGTACACAATGCCGGTAGTGGAAAACCCATCACCAGATATTGATGGCCTATCCTAAGGATAGGCCATGAATGTTGCAGTCCCGGAAAACCCCTTTAAATAATAAAACTCTGGCTGTCGGTGGCCACCACCAGGGGTAGCTCCCTGCATATGGTTTTGTACAGCTACCATTGAACAAATGCTTAAACGGAACCTGTCACCAGCATTTCACCTATTGAACTCTCCTCACCCCTCACTGGCCGCTGCGCTCAAAACTTCATTGCCGTTATCCCCTCTCCTAAACTTTTCCTCTGACCGTAAATAACGGTCTGCAAACATTTTGCGCATTTTATGGTAATTATCCGGCAGTCTCATTCGTTCCTCTTCTTATGCCTGCCCACCGCCGGAAAATGACCCTCCCTGAATGCCGAAACCTTATATGAGATAGCGTGCATGTGACCGTCATGTATGGTCTGACACCCTTCCCTGCTTCGTTCAGGCCTCAAATCTAGTTACTGTGTATGCGCTGCTATGGTGTCCCATTGTGCGCACGCACCAAAACAGGACATTGATGCGCAAGTGCTGGATTTCGTGTGTGCTGGGGGAAGACGAGCTGTCAATCAACAGTAAGGAGGTGAACTCGGAAAGGCTTGAGGAATGAAGATATGACTCTTTTATGCTCATTAGCATACAGCACAGGAACACAAAAAATGGAAAACTAAAGGTACAGAGGCTACTAAAAAGACAATTATAGGTTACATAAAAATGATTTTTCACCCACTACCACTGGTGAAAAGCTGGTGACAGGTTCCCTTTAACTCAATCTCTCACTTGAATGAGGATGAGCTGGAATACCAGACACAGACCATGAATAGAGTAAGACTATTTCTGGAAAAATGCAGATTTTAAGTTTACTTTATTATGCAAAAATATATATAAATTGTCCCTTATGGCAAAATATATTTTATAGTATGTTGTGCACTCTCCATCACTAACAACCATACCTGTGCAGCCTCGGGGCTCAGAATCGGATCGGCTTGGGGATGATTTTGTAACTCAAGATCGGAATGATCCCTACTGTGGAAGAGTTTTTCTGAGCTGGTCCCCTTTATGAATAGAAGGTAGGGGGCAGTAATCAGGATCAACACAGTTTTCAGGCAAACAGCTTGCTCCATACCAGTTGTACCTGATCGTCTTCTGTATTCATGTGATCAGCGTTACAATTTCTTGTAGTGTCAGTAAAGGTTTCTCTTTGCTGTGTCAAGTTTTTCAAGTCTGCAAAATTTGATTTATTTCAAATCTGAAAAAAAATTTAAATCTTGTAAGTACCCTTCTTATCCAATGCATATATTTAAAGGGGTATTCCTACCTAAGCAAGTGATGGGAACCCCAACCATCATGACCAGGCCTTGTGTAGAAAACTTGTACCTGCACAGTGGCCGTTTGTGAGTGGCACTGTTCCTGGAAAAATCAAAAGGATCTGGCCACCCCGTAGAGTCCCGAGACCCTTTCATTCTAGTGGTTAGTGGTGGTCGGACTTCACACGATCACCAAATGATTACTTATCCTAGTAGAAAAACCCCTATGAAATTAATATAGACCGGTACTAGGTATGAAGAATTTTTCACAGTTCTTAGCTTGTGTTATGTATCTGAATTTATGGTAAAGTCACCAATTTATTGAAGGATGTAGTCACTTGGTCCAAAAGCTGACCATAGGTGGGCAGGGTTCTCACCATCAGTGAGGGTTAGTAAGACATCTTCTCCTTTTGCATTCCCACTATGTGCCACCAGTGCACAGGGTTTCTAATCCCTCCAATTTTATGCAAAAATGAAAGGTTCAGGAATATCGCACTGAGATAGTACTGAATTTACATATCGAGAACCTGTAGTCACAGATTGTCTTAGACTCCACCCATCAAGTAGGCCACACCCTAAATCATTTATCAGCACACCCTCTGCAGTGTCCTCCTCTCAGTCCCACAGCACTGTGAGTGCCTAATGAACATATGCATACATATGGCTCAGTATATTCATATATACATTTTCCTTTCAGCAAGTGCTTTTTCCCCAGGGCTGCCTTTAGGCACAGGCCTACTGTGCCTATAAGGAAATCCATACTGCATACATCCCTTTACATACCTTTAGTATTGGCCCTCAAAGATTTGGCATGCTGTTTATAAGGCTGGCTTAACAACCTAAATCTGGCAAATTAGTTTTTTACATATGGCGCTGTTCACACTGATGTAGGTTTCTGTTCTGTCAGGGTTCCGATACTTTTCGAGGGACCCATCATAAGTCAATTGGATCCATCTGGATTTGTTGGGATCCGAAAACAGATTGTCAGAGCTTTCATGGCTCCATTAAAGTGGATCTGTCAGCTTAATATGCTGCCCTAAGAGAATTATATCACAGCTACAGGTCCGTACCCCAAGTAGCCAAAATGGCCCAACAATTTTTAATGGTATTTGGCAAATAGGAGTACTGAAGAATACATCGGAATACATAGTTATGAGTCTGCCATATTCATGAGGGAGCGCTCCCGCAGAGTGAGGGGGGGGAGCACTTTTCTCATAAATACAGCATATTCATAACTATAAGTCCGGTGTATGCTGTCAGCGCTCATATTAGCCGAATGGGCCAGAACACGGACCTGTAGTTGTAATGTGCTGTCCTGACATAGGGCAGCATATTAAGCTGACAGTTCTGCTTTAAGAACATAAGTCATGATACTAATGTGAACAGTGTCAAAATCAGGCAAATGGCATTAAAATTAGAACCAATAATACCCCAAAAATGCTCTCAACAGACTGTATGTCTATATTATACAATATATTGTTAACATTTTATTATTAAAGCTATAGGTCTATAGCATAAAGTTAAAAATGTTTGTGATGCACTAGATTTCCAGAAGTTAATTTTTTTAACCCGTTATCTATAGTTTATTAGTATTTATTAGTTGACTTATGTAACCATTATACAGAACTTTAGTTACATATCTGCCCCTGTTTATCCCTGGTTTCACCGTGCCTATTGCTCATTATTATGTCAGTTTTGTTTTACACTTTATACTCTGTTTTTATCTAAATGTCTCCCTTCATGATGAAATCCAGACACTCAGCCCCATCCGTCACCATCAATATACCTTTACACATCAAAGACTAACACTACCAGAAGCATTGATGTTCTTATCTAACCCTTCCTGAATACATCTAAATAAACCCTGTGCGTGTTTAAATAATTTTCTTAAAGTTCCGCCATTTTTGTAATATATTTGATTTTTTAAATTTACTTATTTTTTAGTGCAGCGGAGAAAAACCTATGTTACTACCTGGAAAGTGTCAGCAAGTTGCTGCTGACAGATCTTATTCCTATTTTGTATGCACTACCGTTCAAAAGTTTAGGGTCACTTAGAAATTTCCTTATTTTTGAAAGAAAAGCACAGTTTTTTTCAGTGAAGATAACATTAAATTAATCAGAAATACACTCTATACATTGTTAATGTGCTAAATGACTATTCTAGCTGCAAACGTCTGGTTTTTAATGCAATATCTACATAGGTGTATAGAGGCCCATTTCCAGCAACCATTACTCCAGTGTTCTAATGGTACATTGTGTTTGCTAACTGTGTTAGAAGGCTAATGGATGATTAGAAAACACTTGAAAACCCTTGTGCAATTATGTTAGCACCGCTGTAAACAGTTTTGCTGTTTAGAGGAGCTATAAAACTGACCTTCCTTTGAGCTAGTTGAGAATCCGGAGCATTACATTTGTGGGTTCGATTAAACTCATGTGAAACTCGACAGTCTATTCTTGTTCTTAGAAATGAAGGCTATTCCATGTGAGAAATTGCCAAGAAACTAAAGATTTCCTACAACGGTGTGTACTACTCCCTTCAGAGGACAGCACAAACAGGCTCTAAGCAGAGTAGAAAGAGAAGTGGGAGGCCCCGCTGCACAACTGAGCAACAAGACAAGTACATTAGAGTCTCTAGTTTGAGAAATAGACGCCTCACAGGTCCTCAACTGGCAGCTTCATTAAATAGTACCCGCAAAACGCCAGTGTCAACGTCTACAGTGAAGAGGCGACTCCGGGATACTGGCCTTCAGGGCAGAGTGGCAAAGAAAATCTGAGACTGGCTAATAAAAGGAAAAGATTAATATGGGCAAAAGCACACAGACATTGGACAGAGGAAGATTGGAAAAAAGTGTTATGGACAGACGAATCGAAGTTTGAGGTGTTTGGATCACACAGAAGAACATTTGTGAGATGCAGAACAACTGAAAAGATGCTGGAAGAGTGCCTGACGCCATCTGTCAAGCATGGTGGAGGGAATGTGATGGTCTGGGGTTGCTTTGGTGCTGGTAAAGTGGGAGATTTGTACAAGGTAAAAGGGATTTTGAATAAGGAAGGCTATCACTCCATTTTACAACGCCATGCCATACCCTGTGGACAGCGCTTGATTGGAGCCAATTTCATCCTACAACAGGACAATGACCCGAAGCACACCTCCAAATTATGCAAGAACTATTTAGGGAAGAAGCAGGCAGCTGGTATTCTATCTGTAATGGAGTGGCCAGCGCAGTCACCAGATCTCAACCCCATAGAGCTGTTGTGGGAGCAGCTTGACCGTATGGTACGCAAGAAGTGCCCATCAAGCCAATCCAACTTGTGGGAGGGGCTTCTGGAAGCATGGGGGGAAATTTCTCCCGATTACCTCAGCAAATTAACAGCTAGAATGCCAAAGGTCTGCAATGCTGGAATTGCTGCAAATGGAGCTTTCCAAGACCAAAGCAAAGTTTGAAGGAGAAAATTATTATTTCAAATAAAAATCATTATTTGTAACCTTGTCAATGTCTTGACTATATTTTCTAGTCATTTTGCAACTCATTTGATAAATATAAGTGTGAGTTTTCATGGAAAACACAAAATTGTCTGGGGGACCCCAAATTTTTGAACGGTAGTGTATCTGTGGGTAATGCTGTAACCTGACTGTGTATCTGAATGTGACAACACACATGCAAGTATTAGATATTCATATGTTAAGTGGACTTTTTGGATGTTCATATGTTAGAGGGGTTGTCTGCTGTAGACAACTCTTTTTTATTTGCCCTATTAGTGGGTATGGATGTAATAAAAGTGGGTCCATAATCAGGAACCGCCTCTATTAAGTCACACCGGCGTAATACGGGGTGCTTACTGCACCCGTTTTTAAATCCCAGCCTGACCGTGGATATGATTACCCAAACTTGTAGCATCATAAGGACTTGCGCCCGTATTGCGCTAAACTGACCTATGTCAGAGCATGGAGCCGCTGCAAAGGGCATGATTTCAATTAGTGCTGTCCAATGCTTAAAGGGGCTGTATCGAATTAGAAAAAGGATCTGCTTTCTAACGGAAACAGCACCACACCTGTCCATGGCTTGTGTCTGGTATTGCAGCTCAGCTCCATTGAAGTGAATGGGACTGAGCTGCAATACCACACACAACTCAAGAAAAAGGGTGGCGTTGTTTCTGGAAGAAAGCAGGCGCTTTTTCTAATTCTGTACAACCCCTTTAATTTAAGTGAGAACCAATCAGTGATCTTCTCTGGGGTGAATTGTCACATAGGTAAGAATTATCTAAACCGGACAAAAGTGGCCACATCCATTTAAATTACATTTGAATTAAAATGAAATTTAAAAAGTTTATAACATTTGTTACAGGCAACACACTTTCTTTTATGTCTTTGCTGTGCATACAATTAAATCATAATGCAAAACGAATCTATATATATATATATATTTTACAAATATTCCTTAAAATTCAAATTAAGTAGCAAACTAAACACTTAAAAAATGATAACAAAGATAAAATAAATTCAGATGGGTGGGGGTCCGACAGGGGGGATCTCGAGAATGAGACCTGACCAGGTCTCCGGTTTAATTAAAGTCTAAACTGAAAATTGGTACAGGACCAGCTCATTCTTTGAAATGGTGGTGGTCCCAGCTGCCGGACCGTCACCTATCTGACTTTTAGGCTGGATTTACACATGTAATTTTTGGTGCAGTTTTTAAGTCAAATGCAGGAGTGGATACAAAAGAGAGGAGACTCTAATCTCCATTTTGTACGTTTGCTTCTTTTTGAAATCACTACTGTGTAAGGCTCAAAAAGCTACATCAAAAACTGCCGCAAAAACTGTATGTGTGATTTCAGCCTTGGATCTTAGCTTTGGCTAAAAAACAAACAAAAAAAAACAGCATAAAAAAACGAAGCAAAAACTGTGTGATTCCAGCCTAAACAAAAATAGTAACCACATATAAAACAACATACAATAAATACTCTCATAAACAAAAAGTAACCAAAATGAAAAAACAAACAAACACAATCTTCTAATTTCTATAGGATATGATAAAAAATAAAGTTAAAATTCATAGCATATAAGTGAAAGATCCTAACATTCTAAAACATTCTTTCTATAGATCTTTTCAGAAAAGATTTCCCCCTTGAAGGCTTGCTAAGGGGTGATAGTGGAGTAGCATGCAGCGGGTAGGCTTCAGTCTCATCTCGGTTGGGTTAGGTTGTACTTACTTGCGGAGATCGTCCTTCTGTAAGAGTCTGATGTTAGTCTGCAGCCTACTGACTGGTCTTCTTTAACAAGATCAGAGCAGGGATGTGAGTAATCCCGCCCAGGAATAAATCAAAAGTTTTCATCTGAGATGTCATACAAGCTGTTAGCTTATAACAAATAGAGCAAGGAATGCCAAAAAACCTAATTATGTATCTGTGCACTCAGCTACTTGTCCACAGCTGGCTGGTCCTGGATGTTTTCATACAGCAGCAACCAGGATCCCTGTTCACTCATAATGTCAATGACTTGGAAATATTAACCTGCAACGCTGGGAATAGGACAATGTCCAACGTGACCTCATCCTTGTCCTATGTAAATTAATGGCCATACTTGCACGGTACAGTGAGTCTTAAGACTAGCGGCTCTCCAGGGAGCTCCAAACAACATAGGTTTGGAGAAGAAAAGGTTCTGTAAGAGATTAGAAAAAGGGTCCAGCACATCCAGCTGCAATACCTGAAATAGCCTGTGGACAAAAGTGGTGCTGTTTCCGTAACCAACACAGACCTTTTTTTATATAATCTCATACGACCCCTTTAAGCAGTCAAACTATTCTCAAGCTGCTGGGCTCCTAAGAAACTGGCCCTTTACATGTCCACAAATCTGAAAATATAGGAAGAAGCAGCGGCAGGTATCCATGCCATTTTAGATGAAAGGACACTTCAGCAAGAAAGGTTATCAATTATGGGTAAATAGTCACGTAAAGGGGTATTCCCATCTTATAAAGTGATGGCATATGATCACTTTATGATCAGTGGGGATCCGACCTCTGAGACCTGCGCCATCCTCAGAATGAAGAGGGTGCATCGCTGTTCTTACCTGCACAGTGGTGCCAGGACGCCCACTGTGTAGGGAACTGCAGCACAGCGCCAATCAAGTGCATGGGACTAGCTGCAGTTTCTTGCACAGTCGGGTGGTCAGGATCGCAGCTGTGCAGGAACAACTTAGGAGGGGACCGATTTATTTATTAATTTTAAGGATTAGTGGGATCACATCACTTTCTAAGATGGGAATAACCCTTTTACATTTCATAAATGTCTGCTGCTACCTTTTTCCTAAAGGGTATCAAGTGGGTTGAAAAGATATGTTATATTCTACAGTGGGTGGGGATGGAGGGGTAAATTTAAGTGAGGGGCTTGAAGATATTCCCTTCCATAGTGTCCAGTTAATTGTTCTATGATTGGGGCCAAAGATTTTAACATCTAGGTGTGTTGACTTGACTTCCAGTTTGATGCTGGGCCACCAGCCATGTGGCATTGAGGAGCTGGTATCAGTATCACTGACAAGTTTACTGCCTGCTCGATAGTGACTAATAGGGGAACAGATAACTTTATGCTCATCTGTTAGTTTCACATGAGTGACTAACACTGAGCCTCAAAGTCTTTGTGGGGGCAGAGCTCCATTACCTGTCCAAATGGGCCCCAAAGATGAATCAGCTACAACATCAATATCCACACCACTCTTCTCAAGGTTCCCACAAGTCACTCAACAGCTCCTGCAGTTAACCCAACAGGTCAAGTTTTTTTTTATAGACCCTAAAAATAATGGACTAGCAAGTGATTTTGAATTAAAATTTAATCTGGGAATATTATGTGGTCTGCATGACTGACACACATTTGGGAAAGAGGGGAGGGGGGGGGGGGGTTATACTGTACTATGGAGTCCACATTCCCTGGACATCAAAGAATAGAAGTTTATTTAATACTGCCAAGATCTCTGATAGCGAAGCACAAGAGCAACATTTCTGAGAAATTCTGTTGTGTTTATTTCTTTATGAAGATGGAGTATTTTTTACATAAATAATTATAGTGTGCAAGACATGGCTGTATAGGTTGTACATATACTTCAATATTCCCTTTGACGTACAGTATGTTATAGGATAAACGGTAAATGTAGGGTAATGGGGTTGTACAGAATTAGAAAAACATAGTTGCTTTCTTCCAAAAATCCAAAATCCAAAAATCCAAAAATGCAAAAGTCATTGACTCAATACTACTTTCAACCTCTCTAATGACAGCAAATTATTTTCAATAACTATTTTTAGTTGGAGGGATCTAAACAAGCCAGAGAGGCAGTCTGTTGTGAAGCAAAACTTCCTGTGACCACTTGTGTAAATCTAGCTACATGTGCTGCAAGGGTAGTCAACCAGACAGCAAGTCACGTAGTTGCTAGGCAACCTGAAATACCACAACCTCCAAAATACACCAAAGAAGAGAAATAAACAGGTGTTACAAAGATATCTGATAATTTTGTGAATGCAGTTACTATTAGAGTAGACATAGACATTAGATAGCTGAACCATTGTTCAGATGACAGTGTTATAGGGGATGTCTCACGTCCGACATTTAGGACATAGCCACAGGATATACCATAAGTGTCTGATAGAGATGCGTGTTCCACCACCTCCCAAGTTACGGAAACAGCGTAGTTCAGCGAGCTCGGCTGTTATTCGCATTCCGACCACCTCTCCACTGATTCCCTGTCTAAATGCGGCAGCCAGTGGCCACCTTAACAGGAGGGGACAGAGTCGGAGGACCCCTGTTCTTGAGATTGGTGTGGATATGCCATAAATGTCTGACGTGAGATAACCACTTTAAGACTGTCAATCCCTAACTACTCCCATAACATGCATGCCTGACTTAGCTGAACAAAGCTCCTTTACTGTAACAGTCCCAGCTTTTTGCATGTTGTGCACCATATTGTACCTACCATACAGGCCACGTGACTGCTATGGGGCCCAGAGTGAGATGGCATTGCCACTGAACTGCTTCCACTGCTTCCTGCCACACAGTCATAATCCTTTCTCTGCAGTCACCACTAGGGGGAGTTCATTGCATACAGATTTTTACAGCTCCCACTTGGCTCAATACTAGCTGTATAAAGCCATTTGCTGTTAGCTCCCCCTAGTGGTGGTTGCAGGCAGCCAGAATTTTATCATTAAACTACATGACCCTACACTAGAACTGTACACTAGAACACCTAGAATGGAGATCTGCTAGTACTTGATATGACCAATCTACTATACCAAGATCACTGAAGGTTATATTGACCTGAATAAATGATGGGTTCTCTTTAAATAGTCTCCAATGTCACCGTTCAAGAAGTAAATGGTATAATCTGTATAAACGTTTTTTTTCCTGGGGATTATTATATACTGTATATCAGAGACATGTCATATTAGAAATACAAAGTCGATATAGCTGGTCCTCACTGGGATGAGGCTGTTCACTAAATAAACAGAAACTGAGCTAACTAATCCATTCCAACAAATGAAGCAAATCCTTAAGTGTAACTCTTATGTAAAAGTGCCGTGACGTGTGCACGACCAATGTATTATATGGAAGATGCGTGGCCAGCCGTGCAGTGACATTCTTCCTTAGCGATGTCCTTACCATTAGTTCTGGGCCATTACTCTGAGAAATGATGTCTGACTACATGTAGACAGTGCTGATTTACCCCAGACCGAAGGAAGATGAAATATGTAAATGAGAGATACGCTTAGTAGAAACATTGAATGGCAAAAGGGGTTTGACTGGTTTATTCCAAACGGCAGAATTTCGCAAATTTTGTCTAAAATTTTGAAACATATTGGGGACCATGAATAAAACAGGATATTTTTGCCTGAGAACTTTCTCAGGCATGAAGGAAAACAGTGGTGTAGCTACAGTCGGACTGGCACACCAAGTAGTAGAAGATCCTCTGGTGGGTTTAAGGTCCGACACAGTAATGGACCTCAAGGTCCAGCAGGACAATTTCATTTGGACCTGATTTTGAGTCAGTCACTTTGTTTCAGATCCAAATGTGTGTGCACAATGGTAACATCATACGCTATATGGACTTAAGTATTGGAACACCTACACATTACACCTACAGGTGCTTTATGGAACTTGCTTTGTGCACTGGGGCGCAGTCATGCTGGAACCGAAAAGGGCCGAACTCCAAACTGTTCCCACAAAGTTGGAAGTTACAATTGTCCAAAAGGTCTTGGTCTGCTTAAGCATTAAGATTTCCCTTCATTGGATCTTAGGAGCCTAGGCCGACCCCTGAAATACAACCCCATAGCAACCCCATACAACCCCTCCTCCACCAAACTTTACAGTTGGCACAATGCAGCCAGACAGGTAATGTTCTCCTGGCATTCGCCAAACCCAAACTTGTCCATCAGACTGTCAGATAGAGAAGCGTGATTCATCACTGCACAGAACACGTTTCCACTGCTCCAGAGTCCAGTGCCGGCGGCTTTACACCATCCAATCTGATGCTTGGCATTGTGCTTGGTGATATAAGGCTGGCATGCAGCTGCTCAACTATGGAAACCCATGCCATGAAGTTCCCGGGGCACAGTTTTTAATCCACAATTGTTAATACCAGAGGAGGTTTGGAGCTCTGCAGTTATTTATTCAGTAGCCTTGGCAATTTTTTTTCACTATGTGCCTCAGCACTCGGCAACCCACCTCTGTAACTTTACGTGGCCTCCACTTTGTGGCTGAGTTGCTGCGCTTCCTAAACGTTTCCACTTTACAATAATATCACTCACAGTTGATCGTGGAATATCTAGGAGGGAAGAAACGTATGAATTGACTTGTTGCAGTAGTCACGTCCTATTATAGTATCACCCTGGAATTCAATGAGCTCTTTACAACGACCCATTCTTTCACAAATGTTTGTAAAGGCGACTGCATGGCGAGGTGCTGGATTATATACACCTGTGGTAATGGAACTGAATGAAACACCTGAATTCAATGATTTAACCTCTCCCGACGCTCCACCGGCGATTTAGGTAGAGAAAGGGTTTTTAAAAATGGCGCCCGCTCAGAAGCTGAGTGGGCCCAATACCTGCCGGGTCTCTGCTGTGTTGCACAGCAGGGACCCAGCGGCAATGCTTATGATCAGAGACATCTCTGATCGCAAGCATTTAACCCCTCAAATGCTGGTGTCAGATGTGACGACCAGCATCTGAGGGGTATTTCGCTTTCACTTTTCGTTTGTTGCCGCTCACTGGCTCCCCCGCGGCGAGATTGCGGGAGCCTGGTATATTCCTATAGCAGCCTGGAGCCTTGTGAACGCTCGTAGCCCTGCTATAGGAAGATTGCAGGTCTCAATAGCAGTGGGCTGATTTTGCCATAGACTGCAATACTGTGATATGGCATAAGCGATCTAATAGTCACAGGTTCCAGCCCCCTAGGGGGACTAAAAAAAATATATAAAAAAATATAAAAATTTAAATCACACCCCTTTCCCTAGATCACCTATAAAAATAAATAAACATAAACATGTTAGGAATCCCTGCGTCCGAAAATGCCGGAACTATAAAATATTTATTCAATACGGTGAACGTCATAGCAGGGAAAAAGGTCAGAACCGCAGAATCACAGTTTTTTTGCCACTTCAATCCCACCAAAAAATTCAATGAAAAGTGATCGAAATGCCAGATATTCCCCAAAATGGTATTTATAAAAACTACATCTTTCCACGTACAAGAAGACGCCTTATACAGCTCTGTACACAGAAATATAAAAAAGTTACGGGGGTCACAATATGGGGCGATGCAAATAAATTTTTGTTTCTTACAAACGTTGATTTTTTTTTAAAAACTACTAAAACATAACAAAAACGATATCAATTAGGTATCACCGTGATGGTACTGACCCGCAGAATAAAGCTAATGTGTCATTTTCAACGTTCAGTGAACACCGTAAAAACGAAACCCATAAGAATATGGCGCAACTGCTGTTTTTTCCCATTCCATTCTAAAAATGTGTCCAGCTTCCCAATACATCACACATGAAATTAAATAGTACCATTAGAAAGTACAATTTGTCTCGTAAAGATTAAACCCCTATATGGCGGTGTCAAGAAAAATGTAAAAAAGTTATCACTTTTTGAAGGCGGGAAGAAAAAAACAAATGCATAAAAATTAAAATTAGTCTGGTCCTGAAAGGGATAAGAGGTCTGTCCCAATACTTTTGTCCATATGGTGGGTCTTCAAGATCATTTGCTCTGGTGAACCCAAGGCACCTTAGTCCAACCCCGTGTAGGTATTAGGGTCCATACACACAGCATTCCCATGTGGACGCATCCTGTATATCAGCACACAGGGTCCCTACAGAGTAAGGGGCTACATTCAGACGAGCGTAGCTAACCTCAGGCTAACCACGGACGTGAAAAACAGCAGTTTTAGACTAGAGTCTATGGAGGGATGCGCGACTCGCAGTAAAATAGGACATGTCCTATTTTTTTGCGGACCCTTCACACACTCCGTTGAAACACCGGTCGTGTGAGCGGCCCCATTGAAGTACATGAGTCCGTGTGACGGCCGTTGTTTTAACGGACTACATATACGCTCGTCTGAATGAGCCCTAACACATATCTGTAGACACTACATGTTCCGCTGTTTTCTCCCCTAGAAGCAATGACCCGTGGCTTAACTGAAAGTAATTCTATAAATATTATGCAACGCGCACGGATCCTGCAAATCCCGACAGTCAAGGTCAACAGACCTTCTGATGTGAAAGCCGGAGGGGATCTTGTGCGGACTCCCTTCCCCCCTCTGGGCCTGGCTGCACCCCCTGCTGCCTGACTTAGTAGTGACTTAGTCGTTTCCTTGCAGCGCTGGAGTCCTGGGTTCTACTCTGATCCAGGGCAACAACTGTATGGAGATTTTATGTTCTCCCCGTGTTTATGTGGGCCTCCGGTTTCCGCCCATTCTCCAAAAACGTATTATTTGACTCTCTATGAAATTGGCCCTAGTGTGTTTGTGTGTCCTAGATAGGGAACTTAGATTGTGAGCCCCTTTGGTGACAGGGGATGAGGGGTGTGATGTCAATCTTTGTACCGAACTGCAGAATATGTTGGTGCCATATAAGTAACAGGAAGTAAGATTTAAATAAATCCCTTTCTGTCGTTTTTTTCATTTTCGTTTTTTCCTTCCCAACTTCTAAAAGACATTACTTTATAATTTTTCCGTCAAAATAGCCGTATGAGGGTGTGTCGTTTTTTACAGCACCATTTATTGTACCATATAATGTACTGGAAAACTGTAAAAAAAAAAATCTTATTGGGGTGGAATGGGAAAAAAACAGGGATTCCGGCATTTTAGTTTGGATTATATTTTTACGCCATTCATCACGCATTAAAAACGACATATAATACAATACAACATTTTTTTTTATTAGGTTTTACTACTTTTAGAAAGAAAAAACTGACTGTTCAATTTTTTTGGGGGTTGCCATATTCTGGGAGCCATAACTTTTCTATCTTATCGTTGATTGAGCAATGTGAGGATTTTTTTTTTTGCGGGGCGAGCTGTAGTTTTTATTGATAACATTTTGGGGTATGTAAGACTTTTTATCTCACTTTTTGTGGGAGACGAGGAGACCAAAAAACATCAATTGTGGTGTTTTGTAATTTTTTTATACCATTCACTGTGTGGATTCAATATAAAATTTATATTGTAATAGTTTGGACTTTTACGACGCGGCAATAGCAATTATGTTTATTTAATAATTATTTTACATTACTTCAGGAAAAAATGGGAAAAGGGTTTATATTGTGGTTTTTCTTATCTAAATAAAAAAGCTTTTATTTACCTGTTTTTTACTATTTTTATTCGTTCCCCCATGGGACTTGAACTAGCGATCGTTGGATCACTTGCACCATATACTGCAAGACTTATGTATTGCAGCATATTGTGGTTTTTAACAACTCCTATTAAATGGTAACTAAACTTTTAGAAAACTTCTGACATGTCATAGTGACATGTCAGAAGTTTTGATCGGTAGGGGTCTGAGCACCGAGACCCGACCGATCGTTAAAACAAACTGGCAGAAGCGCTCGGGTGAGCACTGAGCCGCAGCATTTCTGATCGGCTCTTCCCGGAAAGCCGATGTAACGGAGTACGGGCCCATTGACTTTCTATTGAGGCCGTACACCGTTACATCGGCTTTCCAAGAAAATACGATCAGAGAACAAGCGGCTCAGCGCTCACCCGAGCGCTTCTGTCACTTAGTTTTAGCGATTGGTGGGGGTCTCAGTGCTCGGACCCCTACCGATCAAAACTTCTGACAAGTCACTATGGTATGTCAGAAGTTTTCTGAAGTAGCAGAGAGATGGCAGACCCTGGGGCCTTCGTTAGGCCCCTGGGCTGCCATGACAACCATCGGAACCCTAAAATCGAGATGGCAGGGATGTGATGGGCTATCAGAGGGGGTCGCCCCCTCTTTCTAACGGTTTAGATGCCATGGTCGCTATTGACCGTGGTATCTAAGTTGTAAAACGGGCGGGATCTAAATTATGGTAGCCGATACCTGCCGAGTATGGAGCAGGCTCAGCCCGTGAGCGTGCTCTATACTTCCCCTTGCCGGCTACGATGCTACCCTACATCAACTTCGGCAAGGGGTTCATAACTATTTCTCTTCTGAAACAAGATCAATACCAGGCAAGAACTTCTGCAATAAACAAGGTTATTCTGCGCAATTCCTCACCTGAGCGGTCTTTTTCTCGGAGTGCCGGGAGAGTATGTTGCACGAATGCTTCTTGATAAATTGAGCTTATTAATTTACTACTCATGAAAACAAACATGACTGATGTCAGGGGCAGAGAACACGGAGTCTGTCTCATTCCAGCACTAGAACATCCTATCACTTCTAGTGATTTATTATGGACATATGACCAGGTTACTATAAGTTGAATGATTTTACCCTGTGGATGTTGTTTTTACCCACAGGTTTATCTAAACAGAGTGCCACCTACGTTAAGTAGTGGTGATTTATACATTGAAAGCTCCAGATGTAGCGGAACTGAATTTGTCATTAACCTCTTTGTAGGCGCTTTGTTTGTGCAACATGATCACTCACTGAGTTAAAGGCTTTGTGCACTTTTGCCTAAAATGAGGGGGATTTACTAAGACTGGCGTTTTATTCATCAGTCTAGAAACATGCCAGAGCAAGATGCACTACACTTATAAAGAGGAGCATTAATTTGGCTCATCTTGGGCTGTCCGTGCACCACAAACTGAAATCTAGCAGCGCAAAGACGAAAAAGGTTGCAATTTTTTGCACAAAACAGAAGTGCGCCCCAAAAAATTTTTTACTTTATTTCTGCCAGTAAACTGGAGCAAATTGCTTACAAAATCCCCCCCAATTTATTGGTCATAAATTGATGCAGCTTTGCAAATATGCTCGATTAACAATCTCCTACCATTTTACCTTTTGTGTGGTCTGATCCTGCAGCCATTTGTAACACCAGTGGCGTAGCTATAGGGGTCGCAGCACTCGCAGTTGCCACCAGGCACTGAATTTAGGTGGCCCATGCGCCCCCCGCGGAAATGTTTGTCCACAGACTCAGTAACTGGGACTTATGTAGGGCTGGGGCAAACATATATCTTGGGGCTTGTACCCCTAACCTTTTAAGACCCTAGAAACTCCCCTGGCTGCTAGTGCTGCATTGATGGGTCATTTAAGAGACCCAGTGATGCGGTTAAAAGTTACAGGCGGGCGGTCGGCATGGTAGAGAAGTTGGGATGGCCCAAGAAGAACTTTTGCACCGGGGCCCATTAGCCTTTAGCTACACCCCCGTGTAACACCTGAAGGGTGGAAGAGTTAAAGTTGCAGCAGGGTGCACAAAATTAAAGAACGACATTAAATATTTGATATTATAATTAGTGCTGCAAACTTTTCTAAACTTTTCTGATAAATATATGATTCTTGCTTTTATGTGAAATGCTCAGAACTGTACAGTATATTAAAAGTAAATGTCAACACTAAAGTGAGATACATTATATAAAAGCTACAGCAACTGTAGTGGATCATAAAACAGCCCTCTATTGTCTAAGGAAGAGGACAAGACACAGCAGGGGCTTACGCAGAAATCTGAAGGTTCCATACACCCCCCCCCCCACCGTGAGCTACAATATATGTACAGTTTTTTTTAATACAGCTAATGTACACCGTCATTTTTTTCAATCAATTAATTTTTATTAAACTTTTGTAATGTGTCACAATAAACCAAGCAATTAATATCGCATACATAAGCCACAATGGCTATTAGTACACCGTCATTTTTTAACACAACTTTATAAGGGCTGGAGCACCAGTTTTTGCAAATTCCCTGCTTTCCACACAGTAAATTATAAAATTGGCTATCTGCAGCCACCAATAGGTGGAGCTCAGTGCATATAAATTTATATAACTACTAATGAACTCAATAGGAGTTGCTCTGTGCTCCCCCTAGTGGTAGGAAAACACTATTAAGCCATGTTCACATGGGGCGCAGTGGCGTAACTACCGCTGTAGCAGCCGTAGCGGCTGCTACGGGGCCCGCGGCATGAGAGGGCCCGTGTCGCCCACCATGGCCTGTGGCTCTGTTAGCTGCCGCTATGGCTCTGCTATCTGCCGCTATGGCTACTACAGCGCGACGCCACAACACTACAGCAGAGCAGGGAGGTATCTCCCCGCTCTGCCATTAAGGGGGTTGTTCCTACAAAAGACATGTATCCCCTATCGACAGGACAGGGGATACATGTATAATCGCTGGCAGCGATAAGGAGAACGGGGGACCAAAAGTCCCCTGAAGTTCTCCATCACAAACCTCGGACTTCCGGGGTCTGTGTCGGCAGCTCCGTAGAAATGAATGGAGCGCCGGTCGCGTTTGTCCGCATGACTTTCGGTCCCCCGTTCTCCCTATCGCTGTCAGCGATCACACATGTATCCCCTATCCTGTGTCTTTTGTAGGACACACTATAGGTCGAATTTTTTGGGGGGGGGGGGTTGGGGCTGTAGGCGTTAGCTACAGGGGGGGCTGTATAGCGTTACCTACAGGGGGGGCTGTATAGCATTACCTACAGGGGGGCTGTATAGCGTTACCTACGGGGGGGCTGTATAGCGTTACCTACAGGGGGGCCTGTATGGCGTTACCTACAGGGGGGTTCTGTAAGGCGTTACCTACAGGGAGGGCTGTATGGTGTTATCTACAGGGGGTCTGTATGACGTTACCTACAGGGGGGGCTGTATGGCGTTACCTATAGGGGGGGCTGTATGGCGCTATCTACAGGGGGGCTGTATAGCGTTACCTACAGGGGGGGCTGTATGGCTCTATCTACAGGGGGGCTGTATAGCGTTACCTACAGGGGGGACTGTATGGCGTTACCTGCAGGGGGGGCTGTATGGCGTTATCTACAGGGGGGCTGTATAGCGTTACCTACAGGGGGGGCTGTATGGCGTTATATACAGGGGGGGCTGTATGGCGTTATCTACAGGGGGGGCTGTATGGCGTTATCTACAAGGGGCTGTATGGCGTTCTCTACAGTGGGGGTCTGTATGGCGTTATCTACAGGGGGGTCTGTATGGTGTTATCTACAGGGGTGGCTGTAAAAAAGGCACTATCTACAAGGGGGGGTTGTGTGACACCCAGGGGAGGGGGGGGGGCCCAGTCAAAAGTTTGCTATGGGGCCCAGTCTTTCCTAGTTACGCCCCTGATGGGGCGGATACGCTGCGTAAAAGCACGCCGCAGCGTATCCGCCCTGTGCGCCGCATCGAAAAAGCGCCCCAAACTGTTGCATTAACCTGCCTGCTAGCAGACCAGCCTCCTGGCATGACGTTTCATCCATGTGACCACCGCTACAGCCTGTGATTGGCTGCAGCGGAGGTCACACGGTATAAAACGGCATCCCAGGAGGCCGGCTTGGAGGAAGAAACAGAGACTCCTAGGTAAGTATAGTGGATTCCGCACAGCAAGTCCATTTCTGAGCGTTTTTTTCCGCTCAGTATCTACGCAGCGTGTGGATGAGATTTGTTCAGTCTCATCCACTTTGCTGCTACTGTATTCTGCTGCGTTTTTTTTCTGTCCGCAATTCCGGACGGAAAAAATGCAACATTTCCGTTATGTGTGGACAAGCCCGCAGGAAAAGAAGTTCAGTGGCGGGCACCGCAGCTCCATCGCAGTTGCATAGTCTGCCTCTATTGAGGGTACACTACTGACAAGACACCTCCCTACTTAAGACAATATTAAAAAAACATTAAAAAACAACAACAGGAAAATGTATTTCTTTGAGATGTTCCTTGAGATGACCGATATTGCCACCAACACAGTTCCCATAGGGTTGTCACCCAACATTTTTCCAGACTGGTACTGCTGGCAAAAGCATTTAGTTATCTATTTATGCAGTAATTCATTCTCTGCACCTGTATGACTATAAAAAAATAAAAACTCCCAATATATTGGATGAGTTTGCTTATTGGTTTTAGTGCCAGAAAAACCATGCCCACCGCTGTTTGTAAATGAGAAAATTTAGTTTGAAATAATCTGTGTTGGCACTGCAAGTGTATAAAGAATGTGTTCTAACGAAACAGAAAGAATCGTCTTTGTTGATAAGATGTATCTAAATAAAGCATAAAAAACAACCCAAATTAAAAAGAGAGGTCTCTTTGGATGTCGTTCTAAAAGAGAGGTCTCTTTGGATGTCAGAACGACTCTTTTAACAATCCCTTAAGAAGGGTCCTCTTACAATAAGCTGATCAAAGGGTGTCCCGAAGCTGGAACCCACAGTAAACAGCTGCAATATGTGGGGCAAAACCAGCAGCAAGTGTTCAATTCCCCTGCAGCGCCTCCGCAGGGTAAATTAAGCATTACACAGTACCCAATGAAATCAATGTGCTGTCCATGTCAATACAGTCAAGTCACATTATTATGACCACCAGCTAATATCCGGAGTAACCGCCGAGTGCAGCACGGACAGCAGCTAGACGGGCTGGGAGTGATCAATAAGGTGCTGGTCGGTGGTCTCAGGTATCTGGAGCCATGCTGACTGCAGTGCATCCCACATTTACTGGAGGGTGCATGGGGGAGGATCCATAGAGCTAAAAAGATGATCCAGGTCCCACAGATGCTCAATTGTGTTAAACTCTGGCGAGTTAGGGGGCCAAGGAAGTACTTGGTCATGCTCTTCCAACCACTGTCGGACATTTCTAGCCGTGTGACATGTCGCATTGTCTTGCTGGAAGATTCCATCTGCCCCACGGAAGACAAACAACATATATGGGGGGACGTGATCGCAACGATGGATTCATACCCAAATGGGTTCAGAGCCTTCCACATGGATGAGTGGCCCAGGGAATGCCATGAAAAAGTTCCCCAATACTATAACGCTGCCGCCACCAGCTTGTGTTCTTCCAGCAATGGTTGCAGGGTGTTTGCTCTCTGATGATTCTCGCCTGACACGCCGACGTCCATCCGTTCCATGAAGCAGAAAACGTGACTCATCGGAGAAAACAACCCTTTGTTAATCATCGGTGGTCTGAATCCTATACTGCCGTGCAAATTGAAGTATTTTTTTCCGATGCACCTTTGTTGGCATAGGAGCAGTGACCATCCGTCTACTTCGGACCCCCATATGCAGTAGGGTTAGCTGAACTGGTAGCCCCTGGTTGATTTTCACAGTGCGCTGCTCCACTGTAGCGTGTCGTTCGGCCCTCGCGCACCTTCGTAGCCGACGTTCACCACTCACATCAATGGCACGTGGTGCTCCGCAGTTTCCATGTCGGTTATTCCCAATGGTGCCATTTGTCCACTCATGATACACTTTCACCACAGCAGCACGCGAACAGTTCGAAAAATGCGCTGTGTGAGAAATACCGCCACCTCTGGCCCGAAAGCCAATAATCATCCCTTTTTAGCAACTCTGATATATCGCCCCTTTTACCCATGGCAACAATGAGTGATATGTGATCAGACAGCCTATCGCATACCGTATATACCCACCAAGCCCACCACACATCACTGCCTTCATGGGCTACGCGCTGCTGACGTGGAAAGTAGGAGGTGGTCATAATAATGTGACTCAACTGTGTACATAGCTGTTTTGGGTCCTCCAGAATGAAAGACGCTCTTTGTAGCCGTTCATCGGTCTGTCTAATAGATGAGGCTCCTGAATGGGCCCCCTCTCTATTACCTAGAATTCCCTATTAGGATATGTAGGGTACACTGGGTCCCTACTGCTTTGTATTACAGACCGGTAGACGACCCGCATGGCGCCTCCCCTGAGTACTACATTCTCCCCTAGAAACTTGAAGTCAGAGACACGGTATGGGCATGGCAGGTTATCGGCATGATATTGGACATCCATACAACACAGATTTATTATATGACTTGAAAAGTGGCAACCAGTCCCCCACGTTTATTGGTGGTTCTTACCAAGTGCCTTACACAGCAGGGGGCGACAAAGAGCACCAGGGAATACACCCTTGAATCTGTGCTGCATCCTACAAAAAAGGTGATGGAGTAAAATTTTGTGCAAAAATTTTAAAAATAAAAATGTCTTTACCATTTAACGTAGGAATGTTTTCCGCACTTGGAGGAATGTTTGATGTTATTATCAAGTGCAAATTAAATTGCCCTTTACGACTTTTATTCTGGCCCTTTGTCTCCATGTGTGGTTTTCCTCTCTTGATTTATAAGGTGAGCAGAAGCTTCCTTGAGATTTTCTGCTCGCTGTGTTCTAGGGATGTGCCAGCCTGTCCCAAACTTCTCTCCTGGAACAGTCCAGCATTCCTCAAACCTGTAAATCATTCTAGGTGCATATTCATCTGCCAAAATACTAATCACATGAGCTTCTGTCTTGTGCCAAAGTGTAGGCTGCTATTAAGAGGAAAGTGTTTACCAAACTGCAGAAAGAAGTGAACCACTAATCACAGGAAATGTGTCTTTAAAAGGGTTGTCCACTTCGAGTAAATTAATGTTGTTATTTTTTTGTATCAATAAAAGTTATACAATTTTCCAATATATTTTCTTTATTAATTCATCACGGTTTTCAAGATCTCTGCTTGTTGTCATTCAGTAGGAACATTCATTGTTTACTTCCAGTGGATACAATTCTGTCCGTGGTCATGTGATGGACACACAGGTGCTGGGATCGTTACAAGACACAGAAGATACATATACTGTAACTGTAACGAGCCGTGCACCTGTGTGTCCATCACATGACCATGGTCAGAATTTTATCCATATATTGCTTGAAGTCCCTACTGAATGATTGGTGCTAGAGGGAGAATATTTAGGATAGGGTGGTGGAGGTCCCTTGATTGTGAAGATCCAAGGCCAATTGACATGTTTTCCGCTTCTATATTTCAGTCTTGTTTGTAGTCTGTAATCCTCAAATGGTGTACAGAACACAGGCTGTAAGGTCATAGGTGGCAGGAAGCTGAGCTATGGGCTAAAACTATGGGTTATGAAGGTTTTCTATATATGATTAAAGGCAATTTGTCATGAGACGGATTTATAAGATACTCTTTCTTATTTCTCCGGAAAGAGAAAATTGATAGCCTAGCCCCAGTAGAGGCCATCAATATCTGATCGGTGGGAGTCCGACTCTCGGCACCCCCCGCTGATCAATTTTTTCAAAGGGGCCGCCGCACTCGCACGAGCGCTGCCTTCCCTTCATTCCCTTTACTGTTCAATACTGTCAAACGCTGACACACCTCTAGCGGCGTTTCACACAAGGGGGTAAAATTTTGAACTGTTGCTACAAGTGAGAAGGCTGTAATACTGTGAACCACCGCTAGAGGTGTGTCGGCCAGTGGCGTAACTACCGTTATAGCAGCCGTAGCGGCTGCTACGGGGCCCGCGGCATGAGGGGGCCCGTGTCGCCCGCCGGCACGGGCCCCCACTATGGCCGGAGGCTCCGCTAGCAGCCGCTATGGCTGCTACAGTGGGACGCCACTGAACACTACGGCAGAGCAGCGAGGTATCTCCCAGCTCTGCCATTAAACAAAAGACATGTATCCCCTATCCACAGGATAGGGGATACATGTGTGATCGCTGGCATTGCTAGGGAGAACGGGGGACTGAAAGTCCCCTGAAGTTCTCCATGAGAAACCTCGGACTTCCGGGGTCTGTGTCGGCAGCTCCGTAGAAATGAATGGAGCGCCGGTCGTGCTTGTGCGCATGCGTGACCAGCGCTCCTTTCATTTTTATTGAGCTGCGCAGATGCCGGAAGTCAGAGGTTAGTCATGGAGAACTTGGGGGGACTTTCGGTCCCCCGTTCTCCCTATCGCTGCCTGCGATCACACATGTATCCCCTATCCTGTGGATAGGGGATACATGTCTTTTGTCTTTTCACACTGTAGGTCGGATTTTTTTGGGGGGTTGGGGCTGTATGGCGTTCCCTACAGGGGGGGCTGTATGGCGTTCCCTACAGGGGGGCTGTATAGCGTTCCCTACATTGGGGGCTGTATGGCGTTCCCTACAGGGGGGGGCTGTATGGAATTCCCTACAGGGGGGCTGTATATCGTTCCCTACAGGGGGGGGGGGCTGTATGGCATTCCCTACAGAGGGGAGCTATATAGCGTTCCCTACAGGGGGGGCTGTATGGCGTTCCCTACCGGGGGGGCTGTGTGGCATTCCCTACAGGGGGGACTGTATGGCATTCCCTACAGGCGGGGCTGTATGGCGTTCCCTACAGGGGGGGCTGTATGGCGTTCCCCACAGGGGGGACTGTATGGCGTTCCCTACAGGGGGGGGCTGTATGGCGTTCCCTACAGGGGGGGGCTGTCCCCCCTGTAGATAACACCATACAGTCCCCCCTGTAGATAACGCCATACAGTCCCCCTGTAGATAACGCCATACAGTCCCCCCTGTAGATAACGCCATACCGTCCCCCCTGTAGATAACGCAATACAGTCCCCCCTGTAGATAACGCCATACAGTCCCCCCTGTAGATAACGCCATACAGCCCCCTCTGTAGAGAACGCCATACAGCCCCCCTGTGGATAGCGCCATACAGCCCCCTCTGTAGATAACGCCATACAGTCCCCCTGTGTATAGCGCCATACAGCCCCCCTGTAGATAACGCCATACAGCCCCCCTGTAGATAGCGCCATACAGCCCCCTCTGTAGATGGCGCCATACAGCCCCCCCTGTAGATAACGCCATACAGCCCCCCTTTGTAGATATCTACAGAGGGGGCTGTATGGCGTTATCTACAGGGGGGGACTGTATGGCGCTATCTACAGAGGGGGCTGTATGGCGCTATCTACAGGGGGGGGGCTGTAAAAAAGGCACTATCTACAAGGGTGGGGTTGTGTGACACCCAGGGGAGGGGGGGCCCCAGTCAAAAGTTTGCTATGGGGCCCAGTCTTTCCTAGTTACGCCCCTGGTGTCGGCGTTTGACAGTATTGAGCAGTGTGAGCAATGAAGGGAAAGCAACTCTCGCATAAGCGCCGCGGCGCCTTTAAAACAGCTGATCGGCAGGGGTGCTGAGAGTTGGACTCCCACCGGTCAGATATTGATTACCTATCTTAAGGATAGGCCATCAATATTCCCTCTCCAGAAAACCACTTTAAGTGGTGCAATTGTACCTGCTGAATAGTGCTCCAAATATTAAAATTTATGTTGTATTCCAATTATGGCCTAATTAAGTGCCTTGGCCGAGACCACATGGTGCTTTTAGGTCAATCAGGCTGTGAGGCGTTTTTTTCCTAAATTCTCAACGAAGGTGTCTTTAAGTGGGTGCAATAGCACCCACTGCATTACTTTACAAAGAGCATCATTGTAAAGTGATGACTGAATCACATTAATACGATGGTGGCTTTCCAGGTTAATGAGTTTTGACCTTACAGATTCCCTATTTTGCTTTCCAGGTAAAAAAAATCTATTAGGGTATGTTCACACGTAGTCAACCAAAACGTCTGAAAATCAAGGGAAAACAGACCCTGCTTTTCAGACGTTTTTTTACCAACTCGCATTTTTACCAACTCATTTTTTTACCAACTCGTTTTTGGAGCTGTTTTCATTGGAGTCTATGAGAAAACAGCTCCAAAAACGTCTGAAAGAAGTGTCCTGCACTTCTTTTGACGAGGCTGTATTTTTACGAGTCGTCGTTTGACAGCTGTCAAACGACGACGCGTAAATAACAGGTCGTCTGCACAGTACGTCGGCAAACCCATTCAAATGAATGGGCAGATGTTTGCCGACGTATTGGAGCCGTATTTTCAGACGTAAAACGAGGCATAATACGCCTCGTATACGTCTAAAATTTGGCCGTGTGAACCTACCCTTACACGGCCGACGTTGGGCCGTGTGAGAGGACCCTTACTGTTTTTTCCCCCTTTATGTTACAGGCAGACACATGGACCACAGCATACAACTCCTCATATCTCAGCTTCCTAGACCCTGTGAGTGCGACATGGGGCAAATGGGAAAATATAGGGGTAAATGCAGTCACACCTGATTCTATGGGTCCTGTGCGGAGTTAAAGGGGTTGTCTGGTCATGGGCCTGTTTTCATACTTATGAGTTATGACCTATCCATAGGATAGGTCATCAATATATGATCCTGCTGCCTCTGTCACCGTAAGTTATGAAGTGGTCAGTGATATAAGCAGAAGGCTCCGTACATTGTATAGCGGCCATGCTGGGTTATTGCAGCTCTACTCCTATTCAAGTGAATAGGAGCAGAGCTGCAGTACTGCAGCACGGCCGCAATACAGTAGTCAGAGCAGAGGCATAGCTAGGGGTTTAGCACAGGGGGAGGGGGCAAAACATCTGAGTGGGCCCCCCAACGCATGTTTAGAACTGAAGAAGCGCATTCAAATTTTCGTGGTCATCATTCTGAATGAGCAAGAGTCCTGTGCTGTATATGTTGTTATATGTCCCATTCTTACTGAAGTTTAATATTTTCTCTGACAGAGGAGTTTGCATTAGAAAGTGTTGTAGACCTCTCAGATAGTACATGAAAGAATATATAACCCCCATCATCCCTGTATATACCAGTCATCAGCCATGTGTATACCAGCCATCACCCCTGTATATAACCCCCATCATCCATGCATGTACCAGCCATCAGCCCTGTATATAACCCCCATCATCCCTGTATATACCAGCTATCATCCCTGTATATAATCTTCATCAGCCCTGTATATACCAGCCATCATCCTTGTATATAACGTCCATTATATACTAGGATGATGGAGGTTATATACAGGAATGATGGCTGGTATATACAGGGATGAAGGGGGTTATATACAGGGATGATGGGAGGTTATATACAGGGATGATGGCTGGTATATACAGGGATGACGGTCATTATATACAAGGATGATGGCTGGTATATAATGGGATGATGGATGTTATATACAGGGATGATGGCTGGTATATACAGGGATGATGGCATTATATATAGGGATGATGGGGGTATATACAGGGTTGATGGTGTTATATACAGGGATGATGGACGTTATATATAGGGATGATGGACGATATTTATATACAGGGATAATGGCTGGTATATACAGGGATGGCTGGTATATACAGGGATGATGGACGTTATATATAGGGATTATGGCTGGTATATACAGGGATGATGGGGATTATACACATGGATGGTGGCTGCCAACATCATCCCCCCTGCCCCCCCCCCCCCCGCGCTAGCTACGGTACTGAGTCAGAGCCTTCTTCTTCCGGCACCGACCACTTCATAACTTATGTTGACGGAGGCAGCAAGAACAGCTGATCGTTCTGGGGTCCAGGTGTTGGACACCCACCAATCATATATTGATGACCGATCCTGTGGATCGGTCATCATTATGAAAAACAGCCCCATGACCAGACAACCCCTTTAAAGAGGCTCTGTCACCAGATTTTGCAACCCCTATCTGCTATTGCAGCAGATAGGCGCTGCAATGTAGATTACAGTAACGTTTTTATTTTTAAAAAACTAGCATTTTTGGCCAAGTTATGACCATTTTTGTATTTATGCAAATGAGGCTTGCGAAAGTACAACTGGGCGTGTTTAAAAGTAAAAGTACAACTGGGCGTGTATTATGTGCGGACATCGGGGCGTTTTTACTACTTTTACTAGCTGGGCGTTCTGACGAGAAGTATCATCCACTTCTCTTCACAACGCCCAGCTTCTGGCAGTGCAGACACAGCGTGTTCTCGAGAGATCACGCTGTGACGTCACTCACTTCCTGCCCCAGGTCCTGCATCGTGTCAGACGAGCGAGGACACATCGGCACCAGAGGCTACAGATGATTCTGCAGCAGCATCGGCGTTAGCAGGTAAGTCGATGTAGCTACTTACCTGCAAACGCTGATGCTGCTGCAGAATCAACTGTAGCCTCTGGTGCCGATGTGTCCTCGCTCGTCTGACACGATGCAGGACCTGTGAGTGACGTCACAGATCTGCACTGCCAGAAGCTGGGCGTTCTGAAGAGAAGTGGATGATACTTCTCGTCAGAACGCCCAGCTAGTAAAAGAAGTAAAAACGCCCCGATGTCCGCACATAATACACGCCCAGTTGTACTTTTACTTTTAAACACGCCCAGTTGTACTTTTGCAAGCCTCATTTGCATAAATACAAAAATGGTCATAACTTGGCCAAAAATGCTCGTTTTTTTTTAAATAAAAACGTTACTCTTATCTACATTGCAGCGCCTATCTGCTGCAATAGCAGATAGGGGTTGCAAAATCTGGTGACAGAGCCTCTTTAAGCATGAATACAATTTTATAATTTGTTGAAAACCTAAAATAGTTTTTATGAAAATGAATATTATTATTTGCCCTGTATTATCTTAAGGTATTTACTGAGAGCGGTGACACGGAAAGTTATTTCTGCAATATTGTCGCTTCTCAGGTCTGGTTTATGTCCAACTGAAGTCTGCCATTAAACAGCTGAGGTAGACAGTTTTCTTCTGATTTTTTTTATTTCTGACTTTCAGATTGAAGGTCAGATGCACATCTACCTGGTCAGCAAATACAAGCTCAGTATACTTTGCCACTCAGTGTTGAATCTATGAACATGCATTGAGTTACACAATGTGTGCGACCTGATACCCCCGGGGTGCAACTATTGCAGACATTGTACCTTATTTAAAGGGGTTTCTCCGGTTTGGAAAACCCATTTTCAAACAGTCTTTTAGGGAATTCTGGCTTATTAAGGCGGCTCCTGTTCAGAACTCTATTATTAGCCAAAGCAAAAAAGTGTCTCTCACTCTGGAGGATCCAGCATGTCCATGTACATGAATAGCCTATTGATTTGGACTGTGTAAAGCTTCACTTTCCCTGTGGTGGCGCTGCAGGGGAATTCAACACTTACTGCCGGAAAATCAGATTACAGCTGATCACTGTGGTGTCGCTAAGGGGACCCCCTTTGCTTGTCATCAGAGGACCCTTTTAAGAAGCATTGTCCAAGGTGGATAACTCCTTTAAGTTACTGGAAATTTCTGAACTTCATTCAGGTGTCTAATTATATAGCCTACTTGAGTTGAATGTCATATGATGGATTTTACCTTGTAGCATGGGTCCAAGACATTTTTGTGTTTTCAAAAGCTGTAAAAAAAGGTTGGGGGGAATTGATCAACTTTTATCAACAAGATTGCTGGCGTAGAAAAGTTGCAAATGTATCAAAAGTCGCAATCTGCGTAAAATATTTAGCCTTTTGTTGCATTTACGCTGCTCACGCCATTTTTCCAAAAAGCGGATGGGGCTTAGCAAAAGCTGAGCGTGGCCGGGGCCTAATAAATTATATCCATCTTACTCAAGCTATCTTTATATTAAGACTAGCGTAGGAAAGACCAGTCTTATATAAATCTCCCCCTTTGTCTCTAGTTTCTCCCAGAATGTCCCTATTTTGGACTTAAAGGGAACCTGTCACCTTTAATATGCAGTCCAATCTGCGTTCAGCATGTTACAAAGCAGGAGGAGCTGAGCAGATTGATATATAGTTTTGCAGCAAAAGATTCAGAATAACCTGTAATTTATTAATTTAAACCTCTGCTCATTCTGGGTTTAGAAGTCCTGTGGGCGGTCCTACTCAGTGATTCACTATCTTTGTATTCCCACTAATACATGGAAGGCTGTCACTCACTGAGTAGGACCGCCCACTGGACTCGTAAGCCCAAAATGAGCAGAGGTTTGAATAAATAAATGACAAATTCTATTGAATATTTGGCTACAAAATATATAACAATCTGCTCAACTCCCCCCGCTCTATAACATGCTGCCCGCAGATTGGACTGCATTTTCAACGTGATGGGACCTTTAAGATTTGGAATTAAGCCCACTCCTTTAGATAGTGCTATACACCCCCCCCCCACACTGTAGGCAGTGCTAAACAGCCCCCCTGTGGACAGTGCTATACAGCCCCTTGTAGACAGTGCTATACAGCCCCCCCTGTAGACAGTGCTGTACAGCCCCCCCCCTGTAGACAGTGCTATACAGCCCCCCCTGTAGACAGTGCTATACAGCCTCCCCTGTAGACAGTGCTATACAGTCTCCCCATACAGTGCTATACAGCCCTCCTTGTAGACTTTGATATACTTTCAAGTATCACAAAGAGGGACAATCAATATGGTGCACAGCGTCAATTTTTTTTCTTTTAAGCCACGCCTCTAGTTCAACCCAATCCCCGCTCATACACACCCAATTCAGCCCACACAGTATAATGCCCCCATAGCTGCCCCATACAGTATAATGCCCACACAGATGTCCCATATAGTATAATGCCCACACAGATGCCCCATACAGTATAATGCCCACACAGTTGCCCCATACAGTATAATGCCCACACAGATGCCCCATGCAGTAAAATGCCCCATAGCTGCCCCATGCAGTAAAATGCCCCATAGCTGCCCCATGCAGCATAATACCCCCATAGCTGCCCACACAGTTTAATGCCCCTCATACTACCCCCACACAGTATAATTCCTCCCATAGCTGCCCCCACAGTATAATGCCACCCATACAATATAATGCCCCCAATAGCTGCTCCCACAGTATAATGCCACCCATACAATATAATGCCCCCAATAGCTGCTCCCACAGTATAAAGCCATCCATAGCTGTCCCCACAGTATAATGCCACCCATAGCTGCCCCCACAGTATAATGTCACCCATACAGTATAATGCCGCCCCATATAGTAAAATGCTCTTATAGCAGCCACCATGTCAGCCTCCCTTCTCTACCCAGTATAATGCCCCATAGTGCCTAATAGAAAAATAATAACATAATTACTTACCTATCCCCGTTCCCACGTCGGGTGGCGGATCCTTCTTCTCCAGTCTGCGCTGTGAGTGACTCGGTGCAGACAGGCGATGATGTCACTACATCGCTCCTGCCTGCGCCTAGCCTCTCACGGCAGAGTGAATGCTGGAACACTAACCTATCAGCTCCTTGCTCCAGTATTCAGGAAGCGTGACCAGTGCGGTGAGCCCTGTGTGGCTACGGGGGCCCTGCGGCACCCCCAGGTTTAGGGGCACGGTCGCAATTGCGACCCCTAGAGCTACGCCACTGTATACAGTAGCCTATGGTAGAGCAGTGAGATAACTCCCTGCTCTGTCATAGTGTTCAATAGTATCTGCATCCGAAGGACGAAGACACTATTGAATGTGGTATCGCTACCGCTGTAGCAGCCATAGCGGCTGCTAGCAGAGCCTCCGGGCATGGGAGAGACCCCGTAGCAGCCGCTATGGCTGCTACAGCGGTAGTTACGCCACTGGTCCCAGAGGTGGGACCCGCATCTATCTGACATTTATGACATATCCTGTGGATATATCATAAATGTCTCTCAGGGGAAAACCCCCTTTAAGGCCTAAAATAGGCTGGTCACTAAGGGGTTAAAAAAAACTAAAATACAGTTGAAATCTCAAATAAATTGTGAATATGGCAATATTAAATGTGCAAAATTCAGAGTAAATAACTGAAAGCTTTATAACGGGTATAAAACACGAATTATAAAAAATAAGATATAAATGAAAATAGCACAATCTATACATTAAAAGTCTATCGTCAGATCAGATTTCCCACAATAATAATTGTGAGCGTTTTTTATTTATTACTAGTGTTCAATTTTTTTAATCATATTATCATTATTAATAATATTTGTACTAAATAATATGTGCACAGCTACTCCTTGCCCACAAGTCTACACAACCAATCAGTCTTTTCAACATTAAAATGAAATTTTGTAATGAATTTTATTTTGTCATAGATTTCACAATGTAAATTTATAAAAACAGCCACTTCTATAAAAGTTAGTTGCTGACATTCTAGTGCAAATTGCTAAAAGGTGCAAGGTAGATTTTACGATTTAGTGTAAAGTGTAATAATGTATCAAAATAAATTACCTTTTTTGTTGTGGCTTGTTTATACTGTTTCCTCTGCTTTGTAGACAATGAGTCGAGGCTTCACGTAGTCTATGTAGCGACGATGACGACTGTGCTGGAAAATAAAAGAGTCTTGTACTCCCAACAGCTGTGTCTCCTCAGCTCCTCCCACACTCGGCCATTTTTAAATCATGTTTATTTTTGTTTTTTCAAACCTACTTTTTCTTCTTTGACGAAATATGCGGGAATGTAGCCAAGAAGAGTTGACTTAAACTGGGTGTTTGATTAAGACAATAAGTACATTTTTCTCTTTTTTTCATATGATCTGTTATGAATTTTTTGAACTATGACTTATTTGAAATATTTTTATTCAGCAAGATTAGTTATAATTTGTAATTATTATTCAGATTTAAAAAGATGGAAAAGAAAAATTTCTATAAAAATTTTTTTTAATATTAACTTATTTTTAAGAATTAACTTATTTTTAAGAATTTTACCCAAAATCTAAGGGTAATGCCACACGGTGCGGCCCTGACACGGTGCCGACGCGGCCAACAACCTCAATGACACCATGTTCGGCATGGCTGTGAAATAGCCTGTTAGTGGCCGCACGTTAATGCGGGTAAACCGTGCCTTTATCTGCAAAATTGTGCGCCCATGAATTAATACACCCTTTATGGCCGCACGATTATGCAGGTTACAACAAGTTACCCCCTATTCATTCTCTATGGCAGCGCCGGAAAAAGCCGAACTCTGCACTCGGCTATCTCCGGCGCTCCCATAGAGAATGAATTGAGCGGCAGTGTGCATGAGAATGTAACCGTAATACCCCTTAACCAGGTATTTGACAGCCGCGCCTACATAGTGCCAGCGCGGTTGTTGGCCGCGTTGCGACTGTGACAGTGCCGCTCCGTGTAGCCTTACCCTTAAAGTCTCATTATATTAAATTATCAGTTGTAAATGCAATAGCTAAAATGAATACATTTTTTTAATCATTATTTTTAGATAGATATTAATATGTAGTCACATAGTATTATTAATTATTTATTAATTATTTAATAATGAAAAACTTACCGTACTTATTATTAATATATATTCATTTATTATTTAATAATAAATTATTATTAAATATTTACTTACAGAGATGTAGCAATTTCTCTATCCCATTGTGGAGGCCATTTTGACCAAAGTGATAACAATATATGCTGAGATAGTGACAATTTGTCATCAATTGTTGAGAATATTATCAATATAATATATGGCATTTTCTAAGCTTTGAATGGAATTGCGCTTAAATCATTGCATTGATTGTAGGGTAAGAATTATTCACCAATTGAGGAAAATACAATTTTGAAGTTAAAGAGGCTCTGTCACCAGATTCTCAAATCCCTATCTCCTATTGCATGTAGATAACAGTAACGTTTTTTAAAGTTATGAGCTATTTTATATATATGCAAATGAGCTTTGAAATGGACAACTGGGCGTTTTTTTCCCGTTATGTCCAACTGGGCGTGTATTGTGTTTTTAACTGGGCGTGTTTACGTGTATGACGCTGACCAATCAGTGACCAGTCAGCGTCATGCACTCCTCTCCATTCATTTACACAGCAGCACAGCGTTCTTACTAGAACGATGTGCAGCCACATACACAAGTGTCCTGATAATGAATACACATGACCTCCAGCCTGGACATCATGTGTATTCAGAATCCTGACACTTCTGACTCTTTTCTCTGAGATTTCCAGCAAGGGAAACGAAATCTCGTTTACCTCCGTAATCTCACGAGATTACGAGTGGCTTGCTGGAATCTCACAACTGATTGGTCAGCGTCATACACATAAACACGCCCAGTTAAAAACACAATACACGCCCAGTTCGACATAACGGAAAAAAAACGCCCAGTTGTCCATTTCAAACCTCATTTGCATATATATAAAATAGCTCATAACTTGGCCAAAAATGAACGTTTTTTAAAAAAACTAAACGTTACTGTTATCTACATTGCAGCGCCGATCACATGCAATAGGAGATAGGGATTTGAGAATCTGGTGACAGAGCCTCTTTAAGAGAAATTTAAAAAAGCAACTTTATTCAGCTTCCATACAACGCGTTTCAATAGGCATCTTCATCACAAAGTTTTTTATGGAGCCGCATGTTTACATTTTTTACCCATACTGTGGGCATTATCCTACCTCTGCGGCATCACTTTTTTCATTATTCCTGTGCTTCATATCACTGAATTATCTGTGCACTGTCAAACTAAATTGTGGCAACATACTGGTATATTTAAAAAAAGTTTTGGGTACTTTATTCCCCATGGAGTACAAAATGTTTGCAGACGACTCCTTTGTCAAGCAGAAATAATAGGGAAAAAATGGTAAATTCAAGTACAATTAAAATGAAAAATGTAGTTCATGCTCCTCACTATTGTTATCTGTGTACTGTGACACCACTGTGTGCATTATACCTGCATGGTGACATCATTAAGCGTTTTTTTTTCCTCTGTTGTGATGTCACACTGTGCTGTGTGTGTTATTCCTGTGCTTTGATATTATCGTGTGCATTTTTCTTGTGACATCACTTTGTGGATTATCACCACTATTTGTATAATTCCTATATTGTAACTTCACATAGTAGTTTATCTTTGCACTGTGACATCACTGTGTGAATTATCTCTATACAGCAACAATACTGTGCACATTAATCAACTACTGGGACATCACTGTGTGCATGATTAAAGCACTGGACAAGGGTGACTGGGAGACTAAATCTCTAGGCACCAGGGACTGGGGATTAAACCAATGGCCTGGGAGACTAAACCACTAGACCAAAGAGATGGGTTTACTAAACCAGTAGACACAAGGGACTGGAGAACGGAGCCACTGGATAGTAGGAACTGGGACACTAAACCACTGGACACCGGAGACTTGAGAATTAAGCCTCTGGATACTATGAACCGGCATACTAAACCACTAGACACCAGGGAATTGGGGATTAAACCACTGGACATATATCAGGGAAATTGGAATAGTGGGAGAAGGGCATGGGGAGCATTTTCCCAGCTGAAAAGGTCTTGTCCTTCTACAGATATATATATATATACAGTGAAGGAAATAAGTATTTGATCCCTTGCTGATTTTGTAAGTTTGCCCACTGTCAAAGACATGAACAGTCTAGAATTTTTAGGCTAGGTTAATTTTACCAGTGAGAGATAGATTATATAAAAAAAACAAAAAACAGAAAATCACATTGTCAAAATGATATATATTTATTTGCATTGTGCACAGAGAAATAAGTATTTGATCCCCTACCAACCATTAAGAGTTCAGCCTCCTCCGGACCAGTTACACGCTCCAAATCAACTTGGTGCCTGCATTAAAGACAGCTGTCTTACATGGTCACCTGTATAAAAGACTCCTGTCCACAGACTCAATGAATCAGTCTGACTCTAACCTCTACAACATGGGCAAGACCAAAGAGCTTTCTAAGGATGTCAGGGACAAGATCATAGACCTGCACAAGGCTGGAATGGGCTACAAAACCATAAGTAAGACGCTGGGTGAGAAGGAGACAACTGTTGGTGCAATAGTAAGAAAATGGAAGACATACAAAATGACTGTCAATCGATATCGATCTGGGGCTCCATGCAAAATCTCACCTCATGGGGTATCCTTAATCCTGAGGGAGGCGAGAGCTCAGCCGAAAACTACACGCGGGGAACTTGTTAATGATCTCAAGGCAGCTGGGACCACAGTCACCAAGAAAACCATTGGTAACACATTACGCCGTAATGGATTAAAATCCTGCAGTGCCCGCAAGGTCCCCCTGCTCAAGAAGGCACATGTACAGGCCCGTCTGAAGTTTGCAAATGAACATCTGGATGATTCTGAGAGTGATTGGGAGAAGGTGCTGTGGTCAGATGAGACTAAAATTTAGCTCTTTGGCATTAACTCAACTCGCCGTGTTTGGAGGAAGAGAAATGCTGCCTATGACCCAAAGAACACCGTCCCCACTGTCGAGCATGGGGGTGGAAACATTATGTTTTGGGGGTGTTTCTCTGCTAAGGGCAAATGACTACTTCACCGCATCAATGGGAGAATGGATGGAGCCATGTACCGTCAAATCCTGAGTGACAACCACCTTCCCTCCACCAGGACATTAAAAATGGCTCGTGGCTGGGTCTTCCAGCACAACAATTACCCGAAACATACAGCCAAGGCAACAAAGGAGTGGCTCAAAAAGAAGCACATTAAGGTCATGGAGTGGCCTAGCCAGTCTCCAGACCTTAATCCCATCGAAAACTTATGGAGGGAGCTGAAGATCCGAGTTGCCAAGCGACAGCCTCAAAATCTTAATGATTTACAGATGATCTGCAAAGAGGAGTGGGCCAAAATGCCATCTAACATGTGTGCAAACCTCATCATCAACTACAAAAAACATCTGACTGCTGTGCTTGCCAACAAGGGTTTTGCCACCAAGTATTAAGTCTTGTTTTCCAAAGGGATTAAATACTTATTTCTCTGTGCACAATGCAAATAAATATATATCATTTTGACAATGTGATTTTCAGTTTTTTTTAAATATAATCTCTCTCTCACTGGTAAAATTAACCTAGCCTAAAAATTCTAGACTGTTCATGTCTTTGACAGTGGGCAAACTTACAAAATCAGCAAGGGATCAAATACTTATTTCCTTCACTGTGTATATATATATACTAACATAATAACAAAGATGATTTTCCGGTAGCACAGGTGAAACTTCCTCACTGAGTTTTATTCCCTCTCAGCAGAAATCCCAGAATTCCTATAAAACATCTGCCAGCTCGTGAATAGGGAGGGTGCACCTCTCCCAATGAATATAATTTACTGTAATGTTTCTGTGACAGGAACCGCTCTCTGAGGCGAGAAGAGGGGAGTTCAATATTTATAATCCCACCAGAGAGTTCATATATCTAGGTGGGAGAAGAAATCCGGGCAGTTTACAACTCACTCCATTACTGCTGACCTTTACACTTCTTGTTTTACATACCCTGGAAACCTACAGGATGACTGAATGGAATAAAACGCAATCCCTGACATCTCTGCCTTCTCATACATATTTACTGGTAATATAACTATAATAAAATGTATGCACCCGTTGGTTCGGAACTCCCGTTAATCCGTTATGTTACAAATGTATACATCAATATTCTAAAAAATTATTATTATTGCCATACATTATATATCACTAAATATCTGCCTCATTTTTTTTATACCAATGCCTGCACAAATAATAAGTGATACCCTCTAAGTGGTGGAAAAAAACATTGTTTCATGATTAGCAAAGAAAATAATTTATAATGTAAGAGGGATAAAATTGTAAAAATGTTCACTATTAGGGCTGATTCAGACGAGCGTTGCGTTTTTGCGCGCGCAAAAAACGCAGCGTTTTGCGCATGTGTCAGCAGCGCGTGGCATGCGTATTTGGACCATGTGTGCGTGTATTACGCGCGTAAGACATGCGTTTTTCCTGCGCGTGTAAAAAACGCACGCAGGTGTTCTGTTTACGCCAGCCTACAAAAAGGCCAAGAATGCAACACCCCTGCTTGATGTGTGCACCTGTGTTTCTGAATTTGTGTGCTTTTGGTGCAACACAGTGTTCAAACGAGTATTTGCAGTTACTTTGTATGCCACACTGCATTGATGCCACCTAGCTCTCTGGCCCGTGTCCTATTAGCATGGATGGTATCCCGGAGGTTTGGCCAACGCCGTAGCATGCTACTGCCACACCGGCGGAGATCAGGTAGGATGTGGGTTCACCCAATAGTGGCACAACACACCTCTAAAGGGCATTTTCATACCCTCTATGCTGACCTCCGTCGTCACCCAGATAAATTTCGCTCCTTTTGGCGCCTCTCTGTGCCTGCCTTTGATATACTGCTGGAGCTGGTTCGGCCTGGAATAGCCTATCAGGACACCAACATGTGACGCTGTATTTCCCCAGAGGAGCGTCTCCTTGTCACCTTACGGTATTTGCTGTTTCTTAATCCAGGTTACACATTGTTTTAGGTGCTTCATGTCCTACCTAACATGTTGGCTTTGTGGTTTCTGTTCCTGATTTCCTGTAGATTTTTTGCGACCGGCAATAGCTACCATTCCCTTCATTTCGAATTCCTTCTTGGAGTGTCCACTATTTCCGACATTGTCCCAGCAACCTGTGTGGTCCTGTGGCGGAGATTGAAGAGCAGCGTGATCCCTCAGCCTACGGCCCAACACTGGCTTAGAATAGCCCAGCAGTTTGAAACCAACACTCAATTTCCCACCTGTATTGGTGCACTGGATGGGAAGCACATCCGTGTCCAAAAACCCCCCCACTCTGGGTCTCGATACTTCAACTACAAGCAGTTTTTTTCCATAGTCTTGCTGGCCTTGTCGGACTGTAATTTGTGCTTTACCATCGTGGACATCGGGTCCTATGGAAGCTCTGCGGATGCCCGCATATTTCGCTCATCCAGAATGGGCCAGCGTCTAATGTCTAACCAACTTGATGTTCCCGAGCCTAGCATCCTCCCTGGCACCAGCGGTCCACCCGTTCCTTATGTTATGATTGCAGATGAGGGTTTTGCCCTCAGCAGACAAGTCATGCGTCCATATGCGCGGAGGGGCATGGATAACCGTAGGCGCATTTTCAATAACCGGCTAGGCAGAGCACGGAAAGTGGTGGAATGCGCCTTTGGCATCATGACCAGCAAGTGGAGGGTCCTGATGACAGCAATGCAAATGTCGCCGTCAAATGTGACATGTGTGATCAAAGCCTGTGTTGGCTGCACAACTTTACCCGCATCCATGATGCCGCTCATGATGGGGAATATATGAGCCCAGGCTGCTCGGCCAGGGCGGCCACCGACATCTGGCCTGCGAGTGCGCCATCAATTTGCTGAGTATTTTGACAGCCAGGCTGGAGATGTACCCTGGCAGAACGTAGCCATTTGAGGTGTGGTGAAGTTAGTATTCTTTTGTCGAACGTCTGTTTATCCCTCTAGTCCTTTTTTGGTTTGGGTGGGGGGGAGGGTTAGGGACTCGCAAAACTTGAGGCCCCTTGACGTGGGTTGCGAGCTTAAAGGTCGGGAGGGGTTTGGAATACCCTTTTTTTAAGCCAACTATTCCCGGACCTAACATCCTCTTGTGTAGACAAAGGATTTCCTGCCCTATTTGTCAGCGCCCCTTTCTGCGTGAGTAAAGGTAGGTATGGGCAAACAATAACTATACTAATAGCACCTCAGTTCCTGGTATTCCAAACCCCTTCTGATCAACGAAGACCTCAACGATGTGGTGGAGAAATGTCATACCGTCCAAACCTCTTACGCCATGGCACCTCATAGCGGTAGAGGCTGTAGAAATCGGTGAGCTATGTAACAGAAGGATTGTCCACACGGGAGTGAAATATATAAAACTTTGGCGTTTATGTTATTTGCACATACACTCCATAACACAAAAAAACAGACGCGGGAGAACATACCCCAACAAAAATTGGCACCAACATGATGCATTGCATAAAGTAACCTGGAAGGATTCCTAGGCTGTCATGGCTTTTTTACATTTGGCCTTAGAACACACGCGCCCCTACAGATTGTGATAGGCATGGGGCGGCGAGGTGTAAGCAGACATATCAGCACCACTATGCTGTCCCCGGGCCTGATGAGGATGTTCCTGCACAGCATAGTGGGGATGATACTGGGTCTGGTAGCCATGAGGCTGCATGGGAGCCTGTAAACTTGGGGCAGGTAGGGAGTATGGAGGGAAGTGACGGACAGGGCCAGCCATTGGGCCAGGGGAGAGGTATCTTGGCCCTGGAGGATATTGCGGCATCTGCGATATGCCAGGGGCAGGTTGTGAGGGCCCTGACAAATGGACCCCCGCGGAGGGCATAAAGACACTACGCCACTGCTCGATAGCTGTGAAGCACCGCCCTGGACTAAGCGGGGGTGTAGCACTGTCGAGTAGCGACAGCATGTTAGATTGCAGCCGCGCCAGCCTATGCACTGGTACCCGGCGCATTAAAGGTGCCATGCTGCGACAAAAAAAGTTGTCCTCATCAGCTGTCCTCATCGTAGTTTTCCTCATCAGCTGCACGCCGCAGGTACTCCAGAACACGCGCGTCCACCTGTGCACCTGCGGGTGGGTTGACAGGGCGTCTGCGGCGGGGTGCTGCATGGCTAGGTGCCACTTGGTCCGGTGGCCCAGCTTCAGGCGCTGAGGCGACCGGGACAGGATCCTCTCTGGTGGGGTCCGGGGTTAGGTTGACCAGGGGAGCGGCGGCTTCGGACGCCTGGTTAGACTCCTCTTCCGACGCGTCAAGAGTGTCGCTAGTTCTAGAATATAGGGGAGACGTCAGTTGAGGAACACTATTTACTGTGCAAACACAAAGCAGCTTTGGCGTATCTGACATTTTTGGGAGGTCACGTTTGCAAAAAGGGACAACAACGAGTACTTACGGTCACATGTCCATTATTTCCCGCAGGAACAACAGCTGCTCATAATAAATATAGCGGCGCTTCCTGGTGCCACCCTCTCCGCTGCGGCCGCCGGAACCATATTCTCTCCGGAACTGGTCCCTTGAACTTCGCCACCGTCTCTTTACATCGTCCACTGTATAAATAATAAAGAACACATCATTCAAGAAACACACCAGATGTTACTGCGCACACAGACAGTGCATATAAACTACTGTACCACACGTCCACACAAGAACACACCTTACTTTCTGATACTATAAAGATGCCACTGAACGGAAACGTTGCCAATGACAGGCATTGATTCAACAGGGACGCAATAGGCAATATGGATGTCATTATACACATATATGTCGACACACATATATACACTCACCAATGCGTTGGCGGTCACGGGTGCGGCTGTCGGCCCACTCCTGCTCGAACAGCGCCTCGGCAATATGCTCCCATGCTGCCTCCTTGACTGTGCGGTCAAGGTATGACTCCGCATGGGTGTTCCATACCTCCGGACGCTCCTGAACTAAAGCGATGAGCTTCGCCACATCCATCTGCCGAGGCATGGCTGCAAGCTGCTTGTGGTGCTGTAGTAAACGGTTTGGCCTCTTTTTGAAAACCTGCTCTCTAAGCTACTTCCTGCTTTTCTGCTGGTTTCAACGAGTTAGTTCAAACTCCTTAGCATAGAGACAACGTGTCCTGCGTGAAAAACGCGCGTTCAGCGCAGGTGCCACCGTATGACATGCGTGATTTTCACGCACCCATTGACTTCAATGGGTGCGTGATGCGCGAAATACGCAGAGATATTGAACTTGTCGCGTTTTGTACGCAGCGAACAAACGCTGCGCAAAAATCACGCACTGTTTGAACTGCCCCATTGACTTCTATTGGGCTGTGCGTGGCGCGCGAAAAAAACGCGCCCTGCACGCACGCAAATCATGCTCGTGTGAATCCCCCCTTAGTAATGGGTTTAGATGACTTTTTTGGAAAAAGGGTATCAATAGTCATATTATTTCTATAGATGATGGGTTCAAGGATGTCTTCTGCTGCTCTGCCTCCTTTCTCTACCTGATGCTTTTTCATTAAAACACTGATAAACTGCAGCTGCATCCACCTCCTCTCCCCTCCTTCCTGTCTTCTATTTACTGTTTTAGGGTCAGTTGACACATTGCATAAATACTGCGTTTTTTTCCGAAACTAATTCTGTTGCGGAAAGGCCGCAGGAAATACAGTAGCAGCAAAGTGGATGAGATAAAAAAAAATCTCATCCACATGCTGCGTAAATACTGAGCGGAAAAAACACTGAGAAATGGACCGGCGGTACAGAACTTTATTCCACAGCATGTCAATTGTATTTGCTGCGGGTTTTCCCCATTGAATTCAATGGGAAGGTAAATTCCACAACAAATAGTAGTTGTTGCGTTTTTTTTCCGGCAGGTTCGCAGAGATTCCGCCACAAAAAATGCAACTCTGCATGAAAAACCCCACTATACTTACCTAGGAGTCTGTGTTTCTTCCTCCAAGCCGGCCTCCTGGGATGTCGCTTCATCCCGTGTGACCGCCGCTGCAGCTAATCACAGGCTAAAGCGGCAGTCACATGGTTGCAACGTCATCCCAGGAGGCCGGCCTGAATTACATCAGAGGCCCAGCCTCCTGGGATGACGCTTCATTCCATGTGACCGACGCTGCAGCCAATCACAGCGGTGTCCTGGGATGAAACGTCAGTTTGGTGCGCTTTTTTGCCCGGAATTCCCTGCGGAGCACAGTGCGGATACGTTGCGTGCTTTTATGCCGCGTATCTGCCCCGTGTGAACACGGCCTTACAGTAGATGGATCTTTTGGTGACTGGAGGTTTTTGGACATTAACAGAAAGTCTGTAAGGAAGGGGAAGTGGAACCACAGGCTACTGGAAAGAAACATAAGGGAACATACAGCTCGTCTGAAAACCATATCAGAGCCTACTGTCAATACCAATTATAGTTACTGTATGAGTACTGATGTATTTACTGCACAGATCCACATAACAGATACGATTTTTCAGTCTCTACTGATTTCTATGTGGAAAAATCAGTATCTGATGTAGCATAGCATGATTTTTCCGTATATGTGCGTACAAAAAAAACCTGTGTAATAATATGGCGGCACATAGAGTCAAGGAAACCTCCATAGGATAACATTACCGGATTCATAATACTAAAGCACAATGTCCGAAATGTTGCTTTGTGACTATCATTATTGGTATTGTATATACCAGAGTCTAGAATATGATGAATTTTAATGTAAGATTTATAATGGACATCCTTCTCGGAGAACGATTCTCCAATTCTTGGAAGTTGTGTATGAACTTTTACTCCTTGAACGTGCACCTGGGAGCGCAACGTAACTAAGGGTTGTGCTGCGATACATTGGAATATGTGTTTATTGATACCAAAACTTTCATTTTTCAATTTCACTGCTTTTCATAAATGTCTTCTCGTGGGGGGATGACGGCTTGATTCTGATTGATTGCTATTTGCTATGGTTACTCATTGTGATATTATAAATTATTCCAGGTGTTCCCTGTGAACCTACACTAATATATTAGGGAATTGCAGAAATAGCAATTTTCTTAGAGAGTCACTCCCTTCTTAATAGGATCACAGCTGTCAGGAACGAGGAATCGGGGATTATTTAGAAAAACTGCCTCGATAGTAAAAGATATAAAATAAATGGGGAAGATGATTTTCCCCTTATTTATAGTGTGTGTGACAATTTTTACTCCAAAAATACCTCCAAATACCAACAGGCCAGACCTTGTATACGATGCAGAAGGGTTTGTCTAAAGTAGTGGTTCCCAATTTGTGGCTCTCCAGCAAAACTACAACTCTCTATCTGTAGTCAAAGGTGGCCGTAATTGCATGCTGGGTGTTGTAGTTTTTTCATAGCTGGCGAACCTTCCAGCAGCTGTTATACCATGCTGGGAGTTGTCGCTTTTTCCACGAGTAAAGAGCCACAGGTTGGCAAGCGCTGATCTAAAGGGCAAAATCTTGCCAACTAAGTATACTGCTGTTCATGGAACATTTCCAACATGGATTTGTTTTGCTTTTTAGATTACTGCTGCCTTTTTATTGCAATGTTCTATATTACATACATCAATGAATAATTTCTTATGGATTTATGTCAATTTAGGCCAACAATAGGAGAGGTGCCCACAGTCTGCCACTCAGTATGTACCATTGAGAGGGTGGGGGCACCGGGGCAGACTGGCACAATATACTAGTAAGTATTTAAAAACAAGCAAACAAGAAAAAAAACCACAATGCTCTGCTCTAAAAAATTTATACAGCCAATCAGATGCTGTGTCAAAGTGGTTGTACCAGACTAAAGATAAACTGAAAGTAAGTGGAATGAATATATAGTGGTAATGAATATATAGTACATAGAATAAAAATTTTTACATTTGCTTATATACAAAGTTTCACTATTACATCTACACGACAATAAGAAACTAGTATTTCCAGGAGGATTGTTCTCTCTTTATTTGGAATTGCTATTTAAACTTTTACCAAGATCTCTTCTCATGATAAGAATCCTCTGAACAGTAAGGTTTTGTTCACACAGCTTATTTTCAGCCGTTTTTCGGGCCGTAAACGTCCTGAAAAACGGCTGAAAAATCGGAAGCAGATTGCCTCCAAACATCTGCCCATTGATTTCAATGGGAAAACGGCGTTCTGTTTTTTACTCGGCCATTTTTCAAAACGGCCGCGTGAAAAAGAAGTGCATGTGACTTCTACAGCTTTTTTGGATCAGTTTTTCATAGACTCTACAGAAAAAGAGCTCCAAAAACGGTAGTTAAAAACACAGCAAAAAACGCGACTTTGATTAAAAAACGTCTGAAAATCAGGAGCTGTTTTGCCTTGAAAACAGCTCCGTATTTTAAGAAGTTTTTTTATTTTGTGTGTGCACATACCCTAATACATTGTTTTAATTAATTCTGCTGCGTATGTCACATTCCAAGAAGAAGAAGCCAAAATAAATAAAAAATATTCATGATATGAATGATCCTTCTGTAATGTATTTAAAAATTTAAATAAACATTAAAAAATATAAAAAAAAACTAGATACACAGAATAGATCCTTCTATGGCTCTATCCATGTATCAGGGGAAAGTACATTCTCTGTACATGTTCAGAAACCTCCTTAGTGGTCAGAAAATCTTTCTAGTGTTAAAAAGTAAATAGTAGCCAGAGAGGAGGGGGATGCAGCTGCAGTATCTATGCCTTAGTGTATCAGTGAGACAGCATGAGAGGGAGAGAGGGGAGAAGCAACAGAGAGGAGACATCTGATTGGCTCAGAGTAAACAGCACAGTTATTACATCATACTAGGAAGAGGCCGCCCCATCATCAAGCATGGAGAGGGAAAGTGTCTCTATCCATCTATCTGTCTATCTATCTATCTATCTATCTATCTATCTATCTATCTATCTATCTATCTATCTATCTATCTATCTATCTATCTATCTATCTATCTATCTATCTATCTATCTATCTATCTATCTGGCTGTCTGTCTGTCTGTCTGTCTGTCTATCATCTATTTCCTCAATAACATTGCTAAACAGTCCCCAAATTACATTACCATATGGTGCACAACTGACAGTGCCATAGACGTGTCATAAAGTGCTTATTATGGTACACACTGCCAAATTTATATACTGTACAGTGCCCACGTAGCAGTGAAATATGTCTTAAAGGGTAACTAAACTTTCAACAAACTTCTGACATGTCATAGTGAATGTCAAAAGTTTTGATCGATGGGGGTCTGAGCACTGAGACCCCCACGATCATTAAAATGAAGCGGTAGAAGTGCTCGGGTGAGTGCTGAGCTGCTTCGTTTCTGATCGGCTTTTCTCAGAAAGCTGATGTAACGGTGTACAGACCCATAGACTTCGTATTGAGTATTGAAAAAAGCCGATCAGAAACCAAGCAGCTCAGCGCTCACCCGAGCGCTTCTGCCACTTTGTTTTAGCGATCGGTAGGGGTCTCAGTGCTTGGACCCTCACCGATCAAAACTTCCGACTTGTCACTATGACATGTCAGAAGTTTGTTGAAAGTTTAGTTACCCTTTACAATGCTCACATACAACCACCACACAGAGAACAAATAACAGGGCCATTCAGTGCCAAAATTAGAAGCTAACTTACCGACATCACCTCTAACCTACGGTATAATGGTTCTCCCCCTGGTGGTCACCATTGACACAATTTCTTACTCCTTTATGCAAATTCGACCCACTGCTTTCCTCTAGCGGTGGCCTCACTTGCGCAATGATATCCTCTCCGTCGTCAGTAGAGGATGTTGGTGTCTTGTGAACACGCTTATACGCGCATGCGCATTATATGCCGGCTCGGCCACCTGCATCATGCAGGTGGATGCATCAGCAGTCGGCTCCAGGTCCTGCCTACTAGGTAAGTGTTCACACAGGGGGGATGGGTTGCCGCAAAGGGGATGTAGCTTATCGCGAGGAGGGGCCTTGGTGCCGCGAGGGGGGTGGCTTTCCGTGAGGAGGGAAAGGGGATTCCCGCAAAGGGTGGTGGGGGTTTCCCTGGAGGAGGGGCGGGGGTGCCGTGAAATACAAAGTGGCACTATAAAACTATATAAAAGGGAATTATTTGTTTTCCTTATTTTATTTTTTGCTATGTACGCACTGTTTTATATAAGTAACTAGCTTTTATACCCGGCGTTGCTCGGGAGGTTGACTTACGGTATAGATATAGTAAAAGCTCACTATTTAAAAACCTCTCAGTATGAATTTAATTGCTAGGGAGTGTCAATAATGTTATTGGAGGAAAAAAGAAATGAAATGAAGGAATATATTCATTATAGATTTATATAGTGTTGATTTAGGACTGCATGTTTCTATTCCAACGCTTGACTCAAATAAGTTGAGTCGCTTCTCCCCTTATGGAAACCTACCCTTTACTCAAAGCTGACACTGAAACAGAGTTGGATTTTAATGGCCACAGCAGCCGTTTATTATTTAAATAACAAGGAATTTTAAATACCATAAATTTTTGAATCCCCAAAAAGGAATTCTTCATAACATTAAATAACCAACTGCGACCCTATCAGGGTCATAACATTATTAAACAACCAGAATGACAGGGGCAAGTCCTTGAAACCACCGATATTTAATTTTGGTCATCTGCCCACCAATACCTTACCCCCAGCCGTAACCCGGCCCGGGGGCACCAATTACCTTTTGCAGATGACCACCATATATAACACAGCCTTCAAAAAGGGTTAACACCCTAAGAAGCCGACCAATTCGGGGTGCATCCCGTGATGCATTCCCCCCACCACTTTTTACGACCTACTTCAAGGACTCCCCCCCGCAGCTACAATGACAGAGTAACCTGGCCAAAGACATACATCATCAGTAAAATAAACTTCTGGCCGGGAAAAACAACCACCCGCAGCAACCTTTTGCTGCAGTGCACCAATCCACTCCAGGGCGGGTGGGCGGGAACATGTTCTTGATTCTGTGTAATGGCGAAGAAAGGGAAGAAAACTACAGGAAACAGATACATCCCCCTCAATCCCCACCCCTAATCCCACAAACCCTCCTACTATCCCTATCCTTAACTTCCCATAGGCCAACCAACTCCATGTCCCTCCCATCTATTTTAAGTCATGGAGGCCTCCCCTTATTTTATTTTTTCGTCTGCAATAAGGCCTCTTCTTTCTTGTAAACAATGTTTTTTGTCTTTTGATCCGGTGCCAAGATGTACAGATTCTTTCCAGTGCTCCTCTGGAGCAAGCAACATATAGTTGCCCATGGGAAAAACAGGGACTTTGAAGGTGTATTCCTGCCACTTTCAGGGCTTGACCTTGAGCCTTGTTAATTGTCATTGCGAAGGCTAGGCGTTCCGGGAACTGTTGCTGCTTGAACTCGAAAGGAACATCATTTGGAGCGAGGGGAATGCCAGGAATAAAGACAACTTCCCCCTTGGCACATCCTGGTAGTATGGTGGCCTCGATGACGTCATCCATTTTAAACCAATGAAAAATCGGGCTTCAAACAAACGAACTTTCGAAAATATATATAAGATACATTGCGATTTATTATTTTGAGTTCTTGTGAGTACCCCTCATCTTTGCGGAATCGTATCATTTTCTGAAAGTTGCTATATTATATAACTTTGGAAACTAATAAAAAAAAATTATAATAAAAAAGAATAATAATATTATCCATAGCGGTTTAGGGTTTTATATAGGATATAGCCCAGGAGGATCATTTACTGTGGCTGTGGGTTCTTCTCTAGGTAATTTGACCCAAGCTATCACGGCCCCAACCCATCTTGGCCTCATTCCTCATTTTAATAAATGGTGAGAATCTGTGCAGTGATCCCATCACCACAGGCCCTACAATATAAGCCTACATTATTTTTTGGAATTAAGGTGGTATTACACAGCCCTACGGGGGCCGTGTAAACGAGTGGCGATCAACAAGACAGTTCGTTGATCGGTGCTCGTTTGCTCCTGTCACACGCGAGCTATGTATGGGGACGAGCGCTCGTTATAGCGTTTGCTCGTTCATCTGCTGATCTCTGCCCTGTTTACACAGGGCAATTATCAGGAACGAGCGTTCTGTGAACACTCGTTGGCCCGATAATTGGCCTGTGTAAAAGGGCCTTTACTCCAAGAATCATGGGGGGGATAAGCACCCCTGGTGGGGCAGAGTGTGGTAGTGTGAGTGCCCCATTTTAATCTTTGCATACCACTAGTATGCTCTTGTCTCCCAGATACTAGAACCCTCCAATGATTTCATAAGGTGATGAAAACCAGACAAGAACATCAGATTATAATCCAACAGTTGATATTTATTTGTCTACATCATTCGCAATATTTAGACTCAGCATTGTTTGGGAATGGCGCATGCTAGAGCAGAAATGTTACTCTGCGGATGATTTGCTGACATCCGCCATGCCTGGTTTGCGGAATCCAGGGGCGTAACTAGGAAAGACTGGGCCCTATAGCAAGCTTTTGACTGGGACCCCCCTCCGCTGGGTATCACACAAACCCCCCCTTGTTGATAGTGCCTCCCTATAGATTCCACCACACAGTGCCCCCCTAAAATAGCGCCATACACAGCCCCCTGTAGATAGCGCCATACACAGCACCTGTAGATAACACCTTACAGCCCCCCTGTAGATAACGTCTTACAGCCCCAAATCCACCCTGTAGATAACGCCATACAGACCCCCCCCTGTAGATAACGCCATACAGAGTCCCCCTGTAGATAATGCCATACAGACACCCCCTGTAGATAACGCCATACAGAAACACCCCTGTAGATAACGCCATACAGACACCCCTGTAGAAAACGCCATATCCCCCCCCCCCCAAAAAAAAAACGCCCTATAGTTTGTCCTACAAAAGAGATGTATCCCCTATCCACAGGATAAGGAGAACGGGGGACCGAAAGTCCCCTTTAGTTCTTCCATGACAAACCTGGGACTTCCGGCGTCTGCGCAGTTCAATAAAAATGAAAGGAGCGCTGGTCACGCATGCACACAAGCGCGACCGGTGCACAAGTCATTTCTATGGAGCTGCAGACAGACCCCGGAAGTCCGAGGTTTGTCATGGAGAACTTTGGAGGACTTTCGGTCCCCCGTTCTCCTTATCGCTGGGCGTCCCAGCGATCCCACATGTATCCCCTATCCTGTGGATAGGGGATGCATGTCTTTTGTAGGAACAAGCCCTTCAGTGGTGTCGCGCTGTAGCAGCCATAGCGGCTGCCAGCGGAGCCTCCGGCCATGGGGGGGGGGCTCGTGCCGGCGGGTGGCACGGGCCCCCTCATGCTGCGGGTCCCGTAGCAGCCGCTACGGCTGCTATAGCGGTAGTTACGCCACTGGCGGAAACCATAGGGACACACTTTTGCAACCATCCTGATATATTTTTGGTGAATTTTATTCCTATTCTTTGTAGTGGGGTCTTCATCACTCATTATTATGGCAGTATTGCTTGCGCCAATTGGAGCAACCCAGTGTGGCGACAATGTTGGGGATAAACTGTTATATCCAGGGTTTTTGCAGGTTCAGGTTTTGCTCATCTCCTTTTCAGGACGAAGGTACAGAAATAAGGTCTGCTCACTTTCTCGCAGATGCAACGTGTATCAGTTATTAAAATGTCTTAGATAGCAAACTGCAACATTCCTGCTGACATATGGAGAGAATTAAAGGATTAATGTGGCATTTGAATTTATGTAATATGTCAATTTGCCAGAGATTTTTATTTATTGTTTCTACCTCCTCACTGAATCAATGAATCATAAAATACGTCTTTATCCCAATAATTATATACATATATTGAAAAAACTTGTTTGTCTTGGAGAAAGAGACAAAAAGTGAAGAAGATACATACGGATTTTCTTTCCGGTATGTTATTCTGCCACCTATGGGTTATACTGGAGACTGCAAGACTTCCTGTTTAAAATTGTTTTTGGAAAATGAATGCAGTTTATGATAGTCCTAAGATTCTGATAACCCCATAATTTTTTCTGAAATAGAACTGAAAATGAATCTGAAGGACTGAGAAATAGCCTTTTATGTCTCCTCTGATAAAACAAAATATATAAAGGGCCAGCAGCATACTTCGTGTTAGTTATAATTTCATAAACCTTTCTATGACCGTCTAGTAAGTTTGAATATTTGATAATCTGTCACCTATCTTTTAATGGTGGATTAAATAAATTTTCATTCCATAAAAATTGACCTGTCATCTCCCCTGACCTGTCCATTCTAATAAATACTTGTACCCATGAAATAACAATTCTGGAACATATTTTCTTAGAATTCTGCGTTGTGCCGTTCCTCTGTTATTCCTCCTAGAAATATATGAATAAATTAACAACTGGGTGTTACCATTTCCCTTGTCAAAGGGGCGTGTCCCTACACAGTCTCACTCTGTCAGTACTGATTGGACAGTGTCAGTCTATGTAGGGACACGCCTCCCCACTGCTAATACCCAGGTGTCACTTTATGCATGAATTTCTAGGAGGAATAAAAGTTGAACAGCACAATGTAGAGTTATAAAAAAAAATTGTTATTTCATGCGGAATACAATTATTTACTAAAACGGATATGTCAGGAGAGGTGACAGGTCCTATTCAAAGGGGTGGCCACTTAATTTTAAAAGTGGCCAGGTCAACATATCATACACATTAACAGCACTTGCACGCATATGTATTAAAAAATTCCTGATTCGGACCCGTTTGTGGCTCCGTTGTACTTTCTGTTTGGTAGACAGGCCTTTAACCTGCCCCCACGTAACTATAAGGGTATGTGCACACACACTAATTACGTCCGTAATTGACGGACGTATTTCGGCCGCAAGTAGTGGACCGAACACAGTGCAGGGAGCCGGGCTCCTAGCATCATACTTATGTACGATGCTAGGAGTCCCTGCCTCTCCGTGGAACTACTGTCCCGTACTGAAAACATGATTACAGTACGTGACAGTTGTCCTGCAGCGAGGCAGGGACTCCTAGCATCGTACATAAGTATGATGCTAGGAGCCCGGCTCCCTGCACTGTGTTCAGTCCGGTACTTGCGGCCGAAATACGTCCGTCAATTACGGACGTAATTAGTGTGTGTGCACATACCCCAAGACGTCATGCTGTGGGTCAACACAATGCTGTCTCTCCAAGTCTCCCTACACCGCATAGCCGGACTTCTGCCATGTACTTCTTTACATCTAACCAATATATAAACTGTATAAACATTTCTTACTTTCCTGGTGCACAGCACGTACTTTATCAGATATCATAGGATAGAAAGTAGTGCATGCTATAATAGTGGCATCTGCGCCCATAAACTATTATGTGATCCATTTAATGTGTGAACTTTCATGGCCTTTTCCTGGCATATACATTAAAAGGATCCCGCAATAGTCTATGGGTGGCAAATGCCGCTGTAAGGCACCCGTCACCCATAAACTCTTATGGCATCTGTTACCGTATAGGTCATGAAAAGCCAATAAAAAGCTCATGATATAAGTTCTAAGCTATGTGTTTAAAGTATGCCTATGCCGTATGCCATACAGTGCTATACACCACCTATAGGCTCCCATGTTAAACAAAAACATACTTTTTTTTGCAGGATCCTATTGTTTGGAATAGCCTAGTCTACTATGTTATTCAATATCTCAAAAATGTAAATAAAAATGGTATAGCGACATATACCAGCCCGACGGAGACCAAAAGGACACTCTTTGGCTTCCGTCAGCTAATGGGGACGTTTAAGGCCCTTTTACACGGGCCTATTATCGGGCAAACGCTGGTTCATCTGCTGATCGTATAGTTTTAAAAATGAAAAATATTATTGTTGTCGGCAGCACATCTCGGTGTGTAAACAGGGACGTGCGTTGCCGACATGATAATAATGTATGGGGACGAGCGATTGTAGAAATGAGTGCTCGTGCCCATACTAGCTCCTTGTGAAAGGAGCAAACGAGCGCCAATCAACGAGCTGTCCTGTTGATCGGCGCTCGTTTACATGGCCCAAGACCTTTGGTGTGTACGTCTGGAGTTTTCCTGATGTACACGCTAAATGTGCGTCACAAACTTTGATGTGAACAGGGCCTATGATGAAAGGTATCGCAGGGCGGCAGTCTCATGTCTTATCTTGTTTATATTAGATAAGAGTAGGATTGCTGGTAAGAAAAACAGAAGTCAGGAGCCTCCTGATCTTGTAGCTATTGCTATTCAGCAGCTCAAGGCTCAGATTACACTGCAGTTCCTCCTGGCAGTGTAAGAGAAGCTTGTGTGAAAAAGAAAACAAAAAGAGGTACCGGCGCTTCTCGAAAGTTATATTGTCAGGAAAATATAGGCGGTAGACTGTACATCAGATGGTTGCCAGGTTTGCGCACGTTTTTGGATTGTGCTGGTTCATCGGCACAACTCAATTTTATTGTATTTTGAGTCTCAGACTCGATATTTGACGTCAGGTAACGACCTCACAGTGTTTCCCATTGTTCAAAGAATTGTGACTAGATTAGAAAAATAATCCTTAGCTGGCGCTGCTGTTTTTGGAATGGATTTAGTATTATCCCCACTGAACATGACTGCTCCGGGAAACATTAATACTTTATTTATTTTGTAACTTCAATGTGTTTCGACCCTGTGTTATGGTCTTCATCAGGCATATAAAAATAGTGTCAAACAGCATACAAACAGTATACATACAGTGAAGGAAATAAGTATTTGATCCCTTGCTGATTTTGTAAGTTTGCCCACTGTCAAAGTCATGAACAGTCTAGAATTTTTAGGCTAGGTTAATTTTACCAGTGAGAGATAGATTATAAAAAAAACAAACCATTAAGAGTTCAGCCTCCTCCAGACCAGTTACACGCTCCAAATCAACTTGGTGCCTGCATTAAAGACAGCTCTTACATGGTCACCTGTATAAAAGACTCCTGTCCACAGACTCAATGAATCAGTCTGACTCTAACCTCTACAACATGGGCAAGACCAAAGAGCTTTCTAAGGATGTCAGGGACAAGATCATAGACCTGCACAAGGCTGGAATGGGCTACAAAACCATAAGTAAGACGCTGGGTGAGAAGGAGACAACTGTTGGTGCAATAGTAAGAACATGGAAGACATACAAAATGACTGTCAACCGACATCGATCTGGGGCTCCATGCAAAATCTCACCTCGTGGGGTATCCTTGATCCTGAGGAAGGTGAGAGCTCAGCCGAAAACTACACGCGGGGGAACTTGTTAATGATCTCAAGGCAGCTGGGACCACAGTCACCAAGAAAACCATTGGTTACACATTACGCCGTACTGGATTAAAATCCTGCAGTGCCCGCAAGGTCCCCCTGCTCAAGAAGGCACATGTACAGGCCCGTCTGAAGTTTGCAAATGAACATCTGGATGATTCTGAGAGTGATTGGGAGAAGGTGCTGTGGTCAGATGAGACTAAAATTTAGCTCTTTGGCATTAACTCAACTCGCCGTGTTTGGAGGAAGAGCAATGCTGCCTATGACCCAAAGAACACCGTCCCCACTGTCAAGCATGGGGGTGGAAACATTATGTTTTGGGGGTGTTTCTCTGCTAAGGGCACAGGACTACTTCACCGCATCAATGGGAGAATGGATGGAGCCATGTACCGTCAAATCCTGAGTGACAACCTCCTTCCCTCCACCAGGACATTAAAAATGGCTCGTGGCTGGGTCTTCAAGCACGACAATGACCCGAAACATACAGCCAAGGCAACAAAGGAGTGGCTCAAAAAGAAGCACATTAAGGTCATGGAGTGGCCTAGCCAGTCTCCAGACCTTAATCCCATCGAAAACTTATGGAGGGAGCTGAAGATCCGAGTTGCCAAGCGACAGCCTCGAAATCTTAATGATTTACAGATGATCTGCAAAGAGGAGTGGGCCAAAATTCCATCTAACATGTGTGCAAACCTCATCATCAACTACAAAAAACGTCTGACTGCTGTGCTTGCCAACAAGGGTTTTGCCACCGAGTATTAAGTCTTGTTTGCCAAAGGGATCAAATACTTATTTCTCTGTGCACAATGCAAATAAATATATATAATTTTGACTATGTGATTTTCTTTTTTTTTTTTTTTATATAATCTATCTCTCACTGGTAAAATTAACCTAGCCTAAAAATTCTAGACTGTTCATGTCTTTGACAGTAGGCAAACTTACAAAATTAGCAAGGGATCAAATACTTATTTCCTTCACTGTATATACATAAGGTTCATTGATGACGTAGCTACATCATCATTGATCCTTGTGTATATACTGTATGTATACTGTGTATACTGCACTCACAAGAAAGTGCTGAAAAGGAGGGCTAGGGGGGCCGTGGAGAACTGTTGGCAAAAAGCGGCTGACCAGCTATTTCCCCCTGCATCGCCATCTACAGGAGAAATGTAGTATTACATGACGGCCCGAGTGAGAATTGATCTTTGTTAGCATCACTCCGCTCTGGTTAATAGAGGTGGGGGGGAGGGGGGTTCCCAAGCAAGGGGCCCTTTTTCTATGACATCCATGTATACTAATAGGGCAAAAGGAATGGGGTTCTCGTTGTGAGACATCATCCTTAGCTTCTTGGCGCCACGTGCTGTACATTTACAGTGCTGAAATCCTGCGTTAAGAACCGTTGATGACACTGATGACAGCCATCAGCCAATATTAGAGATAACTCTGATGCTGCGGTCAATACTGAGGGGTTCCCATTGACTCCCCATCGCCAACCTCGGTGACATGATTACCTGGGAAAATGGTTAAATATGGCAGCCGGAGGTATAAGCCAGGGTAGTTTACACAGCGTTATTTTTCCAAGTTTTGTGCTGCGTTTCCTTTTTTTGTCGTTAAATCTAATGCAAAAATCTCAGCAAAAAATGCTCCAAACGAGCACCATGGGTTTTTTCTGCCAACCCATTGATTTCAATGGAAGGTCAGAGGTGGAATTTATTCAAAGAAAGAGCATGCTGCTTTTTGTTCCGTGATCAGCCAAAAGCCGCCCGGGAAAAAAGCCTCTGCCTCCCATTGAAAACAATGCGGGACAATTTGGGGTGTTTCTTGGTGCTGATTCTGACACCGTTTCCGCATAAAAAAATGCTATGTGAACTAGTCCTAAGAAAGGCCCCATGGCTGCCACATGTAGTTGCCTATTAGGCCACAGAATATTTTTTATACATTATTTATACTGCATAAAAAAAATATATATTTTTTGCATTGACCCCCCCCCAAAAAATTATAAAATAAGGTATATATATATCCCAAAATGGTGCTGTTAAATAATGCAACTCATCCAGCAAAAAACAAGCCCCCAGATACATTATGTTTGTATATAAAAAAAAAAAAATTAATTATCCTCAAGGTGAGGCCTGCAGAGAGAGTTGGGTCAATGTTCATTGGAGACAATGTGATCTTAGGCTTCGTTCACATCTTCATCAGGGCTCCGTTCATGGGTTTCGTCTGAGCTTTCCGTCAGGGGAACCCATGACCGAAATCCAAACTGAAACAAACGGAAACCTTAGGTTTCTGTTTTCATCAACATTGATTTCAATGGTGACGGATCCGGTGCAAATGGTTTCCGTTTGTCCCCATTGTGCAAGGGTTCCGTAGTCTTGACGGAATGAATAGCGCAGTCGACTACGGTATTGATTCTGTCAAAACTACGGAACTCTTGCACAACTGTGACCTATGGTTTCTGTTTGTTTCAGTTTGGATTCCGTTCATGGTTTCCCCTACGGAATGCTCAGATGGAACCCATGAACGGAGTCCCGGCGCAAATGTGAACGAAACCTAGTGTATTTATGGTTTACGGCAAGGGTCAGCAACCTTCGGCACTCCAGCTGTTAAAAAACTACAATTCCCAGCATGCCCTGACAGCAATTAGCTGGAATAATAAAACCTTTGACTGTCAGGGCATGCTGGGAGTTTTAGCTTTCCAACAGCTGGAGTGCTGAAGGTTGCTAACCCCTGGTTTATGGGATAAAACCAGGGTGTCCATAAGATTGCCATGACCGCATGAAAATTTCCTTGACTAATTTGATGTTATTATTGAAAGCACTCAATAAGTTGCAGGAGATTTTCAATAATAACTTGTCGGGCATTGCCGAGCAGATCTGTCAGAAGATTATAGCCTGCTGTACCGCCAATGGTGAGTCAAAGGCCTCCAGACTAGATCTTATCACGAAACAGCTTGTGGCTGATGCCTTCTGAGGGAATTATTGGATTACTCTTGTATTTATAGAAATCGATTTAGTTAAGTGCTAAATGATATTAATGAATTGCCATTTATTGAGAAAGTACCGTGGTTACTGCTACAGGGCTTGCTGTCTGTGGGGCCAAGGGCCACTTTGACCCATCAAGGCCCAGCATACCTTGCATATACCTTGTTTACCAGGTGCTCAAGCAGATATAACAGCTAGGCTGCAAACCACAGGTTTCAGATAGACCAATATTTGGGGAAGCCAGAGGGGTTTTTGCGTGGAATCTGTTTTGGGGCCTATCATAGTGTAATCCATCTATAGCTAAGCTTTCCTTCGATTGTGGCAAAAAGTCACTTTGCTGCCCTAATCCGTTATCTAAATACTCTGGCCAAGGCAGAGTGTCTTGATTGGCACCCAGCAGCTAGGGTACATGCTCCGTCAGCCCCTTCCTAGCTTTGCCCCTACAGGGGCAGGTATTAGCAGGTGTTGGCTTTGCTGCTCCTGCCCATTTATTTGCAGTGCTGAATGGCATAGTGGGTTATTTGGTACCATAAAGAAAAAAAAATAATGTATCTACATATATGAATTTCAAACAGAAGCCAAATGATGCTGTTTTTGGATATTTTTGTATATATTATTATCCCATTGAAATGTATGGAAATGTTATAGTGTATATTTCTATATGACAGTATTGTCTGCGTGTGTCAATACAAAGAGGTCACATTGTTTGCACACAAGTCTGACATATCTGGGAGGACCTGTTCGGTAACATTTGTCCCTCTGCTGTTCGGTCCCTGGCTGCATTGTGATTCAATGATGTAAATTGGGGTTTCCAGCTTCTTTAACCACTGTGGAAGCTGGATGTATAATAGACTGTAGATACGGAAGATAAAATAACAGTACAATATTCCATGTACGTCATTTAAGGAAGAGTAGAGATGTGACCGGATGATTTTGTTAAGGAAATATTTAAGAATTTTACACTTCCTGTTTATACCCAGCCATATTTCATTCATAATTGTGTAATCCGAGTTCCTATGCTCGACAGCACGTGTGAAGGCCATGGGAAAAGCTTGGCTCATAGCCAAGAGAATCACTAAGGCTAAGTCTATGGGAATGAGATGGTTCTGTCACAATGCTATAAAAAGGTGGCTATAGATTTGGGATAAATATCAGCCACAAAGGCCGATTACAACTGTTTCCCCCAAGTATTGCTCATGAACTGGTTGTTTATGCAAACAATTGGTATCCAACAGACAATTTCTCAAAATTCTGTTGTGCTTGATTTTTTTGGTTGGTAGTCGATTTAATGTTGTAAAAGGTTTTTATTTTTATTTTGCTAACTTCTGCATATGACTATATATGACCTTGCATTAGTATATAGAATAGTTTGTTAAAAGGAATCAGGATTTAGTTTTTTCAGCTTTCCTGTGTAGACTAGGTCAGAGTCAGCAGAGTCATCATGACAGCTCTATTGTACTACTGGAGGCCTAAATAAGTCAGGATAACAACTTTTTACACTATACATACAGGTATGGTTCTGTATGTAGTTTCTCTGCTACTTCCCAGTCTCTGGGGGAGGGGGCATTATTGCATCTCTTTCTATAGAATGTGTTATTCTATGGATATTTTTCTGTCTATTATCCCATTAATTGCAGCTACCTTGAAGCACACACATGCTAATGCACTGTCTATACAGATGCAAGAAGGATGTGTATGCCTCAAAAATGGCCACCACTAGGGATGTCTTTAAAAATAAAAAATAAATAGCTACATTTAAAAAAAAAGTAATACATTCATTGCTTCTTTTTTTACAGATTTACATCTAATTAATGGAATTAGTGATGTACATAGAAGAGAGGGAGCCCCTTTTTAAAAAATCAAAATGCCCCCCAATAAGGCACCAGGCTTTGCTGTTCATAACAAAAGAGCCTGCTGTTTGTTTTCTCCCTCCACAATTTCCATAATCCTTGGTCCAGTTCCTTACCCCCTGTGTCCTAACAGTGTAGTTCAGAAGAAGAGAGTCATACACAGGTTCTCACCACCCAATAGCAAAGGGAATATGACCAACAAGGGCTTCACCTGTCTCTCCATGGGCCCCATAGTAGCCAATGCGCTGGTATGTACTCCCTTCAATTAATCTAAAATTAAATTCACCTTACAATCCCATTTAAATTGACCATAGACATTAGGTAACTTTAGACCACATGATGATTTGGCCTACAGCTATCTCACCCCCATTTCTCACTTGAGGTCCTCTTACAAGGCCCGATATAAGCCATGAAAACGAGTGCCGATCAACAAGGCAGCTCGTTGATCGACGCTCGTTTGCTCCTTTCAAAAGGAGGAATGATCAGTAATGTATCGGGACGAGCTCGTGCCAAAACATTTCTCTCAAGGGAGATGTGCTGCCGTCAACGATTTCTATCAAGGGAGATGTGCTGCCGTAAACGATAATATTGGGATCGGGAATGAGCTTGATTATTGGCCTGCGTAAAAGGGCCCTTAGGCTTCGTTCACGTCTGCCTCAGGGTCAGAGTCGACTATGGTATTGATTCCGTCAAAATGACGGAAACCTTGCACAACTGAGACAAACCGAAACCATTTGCAACGGATCCGTCACCATTGAAATCAATGGTGATGCAAACGGAAACCTATAGTACCCCGTTTGTCTCAGTCAGGGTCCCGTTCTGACGGGAAGCTCCATCGGACGAGACCCTGACGCAGATGTGAAAGAAGCCTAAGGGCCCATTTACACTGGGCGACTATCGGGCAGACAAGCGTTCATAGAATAATGCCCTGTGTAAACAGGGCAGCGATAAGCAGATGAATGTATTGTTTTAAAAAAGTAAAATATTATCGTTGTCGGCAGCACATCTCAGGGAGACGAGCTGCCGACATGATAATAACGTATGGGGACGAGCGATCGGAGTAACGACCGCACGTCCCCAACCATAGCGCCATGTGACAGGAGCAAACGAGTACCGATCAACGATGTCTCATTGATTGGCGCTCGCTGCACCGGCCAAATATCGGCAGGTGTAAAAGGCCCTTTAGTTGAATGTACATGTTTTTTTAATAGAAATAAGCAGCTACCAGACACAAATAAATTTGGTGCATCTCTCCATGTGTTAGAAAGTCAAATCTATGCTAGCTATGAGCTGGCATAGATTTTCACTTTAATTTACGCCAATTTCTAGTGTAAATTATAGTAATTTTGTTGAGCTGTGAGTGGCCCTGCCCCACCTGCTAAACCCCGTCCACATTTTTAAGGTGGTGTAGAAAATAAAACTTCGCAAAATGCGAGCTTTTGTGAAAATGAAACTTTTCTACGTAAATTGTTCGATTGTTTCCCCTTTTTTGTTTACACATACAATGAGTTGTCTGAAGGCACCAATGGACATTATATTAGTGGTTCCAATTGGAATTGCAAAATCTGATCTCTATGGTCAGCCTACTCAATGAGTTTCACAAATTCCAAAGATTGCACCCAGAATTGCCAAATCATGGTTGTGTGTATAAAGTCATTTATAAATTATAACCATACAAAAAGTTGCATAACTGTACATTTTATTGCTTTTATTACAACAATAATAAAAACAACAACAACAACAACAACATAGCACAAAGTTGAACAAAATTGCAAATTTTTAACATTTGATTTGAAATATTGTATATAAATTCAATAAATTTTCTGCAAAAATGTTCTTTATATCTTCATAAATTATAGAGCACAGCTCTGTTTTACATATTTTTTACATATATTAAATAGAAAATAACCTTATCAGGGAATAATCTCAAATGGAACATTAAGCATATTAGTACCTAATATAAGAAGTATCTGCTAGTTTCATGAGTATGAAGGGCAAACCAAAAGGTTTCTCGGCTCTATATAAGAAGACCATAAACTGCGTGTGATATTTTGGGGGCCTTGCTACAGATTTTTTATTGGGTCCCAGAAGCTTTATGTTAAGCTTCTAGGCAGACTTTTTTGGACAAAGCATGGGGGAGGGGGGGGGGGGACACGACCAACAGCAATAAGAGCCTATGAAGAGACAGGAAGAGGATCTCAGTTTATTAAGACCTCATGCTCACGACCGCATTGGTTTTGCGGTCTGCAAAACCACGGATCCATTGCGGTCCATCATACTGCAAAAAACCTTTGTTGTTCATCCGTGTGTCATCAGGACTCACGGATGAACAACAATTCACCAGTATTGGTGAATCCGCAAATCCGAACCGTAAAATTTATTGTTCTGAGTTTTTGTGGTCCGGGTCTGCGCCCCACCCCCACATGAATCCGTGTAAACCACGGTTGTGTGCATGGGCCATAGAAATGAATGGGTCCGCAATTTACCCGAAAAAATGCGGATAAATTGCGGCTGCAAAGGCACGGTTGTATACATGAGGCCTAAAAGAGTGCAGCCCAAAAAGACAGTCATGCAGCCAACACTGAGGAAAATAAATCACAGGTAAGCATCACCCTAGTAGCCCAGGCAACTACCCTGCAGTACTAGATACTGGGGTCATCAGTGAAAGTTGTGATGGTGAATAAGTCTACATTATATATTAAAACGTAATGTGCTTAATGTACACTAAGATCATTCAAAAATAAAAAGATTAAATAGGATATATGTTTTGTGCAATGGGTTAATACAAAATTCATAGATAAAGTGCAAACCTGCTGTATTTTTGGTGAAATATTGGACCCATTTGCTCATGTGTGTATATGGCCTAGAGGTAAAAAGTTGGAATTTAAAAAATAAATAATGAAAAGTTGGAATTTAAAAAAGAAATAAAAATATGAACATGTATTACGACACGAGAAAATACAAAATCCATGTAACCATGTAACCATGCAATGGCAACTGGTCAAGAACATAATAGGTAGTTATGTGATAAAATCCACATAAAATCCAGGATATGAAGTAGTCTGTGTACAGTTGATTATCTGTGTATCACATTTATAGGTTATTATTACTTTATGTTATTGTTGTTTACGTTGCTTTTTTGCTTTTCTTGCCCTTTTTCTTTTTCTTCTTCTTGTTGTCATTGTCCTGTTTGTGCTTCTTCGTGTGTTCTTTCTCCCTATGAATTAAAGGTAGAATATATGTAATAGTCAGCCTACTTTATACTGTACATATACAGGCACATCTAGACATGCACAGATACAGATAATATTACTCTATTTTCCTAAGTCAGCTCCCAATAACATATTTCAGGGACAGATATATTGCAAATGCAGTCTAAGGCCTTATTCAGATGAACGTGGGGAAACTCGGACGTGAAAAATGTGAAGTTTTTTACGTTCGAGGTGACCCCGTGCGGGTTCCGTTTTCACGAATCCCCATAGAATTGAGTTTATGGAGGGATCCATGAAAACGAAACAAAATAGGACATTTTCTATTTCTAAACAACGGCCGTGTGAACGGCCACATTGATATACATGCGTCCGTGTGACAGCTGTTGTTTTAACGGTTGTCACACGGACGTACTCTACGTTTGTCTGAATTCGGACTAAGTGTAAGGATGCCCGCTTTCATGTTTATTAAAGGGATTACATCAAAGACAACTTTGCCTATCGGGGCCATAATGACTATGAGCCAGATTGGAGGACAGCTAAGGGGCTAATTACATCTATGTTGGAGGCTTCGTTAGGCTGGGTTCACACGTGGCGGAATTTCACTTAAATTCCGCTGCGGACACTCCGCAGCGTTAATCCGCAGCGGAGCCGTTTGTCCATTGACTTACACTTTAATTTAGCAGTGTTCGTTTAGACGAGGCGTAAATTTCCGCTGCGGAGCATAGGCTGCGGAGCGGAATTTGGTGTCCGCAGCATGCTCTGTCTGTTGCGGAGCAGTGGCGGACTCATGGCGGAATTTCTCCATTGACTTCAATGGAGAGTCAAAATTCCGCAATGAAGTCCGCAGATCTTATGTGTGCTGCGGAGCGTATTGATTTTACTACCATGACATTTCTTCATTCTGGCTGGACCTATGTATTTCTAGGTCTACAGCCAGACTGAGGAAGTCAATGGGGCTCCCGTAATGACGGGAGCGTTGCTAGGAGACGTCTGTAAATAGTCACTGTCCAGGGTGCTGAAAGAGTTAAGCGATCGGCAGTAACTGTTTCTGCACCCGGGACAGTGACTACCGATCTCAATATACATGTATCTGTAAAAAAATATATAAGTTCATACTTACCGAGAACTCCCTGCGTCTGTCTCCAGTCCGGCCTCCCAGGATGACGTTTCAGTCTAAGTGACGGCTGCAGCCAATCACAGGCCAAGCACAGGCTGCAGCGGTCACATGGACTGGCGCGTCATCCAGGGAGGTCGGGCCGGATGCCGAAAGAGGGACGCGTCACCAAGACAACGGCCGGTAAGTATGAAAATCGTTTACTTTCACTAGGGAAAGTGCTGTCCCTTCTCTCTATCCTGCACTGATAGGGAGAAGGGAAGCACTTTTCCCGCAGTCCGCAGCAGCTAGTCCGCATCAATGTACTGCACATTTTGTGCAGATCCGCAGCAGAATCTGCAACGCAGATTCTGTGCGGCATTGATGCGGACAGTTGCGGAGGAAATCCGCCACGTGTGGTCATGCCCTTAGGGTCTTCCGTCGCAGATTTGACAGAAATTATCAGAAACAATAGCGCAGCATGCTGCGCTATTGTTTCCAGTGAGGCGACGGACACCCCGACGGAAAGACGACAGAACCCATTAAAGTCAATGGGTTGCTTCGGCCGTCGATGGTGTCCTTGTTGCAACTAAACCGCTGCGTCCGGCATTCCCTTATAATGTTACTCTGATGGAGCAGAACAATGGAATGCCCCGATGCAGATGTGAACAGGGCCTAACAAACAGCGTCTCTTGTGGACTCGATCTGTCCATGAATTATTTGGACGGCTATTCATCTTCACTTTAAAAATCACACCTCTGCCAATGAAAAACCTTCTGGTCCCATTTTTGCTGAAAAGTGAAAAAAAAAATCCTAAAAATACATATCGTTTAAAAAAGACAAAGGAAGACAGTAGTTTGCACACAACTGACTACGGGCCTGTTCACATCAGCATTAGCTTCCGTTGATGGCTCCGTCGGTTCCTTCGGAGGAACCCATCAACGGAAAGGCAAACGGAAACCATAGCTTCAATTTCTAGCTTGATTTCAATGGTAACACTTCAGTTGCTAATGGTTTCCGTTTGTCTCTGTTCCATAATGTTTCCGTTTTCTTGGTGAAATCAATAGCGTAGCTGACTTAGCTATTGATTCCGCAAATGGAACGGAGACAAACGGAAACCATTAGCAACTGAAGTGTTACCATTGAAATCAAGGATAATGCAAACGGAAAGCTATGGTTTCCGTTCGTGGGTTCCCCTGAAGGAAAGGTCTGACAGAACCCTGACGCAGATGTGAACGAAGCCTAAAATCTGTGAAAAAAGTTCAAGAAAACGCCATGAAAAACGCAGAAATATTTACTACAACATGAAGCTGCGGACGTGGACAACATCTTACCTACTTGGAACATGACCAGTTGCTCCAGGAAGAGTTAACATGGTACATGTCTCTGGCTTGGACACAGAACTGTGTAACATTGTGGTGGTCCACAGAAAGATACGTCTCATCAACATCTGTGAAGTTCTAAAGATCAATTTAAAATATAATTATTTAGTACTTCATCAAAAATGGAAAATAGTATGAGTTTCACTGCTTCCAATTCAATGACTGATGTGCCTAGGCAGGGGTGTAACTAGAAAATGCTGGGCCCCATAACAAACTTTTGTATGGCCCCCTACCCCATAGCACAAGCTCCATGAACATTATGGTGAGGGCACCCTACCAGCCAAGATATGGTAAAAAAATACAATTCCTCTGAAAGTACAACTCCCAGCATCACTGGACAAATGATCAGAGCATGATGGGAGCTGTAGTTCCACAAACAATTGTACCACACACAGTCGCTTAGCCACAAGCAGGGGTAAAACAAGTATTTATGGGGCCATATAGCACGGCTTGAAATGCAACCCCATTCCACCATGACCGCCCTCAGCAGAAAGTAAGTTCAGGAAATAGTTTGCAGTTATTATTGACTTTACTCTGCCCCTTGAGTCCTTTTCTATCTTCACTTTGTGATCCCTACATTTCAGGGCACCGCTGCCGGGATCACTCATTATCAGCTGGTATCATCACCAAGGGAAAGGTAAATTGTTATTACTTTTCAGCTTTCCTTTTAGCCTGGATTCACATGTGAATTTTTTATGCAGTTTTTGGTGCAGTTTATTCAGCCAAAGCTTGGAGTGGATGCAAAACTAATAAAATCTATAAAGGAAGGACTTAAACCTCTCCCTTCTTTTGTGACGACTCCTGTGTTTGGCTAAAGAAACAAAAAACAACAAACAACAATAACTGCATGTGTGAATTCAGTCTTAGAGCAGCAATACTGAACAAAGCTAGAGTACATAGGTATGGCCCCCCTGAAGTTTATAGCTAAAAACCACCCACCACCAACCTCTAGTGCCAGATCTTTAAGAACAAGGGATTGTTCTCTTACTTGGATCTCCCAATCCCACTTTCTGAACTGCCATTTAAAGGAATTCAGAGTTAATCGAGGGGGATTCAGGACCCTTGAGTCCGGATCCTTATCTATTAGACAGAGTGGATAGCTGCTCTTGCTCTGGAGTACCCTACACTATTTATAACATGTCAACCCACAGATTTCAGTTGAAACTGTGTAATACTTCATTTGCCCTGTGATGGCGCTGCAGCAGAATTGAACACTTGTTCACAGATCCCCATACAGATTATAGGTAAATGATCGCTGGTGGTCCTAGAAGGGACCTCACTAACAAAAAGGGTCAATTACATTGATTATTTAGATATCTTGCGATGTATGCCACAGACATAGCTCATGGGCAAAAGTGGTAATGTTTAAAAAAAAAAAAAAGCAGACACATTTTTCTATTTCTGGACAATCCCTTTATTGCTTTAGTAATAAACTGTCTTACCTCTTCCTTATTCGGATTCATGCCTTCTACTTTGACGTTAAAAATGAGCTTGTAGAATAGGTGTGCGTTGCACCAAGTTCTTGGGTACTTCCAATGTAAGGAAAGGTTCTTGTCTTTCTTATGTATTTGAAGCTCTTGTGGTGGATCGGGTCTTACTATTAGATAAAAAAGTGAGGAAGTACATGTGATTTATGCCAAATAAGAGGAGGGGGCAGTCTTGGCAAAATTGTTTCATGAGGTCACTCTGTGGTTTGTACTCTTTTTTGGGTGACTTTCTGGTCGACACTGTGTTATGCGAATACTCTATTGCTGGCATTGTTAATAAGGGCACTCTCCAATAGGAGTGGACACAGACAGCAGAGGGTCCCCGTTCAAGAAAATTATAGACCCCTTAGGGTAAGTTCACATGTAGCGTAAATACCGCAGCATATTTCATTGCGGAAAATCTGCAGCGTTTTACAGTAGACGAAAAGTGGATGAGATTTGAATAATTGTCTTCCACACGCGGCACAAAAAACTCACCGACAAACCGTTTATAAATTGACCTGCGGTGCGTTTTTTTAATCCGCAGTATGTCAGTTTATGCTGCGGAATCGCTGGTTTTCTGTTGTGGGTTTTCCCCTTTGAATTTAATGGGGATGTAAAACCCACTTCACATATCAGATTTTTGCAGTGGAAAAGCTGCGATTCCGCGGCAAATATTGCAACTTAGAAAAAAAAAGTCTATACTTACCCAGATCTGTCTGCTCCTGCGTCCAGCCCGGCCTCCAGGGATGACGTTTCATCCCATGTGACTGCTGCAGCCAATCACACGCTGCAGTGGTCACATGGGATGAAACGTCATCCTTGAGGCTGGGCTTCAGTACGTCGGAGGGACTTGTCGCCATAGTTACGGCCGGGGTAAGTATGAACGTTTTTTTTTTTTGTTTTTTTTCTAGTGCTGCTTCCCGCAGCCTGTTCTTTAGTATGGAAATATTTTTCCTTAGAAGCAATGCTTTTTTAACCTCCGTATTTTTTAGAAATAGGGCCACTCTTGTCCATTGCGCTGTGCCTGGTACAGTAGCTCAGCCCCATTGAACGCCCTTAATTTGAATGAGACTGAGCTGCAATACCAGATACAGCCTATGGGCAAGAGTGGCACTGGTTTTTATTTGGGGGGAAAAAAACAGGCCCTTTTTTTCTATCCCCAAACAACCCCTTTACACTTTAATCACAATGGTTCAGTCATGTTATAGGCGAATGTACTTACTGATGTTTCTCAATGTGAAGGACTTGCTGTGCTTCTCATATTTGTTTTTGGTAAGGACATGAAGCTCGACGGAAATACTTGGATCTTCTGAATAATGACATATCTGATTGTCATGACAGTTTACTGTGTAGTTGAGGATCTCATTTCCTTCTATATTATGTTTCTCGATGCTTTCGCAGGGTAGTTTTTTGTTGCTATTATTAGAAAAAAAATGTAAAAATGTTAAGTGATTTACCTCCTGTTGTTAAAAAGCAATTTCCTACTTAAATGAAAAAAAACAAAAAAACTGTCTATCAAATTTAAAGTGTTGTAAACCTCCCAATCAACACGGATCCAGCGGGACAGTCACGGATTCCGGGTGGTGTCCCAGGCGGCCAGTGGTCTATCCCAATTTCAACTGTATCTGCGTCCTCAGGTTCTGTGCTGAGCCGTGAGCGGCTCAGCACAGACAAACGCGATGCAGTGACGTCATCGCGCCTGTCTACCCATGTGCCACTCATAGCACAGACTGGAGATAGAGAGGGACCTCCTACACTCATCATGGAAACAGGGTTAGATGAGTATATATTTTTTATATTTTTATTAGGCACTATGGGGCATTATACTGTGTGGGGCAATTATAGGGGCATTCTACTGTATGGGGGGCAGCTATGGGGACATTATGCTGTATGGGGGGAGCTATTGGGGCATTATACTGTGTTGGGGGGCACTATGGGGCATTATACTTTGGGGAGGCACTATTGGAGAATTATACTATGTGGGCTGAACTAGGTGTGTATGGGTGGGGTTAGAGGCGTTGCTTAACTGGGAAAAAATTAGCTGTGCCTCTTTGCAATACTTGAAAATTGGGAGGTGTCGGGTTGTCCAACATTAGAGATTTTTTTGACACTTTGGTCCATGAGCTATGCCTGGTATAGCAGATCTGTGAACAGAGCTGAGCTGCAATACCAGACACAGCCCATGTACAATAGTGGCGCTGTTTCTGGGAAAACAGCAGACTTTTTTATTCTGAGGCCAGGATCACACATACATGTTTGATGCAGTTTTTGGCTCAGTTTTTTGAGCCAAAGTCAGTAGTATATCCAAAATGAAAGAGAGATATGAAGAAAAAAACTGATGAATCTTTCTTTTGTGTCCACTTCTGAGTTTGGCTAAAAAAACTGAGCTAAAAACTGCATCAAAACTGTGTGTGTGATCCTGACCATAGCCCTTTAAGGCCTTGTGCAGGAGATTGTACAGCAACACACAAAGTGTGCTGCCATATCGTGCTCAGGACAGAGCAGTCTTCATCCAGCTTTCTTGGAGTTCTGATTATCCAATTTACATAATTAGGCCCCTTAAGGCATTAACACGCACAGCAGATTTGTTGCAGAAATGTCTGCGGCCGAAAATATGTTCTATACATCTGAATGGAGTTGTTTCTGTATCATGTGCATGGATTTCTGCAAACCCCATTTAGTTCAGTAACTTTACCCTCAGGGTAGGTTCACACGGAGTGTTTTCAGACGTTTTTCAGACCGTAAGGGCATGCCCCCACGTGGCGGATTTCCTCCGCAACTGTCCGCATCAATGCCGCACAGAATCTGCGTTGCAGATTCTGCGGCGGATCTGCCCAAAATGTGCAGTAAATTGATGCGGACTAGCTGCTGCGGACTGCGGTAAAAGTGCTTCCCTTCTCTGTATCAGTGCAGGATAGAGAGAAGGGACAGCACTTTCCCTAGTGAAAGTAAACGAATTTCATACTTACCGGCCGTTGTCTTGGTGACGCGTCCCTCTTTCGGCATCCAGCCCGACCTCCCTGGATGACGCGGCAGTCCATGTGACCGCTGCAGCCTGTGATTGGCTGCAGCCGTCACTTAGACTGAAACGTCATCCTGGGAAGCCGGACTGGAGGAAGAAGCAGGGAGTTCTCGGTAAGTATGAACTTCAATTTTTTTACAGGTTGCTGTATATTGGGATCGGTAGTCACTGTCCAGGGGGCAGAAACAGTTACTGCCGATCGCTTAACTCTTTCAGCACCCTGGACAGTGACTATTTACTGACGTCTCCTAGCAACGCTCCCGTAATTCCGGGAGCCCCATTGACTTCCTCAGTCTGGCTGTAGTCCTAGAAATACATAGGTCCAGCCAGAATGAAGAAATGTCATGGCAAAAAAGCAAGACGCATCCGCAGCACACATAACATGTGCATGACAGCTGCGGACTTCATTGCGGAATTTAGAATCTCCATTGAAGTCAATGGAGAAATTCCGCCATGAGTCCGCAACCAGTCCGCCACTGGTCCGCAACAGACAGAGCATGCTGCGGACACCAAATTCCGCTCCGCAGCCTATGCTCCGCAGCGCAATTTTACGCATCGTCTAAACGAACACTGCTAAATAGAAGTGGAAGTCAATGGAGAAACGGCTCGGCTGCGGATTAACGCTGCGGAGTGTCCGCAGCGGAATTCAAGTGCAATTCCGCTACGTGGGGCTTTAGCCTAAACGTCCCGAAAAACTGCTGAAAAAACGGAAGCAGAACGCCTCTAAACATCTGCCCATTAATTTCAATGGGAAAAAACGGCGTTCTGTTCCGATGGGACGTTTGTTACGCGGCCATTTAGAAAAACGGCCGCGTAAAAAAACGGGCGCGAAGAAGAAGTGCATGTCACTACTTCAGCCGTTTTTCATAGACTCTGCAGAAAAAGAGCTCCAGAAAACGGCCGTTAAAAACGCAGCGAAAAATGCGACTTTGATTAAAAAACTTTTTTCCCTTGAAAACAGCTCCGTATTTTCAGAAGTTTTTTTATTTTGTGTGTGCACATACCCTAAATGTTACAGTTCTTACATGTTAATTCGTTATGTTCCTTTGCCCGGTGAAGTAAATTGAGGAAAACAACCCACCACAATAGAGGTAGACCATGATACAGTGATAAAAACAAAGCAGGCCCTTAAAATCACCCTCGAGCTGTACAAAAATAAGAATTCTTAAATCTCCATTCACACAGGGAACACCTGACCAATGCAGTAAATACCTTAGGGGGATAGAAGACTTATCGTTTTATAATAGTTTTTTTCATTATTATTTTTTCTGTAGAATAGTCTGACGGTTTCTTGGCCTCTTGACTTGCAAAAGTTGCAGGACGACGCAGGTAAAACTCCTTACTTATGTGTGACCAGTGCTGCCATCCAGAAATGTTTAGAGGGAGAATATGTAGTCATGATAAAACAATCCATTCCTGTAAAATGCCCACTGGTCCCAAGCCCAGGAGGACTTGTGCTGGTACTGACACCATAGTGCAACTTTGACATCTAACATTAACAACTCTAGTGGCATTTATAAAAACGTCTTTATATATATATATATATATATTAATACATCTATTGTTATCCATTATATCTGTGATTAAACAGCTGAGCAGTTGGGGTCTCAGCACCTGGAACCCACCAGTCAAAGCTTTTAATATGTCTCTATGACATGATCAAAAGTTTTTGGAAGTACATTTACTCTTTCACAAACCTTTCATCAATAATTCCCCTAATGTGATGAACTTACTTGTTAAAGGCTTCAAAGAAGAACTCCGGATTAGAATTGTCGTTCGCTCCGTTCCATGAACAGGTGAATTGGCCACTGTAGTTTTTCATCATACACCATATTGGACTTTTTACATCTGAATGAAAAAGTTGAGAACAAATAAACTCAAAAGTCCTCTTGCCATTACCTCCCCTTGTAAAGCATATTTTAAAAAAAAATAAAAATATGATACGATGATCCAATACTATGCTGCCATTTTGCTTTGCATGTGACCTGAAGTACTGTTGGTGCATATGAAAATGAGCCCCCCACCCTTCTACACAATGTAAGCGACAACTCTGGATCTCCACAACTTGTATAGGTCCTCGACGTTGCAACCCATGAGACCTGTCTTGCGGGTAATGGTTCAGCAAGCAGTGTGTATAAAAAAAATGATTCATTAAAGGGTTAAATATACAGTGGCATTGAATAGAACATGTATGGTGACTCTATTGGTTGTCATGCTGCGCTCTATCATGCAACTTTGCAAGCCTTGGGGGTCAATACATAGGGCATTGCTGTGTGCAGGGCCCCGCGGAGAATCTACTAGTCCTATATTACAGACCATGAGTATCTCACAATTATATTCATGCAGATACATATGGAATCCATCAGAATAAAACCACCTTGCACCTCTATATGAAATGAGTGGCACACAGTGGTACAGTATGGGCCCACAGCAAGCTACGGGCACTGTATTATGGATCTATACAACATTGATAATAATATAGCCCTGTATATGAGGCCTTTATCACTATGTAAATATAGCCTACAAAGCAAATATCTAAAACTTTTAAGTTTATCATTAAATTAGTCTTTGATTTGTTTTAATATTTGTAACCCCTACACAAAGTCTTGGGCCAGTACCAGATTTAGAACCCAGGTGTCCCTAGGCACAGATTATCTGACACATTAGACTCCGCCCATCCATTAGGCCACACCTACAGTCATCTATTGCTTTAAAATATTTGTATGCCCTAACAAAATTAGAAATAGAAGATGCCCCTTCCACCAGGGCTGCCTACTGGCACAGCCTTCTGTGCCAATAGGTAAATCTGGGCCTGTTTGGGGGTTTTCAGTAAAATCTTTGAGGCCTAAAGTGGGACACTCTACAATAGTTATGTAATAATAATATGTAGAAGTGAATGGAAACATGTTAATCACTACATATAGACAATATATAAGTGATTTCATACTTACTGAGAATTCTGTGGTACCATGCCAGGTTAGTATTATGTATTAGAATGTGTGTATAGTCAATGATTCCAATATTTTCCAGCCGACATGTATAATTTTTGGCATCCGGGTTTTCGCTTACTTTTATAGTAAGGGTTTTCCCTGTATGGCCTTTTTTGCTCCATTGTATTTTTGAACTGTCAATGGCGGCATTAGTATAAGCCGTGGTATTGCACTCCATGGTCACAATTTCCCCAGTTTGTCCATTTTTATTACCAACATCTACAATCAAAGCTGTGAAATAAAGTAGTGAGCAACGGTAGCCACATGCATCTTACATTTAGAGATTTTTTGGGCCTTTTTTTTTGGGCCCAATGCAGAATCTATATAGCACCCAACCCCTCCAACAAGTCATATATCATTGACTGGTCCTCTCATGTGGACCTTTGGGACCCCTTATGCATAAGGCCACTGGTGTGACTGCACCTTCTGAACCCGATCCCCATAACAATATCTGCCCCACAAGGGCCATATAGTTATGTACTACTTTTCTACAGCCACCACTAGGGGGAGCATATTGAAGGAAGCCTAGTCTTTTTTGTGTTCATAGTTCGACTATATAGATAGTACTTCCCCTTTACGTATTTATGTTTCCTAAAAAATTAGTTCGTTTACCCCTAACATCATATAAGCACCACATTATTATGCATTTTCTCTAAACCTGACCCTGGCATTTAACTGGTTATTGTATTACTCATAGGTGTTTATGTCAAGGGTATATATGTCATAGAAGTAACCCATGCAGCTGCTATGGGGCCCATATAAAGAAGAAGAGGGGGCTCAGCTATTTATTATTAACCTGTACAGGGCTCCACAATTAGAGCAATGGTAAAGCCAGAGGCTTATGCTGCCCTTCTTTCTTGGATGAAAATGGGGTTTTAGGCAATAATCTGTGAGTCCTCATGTCCTGACATGTGGGATATGATGACATGAGCCACCACCAGCCGGGGCCCCACTTTAGTTTTTGCTAAAAGGTAATTTTCCCATCTGTCAATCCCTTTAATCTGGCATCCGATAATCAAGAATTGTGATAATATTGTAGAAAACTTGCTTCAGAACTAGATGGTAATTTTAAATTGCACACGATCATAACCGAAAGACTGAACCATTTACCAGTTTCCTTTGATTAAAAACATAGTGATAAAGAGGCATAATGTGTATAAATATAATTTTTTTCGACTCTCTATTTTGAGGCTCTTCTGTATGACCATCCAATAATACAGAATATTTTTTAATCCGTACCAGATTAAATGGATTTTATTGTATAATGATGAATTAAAGGGGTTGCATGAGATTTTAAACTTTTGTGAATGGAGATAAACTGCAATACCAGACACAGCCCATGGACAAGAGTGGCACTGTTTCTCGGAAGTATAAAAATAACTGGCCCTACGTTCTTATAACCCTTTTTTAAGGCAAAGTAAAAGTTTAAAGGCAGAATACAGGACTGGCATGCACCAACATCATAAACTGGGAAACAGTCTAGTTAACCTATTAGGGAATTCTGAGTTAACAGAAGGAAATCCCTGTTCAGGACCCTTATCTTTTAGCCAGAGCAGAGAGCGTCTATAGAGACTGTCCCTATCTCTGGAGGACCTGGCCCGTCCATGCATTACACAGTAAACCCATTAATTCCAGTAGGCACTGTGTAATGCTTCATTTCTCCTGTGGTAGCGCTGCAAGAGAATTGAACACTTTATGCAGGATTCCCCCACAAATTACAGCCGATCGCTGAGGGTCCTAGCAGCAGGACACTGTAATCAGCTTATAGTTAGAAAACACTTTTAACAACAATGAACTATCCATGGTGGACAACCCCTTTAATATGGTCATGTGTCATTTAATGTGAATTGTACGTTATTAATAGGACATTAAAAGTATTCTAAAGTTGTCTGCCCTGGACAAAACTTGGAATATACTTACTTTTTTCCTTCAAGTGAAAATTCTTGGATGCTTGCAAAAGATGTGCACATAAAATAAGCAAAATCACTGTTGGTAAAAGGTGCCCCATCTAATAAAATAAGGAGATCGGGTCTAGTAAGTTGAAGAGTCATATCATTCAGTAAGGAACAATAAAAATAAGAATTTGTATAATAATTTACAGCGTCTAAATAAAAAGTCCATCATTTATGTCGCCATGACTTCAATTGGCTGACAGTAGTGACAATCATTTTAAGGCGGTGTTCACATCTGGGTTGGAGCCTCCATCGCAGATTCCGCCAAAAATCCTTGACATAACAGCACAGCATGCAGCGCTATTTTGTCCAACACCATGACAGAAACCTGACGGAATCCATTAAAGTCAATGGATCCAGCATTTCCATTATTTTTGTTTTTCTGATCCTATGACAGAACAGAAGAGCGGAAATAACGAAGCATATGTGAACACAGAATAATTCAGAAGGATAAAGGGTTTTTCCGGACATTACATCCATACTTTATAATACTTTCAAATCACAATCCCTTTTAAAGGGTCCAAAAAGTTTAGATACTATATGAGGAGCGGTTTGGAGGGGTCCTCACCTTGAACAGCTTTAGTACCTATGCTAAGTTTCAGTGACTTACATAGAGGACAGAGCGTCCCAAAGCAATGATAAAAATGCATCCCCTTTCAGGTGCTGCTTGACACTACCACACATCTAACCACCTGCAACAGGAGATCCTAGTGCCCCAATCCTATTTTCATGACTAGAGTAACATTGGAAGACTCGTGATGACCACAGAGTGCAGGTTTTCTCCACCCATTAAAATAGGGATAAGACTAACCTGGAATTGAAAGTCAAAGGGGTCCGTCGGGAGGTATCCGTGTTTCGGCATCCAATATGAACAAAAGCCACAATGCAAATGTGAACAGAGCCTAAAAGGATAACTAAACTTTAAAAAAAACTTTTGACATGTCATAGTGACGTCAGTAGTTTTGATCAGTGGGGGTCCGATAACTGAGATCTCCACCGATTGCTAAAAATGAAGCGGCAGAAGCGCTCGGGTGAGCGCTGTGATGCTTCATTTCTGATCTGGAAGCAGAGCAAGAGGTGTAGGGGCTCAATAGAAAGTCTATGATTCCGTACACCGCTCATTTGGCTTTCCGAGGAAAGCCGATCAGAAACAAAGTGGCACAGCACATACCCAAGTGTCTCTGCCTCTTTGAGTAAGCAATCAGTGGGGGTCTCAGTATTTTAACTCCCACTGATAAAAACTTCTCACATGTCACTATGACATGTCAAAAGTTTTTTAAGAGTTTAGTTACACTTTAAACTAATGGCACTGCCAAATCAATGCAATCACTATACACAAAAATGAGTTTGTGATGTAGCAGAGCTGAGTTTGGATGAGTCAATTAGTGTGCAACATGTCTATGGCATTTTCCAGTGCAATAATTCACTGTGCATAAGACATGCATATATAATGGATAAAATAACCTGTCCCTTACTCTCTGTGTGCCGCTGTCAATGGCCCGGAGCAGTTCCTCTAATTACGGAGCGTCTGTAATTCGTGGCTTTTCTTTGCGATGTGATGCTTCTTTTGACAGTGAAGTATTCTGGTTTATATACTAAAAGTTACGTCATTGTACAATCCCCATTTTTAAGGGAAGCTTTTTTTTTTTTTTTTTTTTAAGATGGTGAATTGTTTCCTCTTTCCTTATCAGCCTGACCAGAGAGGTGTCTTAGTTTCACTCATCCTCTTCCAATTGCACTCTCGGAGATCAATATAACTTGGATTATTCACCTCACTTGCTCACAATGGAGGAGATTTATTAAAACGAGTGCAATGGAAAAGTTAAGCAGTTACCAATAGCAACCAATCAGATTCCAGCTCTCATTTTCCATAGGCCAATTGGAGAATGAAAGCTGAAACCTGATTGGTTGCTATGGGAAACTGTTTCACTTTCGTTTGCGCTAGTTTTGATCTTCCCCATTTGCGGTCAGTGGGACCCTATTAAAATAAGCGTAAAACAGATGAAGTAGCTGCTATGGAGAGAGGGGGCACAGCTTTAGTTGGTCCCATGCCCTTTGTAGTTTGGAGGTGAGATCCTGTGCAGGACTCGAGGAGCTGCATTGTTAGTATGCAAGGGGATTGGGAATTGACCCAAGGGTCATGGATAGGGTATGGATGGATAAACAAATACCAGACATTTTTATCATGGGTGACAAAATTTGGCACCATATTGTTGGCATATGTAGGCTACTTACCATAGTTCACTTTCTCCGTGAGCTCTGCCTGCTTATATGTCAGTCTTTACTGCATTTGTGACATTTTACTCATGAATCAGGAAGAACAGGTTAAAATTACCAATAAGTTCCACGTATATAATAAAATGCCGCAGAGCAGAGAGTTGTTGGAATAAAAAACTATAATCATAATTATAATAAATTAAATGTACGGTCAGCGCACAACACAACATGAGAAGGCCACTATCTAAACAAAGACAAAGAGGGGAATATATTAAGACTGACGTTTCAAGTGTCTAATTTACTCATTTACATTGGCGCCAAATTTATTAAGAGGTGCATGCCTCTTAATAAATGTGCCACATCTTTGGGTGTCTGTGCAATAGAAATGAAAATCATTACCTGCTATTAGCAAGTGTAGATTTGCGCCATAACACGCCAGTATCTGGCGTAAATGATGGTAAATCTGTCATTTAGTCAGAGGCCCCGTCCCAACTGCTAAACACACCCCTTCCGAAAAGTAAGGAGAGAAGTAAAAAGTCGCAAATTTTTGCGCAACTATCGCATGCGGCATAATGTGTAACATTTTTACATCATAAAACTGGTGGACACTTTTTAATATAATCCCCCCAAGGTCCGCACATCCGATTTCTACAATCATCTATTGCTATTAAAGCAATGTCTGATCAATGGAGGTCCTACCCTGTCACCCTCTTCAACGGCTACATGTTTGAACCTCTAAAGTCAATGGCCGGAGACCTCGAGGAAAAAGCAGAGAAGAGCCTTCAAAGTGGCGCAGCGCTTTCCTTATCTAGCTTTGCTACCACCTTGTTCTAGAGATCAGTAGGGGTTACGCTGGTGAGACACCCACCAATCGGACATTGGTTGCATATCCTAGCAATATGTCTAATCTGAGACAAACCTTTTCCAGTCGTGAGCTTATAAATGATATTTACGTCAAAACCTATAGGTGATGCTTATACCCAGGGCTTGCTGCTTGGCTGTGGTATCTGGCACCAAGACGTTAGCAGTATATAGTCATGTTAGTCGGACTTGATCAAACTTGTTTTTCCAGCACATCCCACAGATGCTCGATCGGATTGTGATCTAGGAATTTTTAGGCCAAGTCATCACCTTGAACTCTTTGTCATGTCCTTTTAACCATTCCTAAATAATGTTTGCAGTGCGGCAGGGGCATTATTTTACTGAAAGACGCCACTGCCATTAGGGAATACCGATACCATGTAAGAGCTGTACTTGTCTGCAACAACGTTTAGGTAGGTGGTACGTGTCAAAGTAACATCCACATGAATAGACCCAAGTTTCCCAGCAGAACATTATCCAGAGCACCACACTGCCTCCGGCGGCTTGTCTTCCCATAGTGCATCCTGATTCCATCTCTTCCCCAGGTAAGCGACGCACACGCACCACCTGACCGTCCACATGATGTAATAGAAAATGTGATTCATCAGACCAGGCTATATTTTTCCATTGCTCCATGGTGCAGTTCTGGTGCTCACGTGCCCATTGTAGGCGCTTTTCGGTGGTGGACAGGGGTCAGCATGGGCACTTTGACCAGTCTTTGGTTACACAGGCCCAAACACAGCAAAATAAGATGCTCTGTGTGTTCTGACAGTTTTCTATCACAGCCAGGAGTAAAACTTTTTCAGTAATGTGTGATACCGTAGGTCTTCTGTGGAACCAGTCTGGCTCGCCTTCGCTCCCCACGCGCATTAATGAGCCTTGGTCGCCCATGATCCTGTCGCCAGTTCACCTCTTCTGCTTCCTTGGTCCACTTGTGGTAGGTGCTAACTGGGGATACACCACAAGACCTGCCATTTTGAAGATGTTCTGACCCAATCGTCTAGTCATTACAAATTGCTTCTAGTCAGAGTCGCTCAGATCCTTACATTTGCCTATTATTCCTGCTTTCAATACATCAACTTCAAGAGCTGACTGTTCACTTGATGCATAATATACCCCCCCCCCCCTGCATGTCAGGCGCCATTGTAACCAGATAATCAATGTTATTCACTTCACCTGTCAGTGGTTTTATTGTTATGGCTGATCGGTGAACCGTACATGGGTACATACAATAAATTTGTGATTTTAGTAAAATTTTGCCAAGACCACACAGTTATAACATTCATGGATTTATAATATAAAAAAAATAAACGCTTATTCATTTACGGACTGTGCAAAGACGAGTATAAGTTAATTTGTTGTAAATGTTTTTTTTCAAAGCAGAGCCACACGCCTGATGTGTAAATTTCAACATTCCACGTGTAAGGATTTATTTCTTAAAATAGTTATTAAACAGGTCTATAGTAAATAAAATGTCTAAGCCAAATATTAATTGATTTCCTCCTAAACCAGTGTGATTTTTTTTTTAATGTTAAAGTGGATGTACAGCCTTAGCAAAAAAGGTCAGCTTTTTTTGTTCCCCAAGAAACAGTGCCACTCTTTTCCATGGGGTGTGTCTGGTATTGCAGCTCAGCCCTAGTCACATGAATGGAACTGAGATGCATTACCAGACACAGCCCATGGACAAGAGTGGCGCTGTTTCTTAAAAAAATCAGACCCTAATCCTATACAACCTCTTTATTTAGGCCTCTCATATGCGTTATTGCTTTAACTTTACTTTTTACGTTTATTGAACCCAGGATTATGCACAGTGGCATACAGAGAAAAAAGGGAACTCCATAGCTATGATCAAAATGAGCCGGTTATTGTGGTGCCAGGTTTTGTCACCCATGATAGAAGGACCTGTTGTTTGCTTAACCCCTTCACATCCTTTTCATGACCCTAGGGCTAATTCCCCACTCTTAGGCCAGATTTACACGAACGAGTGCAAACTCGGACAGCAAAAACTTCAGTTTTTCACATCCGAGTTGCACTTGTGTGGGACTTGTTTTCACGGATCCCTCATAGACTTGAGTCTATAGAGGGATCCGTGAAAACGGAAGAAAATAGGACATGTTTTATATTTCAACGGACCCTTCCCACGGTCCGTTGAAACAACGGCCATGTGAGCGGCCCCATTCAAATACATGCGTCCGTGTGACGGCCGTTGTTTTAATGCCCGTCACACGGACGAATACTATGGTGGTCTGAATTCAGCCTTAACAATGATTGCAGTTCTTCTAGTGAAGAGAGCCGCCCAGTAGCATAGGTGATTGGGTCGATTAGGGCTTTCTCTAGGGGCCCTATAGCTGCCGCACGGTCTGCCTCTATAGCATGTATGCCCTTAATGACACAAGATGTTACTGTTCAACTAGTTATTCCATATATCTTATTTTTTAATACATTTAAGCAGCTAGTACGTGAGGCACAAAAGTAGCAACGTGCCAATGAGATGGTACAAATGCCCCATAGGACAATTTTAAAGGGAGCCTGTCAGTAGGTTTGGAGTTACTAAACCACCAACATGTCATTATACAGCTGGGGTTTAGCGTTCCAAGCCTGCCCACATCAAAAACGGCTGTTTAGGTAATAACTTTATTTTATAACTTTGTTACAAGTCAGCGAGCTGAGTCCAAGATCGGCATTGGGCGCATGCGCACATGAAGCCGGGGACAGTCAACTCCGCATGCACAGTGAAGCGAGGTGTACTGTCCTCGACTTCATTTTCCGCCGGACTCGCCTCCCTGACTCATCTTGCTAACGTGTACGTTTTTACTAACTATTTCTGAAATGTCTGTTTTTGACCTGAGCAGGTTTGGAACACTAAACCCCAGATGCATAATGACATGCTGGTGGTTTAGTGGCTCCATACCTAGTGACAGGTTCCCTTTAAAGGAACAGTGTTACCACAATTATTTTTTTTATATGTTAAAGATGTTAGTGCTTTATTAAAAACGTTTGGATTAATTTGTGTGTTTGTGTGTTACTTTTTCTTATTTCTACACTTTTTCTTCCCTATGGGGGCAGCCTTTTTTTTTTCCATTTCTGTATGTGTCGATTAACGACACATACAGACATGGAATACGGCAGCTCCAGTCCCATAGGGACTGCGAACGGGGCCCGTTCCATCCACTTCAATGTACGCCGTCTGTGTGGGAACGGCGCATGCGCCGCTCCCACACAGTCCAATTTGAAATGCGCGCCGTCCGGCGCCATTTTCCTGTGGACCGGAAGTCGCGGCCGGACAGTAAGATTACTACTTCCGGTCGCGGCTTCCGGACTTGTGCACTTGGACCAGCGGCAGCAGACGGAGCGGACGGGCCGGAGGGAGCCGCGGCGGCAGGAGCAGGTAAGAGATTTCTATGTATGTTCGTGTTTGTGTGTGTTTACTACTGTATGTAAACCTACTACACTGTGTGTTAGCTCAAAAAATGGCGACACACAGTGTAGGAGGTTAGACCGTTCAATCCCCTCGTTTATCCCGGCACTAGCCAGGATAAAGGCGGGGGGGATGCTGAGAGCTCACTAGAGCGAGGGCTTTTTACCCAATTTTGCAGCATAAAGCAATGTGGTTGCTTTACCACATGCAATGCTGCAATTTTGGGAATGGCTCCATCTAGTGACCAGCAATGGGAAATATTATAAATTAGAATCCAATTGAATCCAATTTATAATATTTCCTGACTCGTGAAAAAAAAAAAAATAATTAGAACAATGTTTAATCACCTACACACTAATTGTTTAACTAAAAAAAAAAAAATCATGTTTTGCTGGCAACACATTCCCTTTAAGGATTGTAAATTTAGTTTCACAATAAGCAAACTTTGGCCTAAGGTGTTATTCACACGAGCGTATTTCACGTTAAACGTTAAAACAACGGACGTAACACAGACCTATGCAATTCAACGAGGCCATTCAGACATTGAGTGTTTTTCACGCAGCGGATAGACAAAACTCACTGCATGTCCTATTCTTGTGCATTTTTTGCGCATCATGCACCCATTGAAGTCAATGATTGCGTGAAAAAAACAGACAGCACACGGACGTCATCCATGTGCTGTCCATGTTTTTCACGCACCTGTTGCTAAAGAAATGATGAGGAAAAAATGAAAAACCTCCTTCGGGTTTTTTTGCTGATGTAAAAATCGCGTAACATACGGATGACATACACGTGTAAAAAAACGCAGATGCGCACCGTACACAGATGCCACACGGAACTGCAATGCAGGGAAAACGCTGCATTTTTTACGCGCGCAAAACGGACACGCTGGTGTGAATTAGTCCTTATAGGGTAGGTTCACACGTAGCATAAATACCACAGATTTTACGCAAGTATTTTGTTGTGGAAAATCCGCAGCATAATGCAGTGGTAGCAGAGAGGGTGAGATTTGAACAAATCTCCTCCACACGCTGCGTAAATGATAAGCGGAAAAAAACGCTCAGAAATTCACCTGATGTGCGTTTTTTTTTAATCCACGGCACGTCAATTGTATTTGTGCAAACGCTGCTTTTTTGTTTTGCAGGATTTTTCTCCATTGAATTCAATAGGGAGGTAAAACCTGCAACAAAAAGCAGATGTTGCGATTTTTACTACGAATAGGTCTGCATAGGAGCTGTATACAGAAAACAAATAATTTTCAGCAAGACTATTTGTAAAGCTGCTTCATTTTTTATTATTTTAGATTAATTTGGGCAGTGAAAAATTTGTTTGCAAAATTGAAAATACCTTTTAAGTAATACCTAATTTTTGGAATTCTTGAATAATAGTTATTTACTCACTAACATTTACATGGTACAAGTTGATCATATTGACATATTTGTAAAAAATGTCTAAGATTTTTTTTCCTTTATGTTTTGTTTTTTCACCAATCTGTCTCTTTTTTTTACTGCTTTAGACCAGTAACCTCCAACCTGTGGCTCTCCATCTGTTACAAAACTACAACTCCTATTATGCCCTCACACCAGCAGGCTGTCAGGGTAGGCTGGGAGCTGTAGTTTTGCAAAAGCTGAAGACCCGCAGGTTGCGGTACTCTGCTTTAGTCATACATGTTGTGTTCATGTTGTGATAACGTCTTTTGTTCAATATATGAATAGCATGGAGTATCATGACATCATCAGAAAGATATCTTTGTCCCAAAGAGAAGTAGCGAGAGCCACGGCATGATACTGTATTGAGATAGAGAAGCAGAACAGAAAACAATAATACAGACTGGATGTTATGGATGTCGAAGAGGGAATAGAAACTTTGCACTACTGATCTACAACACAAGGGGGTTGAAGACATTTGCTTCTAAAAGAGATGCAAACTTTGAAACTTTATTCGAAAAGTTCAGTCTGGGACTTTCCATTTAAAGGGTTTGTTGATTTTCTACAACACTTTTTTTAAAAACCTTTGGCTTGCATTGATGATGGGGATGCCCCATGCAGGGAATTACCTTTAATAAATTGATCACAAGGTCCAATCTCGAGGGAAATCTAAGGTTAACAGACTTTCCGTAGTTAAACCCATTGATATCTGTTTTATTTTAATCATTTTTCTGTTACTGGACTGTAGTTTGAATGACTTCTCCACCTTGAGAGCATTAAAGTGTAACTAAATTTTCAAAAAAAACCTGACATATCAGAAGTTTTGATCGGTGGGGGTCCGAGCACTGAGACCCCCACTGATCGAAAAGACGAAGTGGCAGAATTGCTCGGGTGAGTGATGAGCCGCTCCGTTTCTGATCGGCTTTTCTGGGAAAGCCGAGCAGTTGGTGTACAGACTCATAGACTTTCTATTAAAGGGGTTGTCCACTAATGAACAACTTATGACCTATGCACTGGATAGGTCATCAGTACATGATCTGTGGGCGTCCGAAACCCGGACCTCGCACCGTTAAGCCGATCCGGCTGCCTCCGAGCACCGGAAGTACATGCTGGAAGCAGTTGGCACCGGCCACTGAATAGTGGCCGATCTGCAGTACTGCAGGTCTGCTCCTATTCAAGTGAATAGGAGCAGAGCTGCAGTTCAGCAGCACGGCTGCATTGCAGTGTACGGAGCCAACTGCTTCCTGCTCCTTATATGCCGTATCCTAGCTGTGGCATATGCATATCCTAATTTCAGACTATGAAGGATCACACTCTGTGCTTTAAAGAGGTCCTGGCATGTCTGTTTTGGTAAATAACAATTCCGGAGCATATTTATTTATGGCGTGTCATTCCTCTGTTGTTCCTCCTGGAAATGTATGAATAATTTGACAACTTGGTATTACCATTCTCCTTGTCAAAGGGGTGTATACCTACAGACTTTGCAACTGTCAAATTAGTTTTGACAGTGTCAGGCTGAGTAGGGACACACCCTATTGGCATTGGGACTAGCAATGTCCAGTTGTCAAATTATTTATATATTTCCAGGAAGAATAACAGTGGTACGGCATAGAATAGAATAGACTTCTAAGAAAAGATGCTACCACTTGCGGAATACAAGTATTTAGCAAAACAAAGGTGACAGGAGAGATGGGTCATCTATAAAGTAAAGACTCTGTCCTGAGTCTTCTCGGTCAAATCCTGGCTGTCTTTATTATCAACCGCACAATTTTGAAGGCAGATTCGGATGTGACTGGAGACACGAGAATAGATCAGCAGCAGAGAAGTCAGTTGTTTCATGACGTCATACTCACAGATCTGGTTTTCAATGACACATACAACCTGACAGATGCCATTTTATTGTCCCTAAACTTCTCTGAGCGAAGGTCGAAGGAAGTTACTATGGAACTGATTTCTAGATTTCTTTCTAAAATTAGAAAGATTGCTGGAAACTCGTCAAATTTACTGTTCGACGTATTGATTGTGTGGTGCTTGACTTCCTCATAAACAGACGTTATGGCCATACTCATGTCGTTTTTAGAATGTCTGAAATGAAATTTATCAAAATAGATTAGAATTTAATCAGTGAGAGTTTCCATAACTTCCTTAAGTTTCTGCAAACATTCCCCGTCCATGGCCAAACGTGATAACATGATGAGGTATGACGGGCCAGATGGCTAAAAAGTGCTGGTTTACGTCTGAGCGTGTGTTTTTTGAGAACTTTAATTACTTTTTATTGGCTGATGCTTTAATTAATTACATTCGTCCATCATCATTAAAAGTACAGATGTAGGCCCAGTTAGAAAGTTTTTAGTTAATTGTCTTTAGGGGGGATTTATGATGGGGACATCCCTTATTGTAGGTTAATGGCCATGGGTATACTAAGAGAAATACAGCTCTAGTTGCACTGTAAAAATGTCTTGGTTTTCCCCTTAGAAAATGTGAATAACCACTTCATCTTTGTGAATTTCCCTTGGAACCAGGCAGCAGTGTGAGCTCTAAATGGTAGAAGGTCTACAAATGTAATTTTTTTAATTTTCCTTATTATACCTCTAGATCAGAGTTGCATGATCAGTGCGCCCGCGATGCCATTCTGTGCGGCACCAAACATAAGGATGAGCTTGTCTGTGTCCAATACTTCAGAGAAACATGGTTAGCACACAGCTTGGCATTTTTCAGTCTCTGTAGGGCACTTCACTTGATGGTTACAGACGCTATAGGGCACTTGGCTTGGCAGTTACAGTCTCTGTAGGGCACTTCACTTGGCGATTAATGTCTCTGTAGGGCATTTGGCTTGGCAGTTACAGTCTCTGTAGGGCACTTCACTTGGCGGTTATAATCGCTGTAGGGCACTTGGCAGGGCAGTTATTGTCTCTTTAGGGCACTTCACTTGATGGTTACAGTCTCTGTAGGACACTTGGCTTGACGGTTACAGTATCCTTGGGGTACTTGGCTTGACGGTTACAATCTCTGTTGGGCTCTTGCTTGACGGTTACAGTCTCTGTAGGGCACTTGGCTTGGCGGCTACAATCTCTGTAGGGTACTTAGCTTGACTGTTGGAGTCTCTGTAGGGCACTTCACTTGAAGGTTACAATCTCTGTAGGGCACTTGGCTTGACAATTACAGTCTCTATAGGGCACTTGTCTTGGCAGTTACAGTCTCTGTAGGGCAATTCACTTGGCAGTTACAGTCTCTGTAGGGCATTTGGCTTGGCAGTTATCGTCTTTGTAGGGCACTTCACTTAGCGGTTACAATCTCTGTAGGGCACTTGGCTTGGCAATTACAGTCTCTGTATGGCACTTCACTTGGCAGCTTCAGTCGCTTTAGGGCACTTGGCTTGGCAATTACAGTCCCTGTGGGGCACTTCACTTGGCGGTTAATGTCTCTGTAGGGTGCTTCATTCGATGTTTACAGTCTCTGTAGGGCACTTGGCTTGGCAGTTCCAGTCTCTGAAGGACACTTCACCTGGCGGTTACAGTCTCTGTAGGCACTTCACTTGGCAGTTACAGTCTCTGTAGGGCGCTTCACTTGATGGTTACAGTCTTTGTAGGGTACCTGGCTTGGCAAGTACAGTCACTGCAAGGCACTTCACTTGGCGGTTATAGTCTCTGTATGGTGCTTCACTTGATGGTTACAGTCTCTGTAGGGTGCTTGGCTTGGCAGTTACAGTCTATGTAGGGCACTTGGCTTGGTTGGTTACAGTCTCTGTTGGGCTCTTGCTTGACGGTTACAGTCTCTGTAGGGTACTTAATTGGTGGTTACAGTCTCTGTAGGCCACTTGACTTGGCAGTTACAATCTCTGTAGGGCGCTTGGCTTGGCGGTTACAGTCTCTGTAGGGCACTTGGCTTGACGGTTACAGTCTCTGTAGGGCACTTGGCTTGGCGGTTACAGTCTCTATCCCCTTCAGGACCAAGCTCATTTTGGCCTTTAGGACCGCCCTATTTTGCAAATCTAACATGTGTCACTTTATGTGGAAATAACTCTGCAATGGTTTTCCCTATCCAAGTGATTCTGAGATTGTTTTTTCATAATACATTATTCTTTATGTCAGTGGTCAATTTTGGCCGATATGTTTACTCTTTATTTAAATCTAAAAATATATATAAAGAAAATTTGGAAAAATTAGCATTTTCCTACATTTAAAATCCTCTACTTCTAAAATGGATAATGGTACCACACAAATTAGTAAATAAATAGGGTTTACTATATGTGTTCTTTATGTAGGCATCAATTTTCATTTAATTTTTTTTTTTTTTTAAGGACGTTGTAAGGTTTATAAGTTTACTATCAGTTTTTCAAATATTCAACAAAATTTGTAAAACATATTTTTTTAGGCACCACTTCAATTTTCAAGTGGCTTTGAGGAGTCTATATATTAGAAACCCCTTTTAAGTCACCCTATTTTAAAAACTGCACCCCACAATGTATTTGAAACAGCATTTAGGAAGTTTGTTAACCCTTTAGGTGTTTCGCAGGAATTAAAGCAATGTGGAGGTAAAATTTACAAATTTCATTTTTTGGGGCAGATTTCAATTTTATCAATTTATTTCAGTAACACAGCAAGTGTCAACAGAAAACACAACTTAATATATATTACAAAGATTCTGCAGTTTAAAAAAATATATCACACGTGGCCCTAATGTGCTACTGGACTCACGCACTGGCCTCAAAAAATTAAGGAGCACCTAGTGGATTTTGGGGCCTCCTTTTTATTAGGATGTTTTCCAGGCACCATTTCATGTTTGACAAGGTCTTGAGGTGCCAAAACATTAGATACACCCCAAAAAAGACCCCATTTTGGAAACTGCACCACTCAAGGAATGTATCTAGGGGTGTAGTGAGCATTCTGACACCACAGGTTTTTCATATAATTTTTTAGAATTGGGCCATGAAAATTAAAAATATTTTTTTATTCCCAATAATACTGTATGTAGTTTTAGCTCAAAATTCTTCATTTTCACATGGAATTCTGGAGAAAAAACACCCCAAAAATTGTTAGGCAATTTCTCATGAGCATGGCAATACCCCATATGTGGTTATAAACTGCTGTTTGGATACACGGCAGTGATCAGAAGAGAGCGCCTTTTAGCTTTTGGAACGCCGATTTTTCTGGAATGGTTTTCTGATGCCATGTCACATTTGCAAAGTGCCTGAGGTACCAGTACAGTGGAAACCCCCAAAAAGTCTCCCCATTTAGGAAACTACACTCCTTAAGGAATTCATCTGGGGTGTAGTGAGCATTTTGACCTCACAGGTATTTCAGCGAATTTAATAGGATTTAACTGTAAAAATGTTAAAAAGTGTTTTTTTTGCCAATAATATGTCGTTTTAACTCAAATTTTTCATTTTCACAAGGGCCATAAGAGAAAAGGCACCCCAATGTTTGTAGAGCATTTCCTCCAGAGTACAGCAATTATCCATGTGTGGTCATAAACTGCTGTTTTTGCTGAATTGGTTTCTGTGGGGCCATGTCAAATTTGCAGAGCCCCTGAAGTACCAGTAGAGTAGAAATTCCCCAGGTGTGATCCCATTTTGGAGACTAAACCCCTCAAAGAATTAAATTAGGGGTATAGTGAGCATTTTGACCCCTCATATGTTTCATAGATTTTATTAGAATTGGGACGTGAAAATGAAAAAATAAATTTTTTCCAATAATATGTAGTTTTAGCTCATCATTTTTTATTAATTATTTGTTTATTAATTGGCAGTGACAGTCTCTGTAGGGCACTTCACTTGGCGGTTACAGTCTCTGCAGGGCACTTGGCTTGGCAATTACAGTCTCTGTAGGGCACTTCATTTGGCAGTTACAGTCTCTCTAGGGCACTTGGCTTGGCGCTTACAGTCTCTGTAGGGCACATCACTGCGACTACAGTCTCTGTAGGGTGCTTCATTTGATGGTTACAGTCTCTGTAAGGCACTTGTCTTGGCAGTTACACTCTCTGTAGGGTATTTAATTGGCGGTTACAGTCTCTGTAGGGCACATGGCGGATACAATCTCTGTAGGGCACTTGGCTTGACATTTACAGTCTCTTTAGGGCACTTGGCTTGATGGTTGCAGTCTCTGTTGGGCACTTGACTTGGCCGTTACAGTCTTTATAGGGCACTTCACTTGACGGTTACAGTTTCTGTAGGGCACTTGGCTTGGCGGTTGAAGTCTCTGTAGGGCACGTGGCTTGGCCGTTACAGTCCCTGTGGAGCACTTGGCTTGACGGTTACAGTCTCTGTAGGGCACTTGGCTTGGCCGTTACAGGCCCTGTAGAGCACTTGGCTTGACGGCTACAGTCTCTGTAGGGCACTTGGCTTGGCAGTTACAGTCTCTGTAAGGCACTTGGCTTGGCAGTTACAGTCTCTGTAGGGCACTTGGCTTGGTTGGTTACAGTCTCTGTTGGGCTCTTGATTGATGGTTACAGTCTCTGTAGGGTACTTGGCTTGGCGGTTACAGTCACTGTAGGGCACTTGACTTGGTTGTTTACAGTCCCTGTAGGGCACTTGGCTTGATGGTTACTGTCTCTGTAGGGCACTTGGCTTGACAGTTATAGTGTCTGTAGGGCACTTGGCTTAACAGTTACAGTCTCCTTAGAGCACTTGGCTTGATGTTTACAGTCTCTGTTGGGCTCTTGGTTGACGGTTACAGTCTCTGTAGGGTTCTTAATTGGCAGTTGCAGTCTCTAATCCTTGGCCACACTTGCAGGCAAGGGAAACTAGGCCTTAACCCACCCTCGGTAGAGGATTACACTGGAAGATGTCAGAATCCACTTGCAGGATGCACACACAGGGTCTCTTCCGATCACGGAGCGCTCTTCCTGACCAACCCCGTTATACAGGAGTCCAGTTAAGGTCAAGACTTGGGAAGTGCTCTGACATCACTCAGCAGTACACACAGGATTTGTCTTTTCAGCGACTAATGCTAGCACGACCCAATCCTCCTTAAAGACCTTCTCGGGTTCTATGCCCCACTGTCAGTCACATGCATTCCCATCATCACACCTAACAATCTCTCTCTGTACGCTATCCAATCACATTTGACATTCTGACCACAAGGCGCACCAAAAAACCTTCTTTAAAGTCTGGCTCCACCCTAGCACAGAGCCCGTGTGATGCCAACGCTACAGCATCTGTACACATGACCAGAGACCTCGCCAGCTCACCGTGCCTGCCTGTAAACATCACAACATACCTTAAAGCAGGGGTCTCAAGCACGCGGCCCGCGGGCCGCATGCGGCCCCTGGGTCTGTCATCTGCGGCCCGCGGGACACAGAGCCGCTGGACTCTGGAATTCCCTGACATCACTGTCCACATATGAACAGCGATGTTTGGGGCTTCCCCAGAGCCGGAGTCCCGTGCAGAGCGCTAGTATCGGCTCTGCTCCGGGACTCTGTGGAATTCCCTGACATCACTGTCCATATATGGACAGTGTGTCAGGGTCTTCCCTAGAGTGGAGTCTCGAGCAGAGCGCTAGTACAGGCTCTGCTCCGGGACTCTGTGGAATTCCCTGACATCGCTGTCCATATATGGACAGTGTGTCAGGGTCTTCCCCAGAGAGGAGTCCTGAGCAGAGCGCTAGTACAGGCTCTGCTCTGGGACTCTGTGGAATTCCCCAGAGCAGGAGTCCCAGTGATGTCAGGACCACAGCTGGAGTCCCAGGAAGAGCCTACTAGCGCATCTGCGGTGGGCACTGTGGCAGCATCTGCGGAGGGCACTGTGGCAGCATCTGCGGAGGGCACTGTGGCAGCATCTGCGGATGGCAGCATCTACGGAGGGCACTGTGGCAGCATCTACGGAGGGCACTGTGGCAGCATCTACGGAGGGCACTGCGGCAGCATCTACAGAGGGCACTGCGGCAGCATATACAGAAGACTCTGCGGCAGCATCTACAGAAGACTCTGCGGCAGCATCCACAGAGGGCACTGCGGCAGCATCCACAGAGGGCACTGCGGCAGCATCCACAGAGGGCACTGCGGCAGCATCCACAGAGGGCACTGAGGCAGCATCTACAGAGGGCACAGTGGCACTATCTAAAAAGGGGCTGCCCAATCTTGACATGTGTGTCTGCCAAACGCTGCCAACTGAGCCGCCGGATTGCATTTAGCGACACTTAAACTGGAAAACTGGATTGTTGAAATAAGCACGTGGAGAAATATCTCAAATTTTAAACCTAGCGGTATTATTATAGTAATGTAGTATTCATTTTATAGTAATGTAGTATTATTAATTATTATTATTATTATTATTATAGTAATATAGTGTTATAGTAGTTCAAATAAGTAATTTATTAACAATAATTTTGTGTTGTATCAAATTTGAAAGTAATGCGGCCCGTCAACTTCCCATTTTTTCTATATGCGCCCCACTTACCCGGCCGAGTTTGAGACCCCTGCCTTAAAGGTTCAATACCTGTGAACGAAATCGTGTTAGAACATGGCACAATGAAATATGACAGTCCAGTTAACGTCACTGAAACATCAACAGCATGCATGCAACATAACAGGAGAACAGTTCAGATACACTACCTGTAAGGGGTACGGAACAATGTCCAAGTTCACTTTACACGACACATCCCTGATAGAATAACATTTGGTCACTAATGCCAGAACACGTTTGGGAGGATTCTTTCAATGTGATTAATTGACAGGCAGAACTGAGAGAGGGGTGGACACACTTTTTGACCAGCTGATTAAAAAAGCAGCCCCATGAGAAGTAATTTGGTTCACAATATGTCAAACAACTATTTCCTGTATCAGAAACTGAAGCCCAAGGAGAAGTCTAAGGGCATGACCACACATGGCGGAATTCCTCCGCAACTGTCCGCATCAATGCCGCACAGAATCTGCGTTGCAGATTCTGCAGCGGATCTGCACAAAATGTGCAGAAAATTGATGCGGACTGGCCGCTGCGGACTGCAGGAAAAGTGCTTCTCTTCTCCCTATTCAGTGCAGGATAGAGAGAAGGGACAGCACTTTCCCTAGTGAAAGTCAAAGAAATTCATACTTACCGCCCGTTGTCTTGGTGACGCGTCCCTCTTTCGGCATCCGGCCCGACCTCCCTGGATGACGCTCCAGTCCATGTGACCGCTGCAGCCTGTGCTTGGCCTGTGATTGGCTGCAGCCGTCACTTACACTGAAACGTCATCCTGGGAGGCCGGACTGTAGACAGACGCAGGGAGTTCTCGGTAAGTATGAACTTATATTTTTTTTTACAGATACATGTATATTGAGATCGGTAGTCACTGTCCCGGGTGCAGAAACAGTTACTGCCGATCGCTTAACTCTTTCAGCACCCTGGACAGTGACTATTTACAGACGTCTCCTAGCAACGCTCCCGTCATTACGGGAGCCCCATTGACTTCCTCAGTCTGGCTGTAGACCTAGAAATACATAGGTCCAGCCAGAATGAAGAAATGTCATGGTAGTAAAAACAATACGCTCCGCAGCACACATAAGATCTGCGGACTTCATTGCGGAATTTTGACTCTCCATTGAAGTCAATGGAGAAATTCCGCCATGAGTCCGCAACCAGTCCGCCACTGCTCCGCAACAGACAGAGCATGCTGCGGACACCAAATTCCGCTCCGCAGCCTATGCTCCGCAGCGGAATTGTACGCATCGTGTAAACGAACACTGCTAAATTAAAGTGAAAGTCAATGGAGAAACGGCTCCGCTGCGGATTAACGCTGCGGAGTGTCCGCAGCGGAATTTAAGTGAAATTCCGCTATGTGTGAACCCGCCCTAAAGGACAAAAGCTGAACAAGAGAAAGACTGCACATAGTCAGGGTATGTTCACACGCAAAGTCACAAACGTCTCAAAATAGTGAGCTGTTTTCAAGAGAAAACAGATCCTAATTTTCAGACGGTTTTTGTGCCACTCGCGATTTTCGCTGCGTTTTTCGCTGCGTTTTTTGGAAAACGGCTCCAAAAACGTCCCAAAAAATGTCCTGCACTTCTTTTTCCCGGCCGTTTTTGTACGCGTAAAACAACGCCGTGAAAAACGCTCCGTCGGAACAGAACGCCGTTTTCCCATTGAAATCAATGGGCAGATGTTTGGAGGCGTTCTGCTTCCGTTTTTCAGCCGTTTTTCGGGCCGAAAATAGGCCGAGTGAACATACCCGCAGGCCCCATGCACACGACCGTATTTTTATCTATCCCGAAATACTGTCTGTAAATATGGTCCGTATTGTATCCGCATTCCACCCGTATATACGGATCCTTAAAAACAGAGAGAGGATAAAATTATGATGTCATCAGCATGTTGCATAGCCACGCTTCCTTAAATAAGGACGGTATACGGATGCACATCCGTAGCCGTCCGTATTTACGGAAGCTCCCATAGACTTCTATGGGAGAGTCCTTGCCGTAATTACTGACAAGAATAGGACAGGTTCTATAATTTTTTCAGCACGGATACCCATCCACAAAAATAAGGGATGGTGTCCGTGGCCAATAGAAATGAATGGATCAGTAATGACTGTCAGTATAAGGGTATGTGCACACGATAACGACAATTACGGCTGAAATTACGGAGCTGTTTTCAGGGGAAAACAGCTCCTGCATTTCAGACGTAATTGCATGTATAAGCATTTTGCGAGGCGTCCATTATAGACGTAATTTGGAGCTGTTCTTCATTGAAGTCAATGAAAAACGGCTCCAATTACGTCCCAAGAAGTGTCCTGCACTTCTTTGACGACGCTGTTACTTTACGCGCCGTCTTTTGACAGCGACGCGTAAAATTACAGGTTTTAGCCGTGTTTTACGCCTGAAAATAGGTAGTGTGAACCCATCCTTAGGGTATGTTCACACGCAGTGACTAAAAACGTCTGAAAATACGGAGCTGTTTTCAAGCGAAAACAGATCCTGATCTTCAGACGTTTTTGTAGCAACTCGCGTTTTTTGCGGCGTATTTTACGGCCGTTTTTGGAGCTGTTTTTCAATGGAGTCAATGAAAAACGCCTCCAAAAACATCCCAAGAAGTGACATTAACTTATTTTTCGCGGGCGTCTTTTTACGCGCCGTATTTTGACAGTGACACGTAAAATTAAGCCTTGTGGGAACAGAACACCGTAATTCCCATTGCAAGCAATGGGCAGATGTTTGTAGGCATATTAGGGGCGTTTTTTCAGGCGTAATTCGAGGCATAAAATGCCCGAATTACGTCTGAAAACGCTGCGTGTGAACATACCCTAACTGTCCGTAATTACTGATGAAAAATACGGTCGTGTGCATGAGGCCTAATGCCCCATGCAAATGACCGTAGAATTTGTCCGTAATTGCGGACCGTAATAATGGTCTGCAATTACGGACCAATTTACTTTTATTGACCACGAACACCTTCCCGTATATTTGCAGGAAGGTATCCAGGCCGTAGAAAGCCTCTGCAAAAGATAGGACATGTCCTATCTTTTGTTTTTTACGTATCGTGTTCCCTTACTTTGTATTGGAGCACAGGCCAAAGATGCAGGTGGCTCTACGTGGCCTGTAATTGCAGACCGTGATTACGGGCACAGTCTTGTGCATGAGGCCTTAGGGTATGTTCACATGGCTTATTTTCAGGCTTATTTTGGAGCGTAAAAGCCTCATCTTCTGCTCCAAAATACACTTGAAATACACCTGCAATCAGTTTCCTATTGAGTTCATTGGGAAATACACTGTGATGTTCACATGAGGCGAATTTTTACGCTGCTGAATTCACATAACGCCTCGTAAAAAGAAGTAGCATGTCACATCTTGAGGCGTTTTTGGAGCTGATTTTCCATAGACACTATGAAAAACCCACTTTTTAGTCGGGTGAATATTGGGATGGATAGGGGGCCTAACTTGCCACATTTAACCCTTTTGGGTCCAAGCCATGTTCGGTTTTCTGGACCACAAATTTTTTTTTGAATCCTCATCTTGCCAACTTTTTTATTTTAGCATCAGTCTTGTTTTTTTGCAGCACAATTTGAAGTTTCTCCACGGATTATTTTGGGATATGTACATGTTAGCGGGCAAGCAAAAAAGACCAAAAACATTCTGCCATGTTATTGGGATACCAACTATGTGTGGTTTGTATTACTGTGAATAGTTTCTATTAAATAAAATATATTTTATGGAAAAAATAGTACAGTACTCTTTTACAATTTTTTTCTCTTTAACTGGTTGCCGACACAGGACGAGAATGCTCGTCCTGAGCAACGAGTACTTGGCGCATTAGGACGAGCATTCTCGTCCTGTGTGACAGCCGTCTGTGCGCGCGATCGTGAGCGGGACAACGGCTGTAATACACAGCCACGGCCCCGCTCTGACAGCGGAGAGGAGAGAAACATCTTTTCTCTGCCGTTAACACTTTGAACGCCGCGATGAAAGCTGATCACGGCGTTCAAGGAGGGGGGACTGCACTTTGATCGCGTCACAGAAAATAACTGTGACGCGATCAAAGCCCACAACTCGTATGGCCAGACAGCCCAGGGTCCATTGAAGGACCCCAGGGCTGTCTGAACATATTTCCTGTTGTTAGGGCATACTGAGGTACGCCCTAAGGGTATGTTCACACGTAGTCAACAAAAACGTTTGAAAATCCAGAGCTTGTTTCAAGGGAAAACAGACCCTGCTTTTCAGACGTTTTTTTACCAACTCGCGTTTTTCGCGCCGTTTTCGCTGCGTTTTTTACGTCCGTTTTTGGAGCTGTTTTCATTGGAGTCTATGAGAAAACAGCTCCAAAAACGTCCAAAGAAGTGTCCTGCACTTCTTTTGACGAGGCTGTATTTTTACGCGTCGTCGTTTGACAGCTGTCAAACGACGATGCGTAAATAACAGGTCGTCTGCACAGTACGTCGGCAAACCCATTCAAATGAATGGGCAGATGTTTGCCGACGTATTGGAGCCGTATTTTCAGACGTAAAACGAGGCATAATACGCCTCGTATACGTCTGAAATTTGGCCGTGTGAACCCAGCCTAACAACTGCCTGTGTACGATCAGTAACAGGCTAATGTACTGGCATATAGATCTATGCCTGTACATTACAGTTACAAAATAAAAATGATAAATCCCTTTATGGGATTTAAAAAAAAAGTTCAATGAATGTAAAAAAAATTAATGATAAGTAAATAAAAAGTAAAATAAATACACAGAAGCACACATTTTTTTATAATAAATAAACTTTTTAAGATATAAGTCCCACAACATGAAATAATATAGACATATTTTGTATCGCCACGACCGTAACAACCTGTACAACAAATGTATAACATTATTTATGATGATCGGTGTATGGTGTAAAAAAAAAATATTAAAACTGCAGCGAAACTGCTTTTTTTCTGCATTTTCGCCAAAATAATGTATACAATTTAAACGATAATGTATTTGAACCAAAAAATGGTACCTACATAAAGTACAACTTGTCCAGCAAAAAACAAAGTCTCATACAACAACAAAAAAATAAAAGAGTTTTGAGCGTCGGGATGCAAAGGGGAAAATCTAAAAAAATTGTTCTGTCCTGAAGGCCAAAATTGGCCGTGTCCTTAAGGGGTTAAATGGGACTTTGACATTACTTGTTGAAGGGCATCTATGGTTATATGTAAATACAGCTAAAAAAAGAGGCAAGTGCAGACATAACTTCCTATCCGAATTTTGTAGCTAACCTATGGTCACATGATTTTCCTTTCATGTGACAGATGTGTCTACATTGGTTATAACCACAAGGGAATTGAAAAGGAATTGTGTGATATACTATTTCACTTCTCTTCTCTCCTTCACATAGGAAAAACTGGACATTCTCTTCGAGTGGAGCCGCAGTATCATCCTGAAAGAGGAAGATAAAAAAATGAACCTGTCGCCGTCAATTCACCACAACAAAGTGTTTAAACTTATTAGGTGTACAGTTTGTATTTAATCATCAGGGCAAGCCAGATTTATCTATTTTTGGATAAGGAATGTTGATTTTTTTAATTTTTTAATTTGTTTAGCGAACTATGGGTAAGTTAACACGTAACATAAACACTGCAGAATTTTCGACCGTTTTTCCAGTGCCAAAATTGCGCAAGAGACATTGACAAGCTGCAGATTGAGAATCCACACCCCCCAGATCAATTTCTTTACTTGTTAAATTTGTATCCACATTGCTGATACTATAATAAGCTGCGGAATTGCTGCACGGAAATTCTGGAACAAAATTGTGCAGTATTTAAAGGGATCCTGTCATCAACATCTTACCTGTTAAACTTACCTGACCCCTCAATGGCCGCAGCTGTCCAGAGTGCGTTCCTGTTCTCTTCTTTCCTGAAGTCCTCCTCTGTCTGTAAATATCGTCGTTTAAACTTTTCCCGCCTTTTATGGTAATTATTTTTCCCTCTGGGATGCAGCTTCTTAACCACGCCCACTGCCACCACCTGTCCGGCCCTGACTGGCTAAGGAGCTGTCAATCAAAAAGAAGGAGGTGGAGTCCACTCTGAGACGCTGGAGGAATGAAAATCTGACTCTTTTCAGATGAAGATTTGACTCTTTTCGGCTCATTTGCATACGGCGTGGGACCACTGAAAAACGGAATACTAAAGTTACAGAGCTTACTTAGAACATATTTATAGCTTAGATGACAATGATTTTTCACCCACTTTCACCAGGTATTGCTGGCTTTATAGCTAAAATGCTGGTGACAGGTTCCCTTTAAGCTACGTTTCTGTTCAGCTTTCCTTGGAAAGTGACGGGCACATAGACTTTTTATTGAGCCCGTACACCGCTACATCGGCTTTCCAAGAAAAGCCTAACAAAAACAAAGTGGCTCAGCGCTCACACGAGCGCTAATGGCACTTCATTTTAGCGATTGGTGGGGGTCTCAGTGCTCGGACCCCCACCAATCAAAACTTCTGACATGTCTCGATGACATGCCAGAAGTTTGTTGAGCGTTTAGTTACCCTTTAAACAGCATTTCCCTTTAAAATATAAAAGATCTTCTTTTGTCAAGTTATAACACTTTGTTACCTGTGTGTGGTTTCAATTTTAATAAGAGCATCATGAGACCTACCATATTCAAATGTCTTATATTTAACATCTCAATATATTTTTATAGGGACAGAACCCCGATCTTTTGAAGCAGAGCTCCAAATTAACAGCATAGAGCTAGAGATAAATATTACAATTCTGACTGTCTGTACCAACCACTAGAGGGAGCTTTGGAGCTCACTAGATGTGTATTATTGAATTCAAAACAGCTCCTGAATTTCAGACGTAATTGCTTGTACTCGCGTTTTGCGAGGCGTCCATTACGGACGTAATTTGGAGCTGTTCTTCATTGAAGTCAATGAAAAACGGCTCAAATTACGTCCCAAGAAGTGTCCTGCACTTCTTTGACGAGGCTGTTATTTTACGCGCCGTCTTTTGACAGCGACGCGTAAAATTGCTGGTCGTCGGCGCAGTACATCGGCAAACCCATTGAAATGAATGGGCAGATGTTTGCCGACGTATTGGAGCCGTGTTTTCAGGTGTAATTCGAGGCGTAAAACGCCTCATTTACGCCTGAAAATAGGTCGTGTGAACCCAGCTTAAGACTACGTTCACACAGGGTACACAGCATATCCACCCTGTGGCCCGCACGGAATTCCAGCCGAAAAACCGTACAAAATTGTGGTGCAGGTTCTTGCCCAGAATGTCCATTGCGGAAATCCTGCAATGAAAAAAAAATAAAAAAAATGGATATACTTACCATGGCAACACATCCCTCCGACGTCCTGACATTCTACAGACATGGGATGACGTTTCATCCCTTGTGACCGCTGCAGCCTGTGATTGGCTGCAGCGGTCATATTGGATGAAACGTCCCAGGGGGCTGGTCTAGACGAAGAAGCACAGAATTCTGGAAAAGTTTTTTTTTAATGCGAAATCACAGCTTTTCCCGCCTCAAAAATCGCAACATCTGCTATTTGTTGCGGGTTTTACCTCCCCATTGAATTCAATGGGGAAATCCTGCAAAATAAAAGTAGTGCTAACGCAAATACAATTGACATGCTGCGAATTCAAAAACCGCACCGAAGGTAAATTTCTGAGCGTTTTCTCTGCTTATCATTTAGGCCACGTGTGGATGAGATTTGTTCAAATCTCTTCCACTCTGCTACTGTATTATGCTGCGAAATTTGGAGGGAAATTTGGAGGTCTATGGAGGGATGCGTGACATGCAGTAAAATAGGACATGTTCTATTTTTTAACGGACCCTGCACACGCTCCGTTGACACAACGGTGGTGTGAACGGCCCCATTGAAGTACATGAGTCCGTGTGACGGCCGTTGTTTTAATGGCCGTCACACGGATGAGATACACGATCGTCTGAATGAGCCCTAACAGGGGGCCACAGGCTGCACTATTGTCTATGAGAGGAAATTCCTCAATAGTTATTTTTTTCACAGGCATAATGCACTGGCATATAAATTTATATCTCGATATATATTAGTACATTATAGGTGAAAAAAAAAGCTGAAAAATGAAACAATTTTTTTAAAGTTACTAAAAAATAACGGCACAAAAACAATTACGATAAACACTTTTTTTTAAATACACTTTATTAAAACAAACATCACAAAACAAGATATAGCATAGGGATATTTGTTATCGCTGTAACCGTAACATCCCATACAATACAATGAACACATTATAATGGTGATCGGTAAATGTTGTAAATAAAAATGGCGCTTTTGCTTTCTTCTGCATTTAACCCATAATAACAGGTAGAATAAATTAAACGCTAACTCATGTTTATGGCAAAATGGTGCCGAAAGAAACTACAGCTAGATTTAAACAAAATACCGGACCTCATACGTCAGTGTTGACGTGAAAATCAAAAAGTAATGGTTATGAATGTGGGAAGGCGAAAACAAAAACATTATTCTGGCTATCTGAACAAGTACAACAAGGGTTAACGTCTGGGTACACTTTTGAAAGCATTTTTTTTAACAAATCAATGTTTTATATTATTTTAAACAACTCTTGAAATGGATTTTATTTGAAAAAAATTTGATTTTTGAGATACAGCTTCTATGTATCCTGTATACATAGAAGCTGTCTCTTGCTGTCAAAGATGAATACATCAGGACAGCAGGACTGATGACTTTGGTGAGCACAGCTCCTGTGGTCTCTGACACGCAGGATCCAGCTATTATCAATCACAGTTCATGAAATGAATTGGAGTCAATTGACATAGAAATGTGATGGATTATTAGTCTTCAGGAAGTAATGGATGGATGGAGTACAACCCCTTCCACAGACACTAGGAAGTGACAGGGGAACTGCATACTGTCCTTATCTGTGTATATAGTTTTACTACGCTGCTTTTTGTAGGCTTCCAGCAGTACAATAGGGCTGTCATTAACTCGCCCACTCTCTAATGATCATGAGATGACCCTGTTCATTCTATCCCAGTCTATACAGCAAAGCTGACACGTTAGCTACATAACAACCAAAAAACATAGGGGACATAGCACCCACTATTATATCTATGAATATATAACTGACACTTATCTTCATAAAATATTATAATCTTTATTGGTACATAATAAATAACAATACGTGATATCAGAAATAATGACAGTGATAAAATAAGTCAGATTCCAAGAACAGCATCAGAGTGGTATAGATGTAATTATACCTGAGGATATACAGAAACAACCCATCTAGAGACAATAGTACCAAGTCATGCAGACACCATGTAATATAAAGGACATGTGCAGCTGTGAAAGACAGAAAAAATACACAGCCCAAACAAAAATTATTTAGCTATAGGTAAGTAAACATGAATGGTAAATAACCATGCAATGTATAGCCCTAAATAGTATGCTATCAAATAGGGGAAAGGCATATCACCAGAGAAAATAAAACATACCTATAGACATGGTGAGAGGAAATGGACATCAGCCTAGATGTGGCACAAAAAAGAGAGCATCTCGACGCGAGTTTCGCCTGAGACCGGCTTCGTCCTGTCCCAGTCTATACAGCGAAGCTGACACGTTAGCTACATAAAACAGGATGTTTTAGCCTATTGTGTCTGCTCTGAAAACTGAAATAGTTTAAAATTATTTACTATTTCGTGGATGGTAAAAAAAAGTAAAAGTTAATTTTAAAAAAAACAAAAAACATTGGTTTAAAAAAAAAAAAAAATAATGTTATTTTGGGATGATACTGTACATTCACTTTAACTATTCTTACTATATAGACAGCTAAGTAGTGCTGATCAGACAGCCAACTGCAAGAAGTCTTCTTATGCGTTAGAATTGTTTCCTAACATGTTATGTCTCGACTGAATGTTGTAATGAACTTGTAACCACAATACGAAACCACACCTCATTGTATAGTTTGTGAATTGAAATTGAATTGAAATCTATAGATGTCTGTTTCATATTCTGCAATTAAGGTTTTTCAATATACGTCAGTGGACTACGACATTGTTGTTACGTAAATAATATCTATATATTTGACATGTTTTGCCCTAGGAATACGATTGCAACCATTCTACAAAGCCATAGGTTGCCACATGTGAACCTGCAGTACATGACGCAGAAAGATGAAGTAACTTTCTAATAGCTGCTGATTGGCTGCTAGAGGCAAAGGGTGACCTAGAAATGTAAAGGAGGTAAACATTGTTATCATGCGGGCACTGTGACTGGCTCTGTTTTGTGGGCACTTTGCCTGCAATTTTTTGGGGGTCTTTGAGACTGTAGTTGTTTGTGGACACTGCAGTTGCCTGCGTATTAGGGGCACGTTGTCTGGAACTATTTGAGGTGCACCGTGGCTACGCTTCAGGTAGCTTGCTGCTGCTGCTGGCGGACTGTTGGTTCAATATTTAGAAACATACGGGCTGCAACTGTTTTATGGACAATGGTTGCAATTATTTGGGAAGACACTGGCTTCAACCATTCTATGGAGAGTGTGTCTAAAAAAGTTTTACTGGCAACTATTTTTTAAACTGTTGTTTTTGGGCGAGTGGTTAACGCCGTTTTGGGGTCACTTTGGCTGGATCTGTTTTGGGAGCACAGCAGCTAGCACTGTTTTATGGCTGTGGTGGCAGCAAATAGCTTTTTAGCACTGTAGCTGTAAGGGTATGTTCACACGCCAAACTAAAAACGGCTGTAAAATACGGAGCCGTTTTTAACAGAAAACAGCCCCCGATTTTCAGCCGTTTTTTAAGCATCAAATGTTTTTTACGGACATTTTTGGAGCTGTTTTTCTATTGAGACAATGAAAAACGGCTCAAAAAACGGCTCAAGAAGTGACATACACTTCTTTTTTACGGGGCAGTTTTTCGGGTGTTTACGGCCGAAAATAGACCGTGTGAAGATACCCTAAGGCAAACGGCTGAAGCAGGAGCCCTCCCCCACTGCACCGAAAAACATCAGAAAATAAGCCGTGTGAACATACCCTTTGCTTTGTGAAATGCCGCGTGAACTGCGTCTTGGAAGGTACTGATTCTCGTACTACCGCGAAAACAGGTGATCGCGATCAAGTCATCCTCAGGTGACCTGTTTTGTGCGGAGTCTGCTACTGTATCCTTCCATCCAGTCATATGACTATATCACCCAAAAGATCTACCTTGTATAGTATTTTAGACGCTGCAGCGCTGCGCTGGACGTGATGTCACATTGGACAACGTTACCCCCTCAGCTGCATAGATAACATGTACCCATAGGTTTTTTGAACAGGGGTGACAAGGGTCCAAAGCAACAGTCTTGATCGCTTCTTATTGGTAAGTCCCTTCGTCACTATAGTCACAGAAACCCCATGTATTTTAGGATTAGCAAAGTTGAACCTTTTACAGAACTTTTTCTGGTTTTATCACTGGTAGTACATTCTAGCATTTGGCAAAAGGTCTGATAATGTCAACTAATGAACTCAGACAAACACTTTATAGACGTTTTCTCCCAGTTCCTCTTTTTTCTGTCTGGTTTTCATGACATTATCAAAAAGCTTACATTTAATGTTAATGGATACGAGAGAATTCCATTCAATAATTTCCTTGTCAATCGGGCAAAAATGTATCTGATGATCTAAGAGATCGAATGCAGTGGCCTTTCCTTCTACCGTGTTCCAAATTTCCACCGGTTTCATCAACAAACATGATCAACAAATATTTTGGATTGTTATCGATAATCAATGGGGGAGATTTATTAGGAGCCGCGTTTCATACGCCAATCTTAATATACTGTTCGCTGGAGTAAGATGCGATACATTTATTAAGAAGCGAATGCTCACAAATTACTTACCTCCCCTGGATCATCTCGGGCTCCCACATCAGGCCGCGGCGATTACCAGTTCCTGACGCCGAAGAGCGTCAGGATGTTATATACACAACATTCAGCGTCAGAACATTGTGTGCTTCTTTGCATATTAGGCACTGGCGCTGCCCGGCATCAGGACTTTGTTTGCGCCACGGTTTGATGTGGGAGCCTAAGGGGATCCAGGGGAGAAGCGGAGCAGTGGGTCATTCTTTATTTTCCTTTATTTTATTTTAATGTCCGATCAGGATGGAGGGACGAAATGGGGCCTGTCTCTACCCTATTATTCCCTTGGCCACAGAGTGCAATCTGTGCCAGTTAGGAGCTGGTCTAGACTTGCACTATAATTGACACCAGTTTGTGGCGTAAATTGTAGTAAATTTGTCACACTGCAGGTGCCCCCGCCCCTTTCACTAAGCTCTGCCCACTGTCTACAAAAGTGGCGAGAGCGCCGTAAACGGCCCTGCAGAGTAAATGTAGTAGTACATGATGGCCATTCAGATGAATGTCTATACTTGGAATAAAAGGGCGGCACAAGTCTGCTAAAATGGGAGCTACTTGTACAGACTTCTATGACATCCATATGCCCCAATAGGACATATTGTCGAGTTAGTCCTATCACAAGGAAGGCCTTCCCAAATGCAAACCAGCCAAAAATTTATGCAAAAATCAGGAGCAAAATATTAGTGGATATATATTATTACAAATCTGAGCACTAGACGAAGCCCATGGACAAGAGTGCCGCTGTTCTTGGAAAAAAATACTTTTTTCTAACCTCTGACAGCCCCTTTAATTGCATCTCCATTGGCATAACTATTATGTATGGACAGTTTTAGTCCTCTCTCCAATCCCGCTTTTTGTACCTGAAATGTCCCTATTTTGGGACTGATCAGTAGTTCAGCACTAATAATATATCCACAGCTTGTTGTCCTACAGGATCTTGAGGGTATGTTCACACGCTTAACCAGAAACATCTGAAAATACGGAGCTGTTTTCAAGGGAAAACATATCCTGATTTTCAGAAGTTTTTTAAGCCACTCTCGTTTTTCGCGGCGTTTTTTACAGAACATTTTTGGAGCTGTTTTTTTATAGACTCTAAAAACGTCCCAAGAAGTGACATGCACTCCTTTTTTGCGGGTGCCTTTTTACGCGGGCGTTTTTGGAAAACGAGTTGTAAAAAAATGCCCCATTGGAACAGAACGCCGTATTTCCCATTGAAATCAATGGACAGTTATTTGGGGGCGTTCTGCTTCCGTTTTTTCAGGTGTTTTTCGAGGCGTAAATGCCTCGAAATACTCCTGAAAACACTCCGTGTGAACATACCCTTTCGGATCTATTTTTCTATACAGTGAAAGTCTATGGCAACAGGATGCTACAGGATAGGCATCTTGTGGCATCCCGTTCCACTATCATCTTTGACATCCGTTATAAATGATAAAAAAACAGGACAGTTTGGCAGGATGCTAAAACGCGATGTGAACCTTAAAGACCACAACTTCTGCTGATGAGGGTCATGGTAGTGAATTGTCCCAATGCTATGGGGCCCTTACATTTCTAGAGTCAGCACACTGTATGGTCTCGATGGGAAAATCTTAGACTTTATTCACATCTGCGCAAGGGCTCCGTTCCGACGTTCCGGTCGACTACGCTATTGATTCCGTCAAAACAGAACCCTTGCACAACGGAGACAAACGGAAACCATTGGCACCGGATCCGTCACTATTGAAATCAATGGTGATGGAAACGGAAACCTATGGTTTCCGTTTGTGTTTGTCAGGGCTCCGTTCCAATGGAAAGCTCAGACGGAACGGAGCTCTAGCGCAGATGTAAGTGAAGCCTTACCCAGTTTTATTTTGTTTTCTTGTTTTTTTCTCTTTTTAATTCTATGATTAAAAAGATTACAGCATAAAAACCTCATACATTTTTGTAATAAGATGAGGTTATAATGTCATGTGTCTTGACTCACAGTTTCTGTTACCGCCACATAACTGATCACACAATTGATATTTCTGGTTTTACCATAGAAACTAATCTGTGCTATTGTATTCCCTTTTTACGTTACTTTACTTCAGCCAAAGGTACTTATATGCTTTAACAATATCACTTCTAAAGAATATTTTACTGTTCTTCGCTCCCTTGATTTCATCATCAATATCCTCAGTATTTTTTGCTGTACAATCACGAGTAGATAAGGCTTCGTTCACATATGCGTCCGGGTTCCGTTTGTGGGTTCCGTCAGACCTTTCTGTCTGGGGTACCCACGAATGGAAACCAAACGTAAACCATAGCTTTATGGTTTCCGTTCCTCTACGTTCCGTAAGGTTTAAATTTTTTTGGACAGAATCAATAGCGCAGTCGACTATGCTATTGATTCCGCCGAAAAAAACGAAACCTTACGGTTTAGCAACATAAGCGTTACCATTGAAATCAATGGTAATGCTAACGGAAATCTATGGTTTCCGTTTGGTTTAAATTTGTGGGTGCCCCTGATGGGAATTTCTGACGGAACCCACGAACGGAACCCCGATGCAGATGTGAACGAAGCCTAAGGCCAGATTCACATGAACGAGTGCAAACTTGGACGTGAAGAACTGCCATTTTTCACGTCCGAGTTGCAAAAATGTGCAGGACCCGTTTTCACAGATCCCCATAGACTTGAGTCTGTCGAGGGATCCGTGAAAATGGAAGAAAAAAGGACATGTTCTATTTTTCAACGGACCCTTCACACTGTCCGTTCAAACATCGCCGTGTGAACGGCCCCAATGAAATACATGCGTCCGTGTGACGGTCATTGTTTTAATGGCCGTCACACTGACGTATAATACGGTCGTCTGAAGTCTGAGAAAAGGATAATAAAATGAACAGTAAAATTTTTTTTTTAAATATCAGACAGTGCAGTGGGGGAGGGCTCCTGCTTCAGACGGTTGCCATACGGTTAGAAATAGAAGGAGGAGAAAGAAATTACTGGAATTTTCTTTTATATTTTTTGTTCTGTATTATTTCCTATCTATAGAGTTCTTTTAATTCTTTTGCCACAATTTTTACAAGTTGATGATGTTTTTGCTTAGGTTTTCTGAAAATCGCAAGATCCAGACCCCCACTGAACTGCAGTTAGATCACCCCAGGGCCAATCAGCCTAACAAGGATTAAATAATTGATGTCTTAGGTATGAACACCATGATAGTCCTTTCACTGCTGATGATGTCATCCCTGAGAAAACTCCTGAATTATTATTAGTATTTCCTCTAGTTACAATCTGTTCACTTATATTTAATCAGTAATATAAAAGCTTAGGCGGAGAGGTGGAAAGTTTAACCCATTTGGGGCTTTTAAATAAAAAATTCCTTAATTGCAATTGATACAGAGAGCAGAATATTTCCATTATGCTTGGTTACAATGTGGCCGTGCTAGAGGAAGTGAGAGCTTAGTGAAGAAAAATATTCTGTCATCCTCCTCAGGTATGTTACTGCTCTGTGATTACGCCATAAAGAAAACAGTGCCTCGGACAGCGATACAAAATTTCTACTGCCGCCCCCAACTGGTGGCAATCTTCTCGAGACATACTCTAGGTGTGTAAGTCTTTAAAGGAGCACTGTGGACATAACTGATACACTGTGTTATGCCTAGTGCAGGTCTGGAGGGGGCGGGGGATGACACAGGGATTCTCTGTTTGGTGTTCTTTTAATGCTCCGCCCCCTCCGGTCCTGCAGTAGGCATAACACAATGTATCAGTTTGCCTGGAGTGTTCCTTTAAGTAAATAAAATTAAGGGGGGAAAAAATAGCTTCACTCATTGTTTCTACTTCCTAACATTATGATAAAGTTAAGTTGTCAATCAGTAAAGAATTAATGTTTGTATTTTAAGAGATGACATTACTAGAGAGACTAAACTGTAGTCTCTCATGTAAAAGCTTGGTGGCCATATTTGAAGGAGACGATATTGTTAGAAAATAGAGCAATGTCTAGGGTGTTCAGTGGACTGTGGCCAAAACCAGTTCTGAAGTCTATCAGCAAATGTCACAAGAGTTGGCCTGGGGTACTGCCAGGGCCCGATCAAGATTGGTGGAGGCCCCTGGATGCAAAGTTTTTAAAAAAAAACTTCAATTGTACTCCTATCATACTTCTCCAATAATTGTGGTAAATAATACCACCAATGTGTGTCAAAAGGTGTCCAAGCAAGCATAGTGCCCATACAGTAGCCATGAAACAGTACCCAAATAATACCAAAATTGGCACCCTGATATAAATCTGAGATGATCTGCCATGGAAAAAGTTTTGAGTAGATTGTTTAAAGTTGGGATGGGCTGGTGGAGGTCCCTATATGGTGGAGGCCCCAAGGGCATTATCCCCTAGTCCAGCCATGGGTGCTGCATAGGTTGCAATCTAAAATCTTCCATGGCACATAAAAAATATCTAGCAATATAAGCAATGCCTGTATATGAAGCTGCTGCGCCTGTATATGAAGCTGCTGCACACACCATCGAAAGCCACTCAATAAGGGCTTACATGGTTGGAAATCCAGAAGGACCCGACTGTTGAGAGACATAAATAAGATGAACTGAAGAAACACAAGTGGCTGCGTTCACATCTGCGTCAGGGCTTCGTTCCAACGTTCCGTCTGAGCTTTCCGTCGGAACGGAGCCCTGACTGACCTAAACGGAAACCATAGGTTTCTGTTTCCATCAACATTGTTTACAATGGTGACGGATCCGGCGCCAATGGTTTCCGTTTGTCTCCATTATGCAAGGGTTCCATCGTTTTGACTGCGCTGTTCATTCCGTCAAAACGACAGAACCCTTGCACAACGGAGACAAACGGAAACCATTTGCACCGGATCCATCACCATTGAAATCAATGGTGATGGAAACGAAACCTATGGTTTCCATTTGTGTCAGTCAGGGCTCCGTTCCGACGGAAAGCTCCTACGGAACGGAGCCCTGACGTAGATGTGAACGCAGCCTTAAGCAAGCAAAATTTTTCTGTGAGAACATCCTGTAGATACAGTGGAGGAAATAAGTATTTGATCCCTTGCTGATTTTGTAAGTTTGCCCACTGTCAAAGACATGAACAGTCTAGAATTTTTAGGCTAGGTTAATTTTACCAGTGAGAGATAGATTATATAAAAAAAAATAAAGAAAATCACATAGTCAAAATGATATATATTTATTTGCATTGTGCACAGAGAAATAAGTATTTGATCCCCTACCAACCATTAAGAGTTCAGCCTCCTCCAGACCAGTTACACGCTCCAAATCAACTTGGTGCCTGCATTAAAGACAGCTGTCTTACATGGTCACCTGTATAAAAGACTCCTGTCCACAGACTCAATGATCAGTCTGACTCTAACCTCTACAACATGGGCAAGACCAAAGAGCTTTCTAAGGATGTCAGGGACAAGATCATAGACCTGCACAAGGCTGGAATGGGCCACAAAACCATAAGTAAGACGCTGGGTGAGAAAGAGACAACTGTTGGTGCAACAGTAAGAAAATGGAAGACATACAAAATGACTGTCAATCGACATCAATCTGGGGCTCCATGCAAAATCTCACCTCGTGGGGTATCCTTGATCCTGAGGAAGGTGAGAGCTCAGCCGAAAACGACACGGGGGGAACTTGTTAATGATCTCAAAGCAGCTGGGACCACAGTCACCAAGAAAACCATTGGTAACACATTACGCCGTAATGTATTAAAATTACCAATACCCCAGGTATTTTTCATTATTATGTATATTCGCTTCTCTTGGACACAGCCGGGTCTTTGATGCTGGGAGAGCATGGTGTGTTGTTGTTTGGCATAGCAAGCAGGGTAGCCCGCTCTATGAATTATCAAGGCGTCACAAATAGGCTTCTACCTGGCTATACACGTTGTGCCTCATGACGTACACACTATCCCTCCATGTTTCACTCACTTGCACTCCATTATCCATTTATTTCTATTGAGGCACTTCATTTATTACTGCCCCCTATATTTCACTTATAGTATTACACTTGCACACACACTATTCATTTATTATTTCTTACTACACATCCCATGCACCACACACCACTCCCCTCAAGACTAGTGGGAGTGGCTATTATTATTTAAAGCACCTGCTCGCCCTTTCATCAGCATTTCTGGCCTGGCTGTGTCCATTTGTAAGTATGGCCTTTTTCGGTGTTTTTGTATTAAAATCCTGCAGTGCCCGCAAGGTCCCTCTGCTCAAGAAGGCACATGTACAGGCCCGTCTGAAGTTTGCAAATGAACATCTGGATGATTCTGAGAGTGATTGGGAGAAGGTGCTGTGGTCAGATGAGACTAAAATTGAGCTCTTTGGCATTAACTCAACTCGCCGTGTTTGGAGGAAGAGAAATGCTGCCTATGACCCAAAGAACACCGTCCCCACTGTCAAGCATGGAGGTGGAAACATTATGTTTTGGGGGTGTTTCTCTGCTAAGGGCACAGGACTACTTCACCGCATCAATGGGAGAATGGATGGAGCCATGTACCGTTAAATCCTGAGTGACAACCTCCTTCCCTCCACCAGGACATTAAAAATGGCTCGTGGCTGGGTCTTCCAGCACGACAATGACCCGAAACATACAGCCAAGGCAACAAAGGAGTGGCTCAAAAAGAAGCACATTAAGGTCATGGAGTGGCCTAGCCAGTCTCCAGACCTTAAACCCATCGAAAACTTATGGAGGGAGCTGAAGATCCGAGTTGCCAAGCGACAGCCTCGAAATCTTAATGATTTACAGATGATCTGCAAAGAGGAGTGGGCCAAAATTCCATCTAACATGTGTGCAAAGCTCATCATCAACTACAAAAAACGTCTGACTGCTGTGCTTGCCAACAAGGGTTTTGCCACCAAGTATTAAGTCTTGTTTGCCAAAGGGATCAAATACTTATTTCTCTGTGCACAATGCAAATAAATATATATAATTTTGACAATGTGATTTTCTGTTTTTTTTTTTATATAATCTATCTCTCACTGGTAAAATTAGCCTAGCCTAAAAATTCTAGACTGTTCATGTCTTTGACAGTGGGCAAACTTACAAAATCAGCAAGGGATCAAATACTTATTTCCTTCACTGTAGATGGAGCCGTTCCTGGCAATGTATCTTGAAAGTGTCAGGCATTGTGTAATTTGGAGATAACCGGTTAATATAGAAGAATAAGGCCAAGTTTACACAGAGCAGCTCGATGCAATTTTTTTTGTGTTTTTTTTTAACCTGCGCCAAGGATTGAATCCTAAAGGGGAAAGGATTAAAGAAGAACTTATGCTTTCCTTTTTATTTATTTTTTGTATCCACTCGTTTTGGCTTAAAAAACTGCACCAAAATGCCCAGTGTGAACCGGTTATAATATTCCACTCTCTTCAGCCTGATCTCTATGGAGCAATTTCTGTGTTGCCGTCTAGTTGAACAAAACAAATCTGTTTACGTGTTCCTATAAAGATGTGGATGAAACTAAAAATAAAATGTAATATATTTAGTACAAATCCATAAATTATAGTCATATAAAGGTCCAAATAAAGTCGTCTTCAGCGATTGGAATGCCATGTATTAGATGGTGGTATCTAGTTGAATTCTTTGGAAGGGCTTAACCAGTTATGACTCATCGGCACAAGAGAAAAGCTAAAGTCACTGACCTATAGCATCGTAGGAATGGCTACATTTTTACAGTGAGGTGGAACTATGGATCTAGGACAAAAAGTCATGAATTGCTGGTGCTTGTATACAAGGGTGGACTGGTAATGATTAAGACTCCTGGGCATTATAACTCATGCCCCCCTTACCAATCACTATAGCTATGATACACTTGGCTTGGGTTAATAAATTGCATTTGAGTAGCACATATCACTTGTAATTGTTTTTGTGGGCCCTGCACAAACTTTTTAGGTGTGCCGCTTGTGCAGTCACATAGGGTGCACCATTCATCCCTACTGATGCCCGGCACTTGAGTTATGCATGGAGTTGTTACTTGGTCACTGTACGTTGGTAATATTTGAGCACTCTATGGAGGTATTTAGCCTGTGTGGCTCTATTAGGGCCGGTTCACACCTGCTTTGGAGGCTGCATTAGGGGTCTCAGTCGCAGATTCAGACGAAAATACCAGAAATAATAGCGGCGGTGTCCGTGTTGCAATGGAATCGGCAGTTCCGGTAATTCCCTTGCTCTGCTCCTATGATGGAGAAGAACAATGGAATGGTGAGCGCAGGTGTGAACCGGCTCTAAGGCTAGATTCACAAGGGGGTGGGGAAACTCCAGCTCGTATGTGGTGACGGATCTCCTTGGTGACTTCTTATATTGTAATAATTTACATGTCGTACATTAGTAAGGGTGAGTAAAAAATTTTCAAAAATTAATAATGCATAGAATAGTGGTGCCCAACTTATTGCTTTACAGCAGTTGCAAAACTACAGCTCCCTGCTTTACTGTTATCATAACTTTAGTAGGAAACATGTTATTACTTGCTTCTCCCATAAAAAAAACAATCTACGGAACCTGATGTGCCTCGTGCCTTGTTCTTTCTGGTATCTCGATCTGTATTTGCCTAATAGTCAATGATGTGGTGTAATAAGGAAGTGAATATATTCTAACCGTTGTATTTTAGGAAGTTATTGTCTGTGCATTGTTGTGCAATGCACAACTCTTTATATTACAGCGTGTGCTCCATAATGGGCTCAGAGAGCCGCTAAACTGGTTTTACAAGGTATTAAACACTCGTGTCCTCATAATTATAGTCATAAGATGCAAAAGAAACAATAATAATAGTTAAAAAAAAATATTAAAACATAAATATATATATATATAGACCGAGTACATTTATACCAGCCACAGAGCTTTAAAAAAAATATGTCTAATATTCTTTATAGTTTAAAGTCGGTACATTATAGCTTAGAATATACACTGAGCAACTTGGGAACTTCATTTTTGAAGAGTAAGACGTCACACACACGACCGTTTCCATTTTGAGGACCGCTAAACCGCCAAGACTAAAGTATAATACAATATACACATCCAGTATATAATAATATTTATTTCTCTCAGCACTAAACATGTTCTACAGCTGCAATAGCTCATTTGTTTTAGTATTTATTTAGAAACAGACTATTTTATTGTGGTTCCTTAAAGGAGAGCCAAATAGGTTGTCCACCCCGATCCTTAGGAAAATTAGTCAATATGTGATTGGCAGGGATCTGAATCAGGACCCGCAAATAAAAAAAATGAAGGCGCCACATAACATTTGTTGTTTTATATAGACACAGCGGCTCATCTTCATGGGTGACTGTGCCTGGTACTGAAGCTCGGACCCCCACCATTTAAACATTTATAACCTATCCTGAGGATAAGTAATCAAATTGAAATCCTGAGAAATCCTTTCAATCCCAATGTTTTGATTTTTCTTATGGAATTTCACACATTTCACTCTGTAAGAATAATATCTATCTGTCTTTCTATCTATCCATGTATATTTATATACATCCATATCTATCTATCTATCTATCTATCTATCTATCTATCTATCTATCTATCTATCTATCTATCTATCTATCTATCTATCTATCTATCTATCTATCTATCGTCAGTCCGTCCCCTATCTATCTATCTATCTATCTATCTATCTATCTATCTATCTATCTATCTATCTATCTATCTATCGTCAGTGCGTCCCTTATCTATCTATCTATCTATCTATCTATCTATCTATCTATCTATCTATCTATCTATCTATCTATCTATCTATCTATCTATCGTCAGTCCGTCCCCTATCTATCTATCTATCTATCTATCTATCTATCTATCTATCTATCTATCTATCTATCTATCTATCTATCTATCGTCAGTGCGTCCCTTATCTATCTATCTATCTATCTATCTATCTATCTATCTATCTATCTATCTATCTATCTATCTATCTATCTATCGTCAGTCCGTCCCCTATCTATCTATCTATCTATCTATCTATCTATCTATCTATCTATCTATCTATCTATCTATCTATCTATCTATCTATCTATCTATCTATCTATCTATCTATCTATCTATCTAATCTATCTATCTGTCTGTACATGTTGGCTATGTAAACAAACACCATTACTCATAGGTGTAACTTGAAGCTATTTTCTCCAATGCAAAATCTTTGCCATTTATAATACTGGTGACTTCCTATGTAGCGGGGGAGGGGGGGGCCTCCCTATGCACCAGGACCTGGATGCGAGTATTACCTTTGCACCCCTATATCTACGCTTCCCCCATCTACCACGTGCCATTTATAATACTCATGTAGCAAATGGGGCTTTGGGCGCCTACATTCACCAGGGCCCAGGTGCGACTGCTACCTCTGCACCCCATATAGCTACGCCCCTGCAAGGAGTCCCCCAAAAACAGCTCTGCACATAACTACAACTTGTAGTCTTATTAACTGTCCAGTAGAGGGAGACATCTGACAGCAAATGTAATTCATTCAAAAACATTGGGACAGCACCAACTGGGATGGGAAATGAAGTTTTGATTAAAACCAGACAAGTCTGAATCGCGCATTCTACACTGCGCCATCCACTTTCCCATGGGCTCTAACACTCACAGACTCATAAATAACTGGCCACTTTAGCTCTTAAGTGCTCCATCACAGACATATCCTTGGGATTATTTTTTTGGGGGGCAAAAATCAAGGTCTTTTTTTTTCCATGAAAATCAAATGCTGTAAATGTGCATATGTCATGTTTTGCAGCAACCAGACGTTTCCAGCTGCTATGGGAATTTCATTTACATAGTTACAGTTTTGTAAAAATTGAGCATTTATAAACAACTTAAAAATAAAATCATCTGCACGTTCTATTAAAAAAAATAAAAATGATAGTCTGGAATCATGAAAGGACAGACTAAAAGTTCAGTGCTATGACCCGTGGCATTTATCAAGCGACAATTCAGATATGTCACCAGGTTTTTTGTAATTTATTAGTTTAGATTTTCTCTTCCTCATCTGTCAATTGTTAATGTTATAGATTGCAGGTCTGCGTAGAAATGTGGACGGACTTTCCTCTGCAGGAGTTTCCAGGAAATCACCAATATATCTATATTTTATCAAATTTAAAAGGGTATTGTTTTCGGCAAACAAAGGTTATTCTTTCGATAATTAAAAGTTTAACACTTTTCCAATATACTTTCTGTCTCAATTCAGGATCTCTGCTTGCTGCCATTCAATAGGAACCTTCATTGTTACTTTCAGGAGATTTAACTCTCTCCTGGTCATGTGATGGATACACATGTGTCAAGGGGGGAGTCTTCTGGTACCTGGAAACCCCTCTCTGAGCGGTTTATGAGAAGCAGAGTTCAATGCGGAAATTCTTTTTACTGCCACTAGGTGGAGCTCACTGCATTGATTGTTTTATAGAGTTTATTGGGAGCTTTATCAACTTCTAGGCAGTGAGCTCCCCGTAGTGGTGGCTATAGGCAGACTGGGAATCCAATGTTTTATATTATCGGCATTTGGCACTGTTTGAGCAAAAATAGGAGCATATGTAAATTACATATAAACAGTCACCAGCAGGGGGCAGGAGTTTATGGAGTTTCTTAAAGGAGCAGACTACTTTTGACTGTGAAACTGAAGTCTTAAAATAGCTCAACTCAGTCTGTTCTGTATGAGCAGGGCTGTTTTTTCTTATTTAAAGTACAAAGTATCTATCCATCTATCTATCTATCTATCTATCTATCTATCTATCTATCTATCTATCTATCTATCTATCTATCTATCTATCTATCTATCTATCTATCTATCTATCTATCTATCATCTGTCTATCTATCTATCTCCTATCTATCTATCTATCTATCTATCTATCTATCTATCTATCTATCTATCTATCTATCTATCTATCTATCTATCTATCTCATATCTATCTATCTCATATCTATCTATCTATCTATCTATCTATCTATCTATCTATCTATCTATCTATCTATCTATCTATCTATCTATCTATCTATCTATCTATCTATCTATCTATCTATCTATCTATCTAACTATCTATCTAATCTTACAACGTTAGTTTAGTTGAAAAAAGACATATGTCCATCAAGTTCAACCAAGGGATGGGAAAAAGGAAAGGAATGAAACAAAAATTCTATACATTGACATAACAGCTTATATTTTTTTTTTCTAGGAAATTATCTAAGCCTTTTTTGCAGCATCTACTGTCCCTGCTGTGACGGCTCCTGCGGTGACTATTCCATAAATTCACCGTTCTCACAGTAAAGAAGCCTGGTCGCCTCTGCAGGTTGAACCTTTTTTTCTCCAGACAGAGGGAGTGCCCCTTGTTTTTTGAGGGGGTTTTACAAGGAACAGGATTTCACCATATTTTTTGTATGTGCCATTCACATATTTATATAAGTTAACCATGTCCCCCCCCCCCCCCAGTCGTCTCTTTTCAGGGCTAAATAGCTTTAAGTCTTTTAATCTTTCCTCATAACTTATTAGCTTCGTTGCTCTTTGTATTTTTTCATCCTTTCTATGAACTGGAGCCCAGAACTGAACTGCATATTCTAGATGAGGCCGCACTAATGCTTTGTAAAGTAGTAATATTACATCCCTGTCCCGCGAGTCCATGCCTCTTTTAATACACGACAATACTGTCACGATCTGTGGGTATGTGGACCCACTGGGCCGTACCGCCGTAGTGGCCAAACAGTGTACCAATTATAGTCTATAGTCCGAGCAAAGGTACCTGTGGTAGTACAGACAGTAGCGACAGCTAGGCTCAGATGGGACCTTGGCAGCAGACACCAGGCGTGGTGTAACACAACATGACTGCAACTCTTTTAAGGCACAGGAACAAGGTAGCTTGTGATACAGGATACAGGTAGCAGGAATGGGAACACTGGGAACAGGAAAACACTAAGGGACCATTTGCTAGACTGACACGGGAAAACACAACAACGCTCTGGCAATGAGTGAAGGGGCAGGGCCCTTCTTATAGTCCAGGGTGATTAAACAATTCTAAACATGTGTGCGCGCGGGCCCTTTAAGGCCGGGACTGAGCTTGCGCGTGAACCCTAGTGGTCACTGCGGGCCAGGACGGCTGCATGTGCTGGCGTCTCCGAGAAGGAAGGCGTCAGCAGGATGAGAGGAGTCTGCGGCTGCGAACATTACAAATATTTTCCGTCAACATAGTAGTATGAGGGTTTGTTTCTTGCTGGACGAGTTGTAGTCACTGTGCGGTAAAAACGACGTGTTACAAAGAAAAAACTATTTGTTAAGAAAAATTGTGTTTTGTGTCGCCATGTTCTGAGAGCCATAACCTATTATGTTTCCTTTGATTGTGCGATGTGAGGGCTTATTTTTTGCAGGGCAAGCTGTCGTTATTAGTGGTATCATTTTAGGGGTACGTGCAACTTTTTAAATCACTTTTTATTCAATTTTTTGTGGGAGCTAAAGTGACCGTTTTTTTAAATATTCTTACGGCATTCCCCCTGCGGGTTAAATAACAATATATTAGAATAGTTTGGACTTTCACGAACGCGGTGATACCAATTATGTTAAAAAAAATCATATTACTTTGGGGAAATAATGGGAAATGGCGGAGTTTTTTATCTTCTAATATTTCTTTTATATATTAAAAAAATTATTTTTTAACTCATTTATTATTTTTTTTTAGTTCTTCTTGGGGATTTAAACAAGTGATCGTTTGATCACTGGTACTATACACTGCAATACTCCTCTTTCTAACAGCTTTGCTCCTGCGGTCGCTATTGACCGCGGCATCTAAGTAGTTAAACGGGCAGGACTGGAGTTATCTCAGATCCCGGCATTTGTAGATTGTAGGTAGTGAGGTTTCGATTGTAACATAAAGCTGACACCCGCTGAGTATGGAGCGGGCTCAGCCCCCACGAGAAACAGTAAGTGCACAGAGGGTGCTCTCCCTTTCATGGTCCCCATCATCTTACTATTCCTCACACATATACATTAAATGTACACTAAATTTAAACTTACATTATTGTCTGATTCTCGTGGGGGGTCTTTCTTTTGTAAAATGTATTGATATATTCAATGATGCACCATAAGTTATATAGATATACTCCTAATAACATAAATAATATTCATGCAAACGCTAGCCTGCCTGGCGACAAATTTTGTTGGTTGCCATGGAGATCACCCCTATCCATCTGTGGTACATCTTGTATATGACTATATATGGTTTTATATGTTAGGATGGGCAAGAAGGTAGCTGGATATTTCTCTTACCTGAGTATTTGTATGGTTTGTTCTTAATTTTTTTCTATTTACGGCGATGAGTGCGCATGCGCGTCATGTGACCTCTCCGACGTCATGCCGGAAGTTGTCAGAGTATTGGTGGATATCAAGTGTGGGCAGCAGTGCACGCACCGATTGACGACAATGACGCGGGTGGTTTGATGCTGGGCAGGTCCGTGACACGTGATGCGCCATTGAACATCGCTGTTTCAGTTTCAGTATTTAAACCCTGTATGGGACTAGCATATTAACCTCCGGATGAAGGTTGCGAAACGCGCGTTGTGGTATCTCCTCAGGTTCAGAGATTTCCATCTGCCATCATGTCTACTACAGGTGATTGAATTCACTACTTTTTTAAAAAACTTTTTTGCACTTTTGCTACACTAATTCTGTGGTCTCCCTATTTGGGGTCTGATTCTAGATACCTGATCCCTGGTGGATAAGTAATTGATACACATTATACATTGTAAATATACATTTATCTGCTTAGGGTCATGTTGGTCTATTTCACCTGAGGCTGCTTTTAAATTATAATTTTTTTGTATCTGTTTGTATATATTTATAGGGGAGTATTTTGTCCAAATTTTGGGCTAATAAGGATTATCTCACAAATACTATTTTGGACTATTTTTGTTCTATATAATTGTTCAAGACATCTATTTGGTATTATTTGTGTAAGTATTTAGGTCTTGCTTTTTGACTATATACTCGGGATATATATAGGTGTATAAGCCTTACAAGTCCTTGTGGATAAGTTTATATTGGAGTAGGGGGACGGCACCCCCAGGATTCTGCTACATGCAAATGGCGCATTAAAGTACAAGAAATAACTGTAGCTCAAGTCTCTCTTTAAATCACGGGAACACAATGTTTTGTAACTTCAATGCAAAATAAACTATTAAAATAATCCACTCATTTAGATAATAGACTTATGACAAGTCTGGTGGATGCTAGAAAGCAAGAACAGTTTCCAAAACAGGAAAACATAATTTGTAAGGTAAGATAGCATGGAAAATCCTGAGGAATAAGTTTAGATTCATTTCTAAGAAATGATTTTCCTGTGTACTTCAGTTCTTAGTACTATGTGAGGGATCCAATAGTAAGCTGTGCCTGCATGTAATACTACATCTGTCCTGCAGCGGCCGCTGCAGGGGACAGGCGTGGCTGGATGAAACTACCCACTGGGGACGCCAGTTTTAGAGAGAGGTTTGTTTGGATTTAAAAAAACGCCTTGAATTAATATTTGATTTATTTTTTCTTTACATAATACATTTTCCATTATAAGTAAAATAGGATTAAAATGTATCATGCCTTTCTTGAGTTTACTAAATTTTTCTAGCTTTTCACCCCCAGACTGCCATAGATCAGTTACTACATTGAATATAGAGTGAAACCTTACATAAGGAGCCAGAGAATGAGAGAGAAAAGAAAAGCGGGAGGAGAGAGCAGGGGCTATGCATTTCTCTGAGTCTTGGGTGACTATTTGACTTAATGATAGCTACATATCTTCTAAAATAGCTGTAACATAGATTCCTTCTGTACCTAGGTAGAAGAATAAGAAGAAGAAGAAGAAGAAGAAGAAGAGAGGATCATAACTAGAAGTAAAAGCACAGCTCATTATGGATGGATGGAGGACCAGCGTATAGTTTTGTAACTAACCCCCCCCCCATCTTTCTATCAATTCCTATGTTCCTAGTCACATTAATTGTCATAGCAGCCCAGATTACTTCTATATATCTGAAGGAGATGGCCCAATAGTGGTTCAGTCCTTCTCCCCTTCCAAGTGACTGCCTCATGGACCAAGGATCAAGGCAATTTACACACATACCCCCTGCCCCCAGGCAGTTACTTTTTTATTACTACTACTACTGATTGATAAATGGAGAATTACAAAGCAAACCCTGGTAGTAAGAAATGAACGGGCTCATTTATCAGCGGCGGGCATCGCCTACTTACGGTCCCGGTAACCACACAGGATACTCCATAACTCACAATATATAAGAGAAATATTTATTTACATAGGATATGTTTTCTATGGAGGCCACAAGGACTTGAATGTTACTGATTGCGGAGGCCGTTTTCCATGATAAATTGCTGCTGTTACATGGCGGCCTATGAGCCGTATTAAATGTCGCATTATCAGGACAAGCCATAAATCAGATTCCAGTCATAAGCATACACACAAATAAACAGAACACACTCTTTCATTCATTTTCCTGAAAATCTACACAAACCCAATAATTGAGAATGAACGCTATTGAGAATCGTGTTATTTTTACTTTACAAATATGGGAATAAACTGGTCACACTTGTAAGGTCTAAATACTACGTATAAAAGCAAAATGATGTTCTGTGTCTTATACAATTAGTAATAGTTATGATCTTGAGGATAATTATTAAAAAGGGTAAAGCCCTGTTCACACAGCGTGTATTTGACGTGTCATTAAGCTTTCCATTCAAATCAATGGGAAAGTGCACAGTTAGTACATACAGCATGGTTTATTTTACGCAAGTGTATTTAAGTATCAGGTATATTATTTGACTCGTAAAACCCCCTGAAAACACACAAAATAGTCAATGGGAGTCCTAATTGTGTGCCAAAAACACACAAAACACGTAAAAAAACACGTTGAAAATGCATCAAAAACGCCTGTAATTGAAAAAGCGCTTCACAAGAAACACAAGCGTATTTGACAATTTTTCACGTCTTTTTTTTTTTGCATGCCCTAACTCCAACTTTAAACATCATTTAATTTTTGGTCTATTAGGCCTTAATCACACGAACGTGTTATACGTCTGTGATACGCGTGTGATTTTCACGCGCGTCGCACGGACCTATGTAAGTGAATGGGGCCGTTCAGACTGTCAGTGAATTTCACGCAGCGTATGTCCGCTGCGTAAAACTCACGACATGTCCTATACTTGCCCGTGTTTCGCGCAGCACGCACCCATTGAAGTCAATGGGTGCGTGCAAATCGCGCACGGCACATGGAAGCACTATATAATATATTAGTTTTGTTTCTCTTTTTGCTGTCTTGCTTAGTGTCTTTCCTTTCACAGTGAATATTCCACCAGACTGCGATCATTTATACAATGTATGTCTACGTTTGGATAAGTTCAGTTAAGAGAAATAGACTACCATAAGGGCTCGTCCACACGTAACCGAATTGCTGCAGCAATTTCACAGAAACTAGCAGGATTTCCGCTGCGGAAAAATCCTGCGTTTTTTTTACAGCAGAAAATTGCGCAGATTTTGCTGTGTTTTCCACAATGCTGGGAGATGGGAGATGATGCAGCAATTCAGTCAACTTTCCGCAGCAGGAATTGACATGCTGCAGTACGAAAAATTACTGGTCGGAATTTTTATGCAGCTTGTGGATGAGATTTGTTCAATCTCACCCACTTTGCTGCTACTGTATTCCGGTGCGTATCTTCAGTCTGCAATTCTGCTACGTGTGGACAAGACCTAAGTCATGACACCGATGCCAGAATCTCAACATCTGATATACTTTATGACATACCAAAAGTTTAATGAAAGTCCAGTTACTCTTTAAAGAAGCAAATTCGCACATAGACATTCATTCTTAGGAATAGAAGGCGTCAGGGGGACTTGTTACTTCTTTTTTTAATGCTAAATACGACCATTAGCTGACTCTGGAAACTTGTGGCTTGCTGAATATGGCCAAGTTCCTCACGTAGACAAATGTAATGTTAATCAGCAATATTTGACATTCATGGCGATAGAGAAACCCTCACCCTATAATGTCATTATAACATCCATAAGACTACGGGTGACCATTCGGGCATTAGGGTACAGACCAGACTCCCATGGCCAGATGGGCGAACAGCCCCTTAGTCAGTTACAAAATTCTTCTACTTGTTGGAAGGGTGCCTAGATAATAAGCTGATCACAAATTGTCCCCCTGCTGGGACCCCAGCGATCAGCTGTAATCAGTGAATAAGCCTGGCAGTAAGTGTTCAATTTATCTGCAGTGCCACCACAGGGGAAATTAAGAATTACAGTGCCGATTGAAATCAGTTGGTTGTCTGTGTAATGCGGGACAGGACAGGTCCTCCAGAGCGAGAGAACATCTTTTTAACCGCTCTCCACTCTGGCCAAAAGATGAGGGTCCTGAACGGAGGACCCCCCCCCCCCCACTATTAACTCAGAATTCCCTAATAGGCTGTATGAAAATGCATTCTCTAAACTAGGCAACCATTTAAAAGTTTACGTGCAAGGCCTACAAAAAAATGCAAGTGATAAATGCTACTCAAATGCAATTTATTAACCCAAACCAAGTGTGTCATAGCTCTTGTGGTTGGTAAGGAACCCAGATAAGGGGTTTAGGAGGGTGGGTGCGGAATATGCACTAAGTGCTTGGTGCCACTCTGCCTTGCCTTGGGCAGCAAATACGGCCTGATCCATTCTCAGTTCACCATTGCATAGGACTAGTTCAAAAGTGCCATGGCTGCTGGTGGGGTTGAGATGGGTTGTTGTCTTGCCTATATGTGTGCAGAGGGTGCATTGAAATACCCCTGTGATTATGCCGTTCACAGTTTGGCGACTATGTTATTAAGGCAGCTGAAGGGAGTTTAGATTGCCTTCAGGTACTAGTGGAGGGAGTGCCACGCATGCCTTCGGCTCTCTCCATTCTACTCTATGGGAGTTATGGAAACAGCCTAGCAGCGCTTGCTTGAACAGAATCGAGAGAGCCATGCACAGGACACCCTCCTGGCAAATCTGGCCAGTGGCCGCCGCACCAGGAGAAACGGAGGTCAGGTGACCTCAGTTCTCGATATAGGTGAGAGTAGCAGAGCTGGGACCCGCATCTATCAGACATTTATGGAATATCCATAGATGGACTACAAGTGCAGGATCAGATACATATATTTGTTTGTAGTCTGTAACCATGGAGACACCTAGTTCTGCACAAGAGCTGTATACACAAAATGGCTGGATATTTTTAATCAAGACTATTAGCAAAGTAGCTTCATTTTTTAGTTTAAATCCATTAGATCCCAGGTGGACATCGCCCCTTAAAAAAAAAAATCATAATTACTGATTTGGATATTTAGTTATAGAAACAACGGGAATATATTTTAGTATTATTTGGCAAGATCTGAAATATATTAGTATACCTAAATATTCAGACAATTGAAGGCGCCAGGAAGATTTTTTTAAGTGGGAAGGAAACTTGTAACTTGCTAAATATGGTCAATTGCTTCAGATGGCAAATTGCAATATTCAACAGTAATTTAAATGATCTAAACACGATCACCTTCTACATATGGTGATTAGGAAAGTCAGCCGGAGCCAAGTCTCCATTCTCATCCAGTTCCTTACATAATTGCAGGGATGCATGGCAGGAGGGGGAGACGCTGCCAGGAATCAGACAAGGTTTTTTTTTTAGATCTGCATTACTAAAGATGAGCGTATAGAATATCATCTTATTACTGGAATTTTCACAAACACAAACATGCCCTAGAAGGGAATAGTGCTCCGTTTGGCAAGCAAAGGTGAATGCAATACTAATGAGCTGGTGGTTTAACCACTAAATGTCAAAACCTTGTAGATCCATTCATAAAATACCTGTGATTCCTCGCCCACACGATGACAAGACCAGTATGTTTGTGGTTTGTTGTTAAAAAACTACTGCAGAGACGGTGGGTTGGCAAACGGGCGAAAGGACATAGAAAAGCTTTATGTGCCCCATGGCTGCTTTTCTGAATCACATTATCAACTAAATATCACTTTAAGGGTATGTTCACTCGCAGTGACCAGAAACGTCTGAAAATAGATCACAGATCAAGCAATTTCAGGCCACATTAACCATTTTGCTAGTTCTACATGTAATTGAATGTATTTGTTCCTTAAATAGAACCTTTCACCTCCCAATACATGTGCAGCATGTAATGGGCAGGTGTAATGACGGGGTAGGGAGACAGACAGGTGAGCCCTAATCTACCTGCCACTCAGTCCCTGCCTACTTGCAACGGCCCGTCCTAGGCGACGGCGTACAACTGGGTGACGGTCCCTACGCTCAATAAGTGCACGACAGACAAACAGACAAGGGTACACAGAAGCTAAGGGAAATGGGGCAGTTGCCCACGGCAACACAGTGAGCAACAAGAGTAGTGAACGAGCCGAGTCAAACCAGGAGTGCACAAGGTACAAATCGCTGAGCAGGGTCAAAAATGAAGCAAGGTCAATAATCATAGCAGGAGCAGCAGAGCCAGGAAACAGAAAAGAATCACAGACAAAGGAGGAGCAGGAAATGCAGGTATAAATAGACAGAGGGCGGGAGCTAGCTCCGTCTGGCCAGGCTGTGATAGGCTCTCCCACTCCTCAGCCTCCCAGCCTCTCTCAGACTTAGGAGCAGGTGCAGACTGATTACCCATGGCCACGGGCGTCGACACAGAAGCTGTGTCTGGCAGATCCTTTACAGCAGGGCTGCACAAACCCTGGGGCACTTTAAAGAAAAATTCTACCCTCCTCCGTTATTTAGATATTGGTGCCGTTATTATATTTGGCGCCCGATATTTAAATAACCCCCTGAACTGTCAATGGGGCAGGTAATGGCAAGGGGGCGTGTTACTATGGCTGTGACACTGTCCAATCAGCTACGGACAGTGTTACAGCAAGAGCTGGAGAGAGGAGAGCGTGTGCGCGCGCACGCTCTCTCTTCAGCTGTCGGCAGACAAGGACAAGACTGATCTCTCGCGATAGATCAGTCTTGTACTTGTCTGCCGAACTGGCTAGGGGGTGTGTCATTGCTACGGGCAGTGTAAGAGCTGGAGAGAAGAGAGCATACTGTTCGTAGCAGAGACACACCCACTTTCCAGTTCGGCAGACAAGTACAAGACTGATCTCTCGCAAGAGATCAGTCTTGTCCTTGTCTGCCGACAGCTGAAGAGTGAGAGGGTGTGCGCGCACACGCTCTCCTCTACGCTCTACTCTCTCCAGCTCTTGCTGTAACACTGTCCGTAGCTGATTGGACAGTGTCACAGCGATGTTACACGCCCCCTTGCCATTACACGCCCCATTGACAGTTCAGGGGGTTATTTAAATATGGGACGCCAAATATAACGGCACCAATATCTAAGTAACGGAGGAGGGTAGAAAAAAAATGTAAAGTGCCCCAGTGTTTGTGCGGCCCTTCCCATTACATGCTGCACTCAGCTGCACATGTATGGGCAGGTGAAAGGTTCTCTTTAAAGGGTTGTTTGCTTTACACAACCACTTTTGTAAGACGGGTCTTTCAATGACAAACTCATTGCAGTGTCTAATTCTAGTTTATAATCCCAGCGATCAGCTGTAATCTCTGGTAGCAAGTGTTTAATTTCCCTGCAGCACCACCACAGGGGAATAGAGGTATTACATTGTGCCCTTCAAAATTATGTAATTTATGGACAAGAGAGTAACTCTTTTATAGCAGCTCTGGCTAATAGATCAGGGTCACGAACAGGGGCACCCTACTCTATTAAATAAAAAATTCCCTAATAGGAAACAGGGGTATTGGTTTTCTAAATCAGGCAACCGCTTTAAAGTTAAGATTTCCTAATATGAAACTTTTTCTTTCAAGAAGAAGTTTTTGTCATTTGTCAGATGATTTTTTTTTTTAGAAGACCATCATTTTCTAGAAACGTTACATGACATTAATATGTCACCAGAATTGGATAAGGAGCAAATTATTCTCTGGATGATTAACTTGGCTCTTCTCAGGTATCTGGCAAAATATAAAATTTTCTACATATTTCAAATTCAGCAATCTTCTATTTAAATAATGAAATTCATGTACCCGCCTGTCTAAATATACATTTATCAATACCTGCATGGTATGTAATCAAACTTCAACGTGAATGTGGATTTTTCATCAGTTCTTTCCTCCATTATTGATCTTGCTAGTTTGTAAATTCACAATTCATCCAAATGAGGTAATCTTGATCACGACATTTTAACGGAGATGTCTAACCAGATTATGTTTTCACCAATTCCAAAAGGGGAACCTATCACAAAGGTCATACTCCATTTAATCACCCTTCACCCTCTAATAGGAGGATGAAAAATAGTCTACATACATCCACCCACTTATTCTCGGAGGACAACACAACCATTTGTGAGGCTTCATCTGTCATCTGGGACCCCAGCTCTCCATGACTCTTGGTTTTATGTAGGAAGAAGAAGTGATGACGTCAGCATTCTAGAAAAGCAAATCTTTTTATTGTCCCATAGTACAGACACTAGCAACGTTTCGACTCTAAGTGAGCCTTCTTCAAGCTTGGTTTTATACAGTCATCAGATAAGAGGCTTTACTCATGAACCCTCTTGGTGGGGTTGAGTGACCTAGAAGGGTTTGAAGGAGAAGAGGGTCTTCTCATACCATACCCCTGCACAAGCATGTTGGTCGACAATTGCTACAATTTTATTTAACCTATCTAGTTGCAAAGTTTGAAGTTCTAATGGGATCATAGTGTCTCAGTCTATTAGATCATTTGCATGGAATACATGGATTACACTTTTGTTTGTAATGATGATACAGAATTTATCTTATCTAAAGTTCTGATCATCAGTAGATCATCAAGAAATCTTCTTAATAAGATGAAAGCAAAAGAGACATCCTAGCAGAATACTAAAACATATCATAGTAGAGATTGTTAGGGTATGACCAACACAAGTGCTGGTAGTGTGTCCATGGAGATGTCAAAGAAGATGACAAAGCTGTAGACAATTCATATATGGCTGTTATTTAGACACATGAACAAGTCCATAACTCCTTGTGGGGACTCACAGGGGAATACCAGGGTTTCGTTTAGACTCTGTCTTCATCTAGTACCATTTCCATAGAGACCTGACGATTCCCAACCACTATGATTCCTCTAATCCGGAGCTCATCTACCATAGACTTCCACCAGATTTAGTTCAAGTATACCAACTCCAGGGGTTCATGATCTTTAATTGACTCTCTGCTCTGGCTCATGAAGGGTGTCAGGGACCCTCTCTCCATGATGTCCATATGCCATAAAAACCTAGGTCATTTTAAAAGGGGTTTTCATCATGAGACAACCCCATTAACTTCTACATTATAGTCTAAAAATGTGACAATTAATTTTTGGAAAATAGCATCACTTCGAGAATTTGTGACCCACACACCCAATCGACCCAAATTATTGTTAAAAAATGGACCAGAGCATATGCCAACTGTTAAAGAAGGGCTACACTTTATTAAAATCTAGAAAATTGCATGGGGATTTTTTTTTCCAAGGACGAGGTTTTCCAGGATTAGAAAAACATGATTGCTTTGCTCCAAATACAGTGCCACACCTGTCCACAGGTTGTGTGTGGTATTGCAGGTAAAGTTATATTAACCTCAATGGAGCTGAGCTGCAGTACCAAACACAACCCATGGATAAGTGTGGCGCTGTTTTTGAAAGAAAGCAGCCATATTTTTCTAATCTTGTACAATCCCTTCAGGGAGGATTTAACTTGATTTACTCAGTTTTGTGCTGCTTGACCTCAGCAATGAAACGTTACGTTTTTCACTTCCGAGTTTGCACTGGTTCGTGTGAATAAGCCCTTAGAAGCATTAAATCTGTAGCAGAATGTTCTGTTATGAATGAATGCCCTTTGCCTAATGAAATTATGGGCCAGTAACATGATATTTTATTGCGGTTTTTCCGTGCTCACTATCTTCCTTGATCTCAATTGTGGGAAAATTTAAGACAAAAATGGTTTGAATTGTTCATGTGATAAAAATATCAAACTGAAGGACCTTTAATATATAGAGAATACAGCTGGTATACCACTGCTTAACCCCTTAATGACCACAGCAATTTTTGTTTGTCCATTTTCATTTTTTCTTCCCCGCCTTCCAAAAGCTTATATAAATAACTTTTTTTTTTTTCATCGACATAGCCGTATGAGGGCTTGTTTTTCATCGGACCAGTTGTAATTTTTCATGGCATTTAAGGTACGATATAATGTACTGGGAAATGGAAACAAATTTCTTTGTGGGGTCAAATAGGCAAAAAACATTTTTTTGGGGTTTAGGTTTTACGGCGTTGATTATGCAGTAAAAACGACATGTTAAATTTATTGTAGGTTTTTTTTTACGATTACGGTGATACTAAATTTATATCATTTTTTATGTTTTACCACTCTTACGTAGAAAAAACTATTTGTTAAAAAAAATAGTTTTGTTGTTTTGTGCTGCCATATTCTGAGAGCCATGACTTTTTTATGTTTCCGTCGATTGAGCGGTGTGAGGACGTATTTGTTGCGGGGTAACGTGTAGATTTTATTGGTATATACTTGAGATACATGCTACTTTTTGATCACTTTTTATTTCATTTCTTTGTGGAGCTAGGGTGACAAAAAACAGCGATTTGCGGCAGTGTTAACCTTTTTTTTTTTTTTTTACAGCATTCACAATGACAGTTAAATAATGTTATATTGTAATATTTCGGACATTTATGGAAACGGCTATACAAAGTTATGTTAATTTCAATTTTTTAACATTACTTTAGAGAAAAAATGGGATAAGAAGGATTTTATTTTGCTTTTAATATTTTTTGGGAACATATATATATTACGACATGCCTCTCTAAGGGCGGGTTCACACATGGCGGAATTTCACTTAAATTCCGCTGCGGACACTCCGCAGCGTTATTCCGCAGCGGAGCCGTTTCTCCATTGACTTTCACTTTAATTTAGCAGTGTTCGTTTACACGATGCGTACAATTCCGCTGCGGAGCAGAGGCTGCGGAGCGGAATTTGGTGTCCGCAGCATGCTCTGTCTGTTGCGGAGCAGTGGCGGACTCATGGCGGAATTTCTCCATTGACTTCAATGGAGATTCAAAGTTCCGCAATGAAGTCCGCAGCTGTCATGCACATGTCATGTGTGCTGCGGATGCGTCTTGCTTTTTTAACTTGACATTTCTTCATTCTGGCTGGACCTATGTATTTCTAGGTCTACAGCCAGACTGAGGAAGTCAATGGGGCTCCCGTAATGACGGGAGCGTTGCTAGGAGACGTCAGTAAATAGTCACTGTCCAGTTTGCTGAAAGAGTTAAGCGATCGGCAGTAACTGTTTCTGCACCCGGGACAGTGACTACCGATCCCAATATACATGTATCTGTAAAAAAAAATGAAGTTCGTACTTACCGAGAACTCCCTGTTTCTGTCTCCAGTCCGGCCTCCCAGGATGACGTTTCAGTGTAAGTGACGGCTGCAGCCAATCACAGGCCAAGCACAGGCTGCAGCGGTCACATGGACTGGCGCGTCATCCAGGGAGGTCGGGCTGGATGCCGAAGGAGGGACGCGTCATAAAGACAACGGGCGGTAAGTATGAATTTCTTTTACTATCACTAGGGAAAGTGCTGTCCCTTCTCTCTATCCTGCACTGATAGGGAGAAGGGAAGCACTTTTCCCGCAGTCCGCAGCAGCTAGTCCGCATCAATTTTCTGCACATTTTGTGCAGATCCGCAGCCGTAATCCGCAACCCGGATTAGGTGCGGCATTGATGCGGACAGTTGCGGAGGAATTCCGCCATGTGTGGTCATGCCCTAACACTGCGGGCGCCGCCATTGAGTAACAGAACAGCGACAGACGGCTGTTCTGTTACTCCAAAGCTGGAAGAGACGCTGGAAGAGAAGAGTCGGGCAGGCGGTCACCGTCGCTGAGGTTAGTACTGGCTGCCGGTTTATCCTCCTGCCCAACTAACATTAAGGGTATGTGCACACACACTAATTACGTCCGTAATTGACGGACGTATTTCGGCCGGAAGTCCCGGACCGAACTCAGTGCAGGGAGCCGGGCTCCTAGCATCATAGTTATGTACGATGCTAGGAGTCCCTGCCTCGCTGCAGGACAACTGTCCCGTACTGAAAACATGATTACAGTACGGGACAGTTGTCCTGCAGCGAGGCAGGGACTCCTAGCATCGTACATAAGTATGATGCTAGGAGCCCGGCTCCCTGCACTGTGTTCGGTCCGGTACTTGCGGCCGAAATACGTCCGTAAATTCCGGACGTAATTAGTGTGTGTGCACATACCCTAACTGGTTCCCGATCGCTGGCTGTATTTTTACGGCCAGCGGTCAGGATCCTTAAAACCCGAGCCATAGACTTTTTACGGCTCGGGTTTTAACTTGCTGCCCGCGCGATCGGGCAGCTGAATGTCGGGTCTCCGGCTGTCAGTGACTGCCGGGGACCCTGAGGAGAAGATAGAAGCAGGTTTCACTGCTTCTGTCTTCTCCGATGTCTTTTTACACAGCGCTCAATGAACGCTGTGTATAGGAATAGAGGCAGCGGCCGCGGCGCTGTCTCTATTCCTCCCGGTGATCATGTGACTGGTCACATGATCGCCGGGTGCCGTTAGTGGCAGGCTGCTGCTGGGTCTTACTAGACCCAGCACAGCCCAGTTAGTGACAATGGTCACTATGAGAGGGCTGATTCCCCCTGTAACTGGGGCTGCTGTGCAGCCCCAGTTACAGTGGAAAAACATGGTGTAAAAGAAAGAGAAAAAAATATATAAAGTTCCGCAAAGGTCTTTTTTGACCTTTGAGGAACAGACCATAGTAATAAAAAAAATAGTAAAGTAAAGTGCAAAAAAAATTAAATAATAAAGACACATAAAATACCCACCCCAAAAAAAACGTTCCCCCCCCCCCGCCTAGCGCTGACCCAATTACCCTAATATAGACGTGTAATGTATTAAAATTTACGGTAAACAATGACGATTACAAATAAAAGGTCTATTTTAGGGTAAAACTATGTTATTACCAAAAAAAAAAAGCTGAAACGTAAAAAAGCTTATTTTTCTACTATTATTTTCAAACTTTATGAATACAAATTCTAAAATAGCAAAAAAGGTGTGTATAAAAACGATAAAAAACGAAACCTGCATTGTCTATGGAAAAAATCGTAACACCCATTTGTTAATGCTTGCCCAAAAGGTTAGTTTTAAAAATAGTTATGGCGCGGCAGGGCGGCGGTGCGGAAGGGGGGCCCAAGTTTGGGTAACAGCCCAGGGCCCATGGTCTACTTAATCCGTCACTGATGACAACCATCGGCAACCCGAGATCGCGTCACAGGTGGGGGGGAATTGTACTGTCGGAGTGGGCCGCCCCCTCTTTCTAACAGCTTAGATGCCGCGGTCACTATTGACAGCAGCATCTAAATGGTTAAACGGGTGGAAACAAAGTGATCTGTGATTCCGCCTGTATTATACAGCTGACACCCGCTGATTATGGCGCCTGCTCGGCCGTCTATACTTTCTCTTGGCGGCTGCCACTTACGTGGCATGTTGTTAAGGGGTTAAAGAAACACTACGGCCAAAACTGATACACTGTTTAATTCCCAAAGCATAGCCTGAGGGGGCGGAGCATGACACAGGAATTTTCTGTTTGAATCCCTGTGTCAGGCACCACCCTCTCTCGCCCTGCGCTAGACATAACATAGTTAATCAATTTTGCTTGAAGTGTTCCTTTAATTGACACAAGGGTTACTTTAATACCTGACTTTTTTTTTAGACTGGCATAACCCTAAACAAAGCTTTAATAGCAACATAAAGTTATGCAATCAAAATAAAATCAGCAATTATAATCTAAACCATAATAATAGGACTAATCTCCTTATGTAAAATACTTCCTTGTCTCTGCTCCGTAGTGTTAGTTTTTATAGAGGGCTGTTTATTATGCTATTGCGTTATATTAATTATATTCTTCTGCCGTCAGTAGTCGTCACAATGCATAGCTTCATACATGATCGAATACTAGAGATCCATGATATTCAATCCAGAAACCTAAATAAACTGATTTTTAATAAATTAAAAAAATATAAATGTAATTTACATTTTTTTATCCCTTGGTTTGCATTTTTCTGTATCCCATTCATAGCAAACACAAACACCCCTTACTTACTTATGCAGAACTTGTAACACTGTTCTTCCTGATCCTCCTGATGCATGAATTGTAGAGGGGTAACACAATGCTCCGTGTTGTTTCATTTCATTATATATCCTAATAGCGTTCGGAGCTCTGTTTTTCTGACACAGAGCTCCAAATTCCCTGCATAGACATGGATATAAAGGTAATGTGTCATGTATTTAATTTTACTTTAATTAATTTAAGTATATAAATGATAAATTACGTGTTTAGTCTTTTCTTAAATGTTGTAGCTATTTCTTTTTTTTATTTGTAAAACTTTCCCTGTGGGCGGCCATATTGGAGACATAACTTTCTTACTTTACTTCCTGTGTAGCTAGTGCAGCAGTGTGTGTGCGCTTTATGGCAGCTGAAATTAATGAGCGTCAAGACCAGGGGAGATGCATACAGAGCCTTACCTGTGTATATAGTGTATATAATATTGCTGTCCTACATTATCTAGGCTTTCAGTAATACCATAGTTCTGTAATATATACAGTAAAGCTGACAAGCTAAGAGAAGAAGAAATATCAGTAAATAGTGACATGAAAAAATTTGAATAAAAAAATAGAAATATAAAAAGTATATAAATATCTATGTGTGTGTGTATATATATATATATATATATATAAAAGTTTCTTTCTTTCTGTGTGTCTCTAACATGCCAGCCAGTTGAACTATGACTGCTCCTTCTATTTGCAATAAAAGACAGGAAAGCTATTTTGAGGAAGTATTGTCCAATGTCCGCCTTTTAGCACCACGTATTGTTCATGTTCAACATTTTGTTGATAGAGTTAATGAATACAATTGGGACTTCCTGCAGCTACCACTAGAGGGAGCTTACTGCAAACTGTTATTATAGAGTTCAATGTATAAACAGTATGCAGTAAGCTCCTAAGCTCCCTCTAGTGGTGGCAACAGGCAGCCAACGTTTTATCTTATAAATATAGTGTATGTCTCTGCAGAAGTTTTGGAGCTCTGTATCAGAAAAACAGAGCGCTAAATGCTAAACGAATATATTATGAAATTAATTAGGACAAATATTTTTACCTATTTAAATTAAATAACAAACCAAAATTGTGTTCAAAGGTGGACTTTTTTTTTTTAACCTAACCCAAGTGTATCATTGCTATAGTGGCAAGCGGGTAATGGGCCCATTACCTTCAATTGTGACAGGCCCAGATTACTCTGATTTCAAACTTGTTTTTAGTGATAAATACTTTCTATCCAACATTGAAAATAGCAGCTTTTCCACGTGGGCTCTCAGGGCCAGATGCAGTCCCCACACCAGAATGGAGTACTTGGCGGTTTATATTCTGCGCTGCGGGCCCTCCTGCTGTTCCCAATGTTGTTTCAAATAAACAGAAACTGATTGGAGCTCAAGCAAAGAAAAAACCTAGGAGAAATATAGGAACTCGTAAAAGACGCATAGCTATAAATAACTGGGGGGTGCTCTGCTGCCTTATTGTTCAATTAATTGTAGCGGTGCCCTCAGAATCTATAAAAATTTAAGGGGTTTCGTTAAATAAAGTGTTTTTTATTGACATAGCATATTATCAGCTCTTATGTCATTGTTAATATGATTGCTATAACAAAATGCAACTGTTCTTTACGCTGCTTCATTCTCCAACTGAGCAAAACATCCTGTTCTAGGGTTATTTTAGTGATTATTTTGTGCATTTTTGGTTGATAATAAAGGTTCTAGCACATGGTTGCAATAAATAGCAAAGAGTTTTAAGCTCCATGCAAATTCATCTGCATCCTTAAAAATACGTCTGCTCGCTTTTTACGCACAGTATTTCACTTGTTAGAGCTGTAGTTTGTACTTCAGAGCTGTTTTTCCTCCTGCAACTGAAGTTGCAACCAAAGTCAACCATTTTGATGTTTTAGGGCTTAGTCTTTTGGTCACTTAGTCACCCACCTGTATGAAATATACACAGATTTTCCCCTAATCCTTCCTCCTTCCACAAAAAAAATCCACACATGGAGCCAGGTAATTTAGGATGGGCCCTGTATATCCGTTTCGTGTATATTAATCACATAATCCCATCCCTGCTTCTACTAAGCCTATATGACATCCAACACATACCATGCAGTGAAAAACCCCTTCCTTTAATTTCATAAGGATAGGATGAGAAAAATATATAAAAATATGGCAAGTCATGTAATTTATTAATAAAATGCAAACGGAGAGGTTTATTCATCACTCCCTCAACACCAATGATACATTTCTATACATTCTGAGCATCTATCTGTTCACCACTTTTTCTAACTATACCTTTTTTAGCTTAGCAAGAACCAAAGGAAAGATGGACGGCAGGATCAGACTACACTGGGTTTGTTTGTAGTCTGTTACCATGCAAACACATAGAATTGCATGGGAGCTGTAGACACAAAACGGTAGGAGATTTTTAATCAAGACCATTTGCAAAGGTTGTTTCATTTTTGTTATTGGAGCAGTAAAAAAAAATGTTGATTGCAAAGGTGGACATATCCTTTAAGGGGTTAAAAGAATTGTTATGTTTATTACTTTATAAATACAGTAGAATTGTTTTAGTATAATTTTTATTATCATTATTATTATTGAATTTATAACACTGCAATTATATATTTTTAACAGAAAGAACTAAAGTGCTTATAGTATCTTAAAGGGATTGTCCATTTTATGACAATTCCTTCTCAAAGCCACAATCCTTTAGTTTGTGCTGTATTAGAGCTCAATCACAATTAGTATTTCCTTTCAGAAGGGATTTTCTGAGGGTGACAACCCTCTTAGTATTTGCAGTCCCATCACCAGTGGTTTCGGATTTACATGGGAATTCTACTGACCGGGCCACAATTAATATTTCTTAATTTCCCTGAATGAAAGCAAAATATTTTTCTTTTATTCGCGCTACCAGTTGCTCAGGGAAAGTATGCAGATATTATGCTTTTTTCATAACCTTGGGTGACACCAAGAAAGCTGGAATTCCAAGCGAAAGGCTCACGCCAGTCCACATACTTCTATGGACACAGGAATGCTGAGGTCCTGGTCACAATTTAAGTCACAGTTTCCTGCTCTCTTTTCATTAAAAGAGAATGCCCACTATTTAATCATCTGAAGGGTTATTCCCATCTCAAAAATGTATGGCATATCCACAGAATATGCGGATAAATTTGTGTCGGTAAAATGAAGGCGATACCAAATTGATATCGTTTTTTATGAACACCTATATAAGAAATCACATATAAAAAATTATTAGCGAAAAATAGACAATATTTTATTGAAAGACAAAATCGTTAAAAATAAGTACATTGGCAGTAACATTACCCATAGAAAAAGGATCCCACATAGGTCGGGTCCCAAAGCCTCTATAGTAAAGTGCAAATAGTGCATGCAAAGACTGGTATATAAGTAATACGATCAATATGGATAGAAACCATCCAAAGCAAAGTAATATAAAAAACCAGACAGCAGAAAAGTACAATTAAGGAGGCAAACAGACCAGAACTATGGGGGGATCAACCCCAACACGTGTTTTGCACGTAGCTTCTTCCGGGGGCTATTTATATAGTTTTTTATGTGTCAATAATTTTAAGAGCATGGTTTATGGGGGGAAAAAAAGTCATTTTTGCGTCTCCGCATTCGAAGAGCCTTAACATGTTTATTAAAAATAAAAAAAGATGTTTGTTTTTTATTTGTCCCATTTGGGGAATTGTAGGTGCGATCATTTGATGACATTGACAGGCAATCACAGCCAGGCTTCCGCTATTGATCACACAAGCACAGCTCCTGTGCCTGCGTGATCATACTAATGTGTGTATATAATGGAGCCTCTATGTAAGGCAACCCATGACGTAAGGGTTCCTTAATCCCTCCACGCACCATGACGTAAGTGCACGTCATGGTGCAAGGGGAGAAGCATGGAGCGCGCTCACGCGCTGCAGTTGTCAGCTGTGTATTACAGTTTACCCCGGCACAAACGGCCAGGAACAGCGCGATCGCTGGAGTGCCGATGGTTGTCATGGCAGCCAAGGGGCCTAATGAAGGCCCCCAGGACCGCCTTCACGGTAAATATGACTATACACTGCAATACATTAGTATTGCAGTGTAATTTACCAGTGATATAATAATCACTGGTTCAAGTCCCCTAGGGCGACTAATAAAATATGTAAAAAAAGTGAAAGTTTAAAAAAAAATTTTTCCCATTTTTCCTTTGTAAAAAATACAAAAAATAAACAAAATTGGTATCACCGCGTCCGTAAAAGTCCAAACTATTACAATATAGCAATGTTTAATGCGCACAGTGAACACTGTAAAAAGAAAAAATATAAAACACCGGAAGTTTTTTTATAAACTTAGAGGTGAAAAAAAGTCGTATGTACCAAAAAATGGTACCAATAAAAACCACAGCTCGTGCTGCAAAACATAAGGTCTCACACCTCTCAATCCACGGAAAAATAAAATTTTCTTTGTTCTAACAAAAAGTTTTTTCTTTGTAAACGGAGTAAAACATTAAAAGACGTATATAAATTTTGTGTTGCTGTAATCGTATTGACCAGCAGAATAAAGTAAATTTGTCATCTTTACCGCACGGTGAAAGACGTAAAAACGAAACCCAAAAGAAAATGGAGGAATCGCCGTTTTCTCCAATTCCAGATAGATTTTTGTAGTTTCCCAGTACATAATATAGTTCTTCTAATGGTGTCAAAAGAAACTACAACTCCTCCCGCATAAGAAAAAGCCTTCACACCGCTCCATTGACGGAAAAATAAAAAAGTTATGGCTCATAGAAGGTGGGGACTGTAAAACGAAAATGTTAAATAAAAAAATGACTTGGAATTTAAGGGGTTAAGAAATTAGGTAACAGAATTTTGGACTTTTTAGCACAATTGGACTCACTAAATGCCCTCCTAAATCCGGGGATCAGTCTTATCACAACAAGCACTTGAAGCCAGCCCAGCGATCAAAAACAGATCAATAGAGGGCCATACATAGTGCCCATTCCAATACATTCAATACGTGGACCAAACAGGTCCACCAAATTGGGAGCGGCTCAGTGTTAGCGGCTCTCTTCTCTGACTACTGGAGGGAGACCCAAGCAGGGGACTCCCCTCTATAAAATCTATATGGCATATTGAAAAGGATAGTCTTCATGAAATAACTAATTTTTGGTACAATTGGGCAATCTGGAAGGAGCCCTAATGTATACGGGCCTCATTGATAGGTTCCCTTTAAAAATTGTCACCTAGGGAAGGAGAGGGGTGAGAAAATAGAGGCATTTATTGATACAAATATTTCTCAGGTCCTTAGAGGTGATTCTTTGACTTTCCTTATGTGTGAGCAGGGCATAATTATTTGGCAAAACAATGATAACATTATTTTGCATAGACAGCGAAACCCGTAAAAATATCCAGTATGTATCGTACAATTCCCCCTCCAATTCTACCACTATTATCTATAATAATACCCATCACATATTATATAACTGTTCTTCCAATTGTACCGCAAGAATTTTACAAACATTTTTGGAATGGTGTTTGGGCGTCACCCCCCACTACTGGTATGAGGGATGTTGTGTACACTTGTGTTAAATGCAATGAGTGAGGAAAGATACACATTGGTCGGGACGCCTGGAGTACAGAGGAAGTTTGGATAGATGTCAATTCCTCTAATTATTTTTAAATGAGCTTTCTGGCGCCCGGAGCAATTCTCTCTCTTAAGCAACAGGCTGAGCTGGTGGTTTGTGTCTTAAATGAACCATTGTTCCCTGCAGACAGTTCAGTGCACTTGTGATTGGGACTTAAAGAGTTACTGCACTTTCAAAAAACTTTTCATATGTCCTAGAGACATCTCAGGAGTTTTGATCGGTGGGAGTCTGGGTGCTGAGACCTCCACAGTCGCTGAAACGAAGGCGCAGAAGCGCTTATCTGATCACAGCCGAAGATGCAGGGTGTTCAGCTGAGCGCCTCTGCACCTTTGCTTCAGCGACTGTGGGTGTCTATGAGAGAAAAATGCCACCAAGGGTCAGTCCACAGGTTGCGTAATTACTGCAAATTTTCCGCAACGGAATTTGTTGTGGAAAACCTGCAGTAAAATACAGTTGCAGCAAAGTGGATGATATAATACAAACATCATCCACACGCTGCATAAATACTGAGCGGAAAAACCGCTCAGAAATTGACCTGCGGTTTGAAATTTTATTCTGCAGCATGTCGATTGTATTTGCGTAGACGCTGCTTACTTGTTGCGGACTTTTCCCATTGAATTCAGTGGGGAGGTTGTTGCATTTTTTGCGGCAGGTTCGCAGCAATTCCCATGCAAAAATCGCAAGTCAGAAAAAAAAAAAAATCTTATACTTACCTAGGAGTCTGTGTTCCACCTTCCAGTGCGGTCTCTTGGGATGACGCTTCATCCCATGTGACCGCTGAAGCCAATCACAGGCAAGTTAGGTAAAAATCATAACCCCTTAAAGGGGTTCTCCACTTTAGACAATCCTTACTTGCTATAAGGGTCCCTTTACAATTAGCTGAATTAGTTCCCTACTGTGCCTCCATCTGTAATTTGTGGGGAAACCTGGCAGTAAGGCCTCATGCACACGACCGTAGCCGTGTGCACGGCCGTGATATTCGGGTCGGCCGGCTGCGGACTGTCAGCCGCGGGCCGCCCGCAAATCGGACGACATGCACATGGCCGCCGTCATTGTTTTCAATGAGCCCGGACCGCAGAAGATGTCCGTAATAGGACATGCCCCTTCTTTCTGCGGTGCGGGTTCCCGGGCCATGCACGGACCGTAAAAACTACGGTCGTGTGCATGGCCCCATAGAAAAGAATGGGGCCGCAATTCTCCCGTGGATTTTCGGGGGAATTGCGGCCGCAAAAACACGTTCGTGTGCATGGGGCCTAAGTGTTACATTTCCCTGCAGTGCCACCACAGGGGAAATAAAGCATTACACATTGTCCATTCATATGAATAGTTTGTCTGTGTGATACAGTTCCTCCAGAGTAAGAGACGCTCTTTAGAACCACTCTCCACTCTGGCCAAGAGATAAGGATCCTGAACAGAGGACCCCCCTCTATTATCACAGAATTCCCTAATAGGGTTCATAATATTGGGTTTCCTAAACTGGACATTCCCTTTAAAGGGTTTTTTCTTGCTTGGAACATTTATCGCCTAGGATAGATCACGAGAACAGGAGTCCCGTGTTCCCCGTACTCTATTATCAGGACAGGAGGGACCCTTTACTATCTGTTTCTACCTCTGATTTGTAAGTTAGCAAGAAGAGGGGGCAGAGCTGTGTGTGATAAGTGCACAATGTGTCTTATGTATGCGACATACAGTACAGTATCGGCAATATATACTTGATGTGTGTAATGTGTCTGCTATCAGAGTTCAACATGGTTGAAAAAGTGTACTTCCCCTTTAAGCTGTTTCACGATATACATTGAGGGACTGTTGATGGATGCGAGATAATCAAGTGTTTTGTATTGTCACTCATTTATTATTAATTATTAATCATTATGATGTTTTCTAAGTTTTGTATTGTCTTTTGTACTGTTATTTAGGTCTACCAAACCATAAGTTGTATATTGAAGTTCTAGTAGAGGCAATGTGCCGCAGTGAGCCTGACCTCAAACTCCTTGTCTAATTCAGAAACTTCTTAAGGATACCAAAGATTAAAGGAAGGAAAAGTAAAGAGCAGTACATAGAGGACTGGGGCTTCACAGCAAAGATAAAAATCAGGCCCCTTTCAGCAGCTGCTTGACTCTACTACCACGTTCCTAACCATCAGGGGAAGAGGTCAAGGTTCCCTTCGTCCTATTTTAAAGTCTATGGAACTACGTCTCATGGTATTATTATTCGTAGTTCCACCCACCTAGTAGTTCCTTTGGTAAAGTTAGTAACAGACATGAATACATTTGAACATGGGGGTCATTGATACTGCTGTAATAGTAATGAACCATTGAACGATCAGCCGACGATCAGTCAGGCTGGTAATGTTTCATGCCACCATGAACATGAAGTCTGGATTATAGCAATTTATTTTCTATGGTTATCTATATTTATTACCGTATACAATTGCCACGTATTTCTAACATGCCAGCCTGGTCAAACATTACTGCTCCCTTTATTTGCAATACAGAAGTATTGTCCAATGTTCACCTTTTAACACCACATTATGTTCAGGTTCAACATTTTGTGCTGACTAATTTTATAATATATCTTTATAGTGGTTAGAGCTCTGTTTTTCTATTACAGAGCTTCAAATACCCTGCATAGACATAAATTGAATTATTAATTTGTGACTGCCTGCAGCCGCCAATAGAGGGAGCTCACTGTATACTGTCTTATTAGTGAGTTCAATTTATTCAAAATATGCAGTAAACTCTTAAGCTCCCTCTAGCGGTGGCTGCCTGCAATTACAACTTTATCATTTAAGTCTAGGCAGGGGATTTGGAGCTGTATATCAGAAAATTGGAGCTCTGAACATTATAAAGATATATTAATAAATTATCAGAACATTTTGAACCTATTTAGATTTTTAAAAAAAACAAGAAGGTACTCTCTGTGCCTTGGCTTACCATACTTCTTAAAGTGATGATGGATGATGACATTCTACAACTTTTATAATAATCCTTTTACAAACCTCGGCTTTACTTTAATTTATGTTATTAGTTTTGAGGTGCAGAGACAAATCCTCTCGTACTTGCTGCATCTTGCTGTTACCACAATGGCCGCATTCACTGGCACCAGTCGTGTTAGTCACCGTTATAATTTACTGCTCCATTAATCACATTCATTTCTCAATCTCATGAATTATAATAACTGTTCAGCTATGTTAAAATATCTGTCATAGCTCAACTCATAAGGAACTGATTGTATTGGAGTTAAATAAACAGACAAATTATCCGTCTAGGAAATTGGCTGCCATGTTATTAGGGGTTCATTTATTTTTCTTTCCTTATCTCCAGTCCTTTTAAAAAGCAAATATGTGTAGTGCTAACGCTTCATCAAGATCTCAGAGACGTGTTGCCGTCACTTCGCGTGTTTGTGGTGCGGTATATGGTTATTCTGCTCATATAGAGAATTTTTCTGACATCTGTAAAAACAGGGATTTTTATTCAGGAATAAATCTAACATATCCTAAAGGAATGTCACTTAGCAGTAGTGTACAGTATTGCCAACTGTGTTTTATTTCTCTGGAAATTTCTGGGCTCCAAAAATAATTTAGACAGATTGACTCCCTTACACCTGAAGACGCACTTACAAGTGAATGTGGCTGTTGCTAGCACCGGAGCCCCCTCCGGTGCTAGCGACGCCACTGCATCCGCCCACCGCCCGTGTCAGTATGCGGGATCTAAACTTTAGTTAGCGGGCGGACCATGGAAGGTGCGCGGCCGCGCAGCCGCGCACCTTATATGGGAACACTGGCGGTGCATATTTTTCGTACTGCAGCATGTCAATTCCTGTTGCGGAAAGTGGACAGAATTGCTGCGTTTTTCAGAGGAGATGTCACCATCCCCCAGCATTGTGAAAAACGCAGCAACATACGCACCATTTTCTGCCGTAAAAACCGCAGGAAATGGTGCGTTTTTGTCGCAGTGGAATGTCTGCGTTTTTCAACGGAGACCAAGATATGGCAAAAGATGTCACGGAAGTAACCTTTATATGCTTGTGGCCGTGGGCGATAGAGTCACAGTGGGCCCCTTATGCCTCAACTTCTTTATCCGCCGAGTATACTAGACATCAATAAATGCACCGCTTTCATCATGGTTTATGCTGTATTTAATTTTTGTGTTTTTGTGGAAAAAGGACATAAATATATTTTCCTGTAATTTCTACTAAAGAATGCCAAAACAATCCCCACCTTGTGTGAACATACCCTAAGAGAGGCAGCTGTATGCCAAAGTCACCACTCCTCACACCACCTATGTCTGTTTTAGTAAATAATTGTATTCTCATGAAATAACAATTCTGGAAAAAAAATTCTTAGAACTCTACATTGTGCCGTTCCTCTGCAATTCTTCCTAGAAATTTATGAATAAATTTGCAATAGGGTGTTACTAGTTGGGGATGTATCATTCACAGACTGGCAATATCCAATCAGTGCTCACGGGGCAATTACGCAACTAATCTGCACCAACATTTGTATATTTGACGGGCAATTCAGACGTTGCAGATATCACAGCGGACTTGCCACAGATTTAAGTTTTTGAATTGCACAGGCTGAAATTTGCAGTGAAATTCTCCTTCTTCTCTGCAACGTCATGAGCATGCTTCGGAGGGAAAAATCTGCACCACAGCCTCATTTCCGCACAGTTATTTTCTGCAACGTCTGAACTAAGTTTCCTAAAAATGTATAGAAAGAAATGTAAAAAACGGCTGCTGCAGAATTTCACTGCAGACTGTCTCCAGCGGAATTCAACAGCAATTCTGCCACGTCTGAAAGTGCCCTAACAATTTATTTATATATTTCCAGGAGGAATAACAGAGGAATTACGCATTAGAACACAGAGTTCTACAAAAATATATTCCAGAATCGCTATTTTATGGGTATAGAAGTATTTACTAAAATAGAAATGTCAGGAGACATTGTACTGATGGAAATGTGGGTGCTGTACCTGCTCAGATAGCCAAATAAATGTTTTTTCCTTCCAACATTCATAGCCATAGCAACCATAACTTTTTTTATTTTTTATGTCCTTTTTTATTTTTTTTGCATGAGCTGTAGTTTTGTTAGGTGCCATCTTGCCTTACACATAAGTGATGGTTTAATTCTATATTACCTTTTATTATGGGTTAAATGCATAAAATAACCAATTGCACCATTTTTCATTTACAACATTTAGCGATCACTATAAATAATATTTGTCCACTGTATTGTACGGTTACGGGGATGCCAAATATGTCTGTTATTTATTGTTATGCGACGTATATTTAATGAAGTTTATTTAAAAAAAAATTGTCTTGTATTTTTTGTTTTTACGCTGTTATTTTTTAGTAACTTTACTGAAACAACTGTGACTTCTACTTTCCACCTTTTTCCTCCCCCTAACTCATATATAGAGAGATATCTGTACAATCCTGTATATTATGCCTGTGAAGTACAATACCATTGTGGTATTTTTCGAAAATTCCCTCATAGACAACAGTGCAGCCTGTGGCTCACTGTTAGACCTCATGCACACGGCCGTGCCCGTAATCACAGCCCACGATTACGAGCACGGTCGGCCGCGGGCCGCAAGTAGGACGTGCTCCATAATTCCCAGCACGGTTCTACAGTACAGACACCTATCCGTAGCGATTCGGAAAGGTGTCCGCGGCCAATAGAACCGGGCGGGTCCGTAATTGCGGACCGTATTATGGTCTGCAATTACGGAGATTTTTTACGGTCGTGTGCAAGGGGCATTAGGGTATGTTCACACGGTCTATTTTCAGCCGTTTTTCGGGCTGTAAATACCCCAAAAATGGCTTAAAATACGGGGGCTGAACGCCTCCAAACATCTGCCCATTGATTTCAATGGGAAAAATGGCGTTCCGTTCCCACGGGGTGTTTTTTACGCGGCCATGGTGGGTAGGTGGGCCTGTTATCTATCATTCTTGGTAGGTAGGTCTGTTCTCTATCATGGTGGGTAGGTGGGCCTGTTATCTATCACGGTGGGTAGGTAGGCCTGTTCTCTATCACGGTGGGTAGTTAGGCCTGTTCTCTATCATTCTTGGTAGGTAGGTCTGTTCTCTATCATGGTGGGTAGTTAGGCCTGTTCTCTATCACGGTGGGTAGGTAGGCCTGTTCTCTTTCACGGTGGGTAGTTAGGCCTGTTCTCTATCATGGTGGGTAGGTAGGCCCGTTCTCTATCATGGTGGGTAGGTAGGCCTGTTCTCTATCATGGTGGTAAGGTAGGCCTGTTTTCTATTATGGTGGGTAGGTAGGCCTGTTATGTATCATGGTGGGTAGGTAGGCCTGTTCTCTATCATGGTGGGTAGGTAGGCCTGTTCTCTATCATGGCGGTTAGGTAGGCCTGTTTTCTATTATTGTGGGTAGGTAGGCCTGTTATCTATCATGGTGAGTAGGTAGGCCCATTCTCTATCATGGTGGGTAGGTAGGCCTGTTATCTATCATGGTGGTTAGGTAGGCCTGTTTTCTATCATGGTGGGTAGGTAGGCCCGTTCTCTATCATGGTGGGTAGGTAGGCCTGTTCTCTATCATGGTGGGTAGGTAGGCTGTTCTTTACCATGGTGGGTAGATAGGCCTGTTCTTTATCACGGTGGTTAGGTAGGCCCGTTTTCTATCATGGTGGGTTGGTAGGCCTGTTCTTTACTATGGTGGGTAGGCAGGTCTGTTCTCTATCATGGTGTGTAGGTAGGCCTGTTCTTTATCACGGTGGTTAGGTAGGCCCGTTTTCTATCATGGTGGGTTGGTAGGCCTGTTCTTTACCATGGTGGGTAGGTAGGTCTGTTCTCTATCATGGTGTGTAGGTGGGCTTGTCCTCTATAATGGTTGGTAGGTAAGCCTGTTCCTTATTATCGTGGGTAGATAGGCCTGTTATCTATCATGCTTGGTAGGGAGGCCTGTTCTCTATCACGCTGGGTAGGTAGGCCCGGTCTCTATCATGGTGGGTAGGTAGGCCTGTTCTCGATCATGGTGGTTAGGTAGGCCTGTTTTCTATAATGGTGGATAGTTAGGCCTGTTCTTTACCATGGTGGGTAGGTAGGCTTGTTCTCTATCATGACGGGTAGGTAGGCCTATTCTCTATCATGGTGGTTGGGTAGGTCTGTTCTCTATCATGGTGAGTAGGTAGGCTTATTCTCTATCATGGTGGTTGGGTAGGCCTGTTTTCTATCATGGTGGGTAGGTAGGCCTGTTCTTTACCATCGTGGGTAGGTAGGCCAGTTCTCTACCATGGTGGGTAGGTAGGAGGCTTGTTCGCTATAATTCTTTGTAGGTAAGCCTATTCTCTATCATGGTGGGTAGGTAGGCCTGTTCTTTACCATGGTGGGTAGGTAGGCTTGTTCTCTATAATGCTTGGTAGATCAGCCTGTTCTTTATCATTGTGGGTAGGTAGGCCTGTTCTCTATCATGACGGGAAGGTAGGCCTATTCTCTATCATGGTGGTTGGGTAGGTCTGTTCTCTATCATGGTGAGTAGGTAGGCTTATTCTCTATCATGGTGGTTGGGTAGGCCTGTTTTCTATCATGGTGGGTAGGTAGGCCTGTTCTTTACCATCGTGGGTAGGTAGGCCTGTTCTCTACCATGGTGGGTAGGTAGGAGGCTTGTTCGCTATAATTCTTTGTAGGTAAGCCTATTCTCTATCATGGTGGGTAGGTAGGCCTGTTCTTTACCATGGTGGGTAGGTAGGCTTGTTCTCTATAATGCTTGGTAGGTAAGCCTGTTCTCTATCATAGTGGGTAGGTAGGCCTGTTCTCTATCATGGTGGGTAGGTAGGCTTGTTCTCTATAATGCTTGGTAGGTAAGCCTGTTCTCTATCATGGTGGGTAGGTAGGCCTGTTCTTTACCGTGGTGGGTAGGTAGGCCTATCCTCTATCATGGTGGGTAGGTAGGCTTGTCCTCTATAATGCTTGGTAGGTAAGCCTGTTCTCTATCATGGTGAGTAGTTAGGCCTGTTCTTTACCATGGTGGGTAGGTAGGCCTGTTCTTTACCATGGTGGGTAGGTAGGCCCGTTCTTTACCATGGTGGGTAGGTAGGTCTGTTCTCTATCATGGTGGGTAGGTAGGCCTGTTCTCTACCATGGTGGCTAGGTAGGTAGGTCTGTTCTCTATCATGGTGGGTAGGTAGGCCTTTTCTTTACCATGGTGGGTAGGTAGGTCTGTTCTCTATTATGGTGGGTAGGAAGGCTTGGCTTTCAGCGGGAGAATCATCAATTTAAAATAAAATAGATTTTAATACAAAGTGATATATGAAACAACCTAAAATTTCAGTTAAAATGTACCCAATAAGGAAAATTTGCCATATAAGGCCCTGTTCACATAGAGTTTCTTGGTGCTGTTTTTGACATGGAAACCACATTGGAAACCGCGCCAAAAAACTTACGAAAATGCCTCCCATTGATTTCAATGGGAGGCAAAGTTGTTTTTTTGCTCGCGGGAAAAGGAAGCGTCATGCCCTTGTTTTTAGGCGTTTCCGTCTCTGACCTTCCATTGACATCAATGGGAGACAGAGAAAGCGGTCTTCGCAGCGTTTTTTGCCCACGGCGCTCAATGGCCGCAGCCAGAAAAAGCGGCAAGTTTTCTGCCGGCAGGTCAAAATCTGATTTTTCCGCCTGCAAAAAACTGTGTGAACTAGGCCTAAGGCTGGGTTCACACGTGGCGGAATTTCACTTAAATTCCGCTGCGGACACTCCGCAGCGTTAATCCGCAGCGGAGCCGTTTCTGCATTGACTTCCACTTCTATTTAGAAGTGTTCGTTTAGACGATGCGTAACATTCTGCTGCGGAGCATAGGCTGCGGAGCGGAATTTGGTGTCCGCAGCATGCTCTGTCTGTTGCGGAGCAGTGGCGGACTCATGGCGGAATTTCTCCATTGACTTCAATGGAGATTCTAAGTTCCGCAATGAAGTCCGCAGCTGTCATGTACATGTTATGTGTGCTGCGGATGCGTCTTGCTTTTTTGCCATGACATTTCTTCATTCTGGCTGGACCTATGTATTTCTAGGTCTACAGCCAGACTGAGGAAGTCAATGGGGCTCCCGTAATGACGGGAGCGTTGCTAGGAGACGTCTGTAAATAGTCACTGTCCAGGGTGCTGAAAGAGTTAAGCGATCGGCAGTAACTGTTTCTGCACCCTGGACAGTGACTACCGATCCCAATATACAGCTACCTGTAAAAAAATAGAAGTTCATACTTACCGAGAACTCCCGGCTTCTGTCTCCAGTCCGGCTTCCCAGGATGACGTTTCAGTCTAAGTGACGGCTGCAGCCAATCACAGGCCAATAACAGGCTGCAGCGGTCACATGGACTGCCGCGTCATCCAGGGAGGTCGGGCTGGATGCCGAAAGAGGGACGCGTCACCAAGACAATGGCCGGTAAGTATGAAATTCATTTACTTTCACTAGGGAAAGTGCTGTCCCTTCTCTCTATCCTGCACTGAATAGGGAGAAGGGAAGCACTTTTACCGCAGTCCGCAGCAGCTAGTCCGCATCAATTTACTGCACATTTTGTGCAGATCCGCAGCAGAATCTGCAACGCAGATTCTGTGCGGCATTGATGCGGACAGTTGCGGAGGAAATCCGCCACGTGTGGTCATGCCCTAAGAGAGAACATGTTGCTTTTAAGACATCAGGAAAAAAAGATGATAACTAAAATCCCATCTTGTGGACTTCTAATTGATGTTACTTTGTGTTTAATTGACGTTTATACAAACCTTGTTTTTGTGTTTGTGTGGAAACATCTCATTTCTGATCCTACTAATGTGATATGAATTTCTACCATAACATACATTAAGAAACTGAATGCCCTAATTAGGCAAATAAGAGGAATCTGCGGAGGACATGCCAGCTCCTTGTGTAACAATAATTGTTCTCTTAAGGGTTGTTAGAACCAATTTCTGTAGCAGTTGGTTGATGAAAGAAGTAAAAATGCTCGGAGGACATCTGGGCTGTAACATAGTGAACTGCGATCCTGTAATACTAAAGCATAGAAACCCAATCCTGACAATAGAGATGTGTGATGCAGCGAGGAATAGGCAGAGATTTTAATCATCATATTAAAAGGGGTGACCGGGATTCTAAAAAAAGGGTCTGGCTTTTCCTGAAACAGCGCCCCTCTTGTCCATGGGCTCAAGTGAATGGGACTGAGCTGGAATACCATGATGTTGGGTATCAAGCTATACCCACTGGGTGCCGAGTTTGAGAATGTGACGTCTCAGGCAGAGAAATTACATAATAGTCATCAGGATGGGTCCAAGTAGTGTAAAACTAGAAATTAACGGATCTGTTTATCATAAATCTGACAGATCTCAGGGTTGTTTGAATACTTAGGCTTCGTTCACATCTGCGTCAGGGCTCCGTTCTGACGTTCCATCTGAGCTTTCCGTCGGAACGGAGCCCTGAGTGACACAAACGGAAACCATAGGTTTCCGTTTCTATCACCATTGATTTCAATGGTGACGGATCCGGTGCCAATAGTTTCCGTTTGTCTCCGTTGTGCAAGAGTTCCGGAGACATCGCCTCCAGGAGGCGGCTGGAGGCGATGTCTGGTCATTCTCCCATCGCTCCGGTGAAGGAACTGCAGTGCGGGAGTAAGTGACGGCACAGCGTGATCTAGCGAGATCACACTGTGCTGTGACTAGAGCTGGACATGAATGGAGAGAAGTGTATGACGCAGATTGGTCAGCATCATACACTTTTTTTTAGAAAGCCACTTGGTTAAAGTAAAAAAACGCCCAGTTGAGCTTTTACAAAAAGTTAGCCTAAATGTTAAAATGATCACAACTTTGTCACTTATAAACGTTTTTTAAAAAGACAACAACACAGCGCATCTTAGATTAGGTAGAAGATAGGGAAGTATGAAACTGGTGACAGAGCCTCTTTAAGATAAAACAAGTCAAAATAATGTTCAAGGACAGACATTCACTTTAAAACTAGTGCTTGCAGTGGCTTTTTATGAGGTGACATACAGCATGTGCTAAAGCTCCCTTATAAATCTATAAACAGATTACTATGTGCTTTACGCTCCAGAGGTCATTGCAAAGGTCTGGTGTCCACAATGGGTTAGGCTCTCTTCACATCTCCTCTACGATTTCCATTATTCTGTTCAGCATCAGGACCGTATATGCGATGCATATTCAATGTCCTGAGTGCTGCGTCACATATAATGTCATGAGTTCTCCGTCGCATAGAAAGTCCTGAGTGCTCCGTCACATACAAAGTCCTGGGTGCTGCGTCACATACAAAGTCCTGGGTGCAGCGTCACATGCAAAGTCCTGAGTGCTGCGTCACATACGCCCTGAGTGCTGCATCACATACAAAGTCCTGGGTGTTGCGTCACATACAAAGTCCTGAGTGCCGTGTCACATACGCCCTGAGTGCTGCGTCACATACAATGTCCTGAATGCTGCATCACATACATCGTCCTGAGTGCTGCGTCACATAAAATGTCCTGAGTGCTGCGTCACATACAATGTCCTGAGTGCTGCGTCACATACAACGTCCTGAGTGCTGCGTCACATACAACGTCCTGAGTGCTGCGTCAAATACAACGTCCTGAGTGCTGCGTCACATACAACGTCCTGAGTGCTGCGTCACATAGATCGTCCTTAGTGCTGCGTCACATACAACATCCTAAGTGCTGCGTCACATAGATCGTCCTTAGTGCTGCGTCACATACAACGTCCTGAGTGCTGCGTCACATAGATCGTCCTTAGTGCTGCGTCACATACAACGTCCTGAGTGCTGCGTCACATACAACGTCATGAGTGCTGCGTCACATAGATCGTCCTTAGTGCTGCGTCACATACAACGTCCTGAGTACTGTGTCACATAGATCGTCCTTAGTGCTGCGTCACATACAACGTCATGAGTGCTGCGTCACATATATCGTCCTTAGTGCTGCGTCACATACAATATCCTGACGCTGCCTAGCCTTGGTACATTGTGTGAGCTGCATGCAGTATGCTTAGGGAGCCTGAAAGAATCCAGAGGGGAGAAGTAAAGAGGAGCGGTGAGGCGAGCATACATTTTTTATTATTCTTTTTTATTGTCCAATGGGGTGGTAGTTTAATGGGCATGGGCCTCTACCTTGCTATGCCCTACAGAGTGAAATCTAATTCTAGTTTTCTGGTGTAAATGATAATAAATTTGTCGGGCAACATTGGCCTCTTCCCCTTTGGTAAGCTTTGCCCCCTTATGCCAAAAGTGGCGAGGGCGATGTAAAATACCCAAAAGTCAGTGTCCTGTCAATCTGATCCAATGGTTATCAAGTTAAAATTAACTGGTCTGGCAGCTGGGGAAGATGCAGGTTTTGGGTGGCAGTGTGTAGTAATACATGACACTCATTTTAAGTGACCATGTAAATAAGTGACCATGTAATAACATGGTAGTGCCGTCTTCCAAACCAGGAGCCGCTCTTTGCAGTGGATCTTCACTTATAGTAAAGATGGCGGTCCTGAACAACGGATACCCCTCTATAAAGTTTATATGATCAAATAGAACATATGAAATGGGTGATGAGACATCTCCTTTAAGTTACATGCTATGAACGGATGTAGATAGGAGACCCTTTCCTGGTGCTGGCACTCACAACCACAAACTCCATCACTTAACAGGAAGGTCCGGCACTGGTTCTCTTGTCCTTTTAGTGTGACCATCAGGATGATTGTAATCTGGAGCTTCCAAAAAAGTAAAAAATGCCCCATCGGCGATATACTATAGGAATAAGAACAATTTGCTCCTGTGTGTGTGTGGTCCTGAGTAATTCCAATGTATTTACTTGTTAATTAACTCCTTAGCGAGATGTCTTCTTTCAATTAGAATTGCCTATGAACAGCATGAACATGTATGTTATTATATGTTAACACTGTCTTTTTTAATAAAGGAAAATAATTAAATAAAATACAATTAGGCTCCCCCAGTGTGGGTTAACCTAATGCTGAACCACACACATATTTACACAAATTATTCTAGTCTACAGTTTCACCAAACCACTAATGGAGTAGACAAATTAAATGTATCACCATGAACACTGTAAAATTGTATGCACTGTATAAATGATAGGTATTTAAAAAGAAAGATAGATGATGGATGGATGGATGGATGGATGGATGGATGGATGGATAGATAGATAGATAGATAGATAGATAGATAGATAGATAGATAGATAGATAGATAGATAGATAGATAGATAGATAGATAGATAGATAGATATTGTGTGTATTATTTGCAGTTACGGGTGTACTCGCACCTGAACACGTTTTTGTTTTTTTTCATTTTGCTGGAATGTGCTGATCAAACTTTGTTGTGTATTTTATATATGTGGGGGTAGTGACTGCCTCCATGTTTGGTCTTGCACTACTCCCATTCTGCCCTAGGGTGATTTTAATTAGTTTACTGCTGGTTCCTACCATCCCCAAGTATTTTCTGCAGGCCTGGACCCAGAACAGAGGTGTATATTCAGTGTAGGGACCCACCTTATAAAGCAATCTCACTTATAAGGTAGGTACCACCTTATAAGTGAGGTCGCCTTGTCGTGGCAGGTGGGCTCACACAATTTGATCAAAATGTGCGCTAAGAACCTCACTATTCTAAGTAGATTCAGCAGTCATGCATATTTATTTATATCAATACCTATACCAAACCAGGCCAAAAGAATACATATAATGATGATCTGCGTATATCAAAGCATAGACACAATCCCTATAATATATACGTAGACACTACCATATTGAGACTGAAATAACACAATAGCACACCATAGGTACCATACAAAAAGACTTTTATTATATTTTAATCAGATATATAAGAGCAATGGCCATTTATTTATTTATTTATATATAGTGTTTTAGGTGGCATTGGTATTCTCAGAGCGCTGCCGCCATATTATATGGTTTTCAGTCACGGGTGTACTTCCACATGTACTATTTTTTTTTTATTATTTTGCTGGAATGTGCTGACCAAGCTTTCTTGTATGATAGATAGATAGATAGATAGATAGATAGATAGATAGATAGATAGATAGATAGATAGATAGATAGATAGATAGATAGATAGATAGATAGATTTTTTTTTTTAAATAATTAATCTTTTATTATTTGCATAAATAAATAACCAAAATAAGACATTATATCGATCAACATAGCAGTTACGGGTATTATACAAAGATTTTATATATTATACCCCCCCCCCCCCCCTCCAACCCTAACCCACCCAAAGCGATGGTGATGGACAGAAGGAAGAAAATAAATAAATACATAAATAAAGAAATAAAAAATAATAATAATTATTAATTATACAAAATTAGTTCATTTTCTTTTGATTTTCCTTAATTTTTTATTACGTGAAAAGAATACACATATTACTACATTTCATTTGATTAGGTGGTACTCAGGACATGAAGCCGTTCATGATTCTCTAACAAATCAGGCCAGGGGGTCCATTTGGAGATATAATTTTCTCTTGCTTTGTTTCCCACATAATATTATTTTTCCAACCGCAAGATCTTGTACACCTGACTTTTCCATGCCCAAAAGGTGGGGACTTTAGCGGATATCAATTTTTTAAAAATCTCTAAACGAGCCAAAAACAGTAGTTGGATTACTAATTGGACTCGCTCATTTTTATATAATTTATCAAATTTTGTTGAATCTCTCAGAAAAATGTCCCGTAAAAGTCGATTAGTTAAGATCTTTGGCAAGATTTTTAAACCTGAATTAAGAAGTGATATTGGTCGGTAAGTGTCCACATTTAATGGATCCTTATCTTTCTTCAATATTAATGTTATAGTAGACTCCTCCATTGAAGGAGGGAGATTTTCCTGTTCAAAGGAGGTATTATATACATGTAATAAATGTTCTGTTAGTACTTCTTGATAACAGGTATAACCCTCATACGAAATCCCATCAAGTCCCGGAGCTCTATTCTTCAGAATATCTTTAATAACTTCTCTAATCTCCTGTAGATTAAGAGGGGCCTCAATTCCCAACTTCTGTTGTTCTGATAGAGCAGGGAACAGAATACCATCCAAATATGATATCAACTGAGCATTCGCGATATCGAACTTCGATGAATATAAATCCTGGAAATAGCCTGCAAATTCCGCCACCACCTCCTCCAATCCCGTACACACACCAGATCCATCTTTCTTATTAATTACGTGACAACATATTGATTCCTTCCTGATTTTTAATTATAGAGTTTGCTATTTCCCACTTCTCTCCTTTTCCACATAGTTAGTTTTGTCCACTAAAAAGGAGTCCTTTCTCTCCTCGATGGCCAAATCCTTATGTTGGGTCTGTATATTATTCCATCTTTGTTTGTTTTCCTCTGTCGGGGCTTCGACAAATGTACATTCTGCCTCAACCAGCCTGGACTTAAGTTCTAATTCGGCTTGTATACTCCTCCTTTTAATATCAGAGGTGTATTTCACCATAAGGCCTCTAAAATATGCCTTAAACGTGTGCCAAACAACAGGCATTGGGGCAGAATCCACATTTATCTGAAAAAAATACTTAAAGGAACACTCCACTTAATTTTTTTATTGCACCCTCCATTTGTACATTGGTATTTCAGTGGGGTGCTGTGTGCAAAAATACTTACCGATCTTGTAGTTTTTTGGATCCAGCGACGCTCACGTGATCTTCCTTCTGACCTGGTCTGGAATCACTGCTTTTCAGAAAACCGGAAGTTAGGCTTTCAATGCATTCCTATGGAGCCTCTTTCTGGCCTTGTTCTGGCTCCCATAGGAATGCATTGAGAGCCTGAGTCCGGTTTATTCAAAAGCACAGTGACTCTGGACAAGACAGAGGGAAGATCACGTGAGCGGCACTGAACCCGAAAAATACAAGATGCGGTGATCGGTAAGTATTTTTTCACACAGCACCCCACTGAAACACCAATGTACAAATGGAGGGTGCAATAAAAAAAATAAAGTGGAGAGCTACTTTAATCTGATTAAGCAAGTTTTCATCTGATATTGAATCCAATATCCGATCAGAACTAATTCTAATAGGACCAGGCGGCCGCATACCTAGATTTCTATCAGTAATGGGGAGTGATCAGACACTCCCTGTGTCTCATAATGTATCTTTTTAACTAATCTTAACATAGAATCGTTTACAAGAGCCAAGTCAATCCGAGACAAAGAGTCTGATGTTTTAGAGAAGCAAGAGTATTGTCGTATACCTGGGTGTCTTATACGCCAGACATCGAACCATCCTACTTCTTTCATGAAATGTGAGAATGAGGAATTTTTAGTGCCTGACCCACCTTATAAGGTACCACCTTATAAGTGAGGTCGCCTTGTCGTGGCAGGCGAGCTCACACAATTTGATCAAACAGTGCACTAAGAACCTCATTATTGTAAGTAGATTCAGCAGTAATGCATATTTATTTATTTATATATATATATATATATATATATATATATATATATATAGTGTTTTATGTAGCATTGGTGTTCGCAGAGCGCTGCTGCCATATTGTTTTGTTTGCAGTCACGGGCGTACTTCCACCTGTACTATTTTTATTTTTATTTTGCTGGAATGTGCTGACCAAGCTTTCTTGTATATTAGATAGGCAGATAGATAGATAGATAGATAGATAGATAGATAGATAGATAGATAGATAGATAGATAGATAGATAGATAGATAGATAGATAGATAGATAGATAGATAGATAGATAGATAGATAGATAGAATGTGACACATGAATAAATGTAACATAGGAGGGGATACAGAAAGAAAGAGTTAGGCCTCATGTACACGGCCATAGCCGTGTACATGGCCTGTGATTACGGGCAAGGATGGCCGTGGAGTGTCATCCACGGGCTGTCCGCAATCACGGATAGTGCACATACAAGATGTGCAAAGCTCTAAGTAGCACGGAGCGCAAATGCGGCCCGTAAAATGACTTGTCCTATTTTTTGTGGTCTGGGCTCCGGGCCAATGCAAGTATTTGCTCGTTCATCGGCTGACCATTGCCCTGTTTACACAGAGCAATGATCGGGAACGAGCGGTCACATGAACGTTCATTTGCCCGATCATTGGCCCATGTAAAAGGGCCTTAAGTGTTCGATTTCTCTGCAGCGCCACCAGAGGATAAGTTAAGCAGTACACAGTGCCCATTCATATCAATAGGCTGTTTGTGTAATGCAGGACATGACAGGTCCTCCAGTGCGGGAGACACTCTTTCTTACCGCTCCCCAAAAGATGAGGTAACTGAACAGCGAACCTATCTCTATTAACTCAGCTTTCCCTAATAGGGTATATAAAGAAGGGTTTTCTAAAGTAGACAACCCTTTAAGTTTGTAGCAATGTCCAACAAGCTCATATAGGTATGATGGTCAGGTGTCTACATACTTTTGGCCATATAGTGTATCATAGAATATAACTCTATGTCTTTACAGGAAATTAGTAAGTCTGTGCCAGAAAAACGGAGCTCCAACTGCTATAAAGATCTATATCTGTATGTGTAAGTCAGAAAGAGCTGATGCCAAGCTGGTGACCATTCAAGCATGAGATCCGCACCAGACATCCTTCTATATATGCCTTCTTCTGCGTCCCTGTAATATACGAGAGTGGGAAATAGCAGAATATTCATTATTTGGAGAGGAAATGAAGTAATACAATAATAAAATGTGAAGCAGAAAGTTTCTGATGAGAATAGATTTACTCATTGCCTTTTGTGGCTGGGAGAGGTTATATTTAGCCCCCACTGTTCTAGAGAGGATCACATTTTTGTCCACAGGGATTTTTTTGCAACCCAAAACCTAAATCCCTTCTTCCTCACAGCCTTGACCTCAGCAGATACAGAGCTCTCCAGCCAAGCGTAGGACTGATTCATCCCTTTTGGTGAGATACTTCACTATATGGGAATAAAGGTTGCAGCGCGGAGCCAAAAACGTAAGGAGACAGATACAAAATCAGGGACTGTCTTATTTTTAATGTTTTTTTTATTTGTTTTGTTTGTGTAATGCACCTTACTTTAGCTTTGGAAAGTTTAAAAACGGAAACTTTGTTCCGTAATCCAAACTTGCTAACCGTCCCTATTGTCCTGGGACTAATCAGCAGAAGAGGTGGGGTTTATACTAATTTGTATGATCTATATGATTTAAAGAGGTTGTCTCATAAGGACAACCCCTTTTCAAAAAGTAGGTGGTGCTACGATCAGTTGATCGCTGCGGTTTGGCTTCTCTCACCCCTGGCGATTTCCACTGCAGCGACTACCACAGGATTAATGTAGCATTACATGTCGGCCATTAAAATAAATGGCCTTCCTTGTAATGTATAAATAAACTTGGTCAGCCAGAGCTGGAGCAACTCTTTTATAACAGTTCTCCATTCTACCACATAGAGGGGAATCCCAAGCGTAAGACCCCCCACTTTGATGCTCATATGCCCTAATAGGACAATGCACAGAGGTTATCCTGATGGGACAATCCCTTAAAAGGTGAATGGTTTATTATTCAGGCATATTAAAGGGATTTTCCACCTTCTGACAACTGATTACCTATCCACCAGATAGGACATCAGTATATCATCCGACACACGGACCCCGCACCGTTAAGGCGCGCAGGTGGCTTGCGGGCACCGGATGTTATGGCACATAATGCTATGCACGGAGTTGGATAGGTGGATAGGTCATCAGTTGTCAGAAGGTGGAAAACCCCTTTAATGTTTAAGGACCTTGGGTATGACATTGCAGAGGTCTCCAACCTGTGGCTTCCCTGCTGTTGCAATACTACAACTCCCAAAATATCCTGAGAGTCCCATGCTGAGAGTTGTAGAGCCACAAGTTGGAGACCCCTCACATATTGCTCTCTGTTCATAAAAAATACTTAATCTACATAGCGATGCCACTGTTGGTACAAGCCGAGAAGAAGCAATGTTTATGGACAGCTTAATAGGTTATTCGTGAAATATTTGAAAAAAGTTCTGGACCCCGCAGTAGGTGATTCGGTCCACATCAGCTATAGATGGAGCTGTCTTCAAATGGACCTAATGGGCCCTATTGTTGCAGGCACCTATGTTCTTGTCTGAACCTGGGACTATTAAAGGTTCCTCTGGTGGGCCAGTCCAACCCTTAGGCTGGATTCACACGAGCACATTACGTCCGTAATGGACGGAACGTATTTCGGCCGCAAGTCCCGGACTGAACACAGTGCAGGGAGCCGGGCTCCTAGCATCATAGTTATGTACGACGCTAGGAGTCACTACCTCGCTGCGGGACAACTGTCCCGTACTGTAATCATGTTTTCAGTACGGGACAGTTGTCCTGCACTGTGTTCGGTCCGGGACTTCCAGCCGAAATACGTTCCGTCCATTACGGACGTAACATGCTCGTGTGAACCCAGCCTTAGTCTTTGTGTTTTTGCATTTGCTGTATAATATGATCACTGTGGAGGACAGCGGTCTAGTAATATCCATCTTTGTGACAGTCCCGCAGATTTACACATATTGTACGCATTATATATCGCCTAAAATGTTATTTAGAAATACTGTCAAAATATTGTGTGTCAAGGTAACAGTGTTTCGTGCCCCCTCGTGCAGTAACGTTGCACAATACACTTGAGGATTTGATGAGTCACGAAATTCCTCTGTGCAGAGCCCAGTGAGATCTGTATGGAAGAGATTTAACAAAGGGAGAGATAAACTGCAGAAACAAATGTAGTGATAAAGCCATAAATCAAAACGGAAATAAATAACAGATTCAGCAGCTACCTTATAGAAACAATTGCAGAGAACTATACAGCTAGGTAAAAGGAAAGGGGACAAGTTCTCCATAGGAGCAAACCAAGTTGGAGGCTTTCATTTTCCAACCTGCCTCATCTGTAATCTAAATGATCTCTATAGATAATATGGCGGCTTGAGGGATAAAGATGAGAGGTGGTAAACCTTTTAATGTGTATCCAAAATCTCGACGACAGTAAATTGCTGTAAATCATCAATTGCAAAAATTTCAATATGATTTTACAGCGGTTTACTGCGATTTTCTGTCCCCATGTATATAGGGAAAGTGGCATTTTCCTCATTTTACAGCAAACTGTCTGCAGGTTCTCTGTACAAGTACGGAAACCTTTTCAATCCCCAGAAAATCTTTCTAGTGTTAAAAAGTAAATAGTAGTCAGAGAGGAGGGGGATGCAGCTGCAGTATCTATGCCTCAGTGTTTCAGTGAGGCAGCATGAGAGGGAGAGAGGGGAGAAGCAGCAGAGAGAAGACATCTGATTGGCTCAGAGTACACAGCACAGTTATTACATCATACTAGGAGGAGGCCGCCCACTCATCAAGCATGGAGGGGGAAAGTGTCTATCATCTATCTATCTAGCACACAAGAAAATGGCGACAGCACACTGCGAACACTCATTCAACCTAAGCCACTAAATATAAATAAATATGCATTACTGCTAAATCTACTTACAGTAGTGAGGTGCTTAGCGCACATTTTGATTAAATTGCGTGAGCCCATCTGCCACGACAAGGCGACCTCTATGAGGTGGGAACCTAAGCTGCACATACAACTGGGACTAAGCCTACATATATCTGGGGATGGTAGGAACCAGCATTAAACGAATTAAAATCACCCAGTAAAGCATATTTATTTATATTTAGTGGCTTAGGTGGCATTAGTGTTTTCGCAGAGTGCTGTCGCCATTTTCTTGTGTGCTGTATCAATTTGCAGTCACAGGCATTCTTGCACTTGTATACACTTTTTGTTTAATTTTGCTGTAATGTGCTGTTTAAACTTATGTGTTATGTATTGCATATATGTGGGGTTAGTGACTGCCTCCAGTTTTTGATCTTGCCCTCCTCCCATTCTGCCCTGGGGGATTTTAATTAGTTTAATGCTGGTTCCTACCATCCCCAGATATATGTAGGTGTAGCCCCGGGTAGACCTCATAGAGGTCGCCTTGTCGTGGCAGGTGGGCTCACACAATTTGATCAAAATATGCGCTAAGAACCTCACTATTGTAAATTTAGCAGTAATGCATATTTATTTATATTCAGTGGCTTAGGTGGCATTGGTGTTCGCAATGTGCTGTCGCTATTTTCTTGTGCGCTGTATCTATCAATCTATCTATCTATCTATCTATCTCCTATTTGATATAAGTGTGGTGAGCCCCAGTTAATCCATACTATGGTGTTCCCTATTGATTACAATAAGGAAAATAAAAAAAAGCTTTAAAAAAGTGTTTTTTTTACATACAAACTTCGCATGTGATTTTACATAGGAATGCTCCTCTGAAGTAAAGACTGCCCTCACAAATTTGCATATCAGATGTATTTTTGCTGTGGTTTATTTGTATACTTACCAACAGGCTCAGTTTTTGCTGAACCGTACAGTGAAAAGGGCGGAATTTAGACAAATTTTAGTTGCAGAGTTACATAGTTGACAAGACACGCTTTCATCCAGTCCAACCCATGGTTCCACTGTGTTGATCCAGAGTAAGGCAAAATAATCCATGATGCAGATGGCAATTTCCTCATAAGGGGAAAAATTCCTCCCCCTCTCCAACTAGGACAATCATAATAAATCCCTGGCTCAACGCCCCATTTTCAAAATCTAGTACACATAACTTGTAATATTATATTTTTCAAGAAAGGCATCAGGCTCCTTCTTAAACTTATTCAATGAATCAACCATCACAACATCCTGTGGCAGACAGTTTCATTGTCTCATTGCTCTTACAGTTCAAAATCTCCATCTATAATGATAGTGAAACTTTCTTTCTTCTAGCCATAAAGGATGCCCCCTTGTCGTGATTACAGACCTAGTTGTAAAAGAGATCCCATGATTTTATTTGCTTTGGCAGCAGCTGCCTGGCACTGGTTGCTAAAGTTAAGTTTACTGTCCACCAATATCCCCAGGTCTTTTGCAGTGACAGTTTTACCCAGTGTTTTACTATTTAAAATATAATTGTACAATTTTATTCCTTGGCCCAAATGCATACCCTTAATTTATCCACATTAAACTTAATTTGTCCTCTGCCCACGCCTCCATTATCCCCAAATCCCTCTGTAATATGACATTATTCTCCTCTGTGTGGATTACTTTACAGAGCTTAGTATCTGCAAATATTGAAACGATACTCTGTAAGCCCTCTTCAAAAACATTAATAAACATATTAAAAAGAAGAGGGCCCAATACTTTTTTGCAAAACAAAAAGGTATTTCTTGCAGATTTGGGGCATTGGATTGGGGATTTAAATGTTGGCAAGTATGAATTTGTGCAGTAATGGCACAGCTCTCTCCAGTGAACTTACAATAACTGTCCTTAAAGTGAATCTCCACATTATATCATCGTGTGGTTTTAAGGTCAAACATTCTGTGCCGATTCCTTTCTTAATAAATATCTGCATAGCGGTCGCAGCTTTGTTTTTTTCTGATACAGAGCTCTGTCCTGCCTTGACATACATTTAAAAAATAAAATGCTGGCTGCTTGCAACCACCACTAGAGGGAGCATGGCAGCTTATTGCATACTAACTTATCATTAAGTTCAATGTACAAATAGTATGCAATAAGCTACAAAGCTCCCTCTAGTGGTGGCTGCAGGCAACCAGAATGTTATATTTTAAATCTATGTCTATACATAAGATTTGGAGCTCTGTATCAGAAATACTAAGCTCCAACTACCATAAAGATATATTAAGAAATTAATCAACACAGAATTTTTAACCTACTTAGATTTAAAAAAAATTGTAAAAGAGTGGACATTTACTTTAACCTCTTAATGACCAGGCCTTTCAGCAGCCATAACTTTTTTACTTTTTTTTTTCAATAAAATAGCTGTATAAGGCCTTTTTGTATGCGGGATAAATTGTATTTGTTTTCTGAGTGGTTTGGGTTAGAGAAAAATTAATGTGTAAGTTATATCATTTATTCTTGCGGCGTGAAAATAGGAAAAAGTTTTTCGGCATTGTTTTTTTTTTATCCCGTTTACGCTTCACGCTAAATAACCTGTTAAATTAATTCTTCAGGTTATTACAGTCAAGTCAGTACCTAATATGTGTAGGTTTTTTTTTGTATGTAATGTATGGCCAATAAAATATATTTTATGAAAAATGCTTTTTTTTTGGACTTTTTTTAGTTATTCATTTTTTTTGTAATTTTTACAACTTTATTTTTTACTTACAAAGTATTAGCATACTCCTGTATTCCAATACATTGCACTGTGTCACTATGACATGGGCTGCTGGTAGTACAATACATAGTATGCCCTAACAACAGGCGAACTGAGCAGACAGTCCTGGGGTCCTTTCTAGGTGATTCGATCGAACAGAGGACTCCCCTTTGATCCTCAATCAATCAAAGGGTAAAACAGCTGGGTTCGAAAAAAAATGTTCTATCCCAGCTGTACACAGAAGGCTGCTCTCCTCCTGCTAAGAGAATGAGCGGTCCTAGGAGCGCTCAAAAGCCTTATCTACAGTGACGCCAAAAGACAGTGGGCGGTCGTTAAATTAGGGTATTTTTTCGATTTTCTAATAGCACTAACTGAGTTGCACCCACTGAATGCCCCCCTAGTCCTTGATGGGAACAAATAGGAGTGAGTGCTATGTGCAAAGCAGTGCATCCTTCTTAGTTGGTCATCTAACTAGAAAAAAAATACTTTTATAAAAAAATGATGAGGTCTGTAAGGTGACACCAGTTGGCCAATAAGCCAAGAGGAACATCCTGTTTCCTCTGCTCCCCCCATTAGGTTCTGTGTGGGCGGCATTCACTGGTTCTCTTTGAGCCACAATTCAGCCCCCAGTGGGCGTCCTTGTCATCTGTTTTTGGTTTAGTAATTTACTGAACTACATGTTTCACTTTAGATAGAGGAAATGATACAATCCAGTGTTTCACCCACATTGTAAGAGCACCTGACTATCTCACAGGAGACTCCGGGATATAGTATACATTGTGTGTGTGATTGAATCCCCCCAGAGAATGTTTCTCCCTTATGTTTTGAGAAAACTCTACCAGCTGTTAATGTAGTTTATTCTTTGTGAACAAGTAAACTTTGCTGACCCTGCGGAGACCTCTGCACTGGGTTTTTGACCCTCCGAGATATTTTTGGCAGAGATCTTGCAAATAAAAATATCCACTGGCTCTGACTTTTCTTTGGAGCAGTGATAAAGCTTCAGAAAATACAGAGTGAATCTGGCTCTAATTACGTCCAATGATAAACCGAAGCCATGCGTGCAACCTGCGCTACAATCTACTACTGTGCAAAAATTCTGCTAATTCAATTTTCATTGGCGGTAAGATTTATTGGGGGCAATCAAAGACACCATTCTGGAAGACCTTGCTTGTCCTCCGGGCCGTTTTAATACATTGGTGGGCTCAGTGCAAAGATGTCATTGCTTTTCCAGCAAGAGGTAAAATAATGTTCCCAGCATAATGCCCCCAGAGTGCCCCCACACAGTATCATGTCCCTATAGTGCCCACCACATGGTATAATGCCCTCATAGCGCCTCAACACAGTACAATCTCTCCATAGTGCCCCCCACACCGTCTAATGCCCCCATAGTGCCTCCAAATACAGTGTAATGCCCCCAAAGTGCCTCTCCACACAGTATAATGCCCCCATGGTGCCTCCCAATACAGTATAATGCCCAGTGGCGGATTAAGTAGACCATAGGCTCTGGGCTGTTACCCAAACTTGGGACCCTCTTCTCCACTGCCACCCTGCCGCGCCGTAACTATTGCTAACACTACCTTTTTGCGCAAGCATTAACAAATGGGTGTTACCATTCCCCATTCACAGGGCTGTGTCCCTATGTACTGACAGTATCACACTGTGTAGGGACACATCCTCCTGACAAGGGGATTGGTAACACCAATTTTTCTATCAGTCCTGGACGGCACAAAGACTTTATGTGGAATACAAGGATTTCCTGTAATAAACATGTCAGGAGAGGTGACAGATTCTCTATAAATCCAGTGGCTCACAGGTGACGACGTCTCAGATGCTAGTAGTTTTTTTTACTCTTTTCTTCTCCATCCGGTCCAGAGCTCATGACGACTTCTCCCGGCCGTGACCCATTTCTGCAGCCCCTAAATATAATATCACCATGCACTGCGCCCCTGAATATAATTGTGTCACACACTATAAAGTAAAGCACCACATACACAGTGCCCCCTGTAGATAGCGCCAACCCCCCCATGTAGATAGCGCCACACACACACACCCCTGTAGATAGCGCTACACACCCATGTAGATAGCGCCGCACACCCCCCATGTAGATAGCGCCACACACACCCGCTCCTGTAGATAGCGCCACACACACACACCTGTAGATAGCGCCACACACACCCCACCTGTAGATAGCGCCACACACCCCCCTGTAGATAGCGTCACACACACACCCTCCTGTAGATAGCGCCACACACCCCCGTAAATAGCGCCACACCCCCCCCCTGTAGATAGCGCCACACACACACACCCCTGTAGATAGCGACACACACAGCCACCCTAAGATAGCATCACGTAGCCCCCTATAGATAGAACCACACAGCCCCTATAGATAGAACCACACAGCACTCCCTTGTATATAGTGCCACACAGCGCTCCCCCCTTATATATAGTGCCACATGGCGCGCCCCCACCTTGTATATAGTGCTACATAGCGTCGCTACACTGCAGCCCTGGGATGATATTTTATCCCATGTGACTGCTGCAGTATGAGATTGGCTGCAGCGGTCACATGGGGTAAAACGTCATTCATCCCAGGAGGCCGGCCCGGACCAAGAAACAGAATTCTGGGCAAGTATAAGATTTTTATTTTTTCTAAATTGCGTTTTTACATTACATCTGTTATTTGTTGCAGGTTTTACCTCCCCATTGATTTAAATGGGGAGGACCCGAAACAAATAAGCATCGTTTACCCGAATAAAAAACTGCACCGCAGGTCAATTTCTGAGCTTTTTTTTCCCACTTATCATTTAAGCAGCGTGTGCCCGGAAAATACGCAGGAAAACAGTAGCAGCAAAGTGAGTGAGATTTAACAAATCTCATCCAAACGCTGCGTAAAATTTCCGACCAGAAATTTTGTCCTGCGGTGCGTATTTTTCGTGCCGCAGCATGTCAATTCCTGCTGCAGATAGTGGACTGAATTGCTGCGTTTTTCTCTCCTAACATTGAGAAAAACGCAGCAAAATACGCACCATTTTCTGCAGCAAAAACGGGAAATGGTGCTTTTTTTCTGCAGTGTAATTTATGCTAGTTTCTGAGGAATTGCTGCAGAAATATATATATTATATATACACGCACACATGCATACATACATTATATACACACGCACACACACACATTAATATATATATACACACACACACATATATCCAAAAAAGAGAGATAGAAGCAGCACTTCTATCTCTCTTTTTTGGATACATGTTTGTGCAGGGAGAGGTCACTCCCTGTTTAAAAGCTGAGCACCAGCCTTAACAGGCAAGGAATTACAGTGCTGCTCCTACCCTTGATTTGTCTATACACACACACATACATACACACACACTATATATATATATATATATATATATATATATAGAAATACACACACACACACACATGTACACATCACAGACACACATGAATATGCACATTATACACATATAAAGTACACATTGTAAACACCCATGCACTTACCTTTTATGTAGGATATTTGTGAAGGGCGTTCAGCAGCTTGATGGGGTTGGAGCCTTCACTCTTCGTTTCTCCTGCTCACAGCCCGGCAAAGAGCCCGCCAACAGTCTCTCCTCCCCCTCACGTCCATTCTGGTAACAGCATCAGCAGGAGCAGGAGAGGTGTGTAGAGCAGGGATGGGGGGCTGGAGGGGGAGCTTCTAAAGCAACACAGGCAGGGGCGTAGCTAAAGGCTCATGGGCCCCGATGCAAGAATTCTTACTGGGCCCCCCCCCCGCAAACTTCTCATGGCCGACGGTCTGCAGCTTTCAGCTGCATCGCTGGGTCTCCTAAGTGACCCAACAATGCAGCACTAGCAGCCGGGGGCGTCACTATGGCTGGGTTCACACACCTTATTTACGGACGTAATTCGGGCGTTTTAGCATTGAATTACGTCCGAAAATGTGGCTCAAAAGCGTTGGCAAACATCTGCCCATTCATTTGAATGGGTCTTACGATGTTCTGTGCCGACGGTCATTTTTTTTTACGCGCCGCTGTCAAAACGCGGCGCGTAAAAAAGACGCCCGCGTCAAAGAAGTGCCTGTCACTTCTTCAGACGTAAATGGAGCCGTTTTCCATGGACTCCATAGAAAAACAGCTCCAATTACGTCCGTAATGGACAAAGCGAAAGACGCCTGCACATGCCATTACGGCTGAAATTACGGTGCTGTTTTCTCCTGAAAACAGCACCGTAATTTCAGCCGTAACAGACGCTGCCGTGTGAACATACCCTCAGGGCTTAAAATGTCAGGGGAAATAGCCCCAATACATATGTGTCCGCCCAAAAAAAAGTGTGTGTACAGCATATCTATAGCACCTTTACCCTATAAACTATGGATAGGATTAGATACAGTGGCTCAGCAGACAGTATCACACATGATAGGATTAGATACAGTGGCTCAGAAGGCAGTATCACACATGAGAGGATTAGATACAGTGGCCCAGCAGACAGTATCACACATGATAGGATTAGATACAGTGGCTGAGCAGACAGTATCACACATGATAGGATTAGATACACAGCTCAGCAGACAGTATCACACATGATAGGATTAGATACAGTGGCTCAGCAGACAGTACCACACATGATAGGATTAGATACAGTGGCTCAGAAGGCAGTATCACACATGATAGGATTAGATACAGTGGCTCAGCAGACAGTATCACACATGATAGGATTAGATACAGTGGCTCAGAAGGCAGTATCACACATGAGAGGATTAGATACAGTGGCCCAGCAGACAGTATCACACATGATAGGATTAGATACAGTGGCTGAGCAGACAGTATCACACATGATAGGATTAGATACACAGCTCAGCAGACAGTATCACACATGATAGGATTAGATACAGTGGCTCAGCAGACAGTACCACACATGATAGGATTAGATACAGTGGCTCAGAAGGCAGTATCACACATGATAGGATTAGATACAGTGGCTCAGCAGACAGTATCACACATGATAGGATTAGATACACAGCTCAGCAGACAGTATCACACAAGATACGATTAGATACTGGGCCCACCAGACAGTATCACACATGATTGGATTAGATACACAGCTCAGCAGACAGTATCACACATGATTGGATTAGATACACAGCTCAGCAGACAGTATCACACATGATAGGATTAGATACAGGGCCCAGCTCGCTGACATTGCGGCTCCAACGCTGGACCCAGGACAGGTAAGAATAATAATTTTGCTTCTTTATGTGTTACTGATTATTTTTGTGTGTTTGTGTTTTTTTACAGGTTCGGTTGTTGGACTTCGGATACGAGGACTTCTATGATGGCGTTTTTTTTATTCTCAATAAAATGGTTAATGAGGGTTGTGTTTTTTTATTTCAATAAAATATTTTTTCTATGTGCTTGTATCTTTTTAAACTTTATTATCACCGCCTTAGTAATGGCCGCTGGCTGATTGACAACCTCCATTACTAAGGCGGGGCTTAATATTAGCCGGTGCAAAGGCTAACACTAACCCCCATTATTACCCGGTACCCACCGCCACCAGGGGTACTGGGAAGAGCCGGGTAAGAACCAGTACCCGACCATCTGTAGTGACGGGCAGGCACCGGGGTGGCCGCAGGCTGGGGAAGGCCAAAAACAGTGGCCCCTCCCACCCTGGTAATGCTGCCTGCTGCTGCTGTGTTGTATCTGGCTGTTTATGAAAATTGGGGGGGACCCCACATCGTTCTTTCCAATAATTTTTTTTTTTTTTTTTAAATGACATGGGGTCCCCCCCATTTTTCATAACCAGCCAGATACAATAAAGCAGCAGCAGCCTAGCATTACCAGAGTGGTAAGGGCCACTGTTTTTGGCCTTTCCCCTCCTGATAATACCAGCCTGCGGCCACCCCAGTGGCCGACCATCACTACAGATGGTCAGGTACTGGATCGTACCCGGCTCTTCCCAGCACCCCTGGTGGCGGTGGGTATCGGGGTAATAAAGGGGGTTTAGTGTTCCCCTCTGCACCGGCTAACACTAAGCCCCGCCTTAGCAATGGACGTCGTCCATCAGCCGGCGGCCATTACTAAGGCGGTAGTATTATAGTTTAAAAAAAAAAACACAAAGACATAGAAAAAATATTTTATTGAAATAAAAAATAAACCCCCACACAGCCCTCATTAACCATTTTATTGATAATAAAAAAAAAGCTGTCATCGAAGTAGTCCTGGAATCCGACGTAGTCCAACGACCGAACCTGTAAGAAAACACACAAAAAATGATTAGTAACACATGTTAGGCTTAGATACAGGGCCCATGTGTGATACTGTCTGTGGGACCCTGTATCTAAGCCTACCACAACATAGGCTTAGATACAGGGTCAAGCAGACAGTAATCTTATACAGTATAAGATTACTGTGTGCTGGGGCCCTGTATCTAAACCTACAGTGTGGTAGGCTTAGATACAGGGCCCAGCAGACAGGATCACACATGGGCCATGTATCTAAGCCTACCATGTGATTGGCTTAGATACAGGGCCCAGCAGAGAGGATCACGCATGGGCCATGTATCTAAGCCTACAGTGTGGTAGGCTTATATACAGGGCCCACCAGACAGGATCACACATGGGCCATGTATCTAAGCCTACCATGTGATTGGCTTAGATACAGGGCCCAGCAGACAGGATCACACATGGGCCATGTATCTAAGCCTACCATGTGATTGGCTTAGATACAGGGCCCAGGAGACAGGATCACGCATGGGCCATGTATCTAAGCCTACAGTGTGGTAGGCTTATATACAGGGCCCACTAGACAGGATCACACATGGGCCATGTATCTAAGCCTACCATGTGATTGGCTTAGATACAGGGCCCAGCAGACAGGATCACACATGGGCCATGTATCTAAGCCTACCATGTGATTGGCTTAGATACAGGGCCCAGCAGACAGGATGACACAATCTGTGATCTTGTCTCATGGGCCCCCTAAGCCTGCTACATCGTAGGCTTAGGGGTTGTGCAGTCCCTAAACATTGATGGCCTATCCACAGGATAGGCCATCAATAGCTGATGTGTCGCCCGGAACCCGCAAATCAGCTGTTTTGAAGGGGCCGCAGCACTCGTACTAGAGCTGCTTCCCCTTCATTTCACTACTTGCTCACACTGTGAATCGCCGACACGGATTCACAGTGTGACCGGAATGAAGTGACAGGAATGAAGCGGAGCAGCTCTCGTACGAGTGCTGCGGCCCCTTCAAAACAGCTGATTGGCGGGTCCCGGGAGTCGGTCCCCGGCAGTCAGGGCTAACCTTACCTTCCTCTTCGGCCGCGGCGGGAGTTCTGTCGTCTCGATGCTGTGCGCGGCGCATAGCGCTGTGACGTCATGCGCTGCGCACAGCACCTGACGTCACGACCTCCGCTGCCATCCGGAACCAGGAAGGTAAGTAAAGTATGTTACTATAGTAACAGGGGCCCGCGGCCCGAGTTACTATAGTAACTTTTTATTGATGTGGTGCGGGGAGCCGTGGGGCCCCCTGGCTTCGGGGCCCGGTTGCAATTGCGACCGCTTCGACCCCTATAGCTACGCCAGTGAACACAGGGAGATGTAAGATCGCAGCACAGACCATGGCTGCTAATAGCTGGGATTCGGACAGAAGCTCACCTCGCCTCATGACAGGTGCGGCCCTGGCACCGGGGTCCCCTCCGGTGCTAGCGACGCCACCATGCATGAGGGGGTCCATGCGGTCATGTGCGGCCTAATGATGATCCGTCACTGATAATGCCCCCAAAGTGCCTCCACACATAGTATAATACCCTCATAGTGCCTCCGCACACATTATGGAAACGATGGCTCCCTGCTCCGCCATAGTTTTCAACTGTGTCCACTTGATGAGGACACTGAAAATGGTGCCACTGCCAGGAGGCCCAGTGGAAGTGCACCATTTGCCCTATGCTTAAAGCAACCCTGCTTGTCCTGCCTATCCTCATCAACCCCTATACCCAACCATAGCATTAAAAAATAATTCTACAATTCCAATAATGGGGTCTGATGGGCAAAGCTGCCATCAGGCAGTACAGGTGATACTGTAGTCAGGGGCTCAGTCCAAAAAAGAGGCCCATACTTGTCAGCTTCTGCCACCTATTCTACACAATGGAGAACGCACATAATAGTGTTAGATAGCCGACAGTAACCACTGTGATTTTTCCCTCCCACAAAAAGGAACAATTTTCCTGGCCCCATAAAAGCGGATATAGCTGCTTCGTTTTTTTTTATAACACAACTTGATCTTCACAAAAGCATGGAGACTAAGGGTGCTTTTACACGGGCAGATTTTCTGGCTGGTAATCAAGCACCAATCGACGATAAAGCACATCGATCGGCGTTGTTTAGTAATATATGGGGACAAACGACCATTAATACGATTGTCCGTCCACAAACATTTGCACATGCACCTGACATGTCTGTGACTTAGAAATTCCCTTCATCCCAACACAGTTCTGTCCCCAATAACAAAATCACATCAATCAGGTCACTGCCTAACACATAATCAACACCCTCATCTCATACTACTGTGTTGTTCTAAGGGTATGTTCACACGCTAGCTGGCTTTTACGGCTGAAATGACAGCCTGTTTTCAGAAGAAAACAGCTGCGTCGTTTCAGCCGTAAATGCTCCTCCTCGTAATATACGAGGCGTCTGTGACGCTCGTATATCTTGAGCTGTTCTTCATTGAGTTCAATGAAGAACGGCTCAAATTACGTTGCAAAGAAGTGCCCTGCACTTCTTTGCCGAGGCAGTCAATTTACGCGTCGTCGTTTGACAGCTGTCAAACGACGACGCGTAAATTACAGGTCGTCTGCACAGTACGTCGGCAAACCCATTCAAATGAATGGGCAGATGTTTGCCGATGTATTGTAGCCCTATTTTCAGACGAAAAACGAGGCATAATACGCCTCGTTTACGCCTGAAAATAGGTCGTGTGAACCCAGCCTAAAGGGTGTTCTATCCTCACCCACTATACTATATGATAACATTTTATGGAGCAAACTTTTTTTTTTGTTTTATTTTGGACCTTTCCAGAATACTTTTTATAAAGTCACATAAGCCACAGGAGAAGAAAACATTGTCCAAAGCATAGCTAGAATTCTGTAGTTCACATGGAAGGATTTAAATCCATGTGCCATTTGTCTTTCGGTAGTGGGGGCTTGGTGATGACCATGGTCAGTTATTGTAGCAGTGTTGCAAGGTCTACAATGGAGAACTAGCAATCTCAGAACCCTAGAGGGTCTTATGAGAAGAGTACTAAGAGGAGGTGCTGAAAAACATTTAGTAGAATGTAGTTTCCTTTACCCTAGTGGTGGGGGAGGGGAGTGTAACATAGTCGAAGAACCCCAAAAAACTAATTATAGGATGTAAATGGGTAAAAATAGAAAGACATAAAACAGGAGAATCATGCATGAAAACAACAAGAGAACATTGGTATAATACTACAGGTATTAGGTACTAGAGGGCCTCAAAATGAGGTCACCGCTGTCCAAGGAGAGGCCACTCCCCAAACTGCTTTAGCTCCACCCTGCTAAGGGACATTTGACCAGAGCTGTCCAAGAAATCTACCTTTTTGGACATACCTTAGGTATGGCCAAACAGGTGCCTGACATTTTTTTCTGCTCAGAAAATAATGCATTTAAATACATTAGTAAAGTAATGCACTAAAGATAGAACATTTTAAATCAAAAGTCGCAAACAAAAAAAAAAGGAAAAAATGTAATTACATTTATTACATTTAAAAACAAAGGTAAAAAAAGTAAAAAAAACAAATAAAAGCAATTTCTTTTTAAAAATAAGTTTTAACCAAATAAAAGTAATAAAACATAAAAAACACACAGTATTCCAGTAATCGTAACGATCGTACAATAAAGTTATAATGTATTCTGTATAGTAAAAGAAAAAAACTCCAAAATGGCCAGCCTAAAAAATTATAACTGGTGCTACCAAACCCAATGCCCCATACATCATCCTAAACCTAAAAAAATAAAAATATTCTATGACTGTCGGAATGCAGGCAGCAAAAAACACAAATTTCTTCCGGTTCTACAGAGCAAAAATAGCTCGGGGCTTAAGGGGTTAATTAAGGAGACTTCGTACAGGAGAGGAAGATTTGGGAATTCTTGTAGCAGAGTATCTGGTAGAGGGTGGAATATATAATATTGGCGGGACCGAACGAGGAGGAAGTGGAAATACAAGGAAAATGTTGTGACACAATGTAACGCAGAATCTTGTCTGTGAAAAGTAAATATAACGCACACAATGATATCAGGTTCATCTGGGAAAAACAATTGTTAGAGCCGACTGGATTTTATCCAGGACAATACAATGAGAGTGGAAGATTGCAGCAAAATCACTTCGCAATTACAACATTCTTCAATTTTCAAAAACTACAAAAGCTCCAAGTTTCCTCAAGGCAGAAAGACAAAACAATGCTGTTCTGTGCACACGGAGAACAAAGCAATTAACAAGGTCTTTTCAAGCCAAATTAAAACATCCTTTTTGCCTCCTTAGTAAATGTTCTTAAAGGGGCACTGCACCTATTTTAGAACTTGTGGCTCCTCCTCCTCCTCCTCATGGCATAATTATGTTTATCTGTATCATTTATCATTTGTCTATCCTTGTACGTATACATATTAAATACAGACTTGGGCCCACCAGAGGAGATTCTACCCTTCACCTGTACAGAACATGTACACGGCCACTTTTAATTGCAACATTGCACACCCAGGACAGATCGTTAATATGGTTATTTGAGAATAAACTCTTAAGAAACAGACCCTAGTGGCAAAGACATTGGCGCTAAAGTAAGCTCCAAATGGGGTTGTCTTCTGCTGGACCATTGTGGCCCATAATTGTGTAAGAGCCCGGTCCCACCGGAGGATCCTATGGTACTTTGTTGGGCCAACACCACGCCTGACCTGGACAATATCTGTATGGGGTTCATATGTTCGCCACATGGGTTTGCTACAAGTTCTCCAGTTTTCTATTACAAACCAAAAACCTACTGATCAGGTCAATGTATTTCCTATAAAATGTGTATTTCTGTGTCTCTGACATGGGAATATGACTGTGAGTCTGACTATGAACTAGATGAGATGGATATATATTTTCAGTGCTGCAAAATATTTTTTAAGATATATAAATGTGAGAATTAAAAAATACATTACTGTTGCTATTATAGACACTCAGGGTACCTGTACACGTAGTGATATAGTGTACCACATGGCCAGGAACTGTTTTTCGGCCGTGTGGCTGGTACAGATAAAACACATTGAAACCACGTGGGTGCTGTTATGCTGCGTGGTTTTTGACCATCCGTAAAACTATTGCTATGAGCTTGGGCAGCTACAATTTTAGCAAAAATGTTTACGATAAGTGTAACTATAAAAGACAAGCCTATACATTTAATAAAAATTAAAAAAATATATTTCTAACAAGTCCAGATTTTTTGTGTATTTAAATACCCCTGCTTTGGAGGTACTTCACATAAATTGTAAGGGACTGTTAAATATTAAGCCTCGATTAAAAAAAAAAGAGCTGGGGGCGCTGTTACATTAGTTTTTATAGAATTTTTTGGCTAAGCACAATGGTGAAAAGTGGTACTGCAAGTTACCAATGTAGCAATAAATTACATGAACATTTTACAGTTCTATTATTTTATTCATAAGATAAATCACATGATATATTATATAACATAAATGTCAACTTTAAAACCATGTTAAACATTTTCCACATTTCGGTATTGTTAATGGTGCAATCCTGCATTAGATGACTGCAAATCAAGTGCATGTGTGATCCTGAGCCTGTCTATATCAAAAGAAATGTGTAACTTCAGAGTTAAAATATGGTTAGCAGATGGCATTGACCTATGGCTTATATTTAAGGAGTTGTATGAGATTGAAAAAACATGACTACATCCTTTCAGAAGCATCACCACTTTGTCCACGGGCCCAGGGCCCCACCGTCCATGAGTAGAGATGACCATCTTGATTCAGGTGGTACTCTGCCAGGATTGCAGGGGGCAGCAATTTACCCTCCAGCCCTACACCCCTGCACACATTTGTGCCTTAAGGGTTTTTAGGCACATTGCTGTTTTGTTATGATCAATTTTTGGTCATTTAATGTTTTGTGCAATTGTAGATATATTAGATTATAGCAGAAATAATCATCTAGTAAACCTGCCAGCAAGTTTTTCCTCAAATGCAGACAAAACTGTAATCTTGAATCCATATTTTTATATCTTGCATAAGAAAATGATCTGTAATAAAAAGTTTTTAACTTTTATGGGAATATAAATCCTATTTTTATGTTTTCCAATTTGAATTTTGTCTGTCTTACTGAAGTTTTTGTTTCGGTACGGAGAAAAGTACCAAGCAAAATACAGCAGCTAAAAATGTAAATGTACTGATGCCTATGAATGTTCCCATTCTCTTAGGCCAGATTCACACAAACAATTGCATCCGTGCGGGTCCTGTTTTCATGGATCTCCATAGACTTGTCTATTGAGGGATCCGTGAAAATGGACGAAAATAGGACTTGTTCTATTTCTTAATGGACCCCTTACACAGCCCATTGAAACAACGGGCGTTTGAACGGCCCCATTGAAACACGTGAGTCCATGTGATGGCCGTTGTTTTAATGGCCGTCACACGGATGTATTCTTCATTCATGTGAGTAAGCCCTTCGTCTGCACAAGTACCAGCGCATCAGACCTGGACTGAAGCGTTGGGCCCATGGAAATATTGGTAAACATGCTGTACACTTGTCAAACCCGGTGTGTAACTGTAGGAGGTGCAGAGGTTGCAGTTGCACCTCGGCCTGAAGGGGTCCAATGGCCACTCTGCCACATAACAGGCTATCATTGTTTATTATCTCTTTGATGTGATGTCACTATGTGTATTATCCTTTATCACTGTTTATTACATCCTGTATTGTGACATCACTGTGTGCATTATTCTTAGTTTATTATCCTTGTGCTGTGATATCACTGTGGTCCTTAACAATTAGCTGTGATATCACAAGATCCATGTTCTTTGACATTATTGTTTGTCATTCCTGTTTCGTGACATCCCTTATTATCTCTGTATTTTGATATACTGGGACCATTATGTACTGTAGTGTAGAAATAGTCTTCCCTGTGACATCACAATATTATTGTCCCTGTGGTGTAATATCAATGTTTACATTGTCTATGTTCTGTAAAAAGGATTATTTCACTGTTCAGGTTTCAGTCGCACCCAAGAACTAAAGATCCCTCTGATATATAAGAGGATGCCACTATAAGAAATCGCATGTAAAGTTGGGGGGCACAGGTACAGATTTAGCATTGGGATCCAGGAACTTAAAGTTATGTCTCTGTGACAAGCCAAGGGTGAAGAACACAGGGGGACGACTGTGACTCTGTTGCCCAAGGACCCACATGCAACTGTATTTAACCAGGGGCGTAGCTAAAGACTCATGGGCCCCGATGCAAAAGTTCTTCTTGCCCCCCCCCCCCCCCACAAACGTCTCAGGGCCGATGGCCCGCAGCTTTCAGCTGCATCGCTGGGTCTTCTAAGTGATCCAACAATGAAGCACTAGCAGCCAGTACGAGCAGCTGCAACCCCTACAAAACAGCTGATTGGCGGGGGTCCCGCGTGTCGAACCCCAACCCATCAGCAAGACGCTAAAATTAAACTTACCTCACTCCATCAAGTGTTGGGATGCTCAGGTGCACAGTGCATAGTGTCGTGACGTTATGCGCTGCGCACAGCGCTGTGACGTCAGAACCTCTGATACGCTCCAGGAAGAGGAGAGGTAAGTACTGTCAGTTAATATAGTAACAGGGGCCCGTGTAGTTTATTACATAGGCCCCAGTTACTATAGTAACTTTTCATTGATGGGGTGCGGGGGGCCTTGGGCCCCCCTGGCTTCTGGGCCCGGTCGCAATTGCGACCGCTGCGACCCCTATAGTTACGCCACTGTATTTAACCCTACTGGTTACATAATGTGATATCTATAGTCAGCCATTTTTGGTGTCTATGAAGTGCTGTCTTTGGTCACCTGGTCACCCAACCTGTGTGCAAGCATGCACAGTCACTTTCTTGCTCCCTCTTCTCTTTCCATATTTGTTAATCTTGTGTATGTTAATGCTGTAGTCAAGTGACAAATACTTTGAGAATTTTTTATTGCCCAGAAAGTTTTTGCCGTTTTTTCTCAATATACTTTGATTCTCAGGCCTCATTCAGACAGGCATATAGTATCTTTGTCTAACTATTTGTATTCTGGAAGCTACCCTTGGACCCATAGCAAGCCACCCTCCCCCACTCTGCGCAGTTCTGCTGAACAGAACTTACAGCACCATATGGATGTATAGTGCTGTAAGTATATGGATAGTTAATCATGAGCACAATATGCCCGTTTTTACGCACTGTTTGACACAGGAGAAAGGCTAAATATCCAAGCAGAAGTGAACACTGTCACTTTAAGGCTGATAAAATGCTTTTCAAAAAGCCAAAAATAACAAAAAAAAATTCCACTTTTATTAATAGCCTTTTAATGCCATTCAATAAAACTAGGGCGGTATTTACAGTTGTTACTGCCTTAGTCGCTGTGCTGTTCTAAATCAAAAGTCTGCCCCCAAATGGGATTATGTTCACTTTATTTATTTCCCTTTTTATTATCCTCTTTCAGCAGCAAATTTTTTTTTATCATTTCAAGTAACAGAATCTCTAATTTATTAATTTTAGGTGGAAGAAATTTAGTTGAGATGAAATAAAATGATCATAATGCAATTATATGCTGGAGCAGTAAAAATTAAAATGATTGCAAAAGAGTAGATAAATCTGCCCTTGTATAGCCCGTATGGTTTTTTGTTTTGTTTTTAAGAAACAATTTTAGAAAATGCTCTTTTTTTTTGCGTCTTGTATATGCAAAATATGCAAGTAAAAAAACTGGAAAAAAAACCTGAATAAAAAAACACCAAATATGAACCAGAAGAACGTGCCGGATGTATTCCACCTGTAAAACCTCACAGTCTAATGTAATACAGCAAGAGAAGCGCTTAATGCAAACACGCTTATATTTACTCTACCAGCGTCATTCTGCAACAACAGGTTTAGAAGCTGCCACGTTTGTCGAATGCCGTGTGAATTCATAATTTAGCTTTACATACGGACCTTGGTGCAGTATAGTGGTTCCTAATACATTACACATTAGAGAGATCCACCCACCCTACCAAAAAAATAATTTGGAATGGGATTAACGGCGAAGTGGATCCTTGTACCACCATTGGTTTGGCGCTGGATAAAATGCGGTGCGGAGTCTAAAGAATCTCCCCAATCTTCACTCTAGAACTGTAGAATCCCTGAAGACTTTCCCGGTCGGATTCTGAGGTCGCGGTCCCCAAACTAGTCGCCAATTGGCAGTAGGTGAGCGCTGTGGGAATAGCTGGAATAGAGCCGGGAGTTGATAGCAGATGAGCAGAAGAAGGTGCGACAAAGTCATAGGAGCAGACCAAGACGTTACCAGAAGACGGCCAGGGGTTAAAACCAGAAAGTCGAACTACAAGCACCAGGCGACAAATCCAAAAGAGCAAGACGAAGGTGAAGTCCAATGGCAAGATTCAGTGTCAAGATCTGAGTCAGAGTTAGATACAAGTACTAGTAAACAGAATATACCGTACTCTACAGACAGCACTATCCATGCTGATCCTCTACTTTTAATGCAGCCATGCGTGACGTCATCATTTTATCTTTGCATCGTTTTTTGAACATCCTTTCATTTTTCTGGGACGTTACGAGGCTTAGAACTTTAGCAGCAATTTCTCATATTTTAAAGAAAATGTCAAAAACCTATATTTTCAAGGACGAGTTCAGTTCTGAAGTGGCTTTGAGGGCCTTATATTTTAGAAAGTCCCCATAAATCACCCCATTTTGAAAACTGCACCCCTCAAAGTATTCTAAACAGCATTCAGAAAGTGTTTTAACCCTTTAGACGTTTCACAGGAATTAAAGCAAAGTAGAGGTGAAATTTACAAACATAATTTTTTTTGCCAAAATGCATTTGTAATACATTATTTTCTGTAACATAGAAGGTTTTACCCGAGAAACGCAACTCAATATTTATTGCCCAGATTCTGCAGTTTTTAGAAATATCCCACATATGGTCCTAGTGCGGTAATGGACCGAAACACAGGCCTCAGAAGCACCTGGTGGATTTTGGGGCCTCTTTTTTTTAGAATATATTTTAGGCACCATGTCAGGTTGAAGAGGTCTTGTGGTGCCAAAACAGAGGAAACACCCCAAAAGTGACTCCATTTTGGAAACTACACCCCTCAAGGGCTATAGTTAGCATTTTGACCACACAGGTTTTTTGCTAAATATATTGGAATTAGTCTGTAAAAATGAAAATCTATTGATGAAAAAACTGAAATTTTTTATGTTTACAATAAGGAATAAAGAAGAAAATGCACCCCAACATTTGTAAAGCAATTTCTCCTGATTACAGCAATGCCCCATATGTGGTAATAAACTGCTGATTGGACCCATTTTGGAAACTACACCGCTCAAGGAATTTTTCTAGGGGTACAGTTAGCATCTTGACCCCACAGTTTTTTTGCAGAATTTAGTGGAATTAGAAAGCAAAAATGAATATCAACCGTGCGGGAAAAATAACATAATAGTTTTATAGATTGGGTCGTTACGAACGCGATGATACCAAATATGTGTACGTTTTTTAACGTTTTCATTTTTTTCCTATAATAAAAGACTTATTATAGGAAAAAAGCAGTTCTTTTAACATAACTTTTGTCTTCACACTTTTATTTTTACACTTTTATTAACTTTTTTTCTGTCCCACTAGGGGACTTGAAGACTTGCAACTCTGATCACCGCTATATACCTATGTAGTGTAATGTATTATAACTGTCATTGTGACTGCTCCTCCTAGGCTTCCGTACATGGCAACCCGGAGGCTATTGTCTGGCCTCCGTTTGCCATGACAAGCATTGGCAATCACTTCGTGGGGGCTGCCGATCTGCTTCAACCCCCCTAAATGTGGTGATCGCAATCGGTCGCCGCATTTAAGGGGTTAATTGCCCAAATCAGCGTCGATGAACCGCTGGCCGGCAAGACTGGAGTGTCAGCTGTCGGGGACAGCTGACCTCCCGGTTCCCGGACACTGTCCGTTAGAACAGTGTGTGCCGGGAACCGCTCCGCAACTGTACGTCCTGGTGAGGGAAGCAAACCCTCTCCAGGACGTATAGTTGCGTGCAGCCCTGGAAGAGGTTAAATAGTGGTGAATATGTGTAAATATTAATGTTAATGGTGTTTTGAAACACATAGGGAAGCAGCTGTCAAGTGCATCTATTAGTAGCTTTGACCAAACTCTGTTTACGGGCAGGAACGGACTTTCAGTGACATCAACACCCATTAGTTATGTTTAACACTAGAGACATTCCTTCCGATAGCTGCTGCCTCCCCAGGAGTGAGCGGTATGCTCAGGAGATGTTACTGTTCCTGGTGAAGGCTTAAAGGGGATGTCCAGTAGATATAAAACGTATTTTCAGATATTATTGGATAAATCTGAGTTAATCACATGTTCTGAAGAACCCTGGTCACCCATGGACTCTACACACACAGTATATAGCAGGTTTCATGTACTTTTATTATTTCTTTCACCAAGGCCAGCTTTATAGAAAATGGGGCACGTGGCAATACCAAAGTAGGACTCTCTGCTTGCCATTTTTGGACAGTTTTTCTCTTTATTTTAGCCTATATAATACTGCCAAACTGCTACTCAGTGGCAAGATAATAGTGCCACATACAGACCACATAATACCATCATATAGTGCCCAAATAATATACAGTATCTAAATAATACTTCCTTAAAGAGCCATATAATACTGCCATATCATTCCCACATAATAATTAATTAAATTAACAAATAATGCCACCATACACCACTAAATAATTATTGGTGGTTTTAATTTCCTCATAGGGTTCCCATTCTCAAGAGACCCAAGGAAATTGGTCCCTGGACAATTTCCCTGTCTGCCACCACCTACAACCGGCTCTGCCTTTCACTTATTTGAACATTTTTCACAGCCTACACTTGTACCGCCTAATTTCACTTTTTCCACAATTTCTATATCAATATGTAGTCCAATCTATTATCATTGTTATCCTCTTCTTGCAGGTGGTTTGAGTCACATACAGTACATCGGAGCGCCTAATACCCTAATGCTGCCATTAGGCAGCTGCCATTAGGGGGAGCCTACTGCGTACAGATTTTTACTGCCCCTATTAAACTCAATACTAACTGTATGAATGAGTACATAAAGAGCTCCCCCAAGTGGTGGCTGCAGGCAGAAAGAATCATATTGTTTAAGACTGTGTGGCTGTGGCCAGAAGTTATTAGGATTAGGAAATCGTTTCCCTATCCCACAAGTGTGTCCCTGATATTTTTTAATAATACTGTACTGTCATATCCCTCAGTTACAGAACGGTCAACATACTGCACGCATTTAGGAGATGTCCCCCTTAAAGAGAACCTGTCATTAGGTCATATAAGTTGAACTGGTTTACTTACCTGAATAGCGCTGTCTTCTTGATTCCAGCGATGTTTTTCTTTTTTTGCTGCACACCCTGTTTCATAGACATGACACACTGTAGTGTTGGCTCCCTCTATGCTGAATTTTCTATAGTTAGCCAACGGGGCGTGAACTACCCTTAAGCTGCCTCGTGCTCATTGGTCAGCATCAGAGGCAGGAAAGCTAGCTCCTCCTTGTTAGCTAACTATAGCAAATTAGCACATAGGGAGCCAACACAACAGTAGGCCATATCTCTGGAACGGGGGGGTTGTAGGAAAACAAAAACCGAAACAGCGCTGGAATCAGGGAGACAGCGCTATTCAGGTCAGTTAACCTGTTCAACTTACGAGGTGTGTCCCAAAAGTAATGAGAATTATTTTTTACTCTCCCCACGAGGGCTGCGTGAGGAAAGTGGGGATGGAGGTTGTTGCGGGGGTATCTCCTTTATACGGCCGGACCATCCTCAGTTGAGTCTGAGCCTTTCGAAGCATCGGTAGGTTACAAAAGTGCACCCTTGTTTTCCCCTCTTGTCACGGAGCATGAAGCAGCGTTACGCAATCAAATTTTGCGTGAAACTTGGAAAAACAGCTTCAGAAACCTTAGAGATGCTGAAAATAGCGTATGGGGAAGCTGCTTTGTCAAGTTTTCAGATGGCACAAAGCCTTTAAGAATGGAAAGGAAGCCCTTGAGGAACAACCTGTCACATCAAGACTTTCAGCACTGCTATGAAGAATGGCAGTGTCGCCGGAATCGTTGTGTTTGAAGGTGATCGAGCCTAATTGTATGTTTTTGAATAAAATGTTTTTGTTTTTTTCTAAATCATTCTCATTACTTTTGGGATGTACCTCGTACACGTTGCCACAGGCATAGACCCTGTACAGTGGCACGCGGGGTCACTAGGGTTCCGTAATATGTAGCCTGTATTACAGTCATGTCGTAATGTGACCCTGGTGTTTGAGGGGGGCCTCTCTTCCACATAAGTATACGCCGGAACGACAAATGACACACTTTGGGCTTCATCACCGATTTTGCATTGAGGCCCAGGAGCTTCAAGTTACCACATTTAATCTACTCGACAGCTTAACCCATTCAGCCCTGAGTAAATAAACCATTCTGTAGCCTCTAGAAATTGTATCTGTAGCTTTTTTATCCAAATTTTATTCAAAGCCTAGACCAGCCTGCGGTGTGACATGACAGGCTCAAGTATACCAAACTTATTTTTTTTTATAATACTTGGTATTGCGGTTAGGTTGATGGAAGAGAGAAGAAGCGTTTTCGTTTATAGACCCCTGTCGTATAAGATGATACGTCCTTTAATTTTTTTATTATTATGCCACAATAAGTAATCCCATCATAGGGTCTTTTAAAGGGAACCTGTCACCAGCATTTTAGCTATAAAACCAGCAATACCTGGTGAAAGTGGGTGAAAAATCATTGTCATCTAAGCTATAAATATGTTCTAAGTAAGCTCTGTAGCTTTAGTATTCCGTTTTTCAGTGGTCCCACGCCGTATGCAAATGAGCAGAAAAGAGTCAAATCTTCATCTGAAAAGAGTCAGATTTTCATTCCTCCAGCATCTCAGAGTGGACTCCACCTCCTTCTTTTTGATTGACAGCTCCTTAGCCAGTCAGGGCCGGACAGGTGGTGGCAGTGGGCGTGGTTAAGAAGCTGCATCCCAGAGGGAAAAATAATTACCATAAAAGGCGGGAAAAGTTTAAACGACTATATTTACTGACAGAGGAGGACTTCAGGAAAGAAGAGAACAGGAATGAACTCTGGACAGCTGCGGCCATTGAGGGGTCCGGCGAGTTTAACAGGTAAGATGTTGATAACAGGATCCCTTTAAGGTAACAATACTCCAAGTCGTCAAGTTTTTAGTTACTGAGACTGAAAGCCTGAAGCATTTTATATTATTCACTACTATATTATATTATTATATTATTTTCCACTGTGCTACTCTAAAATAAAAAAAAGTTGGCCAAAATTGTAGTGATTAAATTCTTAATGTATCTTAATAGCCGTCATGAATCTAACAGTGTAACACAGAAATATTGCAGTGTATTATCTGAGCGATCAAAGGATTGCAGGGTCAAGTCCCCTAGAGGGACTAAAACAAAGTGTAAAAGAATTAAAATAAAGTTTCCTAAGTAGAAAAAAAAATACCTTTTTTTTCCTCCTAAACAATGTTTTTTTATTGAAAAGAACATAAAATTAATTTAAAAAAAACTAAATTGTATCACCACACGTAACGACCTATACTATGAAATTAAAATGTTATTTATCCTGCACAGTGAATTACATGAAAAATATTTAACTAAGAAACCATGCAAGAATTGCTGATATTTGTTCATCCCGCCTCCCAAAAACAGATAAAAATGTAATAAAAATTGAATGTACTCCAAAATGGTTCAAAAGCAATAAAACGTGAAAAAAATACTGCATGGTGAACACCGTAAAAATAAATCCCCAAAAAGGGCGAAAGTGATATTTTATTTCAATCCCCCCTCAAAAAAGTAATAAAAGTTATTCATTACATTATATGTACCCCAAAATGGTTCCATTATATAATGCAATTTATTCTGCAAAAAACAAGCCCTCAAGTTGACAGAAACATTAAAAAGTTATGGCTTTCGGGGTTAAAAAAAAAAGGCAAAAAAATTCTACGTCCTTAAGGCCCAAACAAGGCCACATCCTTATGGGTTTACGGAATCAGCAAATATCATTGTTCTTGCCTCACTGCATCAGCCATACTTTTTTTATTTGTTGACGTAGCTGTATGAAGTCTTGTTTTTATGGCATAAATTACGGGTACGTATAATTTAATTCATATTTCTTTTTTGGAGTCTGTGCAAAAAAAAAAGCAATTTCAGCATTGTGTTCTCTGTGTACTTTAGATAGCACATTAACTTGGGATACAAAACATGTGCATGTTTTTTTTTCTATAAATACTATTTTAAATCATATTTATTGTTATTTTTACTTTTGATACTTTTTTTTTACTTTAACTTTATTAAACATTATTTTTATAAATTTTTTGCTCGAATTAGAGAAATTCTTGTTTTGAATACTACTTTATTTTACCATAATGTATTGGAATACCTGAGAATTTGAAGTGCATTATTACCTGTGCATATAAAATGCAAAGGCATCTGTTATGGCATATGTAAGATATGCTCTAACAGGAAATTTCACAGGACAGCCCTGGGGGTCTTTGTTAACCATAAACCCTGACGATGACTGTGCTGGGCTGACTGGGGTCCATCCATGTCCTTACTCCTCATAGGTGCCATGATCAGTATTGATCATGTCATCTAAGCCTTTAAAGCATGATGTTGGTGGTGGTGGTGAGGGGGTTTAGCTGTAAATCACAGTTGCATTGTCACGGCTGTGGGGTATGTGGACCCACTTGGCGGCTTCACCGTAGCAGAGTAGCAGCTGGTCAGACGAGAGTCAATATTAGTCTCTAGGACAAGAGTACCTGGGTAGACAACTTGTGCCAGACTATCAGAAGCAGGCTTGAAACAGACTATTGGCAGCTGGCTTGTGCCAGACTATCGGAAGCTGGCTTGTGCTGGACAACAGGACTTGTCTCTGATACAGGACAAGGATACTGAAGTAATCTTGGACACTGGATTTAGCATGGACACCGAACACGGATACTGAAGTCATCACAGACACTGGACCTGGCACGGACACTGGACCTGGCACGGACACTGGACCTGGCACGGACACTGGACCTGGCACGGACGCTGAACCTGGCACTGACACTGGACTTGACACGGCCACCGGACTTGACACCGAACACGGACACTGGATATAGGATACAAGATACAGGAGACGGGATACAGGAGACGGGATACAGGATAACGCTTTGTAACCTTTGCAGACCAACACAGGGTTAGACCCAACATTTCTCAGGCAGTGAGGAAGTGGGCAGAGTTCCTTTTAAAGTCCTGGGTGTGCTGGGATTGCATAGGGGTGATTTTCCTGCTGCGCGCGCTGACCAGGGACGAGCACGCACGCACCCTACGGGTATCGGCCTGAGGAGACAGCAATGTGTGCCGGTATCTCAGGGGAAGGAGATGCCGGCAAGGCTTCAGAGTCCTGTGGTCGGTAAGTGGGGAATGCCAGCGGTCAGGGCCTTACACACATCCCCACATGCAGGGGTACATCTACTTACCATGTCAAAATAGAAGTGAATTTTGCCTTGCCCTTCCCATTCTTATTAGGAAAGAAGTGCAAATGATGTTCGATATGTTTGCCAACACTGATGTGTCATGTTCACAATGCCCACGGGAAAGGGGGGTAGGCCCAATCTCACCACTGCCCTCCCACAACAGGCGCCGGTTACACCTTGGTAAATCCATTAACATGATATGGTGCTCAGTGGTGAAAGCTGGTGCTTTGCAGCCCTGGGATAAAAAATGTTTACTCGAACCATTGCAACATCAGCATGAAGTTCATATGTTCTCCTTGTGTTCATCGTATGTTCCAGTAACCATAGAACGGAAGGTGATCCAGTGAACTTAGACCACCTTATCAGATCTCCATTGATTTAGAGACCCATATGCGCTGCGCAAGTAGATTTATCTGTATAATACACCGTAACTTTATCGCTTACTGTGAAGTACAGAAAATATGACAGATTTTTTTTTTATCTGGGGCTGGTGTGATATTTATAAATTCTTCGTTGTGATGCTGACCAAATCCTCAGGAATGTTAACAGTTTCCACGTTTTCTCAGCATGAGATTTATCCTCCATGGGCGGAGAAGCTCGTTTTGTTCTATGTCTTCTTTACAGTATCACTGGTACAGCAGTCTATACAAAAGTAATGTGATCCCAGTAATGACAACTTTTGGTAAAGGGTATGTATACTTTTGCAATACATTTTCCAGCTCTAATGCACAAAAAAATAATGACAAAAAAAATTTGAAAAATAGTGATTGAAAGTCTCCTACCGTTTTCTGTATACAGCTCCTGCACAGAGCTATGAGTCTCTATGGTTACACACTGCAAACAAATTCAGAGGCGTAACTTTAAGCTTCTTTGCCACCATGCAAAATATGTAACAGGACCTACCGTGTACCATTTATAATATTGGTGCCCTTACATATGGCATAGGGGCCTTTGTACTCAAGGCACCAGGGCCTAAGTGTGACTGCTGCCTCTATAACTGCGCCACTGAACAGTATTCTGATTATGTAGTCATATGTTATTCTCTTCCGTCGGCCAATCTGCTACTGCTGTAGAACAGGGGCATACGTTACCTATAGGCTCCCATGTTGAAAAAACATATACCGCACAGTATATGTTGTTGTTTTTCCCCCGGGATCCTGTTGGATGGAATATCGTATTCTACTACACTATTTCATAACTAAAAAAAAAAGGAAGGAATTCCGATGTATACAAACCCCGCAGAGGTCAAAAGGACACAAATTGAGCCCTATGGACACGTTTAGTATATTCAATGGGAGCATTCCATTAAGAGCAATGGGAGTTTATCTACCAAAACAAAAAAACTCTAAATGCTAAAAATGCAACAAAAAGGCACCGTATGAACTCGGCCTAACAGAGTCTAACAGAGTAAATTTCTTACTAATTTAAATGCAAACAATTAAGAAATAAATGGCGTTCATCCAAAAATTTATAACAATTAGACTAACGGTGCAGAAGTTTGCAACTTTGCACCTATTCGGCTTTAGCATGTATTTACATGTTCCGGCTTTGTATAGTTTTTGCTGCAATTATTGTAAAATGTGCGGAAAAAGCAACACGGTTACGCAAAAACACCTTTTTTTTTCTGGCTTGTGTAAATTTACTCTTAGTTATTGTGAATCTGGCATGATCGGGTTTTATGGTTGTCAGCTGCACATAATTGCAATGGCTGCTGCTGGAATCAGTGGGCATTGTGCAGACAGACTCACCCCTCACAGCTGAGATTGGTATCGATAATACAATGCTCTGTGCAGCACTGCATTCTGGGAGAGTTACGCTGGCTCACATGGCATTAATATGGCTTCATTTTAGCGACTGTATTACTGACCTGGACCCCATGAGGTACCTCGGTACTTGGTACAGTATAAATTAAGATTTAATCTAGATGAAACTGGAATCTGGGATGATAACTTTGCATGGCTGGGTATTTTAGTACAATAAATGGAATACACAATTCTTTTTTTTTTTATATAGTGAAAATATCGAATTACAGAAAACATTTATTTTTCCTGGATCTTTTTACAAATTCTATGGTTTTCTTACCGCTGTCATTTCTCAGAGTCCTCTGGGGAAATATAGGCCGATATTCATTCTGCAGTATATTTGGAAATAATGAGCTATCCATACATTAAGAAGCTGCCATTCCTAAACATCCAGCCATTCCTTCCGTGTTACATTAATTAGTATTTACGCCATTGGTTTACAGATTGATTTCTTTACATAGTTCCTCTGAGATTCGTTTCATGGGAACTGTCTAGTATTCCATTATTTTATTTTCATATTTTATATTATTTTTCTTTTTTTTTTATTACATAACTAGTTTAGTTTTTTGGTTTTTTTTCTATAAATGGTGGACACAGTGAATAGCATGTTGGAATTGTTGTACCAAAAAAATCTCAAAAACAAAAGTAACAAAATCAGTAACCCGTAATATTAGGGACAAGGATGGCTCGTGATGCTCAGAAGCTATATGGACAGTCAGGGGTGTACATAGAAGAGAGGGGGTAGCAAAAAGCCATAGTGAAGTCTGTCCAAGTGCTGGTTCGGACCACTATTACCCCTCCCCACCATCTCTTAATGCTGGCCCTTTTTAGGGTATGTTCACACGCAGTAGCAAAATACGTCTGAAATTACGGAGCTGTTTCCGCCTGAAAACAGCTCCTGATTTTCAGAAGTTTTTTTAACAACTTGTGTTTTTCCCTGCGTATTTGGAGTCAATGAAAAACGGCTCCAAAAACGGCCCAAGAATTGACATGCACTTCTTTGACGCGGGCGTCTTTTTACGTGCTGTCTTTTGACAGCGACACGTAAAATGACACCTTGTGGAAACAGAACATCGTAAAACCCATTGAAAGCAATGGGCAGATGTTTGTAGGCGTAATGGAGCCGTTTTTTCAGGCATAATTCGAGGCGTAAAACGCCTGAATTACGTCTGAAAACAGTGCGTGTGAACATACCCTTACCCTTCTTCCTATTGATCTTAGTAGAAAAAAAAACAAAAATCCTGCACCTAAATCCTGACATAATTCGCTCACATTTTTCTGGCAATGCATATGGATCTAATATTTATATCCTATTCACACGACCAGGACAACACAGTATATACGCAAAATAATAAACTCACTGTGAATTTTAAAATCTGCGGCATGTTCATTATTCTGCGCTGAAAAGCTTGAATTAAAATGGGGCTAATCAGCGTCCAGATCCACTTGCCAATCCACAACAGTTATCCGAGGTCAACTGCGGATTTGATGAAAAACTTGATCGCTAGATGTGAGGTCAGACGGATGACCATTACCTGTGTCCAAGGTCGTACGTACCATAGAGGCAGGCTATGCAGCTGCTATGGGGCCCCATGAGGGGCCCAACTCAGGTTTTCCCCAATGAGTGGAGCAAAGAAAACGGAGCTGTCAGTCTTTACAGGCTCTGTAACATTATAAAGGAAGAGAAAACCAGACCGGAGGACGCTTCCACCAATTCTTTCCTTCAAAAGGAAAGATGGGTAGTTGGGTGGTGAAAAACCATTATGCACTCTTGGGAACACATGGTAGGGGCCATATGGTATATTTTGCTATAGGACACTGTCTTCTCTATGCAGTTTGTTGAAAAGTAAGAGTCGGTAAGAAATCTCCCTCCCCTATAGCTGCGCTGTCCTATGGAGTTGTCCAGTTTGAATACATGCATTAAATAAACTTGTTTTACCTTAAAGAGGCTCTGTCACCAGATTTTGCAACCCCTATCTGCTATTGCAGCAGATCGGCGCTGCAATGTAGATTACAGTAACGTTTTTATTTTTAAAAAACGAGCATTTTTGGCCAAGTTATGACCATTTTCGTATATTTATGCAAATGAGGCTTGCAAAAGTCCAAGTGGGCGTGTTTAAAAGTAAAAGTCCAAGTGGGCGTGTATTATGTGCGTACATCGGGACGTGTTTATTACTTGTACTAGCTGGGCGTTCTGATGAGAAGTATCATCCACTTCTCTTCAGAACGCCCAGCTTCTGGCAGTGCAGATCTGTGACGTCACTCACAGGTCCTGCATCGTGTCGGCACCAGAGGCTACAGTTGATTCTGCAGCAGCATCAGCGTTTGCAGGTAAGTAGCTACATCGACTTACCTGCAAACGCCGATGCTGCTGCAGAATCATCTGTAGCCTCTGGTGCCGATGTGTCCTCGCTCGTCTGACACGATGCAGGACCTGAGAGTGACGACACAGCGTGATCTCTCGAGAACACGCTGTGTCTGCACTGCCAGAAGCTGGGCGTTGTGAAGAGAAGTGGATGATACTTCTCATCAGAACGCCCAGCTAGTAAAAGTAGTAAACACGCCCCGATGTACGCACATAATACACGCCCAGTTGTACTTTTACTTTTCAACACGCCCAGTTGTACTTTTGCAAGCCTCATTTGCATAAATACGAAAATGGTCATAACTTGGCCAAAAATGCTCGTTTTTTAAAAATAAAAACGTTACTGTAATCTACATTGCAGCGCCGATCTGCTGCAATAGCAGATAGGGGTTGCAAAATCTGGTGACAGAGCCTCTTTAAGCGAAGCTTTCATATTTGCGCGTAGAAAATTGCCGTATCATTTATGATCAAAGATGGAAATCTTTACACTATACATGTCAGTATATAGTTTTAAACATATATTATATTATATTACATATATTAAATTTTTATTCTACACCAATGGTCTCCAACCTGAGGCTCTCAACAAGCCCTGACATACACCGTCCAGTTGGAGACCACTACTCTACACTATATATTTCCTGTAAATTCAGTGTTTGCCCCTGAATCTATTCTTTCCACTTTTTTATTTCACTTGAAGACACATCTTAAAGACATCCACAAGGGAGAACAGAAAACCTGGACCGCACATCCACTTGCTATACATGATCTATTGCGGCCCAGCAACATTTTATAAATGTACGAACATGAGATTCTTAATAAATATTTTGATCAAATTGTATAAGCCCACTTGCCACTTCACGGCGACCTCTTTCAAGTGGGTCCCTACTCTACCAAGTGTTGGCAACTAGTACTGCTGCAACACAGCACCTGCAGAGGGAGCAACCCCGGAGACCAACAGCACCCTTGCTGCCAGTCTAAGCCACCTTGCACGCCCCCCCCCCCACCGATACAGCACCACAGCAACAAAGATCCCCACACAACACCACAAAAAAAATAACAGAAGGTGAAAGCTCACCATTCCTTGTAGTCTCAGGGGCTAAGCTGAAACCCAATAGGTGCTGTATCTGTGGGAGTACGAGGTCCAGAGCCAAGGTGGCTTATACTGGGCAGAATGGGTGCTGCTGGTCTCCTGGGTTGCTCAGCAGGTGCTGTGTTGCAGCGGCACTGGTTGCCATTCGATAGTGCTCTTGGTAGGGTAGGGACCCACTTGAAAGAGGTTGCCGTGAAGTGGCAAGTGGGCTTATACAATTTGATCAAATTGTTTCATTGTACATTATTTAAATTTTGCTGAGCCACAATAGATCAAGTACAGCAAGTGGATGTGTGGTCCAGGTTTTCTTTTCTCCCTTGTGGACATCTTAAAGACATCCTATCTAAAATCTTGATAACAATCACCATAATGAAGTTCTGTGCTAAATCTGCCCATACACTTAAGATAGCTGTCTGCCGAACGCTCGTTTGTTATTCTTCCAGTCTCCAGGCCAAGTAGGCATGTGTATTCAATGGGGAGAGGGGAATAAGACTCTGCCAGAATCCTCTGGCAGCAGCTAATATCCTGCAGGTAAAAAGGATGGGGCATGTTGAAATCCAACATGCCCGATCCCTTCTTTCTCCTGACATCTACCTTCTCAGGAAAGTCGTAACAGCCCCATACACATCACATAGTTGGTCGGTCCCACCTAAATTTGTGGTTTCTACTGACTGTCATCTGATGTGTATAGACACCTAAAGTTCTCATTACAACTCGACGCCATTATGCAAAAAAAACCATACATAACTCTCAACCCTCCAAAAAATAACTTCAAAAAGTTGTAAGAAAAAACAGGACCACACATATTGTTTTTGCTACTAACATAGTAGAAATAAAAACAATGTCCCCAACACTTTCCAGCAGATGTTGTGCTTCTAGCAACAGGTCAACAAAGGGTTTAATGGCTATGTCCCCGGGACAGTATGTTTCTTAGTGTACTGATTATCCTTAGAAATCCCTAATTTTTAAGGTTTGTTGCTCCCAGATGGCGGTGGAAAATAGAAGAGTCACAATGTTCTCCTGTCAACTAACCTCACTGACCCGTCAATCTTCCTGACATAGATGTCCATGTCCTTCTCAAAGGCTCTGCAAGAATTGTTGTAATACTGCCCCAAATATGATTAACAGTTTATAATGCCAGAAATCAGACTTATCTTCTATAGACAATATACAAAAATAATACGAGTGGCTCATTATAAAACGAATAGATAGCATAAAAGCTTTTTGGCACAGACTAGGATTATAATTTCATAAAAGATGGAATTCTGTGAGGTTCTTGACCAGAACAGCTGCTCTCGAAGTACATCTCCAAATCTTCTGCTGACTAGACTACATAACCTTGACAGCCATCCAACCAGGGACAGAGGGTAAGATAATTATACAGCTCTTTATATTGTCTCTTTATATAACTTTGAGGTAAGTGAATTAGCATACTTGAAGGCTGTGTCCACCCTTGGAACCATGTTTGTTACTGTTTTAATGCACCTAAAATAAATAAAAGGAAAGAACTCTGCAAAATGTTTTTTTTTGTGTCTACAGCTCCAATGCAGACCTATGTGTCTCTATGGTTACAGACCACAAACAAACCCTGTGTAGTCTTATCCTGCAGTCAAGTGTTACTTTTCTCCCTCTGGTTCTGCTCCTTGTTAAACTACAGCCTCTATAGCAACACAAATAAATTTAGACCCTAGACCAGGCCCCTTAATTAATTCAGACCCCAGACCAGACCCCTAAATTAATTCAGATCCCAGACCAGACCCCTAGATTAATTCAGATCCCAGACCAGACCCCTAAATGAATTCAGACCCTAGACCAGGCCCCTTAATTAATTCAGACCCTAGACCAGACCACTAAATTAACTCAGACACCAGATCAGACCCCTAAATTAATTTAGACCCCAGACCAGACCCCTAGATTAATACAGTTTTTAGATCAAACTCCAAAATAAAGGTAGACCCCAGACCCCTATATTAATTCAGTCCCCAGACCAGACCCCTGGCGTTGGGACCCAGTGACGCGGTGCCCGAAGATGAAGAGGAACCTGGGAGTGAGGAAGGCCATGGTGTACCTGAAAAAGATAAGAATCTTGAATTGCCTAAAGGAACGCATTCGAAATGTAATTACGTACATAACACTAGATGTGTGAACGCAAGTAACTCATGATTCAGTATGTGTTTTCAAACGAATGGCAGAACATGTAGTAAATGCTTTCTGGATAAAGTTATATTTTTCTCATGTATGAAAATGGGATAATATGTTTTCTACTGGAGTTTTCCTTTAATTTTTCCGTTAATAGGATCTGTTTAAGTAACTCTATTTATATTGAAATTGTCTAGCCACACAACCCTTAAGTAAGTTACATATGTAAACCACTACTTAATAGGATAACCAGTAAAAAAACTTACATTTTTAATCATTAAGTGGGGTTGTCTGGATTAGATAACCCATTTTCAAATACCCTACTAATTAATTGAAGGGAGACCCTAATTTAGGACCTAGATCCATTAACCAGGAGCTGAGAACAGTCACAAAGAGGATCTCTGTATCTAGAGACTTCATGTTTTCCCTGTGTAGTATACAAACAGTACATAAAATTAAATGGGAAATGTGTAATGCTTCCTTTTTACTCTAGTGGCGCTGCAGGGAAATCAGACAGTTAGTTCTGATTTACACGAGCGTTTGCATCGCGCGTAAAAAACGCAGAGGGGATTACTGGGACGCCAGCCTACAAATAGGCCAGCTGGCCCAACCCCTGCTTGCTGGGAGAAGCCTGTTTTGCACCTTATTTCCGCCTCTGCAGAAACCACAGTGTGTGTTTCTCCCTTCACGTTGGAATCGCCTTGACACGCCACAATTATGCCTTCGCCATCGCTGGCGCGTGTGCTTCTTGTCTGGATGATCTCACGTCGGTTTGGGGAGCGCCGACACATGCTGCAGCACCAGACGCCTGTAAGAAGTCGCATTTGGGTTCATCCACTTGTGGCCCAACGTACAATAAAAGGCCATTTCCATACCCTGTATGAGGACTTACGCCGGCATCCAGAAAAATTTCGAGCCTTCTGCCGCATGTCTGTGGCCACATTTGACCTTCTGCTTGAGCAAACGCGCTCTGGTCTCACCTACCAGAATACCAACATGAGACGCTGCATTTCGGCCGAGGAACGGCTGCTTGTGACCTTGAGGTATGTGTGCAGCTGCTATTACTTAGTCCATGACGCTGTCTGCTTCACCAGCCCCCCTAACATGTGTTGTGGCTTTCTTTTTCTTTCTCGTTGTTTTCTAGATTTCTGGCCACAGGCAATAGTTATCATTCGTTACATTTTGAATTTCTTTTGGGAGTCACCACCATTTCCTTAATTGTCATATCCACCTGTGTCGTGTTGTGGCAGAGGTTAAAGAGCACGGTCATGCCTCAGCCCACGACAGAACAGTGGCTAAGTATTTCAGAGGGATTTCTTAGAGCTACTGAATTTCCAAATTGCATTGGTGCCCTAGACGGCAAACACATTCGTGTGAGAAAGCCCCCATGCAGTGGCTCGCAATACTATAACTACAAGCAGTATTTTTCTATGGTATTGTTAGCCTTGGCGGACACTAATTATTGTTTCACTATTGTTGACATTGGCTCGTATGGAAGCTCGGCAGATGCACGCATATTCCGTTCATCAAGAATGGGGAAGCGACTTGTGAATAATCGACTGGCGGTGCCGGAACCTTCCATCCTCCCGGGCTCCAGCGGCCCCCCAATCCCGTATGTCATTGTGGCGGATGAGGGGTTTGCACTCACAAGGCAAGTCATGCGTCCCTTTGCAAGAAGGGGCTTGGATGACCGTCGGCGCATGTTCAATCTCCGCCTTGGCCGAGCTCGGCGATGTGTGGAATGTGCCTTTGGCATTATGTCGAACAGGTGGCGTGTCTTTCTGTCAACAATGCAATTGTCCATGCAGAATGTCACACGTGTTATAGAAGCGTGTGTAGTTCTGCATAACTTCTGCCGCATTAATGATGCTACCTTTTATGCAGAATATATCCTAACACATGCAGGCACCAGTGACATTGGCCCTGTGATTCCTCTCGGCCGATCTGTCTCTTCCGGCCTTCGAGTGCGGGATACTTTGGCGGCATATTTTGAGTGCCCATCTGGAACCGCACCGTGGGGGGTTGATGACCTTTGAAGGGGTGCCTGTTGTTTGGCGGCTTCACTACACACGTCACATGTGACCAGTTATTTCGTGTTTTTTTGGGGTTGGTGTTGGGTTAGGGACTCGCAAAACATGAGGACCCCTGACGCGGGTTGCGAGCTTACATCTGTCGGGGTTTGAGCAGGACTTTAGACAGTTGGCGACTTACTTTCCCGAGATATCATGTTGTGCGGCCTAAAGTTCGGAAAGTCCAATTGCAAGTGTACTTAGGTTGCTTCGGGGCCCATGGCAGCACCTAAACGTTGCCACCGCTTGCAATCCATGTCAAACCCCGAGAGATTAACTAAAACCTCATATCACGTGTGTATGCATTGGACCAAAAGGCCAGAAGTGTGTAAGAGTGTAGGCAAAGGAAATGAGTGTCAAACCTTGTGTTGTGTGGTATTAATGAATAACAACACGAAATCCAACCATTAACCATGAAATGTTTTAATGCTGTGTTTGGGCACAACACAAACTTTTTGCATCAAAAGAAAAACACCAACATGGTGTATATTAATACACATCCAACAAATGATACCGAAATAAACGTTGGCAGGCCTGCACCACACACAACTGTGACGTCCTAAACTCTTGGCACCAACACACTCATAGGTGTGGGTATTGTTGTCCCGGGGAGGCATACGACTGCATTTCAGCACCACTATGCTGGACCTGGAGCTGGCTAGGTTGTTCCTCGCCAGCATAGTGGTGCTGATGTTGGGGGTGGAATGTTGGGCCAGAGAAGTGGGGAGCCATAGGGCGCATATAGGGATGCGGGCGTGGCATCTGGGGGACAGGGTGGAATGGGGCAGGCACCTGGGGCGTGGTGGCCGGCATGTATGAACTGCGCCATTGCTCTATGGCCGTGAAGCAGATGTTAGGATTGTGGGGCGGTCTGGAAGCGTCGATCAATGTGACTATCGTCGCCTGCAGACGGCCCATACGGTCCATGGGCACCAGCCGTAGGAGGGGAACTATGCTTCGCCCAAACGCGTCATTCCCGTCCTCTTCAGCGGCTCGCCTTAGATACTCGAGGACACGAGTATCTACCTGGGCAGCTGTGGAGGGCTGTGGAGCACGGACACGGCGATTGCGGGCACGCACGGGGCGCTCCTCTGTTGGAGAGGCGACGGTCCCTGCAGACTGGCCAGGTGCCGGCTCCTGGGGTGTCGGCTCTGGGCTGGGCGGCAGGACATTGGGAGCAGGAGGTTCTTGCTGAGACTTGCCGACGTCAGTCTCCTCGGCGGTGTCCTCCAAATTGTCGGTGGTTCTACAAGGAGAAAAAAACGTAAGAATAGAATATTGAACAATGCCCACACCAACACGTTGGCAAACAGGACATGGGCATACACACATTAGACACATGCAAAGGCATAAACTCTTACGTGCGCATCTCCATGATGTCCTTCAAGAACATCAGCTACTTTGTGTAGATATAGGGGCGTTTGTGAGAAGCGCCATCTCCGCTGCGTCCCCTGTCACCCATCTCTCTGCGAAATTGATCACGGCAGCTCCGCCACCGTGTTTTGATATCTTGGACTGTTGGATTTAACAAACACATAACACGCCATCAGAACTATCACCTTTCACTTCTAACTGAAGGGCCCTGCAGTGCCAATGACGTGGGACACGGTGATGCGCCTGCTCCACCAAAGTTCCTCGTGCTAATGCGCGGAATACACATACAGGGCCCCAGGTCTCCTATAGGGATGACAGGCATTGACAGAAAATGCGTGGTACTCACCCAACCGAGTGCGGTCCCGGGTTCGGCCACTCTCCCACTCCTGCTCAAAAAGGTTCTGGGCGACGACCTCCCAGGCGTCCTCTTTGACCGTCCTGTTGTGGTACTCCTCTGAGCGCATGTCCCAGATTGCAGGATGGTCCTGGACAAAGAGGATGAGGCGCTCTACGTCCATCCCGCACGGCATGGCAGTAGACTAGTTCACAAACAGCAAGCAACCTTGACAGAGTCTCCAGGCACTGACTAGGCTTGCCCCCTCGCACTGGAAACGCAGGCACTTCCTGGTTTGGGTTTGCTTTGTCTAGCTTTATAGACTCTTTTGCATGGACATAACAGCTCTTGCGTGATTTTCGCGCATGCAACGCAGGAGCGTCCGTGTGGCATGCGTTGTTGAAGTCAATAGGTGCGTGTTGCGCGAAAAACGCACGATTATAGAACATGTCGTGAGTTTTACGCAACGCACTCACACTGCGCAAAATTCACACATCGTCTGCACTGCCCCATAGAGTAATATAGGTGCGTACGACACGCGTGAAAAGCACGCGCATCGCACGCGCGTATATTACGCTCGTGTAAATGAGGCCTTACTGTCTTGTTCAAGATTACACCTGATCGCTGACACTTTGTGATCAGGTCATTTTCAGGGGACTGATCTAACAAAAGAAGTATTGTCGAAAGTGGACAAATGAACCCCATCTTATAAAATATAAACGAGAAATAAACTGACATTAATTGTCTCCTATAAATTTTTATTAAATGATCAATATCAGCTGCTCATGGGGAATTTTCTTAGATGAAATATCGCTGTGAGATCCTAAAGTAACCCATGCCCAAAATAGCAATGGGAATTCTTACCGCATTCATTTCCTTGTTATTTCTGGTCGATAATCATTCTCTAGATTCGCAAAACGAATTATAAGCCTATAGAGATGGAACTTGTTGTCTTTCTTGGCACTCATATAATCCCATTAGAGATGTACAGTACTACAGCCTGGGCAGAAACAGGGAAACGATCACACAAGCCACAACTTCCTTATGGAACATTTCAAACTAAAACAAATACAAATAATCAAAGGCAAACACAAAAGACCATGATGTATTACACTGAGTTTATAAAAGACACAGCAACGGAGAAGCAGCTCTCAAACATGATACACTAATTGCAATGAACCTTGTATCGCCAAATTCCTCAACTCAGAGGAAACACGAATGTTCAATACATGACATAAATTAATAAAATAAGAAATATAGTTGGTAAAATGATAGTGAAGGTTGATATTTGCAAAAAAGGCTTAAAGCCATAAGGGTTTTTCTCCACAATTTTCTTGAAGAAATCTTACAAAGAAAACGAGTACATTTTCTTCTGATCCATTCCATTTTCAGATGACAGACAGGTGAAGGCGTGTCTTAGACAAGGGGGGTTGCTTATCAATCTTAATCTCCTTATGTAAATTGAGCATTGGGGAGGGCTTCTACTGCAGCCAGTTGCCTTACAGCCATAGACAACCATGTGGAGGAGAAAAGGGAATGGATGTGGGAAACATATAGAATTCTTTATATTTTTACTGTTTTGATTCCAATATAATACAGAATAGGATCAATAGAGAGGAGAATATTAGGGGAGAAATTGCTAGAATTTAAGAAGGTTTAAAAACCTTGGACCTAATATGAACCATGGACCAAGATTGTCCCATTATATTGCCCTCTATTAAAGAGGTTGTCTCATAAAAATTCTGTTTATCCTTTAAAGATCTGTTACCCTAAGGCCTCATGCACACTTCCGTTGGCCGTTGTACAGCCGCTAATGACGGATCTGTGAAACACGGACCGCACACGGATGGCTTCCTTGTGCAGTCAGTTGTTTCACGGACCAAATCAATGAAAAGGGCGAGACTGGTCCGTCAAAAACGGGCAGGAGTAGTACCTGTTCTATTTTTGATGGAATGGCCGCAAGGTTCCGTTAAAACAACAGAAGTGTGCATGGCCCCATTTAAATGAATGTGTCAGGGTGCTATCAGTCAAAAAAACGGATAACACCCTGACGGAAAACACTGAAGTGGGCATGAGGCCTTATAACACCTCACAGCATGATATGACCAGTGGACGTGACCATAATACAAATAGACTTACATTGACTAACATTACAGTTAGTCAATATGACCTGATCACTGGAGGTGAACATAATACAAATCTACTTTATAAAGACATAAAACAAAACCATTTCAATGACTGGATCACTAGAATTGATCATATAAAACTCTATTAGGCTAGAGAAACATATCAGCTCATGTAGCCCACAGTCCCATCAGTCAATGGTCAATGTGAATCTGTAAAGTCGGGCAAACAAAGTTAAATGTCTCACCAACACCAATGTTCATTGAGACATCTTCCTTTTGTCAGGCACCCACCTTCCTTTGTGTCAACAACGGCTATATTTAAAGGGAATGATCAGTTAATCATGTTTCACCATGTTAGAAAATATATTTGTGCTTGATATCCCCATGGATGGCGCTATTATTATATGTGCCTACCGTAAAGCCTAGTTTCTCCACAAAAACTCCCCTCTACCCCTTTTCTGCTTATGTACAGTTTTTACCCTACTTCAAGCATGAGTCCTACCAACTTACCCCAGGATTAGGAGCAATCTTCTAGTACTACTTCTGGCTTCATGGGTGAATTATTGTCTGTGACCACCACAGTCTGTTACGCGGCTGTACTCCATTGTCACTGAGACAGGAAGTGATGTCATCAGATTGGCAGACGCGGACAGGAGGATATCATTTAGAGAAGAAAGGAGCGTCACATGGTAAAATGACTAAATTCATAATATGTAACAGTTATATCTGTTACAAAGGTCATATGTTTTTTTGTTTTTTTTACTGAACTTAGGCTTTTACCCAGAAGACCAAGATTTTTAACCCTGAAGATGTTCACACAGCTACTGCAAGTAAGAGATCTACTGCTGTTATATAAAAAAAAAAAAAATCTGAAGTCATTTTTTGGGGGGGATAAATAAATATAACCTTTATACTTTTTCCACAAGTTCTTATCTATGTATTCCGAGACTCTGGGACATTTGCCAGCCCAATATGAAGTGGTTTGACAGTTCCAAGCACCAATCAGAAATGTTTAACTTGTTGGCTCTGCAACAACGATCTGAGGAAGAGGTGACTTCCACGTAACAAGCGAATGAAATGCTCAACAGTTATTCCTTACAAGCGTTCAGGCCACAGGAAATGTCATGGTGTATTAAAACCAATGTAATATTTACTTTACAATATACTTGTATGCTTTATTTGTCTTTTTATCTCATGTACCTGCATACACAATTCTTAATTCTAGACACATAAAAATGTATACAAAACTGTGATAGGCCTGGATAGTAGACCAGCCTCTGTGCCACAGTTGTGTTGGTGTAGGATAGACTCAGACACAGTCTAAGGAACCCGTTGGTCATCAAACTTGGAGGGATTTTTCCAGGACACAGGAACATCCAGACAGAAGACATTCAAAGGCCTTGACCAGGGTCATTAAAAGTAGGACGAGTAGAGACAGTTTCTAATAGGTAGACAAAAGATTCTTGAGCTGTAGACGTAACCAGTCAAAGTCCAGAAACCTAATTAAGAATCATGTCCAGAGCTGGGACCCCCATCTATCGGACATTTATGGCATATCCATAAATGTTCAAGACAGAAATACCCCTTCAAGGACGGCTCTTCTCTATGGAAACCTCACTGGTTTTCCACAGTGGTGTTTTACCATCGAAAACAGAAATGTTGAGAATTTCTTAATTTTCCGTCATTATAAAACGAGCTCAGGTGGAAGCAACCTTTCTGTGGCCCAGCTGAGAGCCCAATGTACTGAAACCTAAAGACATGTAACACATGATATAACAGATCTTTTTTGTATAAATTGAAATTAATTTTATCTTTATTTATCCATATATAGGTGACGATTCAGCTTTGTGACTTATATTCAAGGAAATAACGTTTCATGTAATAGAGATGGCGCCGCAACCTTTTCTTGCTTCATTATATAGAGTAAAGATGAAAGATCTGGTTTTCGGTACATTATCTTACAACATTAGCTCTATATTTCTATACACACCAATCAGCCTGTCACGATGGGTGTGTGGACCCACTGGGTCTTACCACTGTAGTGGGATAGCAGCTGGCCAACAGGATACCAAGTCAATGTCTATAGTTCGAATAAGGGTACCTGAGGGGAATTCAGATAGTAGAGATGGTTAGGCTCGGATGGGACCTTGGCAGCAGGCAGACACCAGGCGCGGTGTGACGCAGCAGGCGTAGTATATGGTACAACACGACTCCAACTCTCTATGGCACAGAAACAAGGTAGAATGGGATACAGGATACAGGTAGCAGGTCTGGGAACTGGAAAACAATAAGGGACCATTTGTAAAGACTAACACGGGTAAACACAACAACGCTCAGACAATGAAGGAAGGGGCAGGGCCCTTCTTATAGTCCAGGCTGATCATGGGCTAATTTTACATACTTTTCAGTACGGGACACAGCAGAGTGAAGCGGAAGTGAGCGCTGGCATCTCCTAAGGAGAAGATGCGGGCCAGCGCTCACTGATCCGTGGCTGCGACCGCCAGGGGGTGAGTAATCCCGACGGTCCACGGCCATGGTTGTCACACAGCCATAATATTAAAACCACCTGCCTAATATTGTGTAGGTCATCCCTCGCGCCACTAAAACAGCTCTGACCCGTCCTTCATGGAATTGACTAGTTTTCGAGTACATGTCACATGCTCGATCGTATTGAGATCTGGGAAATTTGAAGGTTAAGTCAACACCTTAAACTCATTGGGGAATAGAGATACCATGAATAGGTGCACTTAGTCTGCAACAATTTTTAGGAAGGTGATACATGTCAAAGTAACATGGATGACAGGACCCAAGGTTTAACAGCAGAACATTGCCCAGATCATCACACTACATCTGTCAGCTTGCCTTCTTCCAATAGTGCATCCTGGTGTTATCTCTTCTTCAGGTAAGTCTCCCACACATACCCAGCTGTCCACATGATGTAAAAGAAAACGTGATTCATCAGACCAGGTCAACTTCTCATTTTGCTCCATGGTTCAGTTCTGATGCTCACGTGCCCATTGTAGGTACTTTCGGCATTGGACAGGGGTCAGCATGGCCACTCTGACAAGTCTGCGGTTAGGTAGCCCCAAACGCAGCAAACTGCGAGACTCAGTGTGTTCTCACACCTTTTTATCACAGCCAGCAGCAACTTTTTAAGAAATTTGTGCTACAGTAGGTCTTCTGTGGGATCAGACCAGACGAGTTAGCACCTCAATGAGCCGTCGGTGCCCATGACCTTGATGCCGGTTGGCCGGTTGTCCTTTCTTGGACAACTTTCATTAATAAGTAACCACTGCATATCGGGAACACCCCACAAGAGCTGCTCTTACACTAGCCATCACAATTTGGCCCTTGTCAAAGTCGCTCAGATCCTTACATTTGCCCATTTTTCCTTCTTTCAACACATCAACTTCAAGAACTGTTCACTTGCTGTCTAACCCCTTGCCCCTATCCCCCCACTTGCCGTCATTATAACAAAATAATCAATGTTATTCATTTCACTTGTCAGTGGATTGGCCTGGCTTAACCTGGACAACTTACAGCAATTTAGAGGTTAATAAAGAACAGAGTGCTCCATTGTTCTGCACCAAACATGATCAAGTTCTTATTCGAACATCAAATACCATCCTTCCTATATTGTTGTTATTGGTTGCATCATAGTTTAGTAACCTTTCCAAATCATATCTAATAACGATTTCATAAATAACGTATCAGACTCGTGTCTAATATCTAAGCAGAGACTCAACTGTGTAGCAATGGACAACAATATGGAATTTGGCCTACGAATGGCACTGGTATTTTGCCATTATATGCTATGGCACTTACAATTAGGCACTGTATGATATGGTTTTTGCATGACAGAAAGTATATCACAGGGCATCATCCAACATAAGGCCGGCCCTGACTATGTCACCTCCATGGCCAACTTTTGGCAGAGCTAAGGGCCCCATAATTTGCCAGCGATTTACAAGAAACTTTTGCACTAATTAATAAAATATCACTGGACCTGACCCACTATTAGGCTGGATTCACACACAGCGTTTTGATGCGTTTTCTCTGCGATTTTTAAATATTTTTTTTTAAAACGCTGCAATTACATGCTACTTCAATCTCTTCCTACAAATGGACAGACCATTACGTCCTAAGTGCGGTGTTCTTACTGCAATAGGACATAATGGTACGTCAACTGGATGTACGCCTGGCTGTGCCCATTTCATCAATCAAAATTAGATTACAAGTAACCTCCAATTCCGGCCATTTAATCCTTTAGATGCTCTTGTCAACAGTGTCCGCGGCATCTAAGGAGTTTGACGGGGGAGCGGCCTTCTTTTGTCAGCCCATCGGTTCCCTGCAATGCGATCAGGGCATGACCAAACAGTCCCGCAAAAAACAAGCCCTCATAGGGCTATGTTGATGGGAAAGAAAAAGTAATGGTGACACAAAAAATAATTTTTTCCCATAAAACATGCTTTAATTCAGCAAAAGTACTAAAACGTAATAAAAATTATAGAAATTTGATATCACCGACATCGTATCGACCCATATAATAAAGTTAATATATTATTTATATGGAATTGCAACTTGTTTTCCTTGCCCCCGCCCCAAAAAATAATAACAGTTAATCAATAAATTATACATACCCCAAAATGGTGCCAATGAAAACTACAACTCGTCCCACAGAAAACAGGTGGGGACGGGGTCAGGGGAAACCCTGTTCTCGGGATCCCAAAGTTCCCGAAGTAAATGCGCCAAAAATGTTTAATGTGGGAGAAATCCAATGTAGTAGTAATGGGGACCAGATGTGTATACGGAAACTATGTTGTATCGTGCAGCACGCCTCTATAGGCCAGTACAATAAAAGTATGCACAAAACAGCAAAAATTCTGCTGCAAACTTTTTTTATGTTTAGTATAAAAAAATTCCGTAATTACAGCATTTCAGTTATATACTATTTACCCGTAGTTAAGTTCCCATGGAATAATCAACGTTGGATGTTCCATTGACTATGATACCATCGGGGAAAAATGTATAACTGATTTAAAATGTTATATATACTGCTTTTTTATACATAATATAAAAGAAAAAAATAAGTTTTCAAAGAATTTTAGCTGTTTCATGCATAGTTTTATTTAGATGGGAACACAACTTTTATAGAGTTAGAGTCTATAGTAAAATATGAGAACGCCCTTTGGTTTGTAGTATTTTTGTAACGTTTTTGGGGTCAGTTGTCATTTTATCAAACTGCAGTATGCTTTAGGTATCTGTATTTAGGCTTTTTCTGTTGTTTTTTTTCCACAGGCTTCTCTAAAACGCCATTAAAAATGCACGAAACTAGTGTCCCATTCTGTCTCCTTTTTGGACTAACATATTCACACTATATAATTTTTGACTCTCAATTGCCTATTGCACCAGCTATAGGACTATTGTCCCTTTTACCAGGCAATGTCGCAGTTCTGAAAAAAGACATTTTCAGACATTTTCTTACAGCAGCCAGATGTGTGATTCCTAGACACTGGAAATCTACAGGACGCTCTTCTCTACGTGAATGGGTAACCGAATTGAATCATATGATGAGAATGGAGAGTCTCCTGGCAAAGGATAATGGAAAGCATGACAGGTTCCTAAATACCTGGAAGGGTTGGATTCTGTTTACAGAGAGTGATGCACTTTCTCGTTGGCTGGAAGATAACACCTGAATCTCTTTGGCCATTAACGCGTTTTCGGTCGAGGTCCTCCCTCCTCACCTTACCTGTCCTCCTTCCTTTTCCAATCCCCTTTTACATTTTCATTTTCATTTTATGCTTCATATGCCAATGTAAACTTTTTGTTTTTGACATTATATATACTCTATTTGTATTGTATTCACCTGTGTTATACTGATGTGTTTCAGTTAAACTGTCACTTGTTTTATATGCAATTGTATTTTTATTGTATATTTGTATTGAAACTCTAATAAATTTCGATAAAGAAAAAAAGAATGCACGAAACTCATAGCGTTCACATTCGTTTTTTTACATGCCTTTTGTATGTGAAGGAGTCCTTAGGGTAGGCTCCATAGTAGTGACTATTTGCAGAACTTGCAATATGGCCTCCTCCTCCACGTACGGGAGATTGACCCTAGTTTAGATGAAAAAATGAAGACTGACTTTTTCTGACTTGCCGTCATGTATTATATGTAAATAATCATGATGATATTTAGAGAAACAGCAAACATGTACGTCCGGAACAGCGAGACCTGCCCTATACCAGCACACGCCCATGGCACTTGTCTGTACACCCTTGCCAATTGTCTTCTATTTAAACACTGACTCAGATTTTCATAACAAGGCAAAGCCTTTAGGGAATATTCATAAAACCTGCACGGTGCTCTGCCCACAAGTTCCGTAGGTACCGGCGCAGGTGTCTTTCTTAATCTCATATTCCTTACATGAAGATGTATTAGTGAAAAGTCTTTAAGGTACATAGGAAGTGATTCAGTAAAGGTCTGTAAAGTTTATTACAAGGCGAATCCAACTTCTAACCTTGTTGAATGACTTGAGACATATTCCCGCAGGTTTGTGCAAGTACAGATAATATAGAAATCTTTAAAGAGGATCTGTCAGCTGACCCAACATGTTCGTTTTAGTAAATACTTATATTTCCCATGAAATAACAGTTCTGGATCTTTTTTTAGAACTCTGCATGGTGTAATTCCTCTGTTATTCCTCCTGGAAATGTATTGCTAACCTGACAACTGGGCGTTACCATTCCCCATGTCAATAGGGTGTGTCCCTACACAGTCTGACACTATCTGCACTGATTGAACAATGTCAGGGGAATAGGACAAGGGAAATGGCAACACCCAGTTATTAATTTATTTAAACATTTACAGGCGGAATAACAGAGGAATACCATCATGCAGCGTTCAAAGAAAGGATACACTGAAATGTATATTTCTTAGGGAATGCAAACATTTACTACAACAGACATGTCAGGAGAGATGTCAATTTATTCATAAAATATTCCTCCTAGAAATTTATGAAAAAAAATTGACAACTAAGCATTATCAGGTAGGGGTGTGTCTCTACACAGTCTGGCATTGGCTAATCAGTGCTGACAGAGTAAGACTGTGTAAGGACACCCCTCTTTGACAAAGGGAATGGTGACACCCATTTGTAAATGTATTTATACATTTCCAGGAGGAATAACAGAGGAACGACACAACACAGTGTTCTAAGAAAGGATGCTCCAAGATTTTCATATTATGGGGAATACACGTACGTACGTACGTACGTACGTACGTACGTACGTACGTACGTACGTACTTACTAAAACAGACATGTCAGGAGAGCATATGACAAAATAAGTGAGATAATAAGAATATTGCATTGTGAAAGACGTATTGTCAAAGGATATTGTGAGAGTCCAAAGGCTGAAATCGAAGGAATGTGGGAAGCCGACGAAGGTCTGAAAAGGATCATTAAAAATGATTGGCCTTGCATAATATATAGAGGATAATTAAGTGTCTGATTTTATATAAATTATATAGTTAAAAAATCTAATAATCATTATCTGTGAGGTCTCCAGTGACAGATTATTAGATTTTCCCTCAATCCCTTACCCTCTCAAATCTTTTTAAATAGCATGTCAATGGTGGAGTCGGAGCTGTTGTCCTATATTTTATTGACTCATTTTATTGACTTAATAATTGTAATTCTTGTGTCCTAAATCATGATTCCAGACTTTTTGGGCTACCAGGTCCTGATATCCGGGTGACTACTAGCCCTGTTCTTGATGTGTAGAAGTGTAACGCTCTAGTTATTGATGTGCAGAAGTTAAAGTGATTATCTGGATAACGTATTCTTAGGATAGGCGATCGATATAAGATCGGTGGGGATCCGACTCTCGACAACCCCGCCGATCAGCTGTTTCGTACAAGCGCCACAGCCCCTTGATTGTTTACATGGTTCTTCTCCTGGTACGTACTTGCAGGCGCCATTACATTTACGAGCGCCACGGTCCCTTCAAACATCTGAACGACGAGGGTGCTGAGAGTCTAATTCCCACCGCTCTTATATCGATCATCTATCCTAGGGATAGGTTATGAATTTTAAAAACCCAGATAACTCCTTTAAGCGCTCCGGTCTCCAGAAGTTTTCTGGCCCAGTCCTAGATGAGCAGTGTCCCACGTCCTGTTGTCCTGTCGTTAATTGTTTTAGTGCTTGATGTCTATCTGGGGTTCCTTGGGTCCACCAGAGGAAATGTTCCTGAGGGTCCACTTCTAATCTATACAGAACATGTACGCGTCCACTTTTAATGTTATCTTGAACCTAATTATTATCATTGTGCACACCGGATAAATCATCAATAAGATCTAAAAGGTTATTTTTTGACACAACTCAGGAACATAGACGCAAGTAGCACGTGATTGACTCCAAACTCACCTCTAAATGGGGTTGTCTTTTGTCTGGACCATCAAAGTCCCATTGTGGTGTCAGACCTTCTGGTACTCTGGTGGGCCTAGCCGACTAGACTGGACTTATCTATAACTTGTAAGTAGGTGCTCCAGCAAAAACGGAGTTGAGGACTGACCAGCACCCCTTTCACAATAGGGCACTCAATCTGACTCTTGTTGCTGTGCACGTGAACTGTGTTGCACCAGTAAAACTAACTGGACATTCATGTTATGTTTTTCTGCTGTGCTAAGATCTTACTAACATGCTTTTGCTTGTAGGTATATACAGTTATAGGCTGGCACAGTGGGCTGGCTAGGTTTTTGGGGATGTGGGTTCCATGCTAGGATGGAGCCAGATTAGACAAGGAGATGTTTTGATCCGCCTCGTGGTAGAAGTTGAGTGTGATTGGAGAGTGTACAGAGAGCCTGTCAGGTGCGAGAGAGAAGCGCCCGGGACTGACATTGTAGCTGAGATCCGGAGGAGGACTTTAGGGAGGATTGTGCCCTACCAGCATTTGTTGCTAAAAAGGCAGTGACCCTGGGTATCCTGCGAAGCGTTGTGGACTACTTCCTTGACCTTAGCTGGACTACTGAATTACTTGGGTTCAGTGATTGAAGGAGGCCCAGTGTATCCTGCAAGTGCTTCTTGTGCCAAGAGCGGGTAAGTGCCTTGTAATTTCTGCCTGCAAGTGTGACGAGGGATCAGACATTGTACCGCCAAGCTAAGTGCCAATGCTAAAGAGACAGACCATGCGACTGCTATAGGGCCCTTGGAAAGAGGGGCCCCGTTCTGGTTGGTCCTATACCGTGTGTTACCGGGTGGAAAGAACCTGTGCTGGAGCCCTCTCTCCAGAGGGGGTAGGAAATTGGCCATGGGTCATGAAAGGGGCTTTTCTGTCCTGGATGGGAAAGATTGGCACCTAATTAGCGGGAGCAATTTAATCTTTACTGTGGGGCCCCCTCTTTTCTGTGTACGCTACTGACAATACTTGTAACCACCAAGCTGTGTACCCATTAGAGACTGTAACCGCTAAGCAAAGTGCCGCTGTTTGTAACCATTATTGTGCTCCACTCAGAGTAAAGTTCTGCTCCATTGAACTGTACTGTGTCTGCTTCTATTACTGTGCCATCCTCGAGGGGGTACCTTGTCAGGGTCGAGGGCCGCAGACTAAAAACTGACCCTCCTACAAGCTGATCTAATTTTTAACAGGCGGATCAGATATTTCTACATCAAATACAAAATGGAGCAGCTGTCACCTGATAGCCACTTTATTTTCCATGATCTACAAGAGTGCTGTATGAGTGCATCAAGCATGGAAGCATCATGCTACATCATCCTAAGCAATAGCGTCCCCTGTCCATACTAAGTAGATGAAATTTCTAAATACCAAAAAAATAAAATAAAAACATAGATAAAGGAAGCTTAAAGAGGCTCTGTCACCAGATTTTGCAACCCCTATTTGCTATTGCAGCAGATCGGCGCTGCAATGTAGATTACAGTAACGTTTTTATTTTTAAAAAACGAGCATTTTTGGCCAAGTTATGACCATTTTTGTAGTTATGCAAATGAGGCTTGCAAAAGTCCAACTGGGCGTGTTGAAAAGTAAAAGTACAACTGGGCGTGTATTATGTGCGTACATCGGGGCGTTTTTAATACTTTTACTAGCTGGGCGTTCTGACGAGAAGTATCATCCACTTCTCTTCAGAACGCCCAGCTTCTGGCAGTGCAGATCTGTGACGTCACTCACAGGTCCTGCATCGTGTCGGACGAGCGAGGACACATCGGCACCAGAGGCTACAGATGATTCTGCAGCAGCATCGGCGTTTGCAGGTAAGTAGCTACATCGACTTACCTGCTAACGCCGATGCTGCTGCAGAATCAACTGAAGCCTCTGGTGCCGATGTGGCCGACACGATGCAGGACCTGTGAGTGACGTCACAGATCTGCACTGCCAGAAGCTGGGCGTTCTGAAGAGAAGTGGATGATACTTCTCATCAGAACACCCAGCTAGTAAAAGTATTAAAAACGCCCCGATGTACGCACACAATACACGCCCACTTGGACTTTTACTTTTAAACACGCCCAGTTGTACTTTTGCAAGCCTCATTTGCATAACTACAAAAATGGTCATAACTTGGCCAAAAATGCTCGTTTTTTAAAAATAAAAACGTTACTGTAATCTACATTGCAGCGCCTATCTGCTGCAATAGCAGATAGGGGCTGCAAAATCTGGTGACAGAGCCTCTTTAATTTAACATCTACATCCGTGACATATATCAAGTAATAACTGTGAAATATAATTGACAAATGTATTGGGTAAAATACAGCCAAGTATTAAATATTCAAGCATCTGTATAGGGCCAATGCCTTGAGGTAAAATACCATTATGAGGATTTACGCCTGAATTTAATCCATGCTTCCAGTTCAATTGACCTCAACATTCCAACAATGCAATAATTCATTGACTCTGATCATTTATAGCTTAACGCAGTCACATTTATGAGAGTCCATCAATAATGGATTTACATAACAATTTATATTACAATAATCCGCTGCTCCACGTATAATACGAGGAAATATTGTATTCCTTACCACAGCTGCTAAGACATTCCAGAGACTTACAAGAACCTAAATGGACGACGCACGTATAATTATAGGAAATTACATATTAGGATAATGCTGCAATTTTCATACAGTGGCTCATTTATGAACACGCGAGGCTTCCAGCATAAAAAGTCCCCGAAATTGTATGTTTGTCTTGCCACAGGAATTCGCCTCTGAGGATTAATGCTCCTTCTTACTAATAAAGGTCCCATCCTCATTGACCTTGCGCGAGAATAAGGTGAACATTACTTTTTTTATCTAAGGTGTCTTAGAGTCTGCTATGGTTACAAGATCCAATGTAACTGTGTAGAGGAGTATTCCTAAGACTGTCATTGATATACAGTAGCCTACAGAGGCGTAGCTAGGTTTACCTGCAGCGGGGTAAAGGGAATATATGGAAATTATTTTATTCTGATTTTATATCAGTAAGGGATAGGAGTAAGGTTTAATAACGTTAATAATAGTGCTCCTAGAGAGTAATAGTGCCCCCTTTTGTGCTTCCTAAACTGTAATGCCACCCTCTGTGCCCACACCCAGTAGTAATGTCCCTCTTTCTGCCTCCATACAGTAGTAATGTTTCTCCTTTTTGCCCCTCCTAAAAACATGGATACAATTGAGTGCAGGGGGAACTGGACCAAGATCCCGATTCTGCGGCCGGTGTCCCCTCCTGCCCCCCTAGCTACACACCTGTTATTATGCTAAGACAATATACATGTATGTGTACTATCATGTTTAGAAGGACCTGTCCACTATTGGTGGATTCAATAATGATTCCAGGAAAGCTGGAAGTTAACCCTCTATATGATGATCGGATTAACACTAGATAATTTGAGGTACAGTCTAAGAGATTCCCAGGCCTTTATTCTTGACCCTCTCTTGGGGGTTTGGACCCCACCACAGTAGAATCTCTAGGTTGTGGTCCTCAGAGAAGCTTCCGATCAGTGATGGTTGCAGACAAAGGACATAGTCTGATGAAGGCAATAAAGTCAACCTACAGGTGTAGGGTATGGTACCAGGGGGCAGACAAAAACGTAGTTGGAGAACGGAGGCATAAGTCTAGCCAAGAGAGAAAGCGGAGTGGATGAGATGAGGCAGGAACTAGAGACGAAGCTAGATGTCAGGAAGACCAGAATAATGACAAAGGAACAGGGAATGGACAGAAATGACCAAGGACACTAAGTCAACAATATCCTATCCAGCCACAGAGCTCCCGATGACCTCATCAGATATGCACGGTCGTTGAGCGTTGCTTTGATATGGCCAGGGTGAATTAGTGGGGAGGCGAAGACTTGGCAGTGACTGGGAGAGACGGTATCATATTGCCATTGAGATGCCTACCAAAAACAGGAGGAGAGAGGAGAGAGGCTGTGCTGGAGCGGGGTGAGAAGAGCAACAAATTTCTCCATTTCCATCTTTTGCCACCATGGGGCAGCAGCAGTAAAGGTTTTTGTACCGGATAGACCTGGTATGAGGAATTTGAGTGTATTTCATATATTCCCACTAAAAGGCGTAAACAGTAGGGACTGCCCACTTCCAGGAATATGTGAACTTTGCGGATCCTGGGCCAACTGAAGAACAAGGCAGTGTCGGACTGGGGGCACCGGACACACTAGATCCGATTGGTCTGAGAGCCAACCCTCCAGTTATATCAAAAACTATTTACTTCATACACTTTGCTGTTATGAATCCACATACATTTTGTTTGGGGTGAAATAACCCAAAGTGAGGGGTTGTCCTCTGCTGAACCTCATGTTATAGCCTTTTTGTCACAACCTGGGTCCATCAGAAGATCTTCTTGTAGGCGATTCTAACCATTGCACAGGGGTGGCATTAAATGACTCTTCCACCAGGAGCTGATTCCCACTACAACCATCTAGTGATCAGTACTTAGTGGGTGCCTAAAGTAAAGTGTTGCTGCAGGATGGATAGAGATGTCTGGCATCGCAGGCGCAAGTCGCGCTGTCGCTTGATTAATCAGTATACACAGCTGTCTGGCCAATCACAACACATGTCCTCTAGGCCAATCAAAGTCCACGAGCACCTGGTCAATCAGAGCGATGGGCACTACAGGGATATTCAGTGTGCTCAGGATGAAAATATTAACATCATAAACCAATAATATCCAGGCTTAAAAAAAATAGACACAAAGTGCAAATTTATTTCACATAAAACAGTTTCTCTTTATTAAAAAATACAATACGTATAAATGCAATAAGTTACACCAAAAGACAAACAAGATAAAAACATGAAATCACCCTGGGGTGATATCCACCCACAAAACCACATTAGTAAATAGTCACTGAGTGTATACAGATATCATCAAATTCATAGGTAGTGCCAGAGCCCCTGGGAATCCCTTAGACTCCGCACCCTAGTCTACCCTGCACCAAGCCAACTGTGGTTTTCCATCATCTCAGGTGAGCACATGTAACAATTTATAGATATAATCTGTATAAAAACCTAAAAAACGTTATAAATACATTTCATTGCTGCGTCACAGCTTGTATTATAACTCAGGGCTGGATTCTCAATTCTTCTGGTCGTCATTGGAAACAGTCGACAAGCTTGATGTCAGACACACCCCAAAATAGCTTAGTTGGGCTCCTATTAATGCATGGGCACAGTTAATTTTTACATGCACCAGATTACTGTACAGACTGTACAGTGTCTGGCGTAATGACTATACCTCCCAGAGTGGAATCAGCACCTAGTTTATATGGGAACTGCACTATTCATGCTACAATTGATTGTCTCACATATACTGTAGGTTTATTGAGATATATATATAGATATATATATATATATATATATATATATATAAACGGCTAAATTACTCAGGTGACCTTAGTGTTTTATTGTGTAATATAGCGCTGTCCCCTCTGGCGAGGAAGATAATAATTAAAATACATGATCCAACTTTGACTGCAGCTGTCACTAATCTTCGCAGCAGCCAGTAATGACTTTTTTGTTTGACTCACTGCGCCCTCTAGTGGTCACAAAATAGAATCTGGCATTTTGCAGTGATGTCACTTCAGAGAAAGGCAGCTGCTAAAAAATCCCTGAGTCTTGCAGTTAGTTAGCGGAGCAGCATGTCATCCCACCTACAGTACAGCCTTCCTGACCATCTGCAACAAGGCTCCCCATCAATGACTTGCATATGTCACTCAGCTCCAGCCGCAATCCTCCAAAGGACCTAGAAGATTCCTCAGAAGAAGAAGCTGGGCATGTCTTTCTACCCTGACGGGGTCACTTCACAATGCTCTTAGCTATTCTTGTATCACTTTAAGGTAGTATTGCCTGCTCCCAAGTACCCACCATCCAGATATGGAAGACCTATTTGAAATGCCTGGTGAGAACTCATCACTTAATGAGACTTTCGCATGGAACAATACAAGTTCAATATCTAATAACCACACTGATACCAATGGGACTTTACCTATTGACTTTACCAGGGCTATGCTCCTTGGATTCACTCTTGGAGCCTTCATTAGTGTTGCTATAGTGGGCAACATTATGGTCATCATCTCTGTGGTCACCAACAGGCAGCTGAGGATCCCAACTAACTACTTGATAGTCAACTTGGCCATTGCTGACTTGTTTCTGAGCACCACGGTGCTACCCTTCTCTGCTACTCTTGAGATTGCCAACTACTGGGTCTTTGGGAGAATATTTTGTGATGTCTGGGCTGCCATGGATGTCTTATGCTGTACAGCATCCATTTTCAGTCTTTGTGCCATTTCTATTGACAGGTACATTGGGGTACGTTATTCTCTTCAGTATCCCACCATAGTGACCAGGAAAAGGGTACTACTAGCTCTGCTGGGAGTCTGGATCCTGTCCATAGTGATCTCCATTGGACCATTACTAGGGTGGAAACAGCAGACTGTTACTGATGAGGCGGTCTGTGATATAACCACAGAACCTTTTTATGCCATATTTTCATCCTTGACTTCTTTCTATATCCCATTGATTGTCATCCTAGTGATGTATTGCAGAGTCTATGTGGTGGCCAAGAGGATCACTAAAAACCTAGAAGCAGGTGTCATGAAAGAAAGAATGGACTCCAAAGAGCTGACTCTGAGAATTCACTGCAGGAACATGAATGATGGATCTCCAAACAGCAAAAGTAATAACCAACAGCCTCGCAGCTCCTTAGCTCTGAAAATACTCAAGTTCTCCAGGGAGAAGAAGGCAGCCAAGACTCTGGGGATTGTGGTGGGCTTGTTCATCTTATGCTGGTTACCGTTCTTCACAGCGTTACCTCTAGGTAAGTTCCTTTGCTAATTTTTCACCCAATAATTATTAGTATTAGTGAGAAGACTTGATTTCAGAAATATCTACAATGTTATTCATTTGTGTATTAAAAACTTACCTCTTATAAATATCTTGTATGTAATTTGGTCATTTAGCATTTTGGTAATAAGGATTTTGAGATAATAAATGATTATCATGTTCTGGAATCATCTGTGGGGTCAAATAACTCCTTGAGCCAAATGACCGGATATAATACTTGTCAAATTGATGACTGGCTTTAATTGACTGCTTGACTGTCCTTAAGTATTAAGAGACATCTCCAAGAAACGGAGAGTATTTTTCCAAAAGATTTAGACCATTTCTCGAGAACATTCAGAACATTCCTCAAGGACATTGTGACAATCAATTTACAATATTGGGGTACTCTCCCACGATAATAGAAGATTTATTTATAAACTATTTGAGAACATTAGAAGTAGTCTTCAATGAAAGCAGGGGAACCTCTATAAGATGTTGGGAGTACTCTTCCAGGATCTTCTGGAGATCATTTAAGGCATGACAAGGTCCTTTTCAGTATATTTAATGCTTGATTCGAGGAGGACTTCTCAAGAATTTTTAAGTACCTATAAAAGATATTAAGAGTAGCATTCCAAGAGTTTTTGAGTACTCGACACTGAGAGCATCCTAGAATCTTTGTAGACAATTTTAGGAAAATATTTTGGTTCTGTCCATGTTCTCCTGTAGCTGCTATTGGCTAACGATTAACTGACCTTTGTAGAGATTTGCAGAGAGCAATGCCCCTTGTTTTTGATCAGTTCCAGACATACGGTCTGGAAATATTCTCCTCACATTTACCAAATAAAGGTAGAAGTTCAGATGTCATGCATTCTAAATGCTTACGTACAAGAGTATTTCTAGAGAAAGCTTCCCATCATTTTTGATGCAGAGTTCCGGGACATCATGCAACACAAAGTCCACTCAGTACATAGAAATGTGTATTTGGTGACGAATGTATTACTCATGTCCTGGGAGTTGTAGTTTTGCAACAACTGGAGAGCCACAGGTTGGCGATTACTGGTCTAAATTTTCACATGGACAGCAGGACTCTTGAAACTTAAATCCCAGTGTCCATCAGGATATGCTAGAACTTCTAATTTCACAACAGATGGAGAGCCACAGGTTAAAGACCATGGTTATAGATAGTTATGGAGTGCCGAAGTTACTCCAATGGTTGGGGATGACAGAACAGTCACGTGGGTCACGGATGGATTGAGTTGCAGTTGACCCCTTCTGCAGTAAATTGCAATGTCCCATCCTCCATAATGTCCCAATCTGGAGAAGAAAAATCCCTAGACATTTTGGCTCAGGATAAGCAAGTGACCGGCTCCTTATACCTGTCCTCTAAGGGGTCAGTCTTGGGCTCTAGTTTGAAGTCCTGGTAGGACCTGAAGCAAACGACATTTTCCTAGCCATATCTTCTGGGTCTCCATAGGGATTTTAGATTATCCCTATATTCTGGGGTCTTGAAGGGTAATTGCTAATGTACATTAATCTTAACTAATCTTTTGATCAACTTTCCTTAACACTCACTGACACTTAAGGCCCTTTTACACGGGTCAATTATCGGGCAAACGCTCATTCATATAACGCTCGTTGCCGATAATTGCCTTGTGTAAACAGGGCAGCGATCAGCAGATGAACGAGCAAATGCTTGATCATCTGCTCATCGTATAATTTTAAAAATGAAAAATATCATCGTTGTCGGCAGCACATCTCCCTCGCTACCGACATGATAATAATGTATGGGGACGAACAATCGGAGTAACGAGCGCTCGTCCCCACACTGGCTTGTGAAAGGAGCAAACGAGCGCCGATCAACGAGCTGTCTCGTTGATCGTCACTTGTTTACATGGCCCAGGACAGGCCGTGTAAGAGGACCTTTAAGCCGGCCATGCACATTAGATAGCTGCCAGCTGAATGCTCTTTCGGCCATCTTCTATCTCTCCCTACTTCCCCATAAACATCCATGCTTGTATCGGACACACATTCATGTTTATCTCAATAGGCAGAGGGAAATAATATTCCACCAGCCACTTTTGGCAGTGGCTTATTTCCCATGGAAACAAGTGAAATCCAACAAGCCCAATCCCTATTTCCCCTGATGTCCACCATCAAGGGTCTATCAGACAGCCCCTATACACATTAGGTTACCAGCCAAAAATACATCTCATCTTACGATAGATTAGCGAATATTTACATGCAGCGATCTTTCGATCAATAGATATTTTTTTGCATCGTACTTATATAATTTAATACACTTATAAAATCAAATTTCCATTTAATGATTTTCCCAAAACATGCAAAATCTTTAGCATATACAATCACTTCTAGCTATAATCACATGGATCATCGCAGGAGCACATTCACACACTGGGACGGTCGTCGTGGTGGCTTCATACAGTCACTATGCTACCCTAAGATAGGGAAAGGAAGATATTTTTTTTAATTGAAAAGCGAATTAAGTTTCAGTTTGACAATTTTAAGATGTTCTTTGGGTGATGGCAACTTTATGGACCGAATGTAGGGAATTAGGAAGGTAAATTTAGTGATCTATGGGTTCATGAAGTTTAAATCAAAGTCTTACTTTTCTGTATTCTATTTCTATTTGTTCTGTTCCTGTAGAGCAGTTTTAGTTATGGATTATCATGGTCTGGAAACAAAACAATTCTGGTCTTCAGGTGGACACCATCAACAATTGATTTAGCTCTTGCTGACAGTTTCCCTTTCTAAAGCAATGCTCCTGCTGTCACTGGAAGGGTGAGGGTATGTTCACATGCGGCAGATTTGTTGCAGAAATTTCTGCAACTGGAAAACCATTGCATACCTTTGAATGGGGTAGTTTCTGCAACGTGTGCATGAATTTCGGCAAACCTTATTTCATTAAAATCGTGTGACTATCCATATACTACACGTCATCAACAGCTTGTGACATGGAGAAGGCTAACTGGCTGGCTTCCTGATGGTCTGCTCAAATTTTACTGAAAGTGGGCGGCCTTAAATACTGTAGTACGTGCCCTGCAAAACCACAAAATAATAAAAAGAAATAATTAAAGAGGCCATATGAATTTAGAAAAAAGGGTATTTTTTTTTCACAGAAACAGTGCCACTCTTGTCCATGGGCTGTGTCTAGTATTGCAGCTCAGCCCCATTCAAGAGAATGCTGCAATACCAGATACAACCTGAGGATAATAATGGCGCTATTTCTAGAAGAGGAAAAAAAATACTATATTTTCTATTGTCTGGGAGCCCCTTTATTATTTGTGACACTCCTGGATCTCCACAGCAGCAGCCTAGCTTACCAAGCTGTGGCTACTTTTGATTACAATTACTCAATCACTTATTAAGGAGTCTGAATAATTACTGGAGTTCCCCTTTAATAGTTTATAAAAGCCATTTATAAGTCAATATCAAAAGCCTGCACAGAATTAAAGACAAGGCCATATTTAGCTGGATCACCACTCAGTGTTATGTCCCAGTCACGGACAATCCCTTTAACCCTTTCACTGCCAAGGATGCATGTAATACATCATGACTTTAAACGCTTTGCCCCTATTACCAATGAGAGAGAATACGTCACATTTAGGGGTTTCTTTCTTTTTTTCCCACTACAGGGACGAGAACAGGAGCAGTTACAAATGTTATCACTCCCCCCGCCCTCTGCCCCCTGCCCCTTTAAGACCATTTGCTGACTCTGGACTCGGATATTTATCGGCATCTGGAACATGGAGATTTTCGGTGTCTTCAGTTATGGGGATTATGTGAAGATCTAAACATGTAGACATAAGTGTCATGGATGAACGCTGCACATCTTCAACTTTTATCTTTGGGAGGTGTTGTGTGTCTCAGGCTGTGCTTGGGTCAGACTTTTAGCCACAAACATGACTTTTTATGCATTTGTTATGCAACTTTATGCTTTGTGTTAAAATTGAATGAAGGCGCCCATGAGTGTAAAGTGCTGGGTGGCATTTCTGCAATGTGTATGATGTCTTCTTTCAAAAATATATTTTTCTATATTTATATATATATGCATGGGGGTATAATATGATTTTCTATTTGATAATTCAGCTTTTATTTGTGTATGTCAGAAGTGAAAATTGTCGTGGCAGCGAAAGGGTTAACTGAATTCCGACTCCCACGCACTTCTGGCATTTTACTAATTGTTGCAATGACAGCAAAGAACACATTAAGCAAAAGATCAATTTGTAAAATTAATTGTCCACCAAGCTGACGGTGAATTCAATTCCAGCCACTGCTTATTAACTCATTAAGTGCTAGAATGTCAGATTATTAGATGTGCTGCCATTGGTAGTGTGTGAATATGCCCTGAGCCCTTGGATGTATATAAAAGAGAGGGGCCATATGCCAGGTATGTTTTAGATACTGGCGAACCCCTAGGATTCCAAACTAATTCCAGAGGCGTTACTATCTGCGGTGTGAAAAGTGAAGACATATTAATCATATCATAGAAGCTTCTAGAATTAATATACAAAATATCCAAATCAAGTTCCAGTTCTTTTTTCTATTTGTAAGCATGAGATCCTCTGGAGTAAACAGAATAAGTTACTTTTTTGCCAGATACAGAAAAAGTGTTACAGGCATGAACTTCAGCTTATGAACTTTCTCTGACTCAGAAATAATTTTTGTTTCAGCACATACATTACTTAAAGGGGTTCTGGGGTTTTATTTAACTCCTTAAATGAGGGCTTCAATTCAAATTCAGTCTGCCTGCAGCCACCACTAGAGGGCGCTTAGTATATATGGATTTATACTGATCCTAATAAACTCAAGTATTCAGTGAGCTCCCCCTAGGGGTGGCGCTTTTTATGCTTTTCTACTATAGGAACCAGACTAATCCATGCCTACCCTCAGACACAGCTTCTGAAATCAACACATGAGAATGAGTGAAACTGCAGTTAGATCTTCTCCAGCTTCTTCCAGGGTCTGTAATACTACATGGCCCCTGCAGCATGGGGAAGGGGATTCAGAATAATCGGGGGTGCCATATTTTCCTTTAGCATTGGGACCTTCCCTTCATAGTGCATGTTTCTGTTCACCATCTTTCTGATTTTTGACAGATGTCCTACAACCTGGTGACCTCAAGGAATACAATAATGAAACGTCAGAATTTTTGTAGGTTTTGATAGGTTCCTAAGGATCAGATAGTGTTACTACTGGCATATGACCAGACCTTTGGATTAACTGGTTGAGAATGGCCCACACTATATATATTGTGGGGGTTCAAGCCTGTGGCCCGGCCCGTCAGAGACTTCCAGGGACGCTGCAGAGAAGACGGTTTTCTCTGTAGACACATACACAGGGCTCAATGAGCGCTGTGTATAGAATAGAGGTCGCTGTCTTTATTGTTCCTGACGGTCATGTGACTGGCCACATGATCGCCAGGATGCTGGCAGTAGGATGCTGCTGCTGTGTACAACTAGACCCAGCACAACCCTATCTGTGACAATAGTTACTGATTACCCCTGCCGTGCATCGCCGGTTACAGTGGAAAAGTATAGTATACAAAAATGTAAATGAAATTATAAAGTCCCCAAAGGTCTTTTCTGACCTTTAAAGGGTAACTAAATGTTCAACAAACTTTTGACATGTCATAGTGACATGTCAGAAGTTTAGATTGGTGGGGGTCCGAGCACTGAGAGCCCCACCAATCGCTCGAATTTAGCAGCTGAAGTCCTCGTGTGAGCACTCAGCCGCTTAGTTTCTGTTCGGTTTTTTCCGGAAATCAATGGATCGGAGTACGGGCTCAATAGAAAGTCTATGAGCCCGTACTCCAATACATCGGCTTTCCAGAAAAAGCCGAACAGAAACTAAGTGGCTGAGTGCTCACACGAGCGCTTTCACCGCTTCGTTTTAGCGATTGGTGGGGGTCTCAGTGCTCGGATCCCCACCAATCAAAACTTCTGACATGTCACTATGTTTAGTTACCCTTTAAGAGAGAGACCATAATAATAAAAAAATGAAAGTAAAAAAAAACCAAAAAGAAACAATACGATCCAATTATCCTAAAATAGACATGTAATATATCAAAATTTATGGTAGACAATGACGATCACAAATAAAAAGTCTATTTTAGGGTAACACTATATTATTACCCAACAAAAAAATTGCTAAAAAGTAAAAAAGCTATTTTGTTTCACTATTTTTTTATTAAACCATAAGCCTAAAAATGCTAAAAAAAAAGCAAAAAAATATATGTATAAAAATAATAAGAAAGGAAACCTGCGTTGATCACGAAAAAACATTGCATAAACCACGCAGCTAACCCAACAAATAAAAAATGTTATAGCCGTCGTTTCACTAACGCATGCTAAAATGTACTAAAGGGAGCCTGGTCCTGAACCGGTTAATGGGTTACTGCGGATATGTTTTATATGCCAGATAATCCCACGCAGCTTAGAATTGTATAATTAAAAATTGCTTCAATTAAAACAAAACTGTCCGGATTTCAGCTAAGTAAATAAACAAACTAGAAATAAATACACAGAGATAAATCCGGGGTAAGGCTTTACTTTAATAAGCCAAGAGGTGACATGAATCTTTCCTTGTGATTCATTACTTGAGCAAAAATAGATGTAAATGTTTGCCATCCTAATGTACCAGTACTTGCAGTGGGAAAAATGTGCCAACATACTAAAGAGATTAGACAACTTGAGGAAATAAGTGTTAACTCATAACTGACCAATGAGACCAGTCCGCAGAATGCAGGCTGCTGTTTTTGGCCATCTGTATTTTATCAATGCAATGCTAACACAGACTGTTAGGATCTGGGGCTCCCCTGCTGGTTGTGGTTGGAACTTTCCAGTTTGTTATGGGTTTGTAATAAAGCGTACCTATCAGTGTTTTTGCAGAAATCAGTAGCACATGGGAATATATATAATTTTGTGATATTATAAGTGAAAAGCGGCATCTTCCTCTCCCTCCAGCAGTTTGTAGATCCCCTCTTTAGTTACCATACAATCCTTTAGAGGAAAACAATAAATAGTAGACAGGGAGGAGGGGGATGCAGCTGCAGTTTCTGACTTAAAGAAGCTCTGTCACCAGATTTTGCAACCCCTATCTGCTATTGCAGCAGATCGGCGCTGCAATGTAGATTACAGTAACGTTTTTATTTTTTAAAAAACGAGCATTTTTGGCCAAGTTATGACCATTTTTGTATTTATGCAAATGAGGCTTGCAAAAGTCCAAGTGGGCGTGTTTAAAGTAAAAGTTCAAGTGAGCGTGTATTGTGTGCGTACATCGGGGCGTTTTTACTACTTTTACTAGCTGGGCGTTCTGATGAGAAGTATCATCCACTTCTCTTCAGAACGCCCAGCTTCTGGCAGTGCAGACACAGCCGTGTTCTCGAGAGATCACGCTGTGTCGTCACTCACAGGTCCTGCATCGTGTCGGATGAGCGAGGACACATCGGCACGAGAGGCTACAGTTGATTCTGCAGCAGCATCGGCGTTTGCAGGTAAGTCGATGTAGCTACTTACCTGCAAACGCTGATGCTGCTGCAGAATCAACTGTAGCCTCTGGTGCCGATGTGGCCGACACGATGCAGGACCTGTGAGTGACGTCACAGCGTGATCTGGCAGAAGCTGGGCGTTCTGAAGAGAAGTGGATGATACTTCTCGTCAGAACGCCCAGCTAGTAAAAGTAGTAAAAACGCCCGATGTACGCACATAATACACGCCCAGTTGGACTTTTACTTTAAACACACCCACTTGGACTTTTGCAAGCCTCATTTGCATAACTACAAAAATGGCCATAACTTGGCCAAAAATGCTCGTTTTTTAAAAATAAAAACGTTACTGTAATCTACATTGCAGTGCCTATCTGCTGCAATAGCAGATAGGGGTTGCAAAATCTGGTGACAGAGCCTCTTTAATGTTTCAGTGAAGAAGGAGGAGAGGGGAGAGCGAGCAGCAGTGGTTAGATATCTGATTGAGCACACAGCATAGATCTCACAACACATCAGGTGCTAAAATCCATCATGGTCCCAAATTTAATAAAAGAAGAATCGGGCTTGTTGGATTTTAACATGCCTAAGCCAAATTTTCTCCAAGGGATAAGCGCTTCCTGAAATGTTTGTCAGCAGCTTATCATCCTCTCACTATTGAAATAGACATGCAAGGTCAGCTGATCCAAACGTGCTTGTTTTTTAGGAAATCAGAAGAGATAGCTGTCCAGCCGACAGCTATCTCATGTGTATGGCCAGCTATAATTTCCCACCTTTGGAACAAATTTTTTTTTTTTATTACTATAATGTATCTAAAATAAAAAAAATTAAGCAACCTTGCATCAAGTTTTGATTGAAAATATCCTGACATTTTGTGTCTACAGCTCCTATGCAGATCTATGTACCTCTATGGTTACAGACTACAAACCAATCCGGTGTAATCTGATCCTGCAATCATATTACCTTCCATCTGTCCCCTACTTCTTGCTAAATAATACAAAATGTATGTTACCAAGAAGACAGAGGGATCAGACTGCACAAAGCTTGTTTGTAGTCTGTTGCTATGGAGACACATAGGAGCTATATACACCAAACAGTAGCAAATTTTTAGTAAAACTATTTGCAAAGTTGCCACAGTTAAAGTGGTTGTCCCAGAATCGACAATTATCACCTATCCACAAGATAGGAGATAATTCTCTAATTACTGGGGGCCATTCCGCTGGGACCACGTACCTCATCACTGCTCCCCCTGCAGTGAAGAGGAGCTTGAAATGCTCGACCGTCACTCCATTCAATGTCCTCTTTACTGCGGTCGAGCAGTGAGGAGGAACAGGGGTTTCAGGACCCCCGTTCTTGCGATCAGTGGAGTTCCAAGCAGTGGGGACCCCAGCGATCAGAAAATGATCATCTATCCTCTGGATAGGTGATTATTGCCGATTCTAGGAAAACCTCTTCCATTTGGAACACTACAAATTTGTTCATAGGTAACACTTAAAAATCTTCACGCAACAATCAGTGGGTGCCATATCTACCCTGCTGACTCCAGACTGTCTGCTTTAATGTACCAGTTATCATAGTCTATTTTTGAAAATTAACCCCTTAGTGACCACTAATACGCCTTTTTACGTGATGCACTAATGGGCTTTAGGCTAGGCTGACGCCTTTTCACGTCAGCCTAGTCTAAGTCCTGCACGGGTCTCCCGTGCAGGCAGGAGCCGGGGCTCTGCTGTCTGATGACAGCTGAGCTCCTGCTCCAACGCCCGCGATCGAAGTTTACTTCGATCGCGGCCGTTTAACCCGTTAAATGCCGCCGTCAATAGCAACCGCGGCATTTAACTTTGTTTACAGAGGGAGTGCGCTCCCTCTGTCACCCATCGGCGGCCCGCGAATGCAATCGCGGGTCTCCGATGGGGTGTCATGGCAGCCGGGGGACTGATAAAAGCCCCCAGGTCTGCCCTGGACATATGCCTGTTAGGACGCGCCGGAGGCACGTCCTAACAGATTGCCTGTCAGATTTACACTGACAGGCAATAATGCTCTGGTATACGAAGTATACCAGAGCATTATAGCAGCGATCGGAACATCGCACAGTAAAGTCCCCTAGTGGGACTAATAAAATCAGTCATCAAAGTGAAATAAAGATTATTAATAAAAAGTACAGTAAAAAAATAAATAAAATAATTTTTTTCCATAAAAAGTGGTTTTATTTAGTAAAAGTGTAAAAAAAAAAAAAAAGTAAACATATGTGGTATCGCCGCGACCGTAATGACTCCATTAATAAAGTTAATATGTAATTTAAACCGCAAAGTGAACACCGTAAAAAAAAAACGCAAAAAACTATGGCGAAATTGCAATTTTTTTCCATTGCCCCCCAAAAAAGTCATAATAAAAATGAATCAATAAGTCCCATGTACCCCAAAACAGTACCATTCAAAACTACGTCTTGTCCCGCAGAAAACAAGCCCAAAAAATCACTACATTGATGGAAAAATAAAAAAGTTACGGCTCTTGGAAAGCGACGATGCAAAAACAAATAATTTTAGTTCAAAAGTGTTTTTATTGTGCAAAAGTCGTAAAACATAAAAAAAACCTCCACATATGTGGTATCGCCGTAATCGTACCGACCCATAGAATAAAGGTAACATGTTATTTACGTCGCATAGTGAACGGCGTCAATTTAAAAACGCATAGAACAATGGCGGAATTTCAGTTTTTTTTTATAATCCCCCCCAAAAAGGTTAATAAAAGTTAATATAAAAATTATATGTACCCAAAAATGGTGCTATTAAAAAGCTCAACTAATCCCGCAAAAAACAAGTCCTCATACAGCTATGTAGACGAAAAAATAAAAACGTTATAGCTCTTTGAATGCGACGATAGAAAAACGAATAAAATAGCTTGGTCATTAAGGCCTAAAATGGGCTGGTCACTAAGGGGTTAAAATCACGTATCCAAATATGGCAATTATTAAACAAAGAACAAGTTCTCTGAATATAAAAAAAAATTGTGTCATACATAAATCATCTTTTTTCTCTAACCGCAATCAACTGTCTTAATTAGATGAAGGATTCACTATAATAATCATAGGTACATAGACCTAGAATGGCAACATCGCCACCTAGAGGAACAGACCATAAAGTACAACACTTGTCTGAAATCTCATGTTGGAAACTTTTGTGTCAGAAAAAGACTAAATTATTAGAAGGATTCAAGAGAATAGGCTTAATGACTAAACTGAAAAATACACTTACAATCCTTCGAGGTACAAAAGTCCCTTTCGACAGGCAAAATATCTGTTTTCTAATTATCTATTTTTATCTTGCATCTATATTCTATCTCATATCACCTATTCATCTGTCTCTCTATATCTGTCTTTCTGTAGACTAATTTTTGGGCCAAATTTCTGATTCATTGACCATTGATTGATTGATTAATTCATACAGTATATAAATGTAAATATTTTTACCAATATGTATATTTATTTAATATCTATATATGTTTCTATTTATCTCATATCTATCTATCTATCTATCTATCTATCTATCTATCTATCTATCTATTATCTCATATCTATCTATCTATCTAATCTATCTATCATCTATACCATATCTGTCTATCTATCTATCTATCTATCTATCTATCTATCTATCTATCTATCTATCTATCTATCTATCTATCTATCTATCTATCTATCTATCTATCTATCTATCTATCTATCTATCTATCTATCCATCTCTATCTCATATCTATCTCATATCTATCTATCTATCTATCTATCTCGTATCTATCTATCTATCTATCTATCTATCTATCTCATATCTATCTATCTATCTATCTATCTATCTATCTATCTCCTATCTATCTATCTATCTATCTATCTCATATCTATCTATCTATCTATCTATCTATCTCGTATCTATCTATCTATCTATCTATCTATCTATCTATCTATCTATCCATCTCTATCTCATATCTATCTCATATCTATCTATCTATCTCGTATCTATCTATCTATCTATCTATCTATCTATCTATCTATCTATCTATCTCATATCTATCTCATATCTATCTATCTATCTATCTAATCTATCTACCTCCCATATCTATCTATCTATCTATCTATCTATTATCTCATATCTATCTATCTCGTATCTATCTATCTATCTATCTATCTATCTATCTATCTCATATCTATCTATCTCATATCTATCTATCTCATATCTATCTATCTATCTATCTATCTATCTATCTATCTATCTATCTATCTATCTATCTATCTATCTATCTATCTCATATCTATCTATCTCATATCTATCTATCTATCTATCTATCTATCTATCTATCTATCTATCTATCTATCTATCTATCTATCTATCTATCTATCTCGTATCTCGTATCTCGTATCTATCTATCTATCTCATATCTATCTATCTATCTATCTATCTATGTGTTTTTTCAGTAAACAGATTTAAATACCTGTTGTGTCACTTTCTGGGATATTTTTACATTTCCAATTTTGTCTTTTTCTCAAGCCAATAAACATTTCAGGACAAAAACACTTTGGAGCCTGCTGTGTGTCTTTCTCAATCCTGCAAAAGTTTCAGATCCAGCTGTTTACCAGACACACAAACATGTCAGCATTAGGTTAGGGCTCCACAGTGAAACTATATTGGTGCAGTAAAATTGCTGTAAAGTCTTATGCACACGACTGAAAGTCTTCATGCACACGACCGTAGTGGTGTGCACGGGCCGTGATATGCGGATCCGGCGGCCACAGAGTGTCACCCGCGGCCGTCCGTAAATCGCGGGCCGTGCACATGGCCGCGTGCATTAATTTCTATGAGCCTGGACCACAAAACACGGCCGTAATAAGACATGTCCTATCTTTTTGCGGTCCAGGCTCCTGGGCAATGCACGGACCGTGGAAACCACAGTTGTGTACATGGACCGCAGATTTACAGGTGAATTGCGGCCGCAAAAATACGGGCCGGGTACTCCAGTGCGGGAGCTGTTCTTACAGAGTGGTTTTCTGTCCTGGGTCATATAGGCAAGTCCCAAGCAGGGACCCCCCCCCCCCTCTATAATATCCATATGCCTAAATAGGGCATAGGGAAAGGTGTTGTCTTTATGAGACAACCCCTAAAAGTTGGTGTATCAATCTAATAACGTATAGAGGTCCCTCATGTGGATTCACAAAGTCTAAATCTCAAACTTGGTGAATCAATTTGCTTATTTCAAAGGGCACCATGACATTTTTAACAGGGGGGGGTTCCAAATTTGTTAGTGCCCAAGATGGAAACTGCTGTATTATATAAATTGTATTAGTAGAGAGTATTCTAGCGGTCTAAATTTCTTTAAGGGTAATACCTAATATTTTTTGTGGTCGGGATTAGTGAATGCAAATTCATGGTGCTTTAAGGTTGTCTTTTGTTTATACGTAATATACCTGGAGGTCTTGGATGGTTTAGGGGGTTAACTCCTAATATTCTTGGTAGTTTAGGATGACAAAGGGGTTAATGGTTTTATCTGTGTTGGTCTAGGGCAATAAAGGGTGGAAGTGTACATATGTACAAGAGGTTTTAGCAGCTCCCATACAAAAGCTATACGATAGGATCCTTCAACAGCAATGTAAGGTATATCAGCAGCTCTCGATACCCAATAACCTTGAGTAGGGTCTCGATTTACCTAGAATCTCAAAAATAAGTTGGAAAATGGAATAGTAACTAATATTCTGTTGTTTATTTCATCCCAGGTTCAATCTTCAAAGCGTTGGAGCCACCATTAACAGTCCACAAAGTGACCTTCTGGCTTGGATATTTCAACAGCTGCCTCAATCCAGTCATTTACCCTTGTTCTAGTAAGGAGTTTAAGAGAGCCTTCATACGTATCCTGAGATGTCATTGGGGAGTAAGGAGACAATCTGCTATACGGAGAACCCAGCTTCGCCATCGGACTAGTAGCACCTACACCCATTCAAGGAAAGAATCCATGGATGACAGGGCCTTTATGAATGGCAGCCAGAAGACAGTGTTGTCCGTTGCTCATAGTCCAGGATATATGAGAAAAATTCCTCGAAGGGAGAGCACCGGTCAAGACTGGAAACCTTCCTATATTCCAGTGGCTTCAGATCAAAGGCAGATGGGAGAACACAAGGAGCAGGACAGAACAAACAATATCTTCACTTTCCCAAGTCCTTTGGACAGTAATGTTCACGGCACAGGCTCCATAGCTACCTGAGATCTTCTTGAAGGACTATAGATCAAATATGTGTTTCAAGTATTGGTCCTGTAACTTCGCATGGACTGATAGGGACATACTATCGTCCGAGGTTTGTTGGATGTCTTAAAACAGGACATATAAGTGAAAGTAAGACGATGGTGAATAGTGGCTGAACAAGGTAGATGGTTACATTTTGCCAAAACCCAAGGGGCTGATTGAGGTACAAGAAGAGAACTTTTTGGAATACTGCAGAAAATGCTTTCTATGTGCAGTGTAACTTACAGCCAGTAGTTGGCGCCGTCTTGACCGTCTGTTGTGTTCTTTCTGATGGACTCTGCATAAAGCAGTATATACAAGGGCAGCTGCTTTGTCTTTGATCTATGTACACTATGTAACTTCTATATGATTGACAGACCTGTGTGCTAAAATTACTCAAGTGGATCATTCACAATGGGTTATTAAAACATGGCTACTTAGCCTAATTTCGTTTAACGGTACATATATATTTTAAGGTTGCCATTGTTAGTCCCACTGTTCAGGTTGTATTCAGCTAAGGAGATAACAGTCATAACAACAAGTAATTGTGATGTTACCTTAACCCCTTGGGGACACGGCCAATTTTTGTTTTTTCATTTTTGTTTTCCATCTTCGCATTCCAAGAGCCATAACTTTTTAATTTTTTCATCGACAAAGCCATATTCCGCCAGAGTTTTTGTGGTTTGTTTTTACGGCGTTCACTGTGCGGTAAAACCTACATGTTAACTTTATTCTGTGGGTCAATACAAATACGGCGATACCAAATTTATAGAGTTTTTTTTAAATCTTTTACTACTTTTACAAAGTAGAAACACTTTTCATCACGGCAATACCAATTATTTTAACTTTTTTATTACTTATATATTATTTGTGAAAAATGGTAAAGTTTTTTTTTACATTGTTATTTTATTTTTTGCATTTATTAAAACTTTTTGTTTACTTTTTCTTATAGTCCCCCTAGAGGACTTTACCATGTGATCATTAGATCTTTTATCAGTGCTCTACTATTGAGCCTTGCCTCGGGCAAGACTGAAAATGAGGGCACTGATGGCCGACCTGGAGGCCTTCTATAGACCTCTGACTGCCATGGCAACCAATTGTCTCTCTTCTATTTCATTGCGGGGGGAAGGCGATCAGGGGACAGAATTGCTCAGATGCAGCGGTTGCTATTGACCGTGGCATCTGAGGGGTTAAACAGCATATCCTAGCAGTAAACCTTCAATGTTTAAGACTTTATAACCGTGTGCATTTACACAAAGTGATCACGATTTGGCATTTTGCTTCCGTTTACGAAGACTCCTGTTTACACCCATAAGTGGGATAATAACCTCCATCATTGAATTTACAAATGTCCAATCTCATGCATGAGGAACCTTTATTTTATGGCGGTTCCTGCATTTAACCTACTAACAAGAATTGATCATTGCTACATTTGGTATTTTTCGTTGACTATAATTAATAATCGTCTATTATAGATTATATTGCAAAAATAAGACGTTTCCCTGTACGTTTCACATATACAAAAACTTTAGCTCCCCTCCCCCTTCTTCCGCAGAGCTCCTATTACCCTTAGTAGATGTACAATAAGGAAATGGAGCGGAACAAACTTGCAAGGGTTAATTAGTGCCCCCCCCCCCCCCTCAGTGTTCAATGGATCGCTTAGCTATTATTTTATCTAAATATGAATTGTGTCCCTTATATTATAATTACATCTAAATATCCATAAACTCCTGAAATTCCAATACAATAAAATCACCAGTAACTATAAATCTTTTATATCCTCAGTGTTAAACGTTCCCCTCAGCCATTTCTTAGTTCTACCTGTTACCGTCACAGGTGAACAACAACCAATATGGCCGCCATTGTAGATCCCACAGGGGTTGTCCCATTTCCATATTCCTGAATTACATATCTGACTAGTTATACAGTAATACATGTCTAGCTACAATATGGCCGCATAGCTAAGCAGATATATATATATATATACATATATATATATGACCAAGGGAGAAAGTACCATAGACGAGGCGGACTATGTGGATACTATGGGGCTCCTAAGAGAGGGAGCCGAGGCCCAGATTGTCCCTACAGGGTGAAAGGGGTATTTCCAGAATGGACATATTTCACCTATTCACAGGATAGATAATAATTGTCTGATCGCTGGGGGCCCTACTGTTGGCAGCCCCACCGATCACTAGAACGGGGGTCCCAAATCCACCGTTCCTCCTCACTATACCCCCTGCAGAGAGGAGGCGCTTGAATGGAGTGGAGGACGGTCATGCACACTGCCACTCCATTTAAACTCTATGGGACTGATGGAAATAGTCAAGCACTGTACTCGGCTGTCTCCATCAGTCCCATAGACTTTGAATGGAGCGGCACCGAGCATGCTCATCTACTGCTACATTCAAAGTTCTTACTTTGGTTGTGCAGTGAGGAGAAAAGGGGGGTGGGGGACCTCTGTTCGATTGATCGATGCGGTCCCAGCAGTGGGCCCCCCCAAGGATCAGATACTTATCATGGAAAGCAGATGGAGTGCTATATTCTTGGTGGTTAGGGGTGTAGTGCTTTCATCCAGCACCAGAAGGGGTCCCATTCTAATTTATTCTATGGGGCCCTTTCACTTCTGCGTACGACTAAAAACGGTTGAATATATTTTTACATTCTGACAGGACAACAAAAACAAAGCCCTTTAACTGTTTTACTATATTTTAGACCTAACATGAGGCACTGGATGCAATTTATAGCTTATGCAATGATAAGGTTACATGCGTATCCGATTGTTTTTTTTATAAGAGGGGCATAAATACACAATATCATGATTGTATAGTTGTTGTGTGTAATAAATATTTATTGTGTGCATTTGGTATATATTTCAAAATTCTATTTTTTTTCTGGTGTATCAATTATTGAATATTACAACTAATAAAAATATATATAAATGAAACCTTGCTAGAAATGACTAAAGTCAATCCTGCTAGAAATAAGAAGTAGACGTCGGCTGATGTTCGGAAATTTACAGGAATCAGCAGTTGCCTTATCTAAATCCCAATGATGTTGGTTCTACAAACCAATATAAAAAAGTATACAATTTATTTATACATCATTTTCAGTGATCTGGCCGGATGACCACATTGTAAAAATAAGAGATGTAATAATAAAATTATTATAATTTTTGTGTAAATTGTGTAATAGTTATTGTGTGTATTTTTATTCCATGCAGCAAAAACGATACACTATACTCATGCCACATAGTACCCACATTATACTGCCATATCTTATTACAGTGCCCAGTTTACGCTGCCAGACAATTCACAAATGACAGCATCATACTAAGTTCTAATTACATTGGCATATAGTATGCACATTAAAGTGCAACAGAGTGCGCAAATGTTGTCATACAGTGCCAGGATAGTGCCATAAAGTGCAAACATACATGCCACAAACTCTTAGGGTGCACTCTTACAGACAGCCAGGTCCAAGTTAAGCCATCACTGACTCATCCAGGGTAGCGCTCCTGTAATATGGCATCTTATGGAGCATGGTATGACATAAAAACCTCCATATACCCCTGTATGAAATCGGAAACGATGGAAGAACAGTTTCCGCTTCTAGACGTCCCAAATGCTGGCGCCACCAGGATGCCTGGATGCCCAATATCCAGATATCAAAGATTCTGTCTCAGCAAACGCCGCAGGTAAGTGCATTGCTGGGGCCCTCAGGTGAGCATCAGTAGCAGGCAATCTATGGGGTATCTGTGGCAAAACCTTTTTGGGGGCATTTGTTGAAGGCATTCACTATCACACCACACTATTTGCTGGTGGCACATTATTATGGAGGCATCCGTGGCTAGCATACCTTATGGGGGTATACGTGTTAGGAACTTTGTTATAAGGGCATCTGTGCCTTATTCGCCATGAAAATTGTATCTCTTCTTCCACAAAGGCTGCAGTCACTTGCAACTTTTCTCACAATAGGGAACAATTGAAGGCCTGTTGTGATTTTACTATGCTTCACGTGTGGCTTTATATCATATTTGCAACTTTTGAGAAGGGGGATTCTGAAAAGCGCTGTATGGAGCAGTTCACGGAGCAAAATATTTCTCTTATGCCCCCTGATTTATATAGGACAAGCCCACAACCTACAGCATTGAATCACATATAGTGCATATGACGCCCCTTAATCAAACCCCAAAATTACTACAGACCCCAAGCGAGGTTCCCTAAATTTATACAGGTCCCACCAAAATAGACCTGACTCCAAAATAAATACAGACCCAAAACAAGACCCATATCTCCCAACTGTCAAGTATCGCAAAGAGGGACAACCAATGCGGCACGCATAGCCACGCCTCTAATCCCACCCATACACACCGGTTCAGCCCACGCAGTATCATGCTCCCATAGTGCCTCCCACACAGTGTAATTACAAATAGCTGCCCTCACACAGTATAATGCCCTCTAGCTGCCACCATACAGTATAATGCCCCCATAGATGCACCCATACAGTATACAGCCAACACAGATGCCCCCATACAGTATAATGTCCACAGATGCCCCTATGCAGTATAATTCCCAAACAAATTCCCCCATACAGCATATTGCCCCCATAGCTGTCCCCATACAGTATAAAGCCCCCATAGCTGTCCCCATACAGTATAAAGCCCCCATAGCTGCCCCCATACAGTGTAATGCCCAAACATGTGCCCCCATACAGTATAATGCCCCATACAGTATAATGCCCCATAGCTGCCCCCATACAGTATAATGCCCCATAGCTGCCCCAATACAGCATAATGCACCATACCTGCCCTTATACAGTATAATGCTCCCATAGCTGTCCCCATACAGTATAAAGCCCCCATAGCTGCCCCCATACAGTGTAATACCCACATGTGCCCCCATACAGTATAATGCCCCATAGCTGCCCCCATACAGTATAATGTCCCATAGCTGCCCACATACAGTATAATGCCCAATAGCTGCCCCAATACATAATAATGCACCATACCTGCCCTTATACAGTATAATGCACCACAGCTGCCCCATAAAGTATAATGCCCCCACAGCTGCCCCATACAGCATAATGCCCCTACAGCTGCCCCCATAAAGTATAATGCCCAAATAGCTGCCCCCATACAGTATAATGCCCCCATAGCTGCCCTCATACAGTATAATGCCCCGTTAGCTGCCACCATACAGTATAATGCCCCCTTAGCTGCCACCATACAGTATAATGCCCACACAGATACCTAAAGTATAATGCCCCATAGTTTCCCCCATATAGTATAATGCCCCATAGATACCTCCATACGGAATAATGCCCCATAGCTGCCCCCATACAGCATAATGCCCCATAGCTGCCCCATACAGTATAATGCCCCATAGCTGCCCTTCTACAGTATAATGTCCCATAGCAGCCCCCATAAAGTATAATGCCCCCACTGATGCCCCATACAAGATAATGCCCCTATAGCTGCCCCATACAGTATAATGCCCCTATACAGTATAATGCCGCCATAGCTACCCTTATACAGTATAATTCCCCATAGCTGCCCCATACAGTATAATGCCCCCACAGCTGCCCCATACAGTATAATGCCCCATTAGCTGCCCCCATACAGTATAATGCCACCTTAGCTGCCTTCATACAGTATAATGCCCCCTTAGCTGCCACTAGTGCCAGTGCCCACATATAAAGTGCCAGTGACCAGGCAGATAGTGCCACACACAGTCCCCTGTACATTGTGCCCTTATATAGTGCGACAGCCACCCCCTCAGTAAACAAACCTACCCCCTAGATAGCGCCATTGGGTTTCCCTCTGGGAGCGGAATCAGTAGCCAGAGCTTCGGTCATGTTGTGGCCGGGGATTCCCACTTCAGGAGGAGCCCGACATCACATTCCATATATGGATAGTAACGTCAGGGGCTACCGCAGACAAGGTGTCGGGGAGTGAGGTCTGCAGGAATGGGAAAGGTGAGTATTTTGTCAGGACGTGAGGCACTTGGGAGATTTGCCTGCTCTTCTGGGAGTAAGGGAGTCTCAGCTTTTTTTGGGAGGCTCATTTTATATTGCCATGGAGTCCAATGGGAAGGGGGGCAGTTTGCTGACACTGTTTTATTGCGGGCACTCTGCTGGTACTGGAGGCACTATGGCTGTCATCATGAAGTGGCCAGTACTTGTGGGCAGTGTTTACATGGAATTTACCATGAAAATAATTCTTATAACTAGACATGTGCAAAAGAAAAGTGGAGAAGTTGCCCATAGCAACCAATCAGATTTCACCTTTCATTTTGCGGAGGTCTTTTGGAAAAAGAAAGCAGACACTTGATTGGTTGCCAAGCAGGGGCAACTACACCACTTACCCTTCGCACCAGTTTCGAAAAATCTCCCCTTTTATAAACTTGGAGCAAAATAATAATAATTACAAATTAATTTCACAAAATATTTCCAGATGTTCAGCACACAGCAGCCCTGTCATCAGCTGTACAAGGACCTGTCAAGACTCCTTCCATAGGCTGAAACAAAGCCTGAGTTCATTGTTTACTTGCAATAAAGTTTATTTAAGATATGCCGCCGCAGCGTCTTCAGAATAGAACGTTACTAACCAATACCATTAAAGCTTACAGCATGACGTCACGTAACCGGAAATGAACCCCGGAAGTGACACTCTAGGTATCTTACAGTCGCGGAAGTGACGTTTTAGCTATCGCTATAGTGACTCGGAAGCTACAGGAGCTGGAAGAGATGGAGGCTCCGGAGGTTGGACGCTCCGGTGAAGAAGAGGAGGACTTCCATGACTGCCCCGAGGAGCTTGTGGACTCGAACGGGTTGTTAGAGGAGACGGAAATTGTACCGGAGGGAGAGGAGACTGCAGTGCCGGATGAGGAGACGGTAGAAGTTTCTGGAAGCGAGTCAGAGAATGGCGAAGCTGTATGCGCTGAGGAGGAAGAAGCTGTACCTGTCGGAGAAGATGTGGAGCTGGATGAGAAGACACTGCTTGAGATGGAGAAGGACCTTACCGAGGAGGAGAGAGAGGTGACTAGGGGGATGAGGGAACCCCCCAGGAGAATGAATGAGTAACAAGGGGTCAGTGATGGATGGGGAAGACTAGGATTAGTATGGCAGGTTGACAACCCCTTTTCCTATTGGGGCATGTTGATGTAATCCATGAATTGAATGATCGGTTATCCATTAGAATGGCTGCTATGTAACAATACAACTCTGTAGTAGGAAATGTCTAGTTGGGCTGTTGCAGCCACCCCTGGAAACATCAGCCGTTTAACACCGATCCCAGGAGCTGGACCCGCAGATAGGCTGCCATATTAACCCCTTCGAGCACAACGTCCTAAATGTATGGTGTGGGGATTGGTTTAGGAGCTGCACCTCTGCCGTCAGCAGCTGTAACATACCGTACAACTTAACCCTATTACACCCGCCGAGACATCGTTGATCGGCGCTCGTTTGCTCCTGTCACACGGAGCTATGAATGGGGATGAGCGGTCGTTACTCCGATCGCTCGTCCCTATACCTTATTATCATGTCGGCAGCGCGTCTCTGTTTACACAGGGAGATGTCCCGCCTACAATGATAATATTTTACTTTTTAAAAAATATACGACCAGCAGATGATCGAGCGTTTGCTCGTTCATCTGATCGCTTCCCTGATTACACACGGCAATTATTGGCAACGAGCATTATAAGAACGCTTGTCTGCCCGATAATCGCCCAGTGTAACACCCCCTTTGCACCCTACTGCAACGACCGTGATCAAAGATAACTGATCCTGGCTGTTTAACCCTATAGATGCCACAGTCCATACCAACCGGGGCACCCAAGTAGTTTTTAAACGGGAAGCCCCCGCAAATCGACTGCAGGTCGCGGTGTCTGGCACGGGCCTGATGAAGTCCCTTAGTTCTGCCATGTTGGTGAGCCTGTTATATAGGCGAGGTCTATCGGTACAACATGGCAGGTATAATGCACTACAATACAGAAGTAATGCAGTGTGTTATGTAAGAGCATGTTCATGTCCTCTAGTGGGACTAAAAATTGTAAAAAGGTAAATAAACGTGTTTTATGATGGAAAAAAATATCCCCAAAACAAGGAGACGTTGGTATTGCTGCAATCGTAACGATGAAAACGTCAACTTGTCCTTATAAACCTATAAAGCCGCGTCAACATAAAAATAAAGTTATTGAATTCCGCGACACAAACAAATTATTAAAATAAAAAGTGTTTTTAGCGTGCAAATTTATCGTATATAAATTTGGTATCGCAGTAATTGTAACAAGCTACAAAATAAAGTTAATGTAATGTTTAGCGCACGAACAAATGGCATCAAAACAAATCTCAAAAAGAATGGAGGAATTGCATTTTTTTTTCTATTTCTCACCCCAAAAAAATATATATATTTTTTTTTTAAAGTTATTTATTACATTATATGTAATCAGAAATGGTGACAAAAAAAATAAAACTGGTCCTGCAAAAAAACAAGCTCCATATAGGGCTACGTCAATGGAAAAAAATGTGACATTTGGAATGCGGTGATTAAAAAAAGCAAAAATTGCTGTTTCCTTTGTTGTGCCACAAAACACATGTATCCCCGATCTACAGGATAAGGCGAACTGGAAACCGAATGTCCCCCGAAGTGCTCCATGAGAAGCATGGGACTTGTGGGTTCTGTCCGGCAGCTCCATAAAAATAAATGGAGCGCTGGTGCGCATGCGTGACCGGCGCTCCATTCATTTCTATGGAGCTGCTGGACAAACACGCCGAGCACAGAACCCGGAAGTCCCATGCTTTTCATGGGGGACCCTGTTCTCTTTATCGCTGGGGGTCCCAGCGGTCAGATCCTATATCTTGTCGATCGGGGATACATGTGTTTTGTGGCACAACCCCTTTAAAGAAGACCTGTCCAAAAATAATATGCTGATATATTAATGGGTAGATAGCGCTATTTCAGACAGAGCTGCCTTAATCAGGGGAGTTGTAGGAAAACACCGGGGAAGCCAGGATCACGTAACCAGGAAGTTTGGACCTGACTTCTGCAAGGAGTCGGCTCACTTGCTTACTGAACGCATGTCTTAATTCTAAATTATATATATATTTTTTTAATGACCTGTATTTAGAAGATAAGTGAACAAGCGAGAGAACAGCAGGGATCGCGCATGTGCGTTCCTGGCTGTATAACCAAACAGCCCAATACACGGCAAGTCACTAGTGACATGTCGTATATGAGGCGGAAACTCTTAACAGCTTGACCACGTGATAAGTAGACGACTAGTAAAAACAGCGGGCAAAGAGTGACGTCACCAGTCATGTGCCCTATGGCAGCATCAGGAGACGGAGCCAATATCGATACAGTAAGTGCATTACAAATGTAATAACATTCCGAGGTTAAAAGCGCTGACACATAAGTTTTATCTCAGAAAACCCCTCTAAAGGCCCTATTACACTGGCTGGTTACATTGGTGATCGGCGCTCGTTTCCTCCCGTCACAAGGAGCTATGGATGGAGACGAGCGCTTGTTACTCCAATCACTCGTCCCCATACATTATCATGTCGGCGTCTCGTCTGTAAACAGGCATGTGCTGCCAACAACGATAATATTTAACTTTTTAAAACTATGCAATCAACCAATGAACGATGGTTTGCCCGATAATTCCCCAGTGTAATAAAACCCCCTTTAATGGGTTTTCTGGCAATTTTTTTAAATGCATTATTTTCTTTTCTTTTTTGTAATTAGACACTTTTCTTCGCTGCTATTCTTAGAATCTGTTCACTACCTGCACTCCTTTTCTTTTTCCTGTATCTGGCCGGTCTTGCATCCCGGCGTGCGCGACCGTGAAACGAAAAAAAAAAATTCAGCGCAGTGAGTGTCTCGCTATGCAATGCTGAATCAATGTTTTCAGCCTCTCCGCATCTAACAGAGGTGCGGTCACGTGATTCAGTGACCACACGCAGAGAAAGTTGTTGGGCGGCTAAAAAAAATAATCAAGGGGAAGGAGGATGGAGAATAGACACCGAGGGGGAGGAAAAATTAGTGGAGAATGTCCCACTAGCGCGACGTAACTAAGTGACTGTGTCAATATTGTCAGGGATCATTACCATGTATATTGTTTGAAAAATATTATCCTTTTATATATATGTATATTACACAAAGAGATTGGATTCATGGAGCACAAAGAGCAAGCATAACACGCCTATGGAAGACACCGCCCCCTGGAATGCAAAGAGGAGTGTGCAGAAGAATGTACAGGAGAAGTTACAGCTGAGGAGCCAATGGGACTTAAGCAAGTCCCACATCTCTAGGGAGGGGCATGTGTCTTTTCTCTGTGTGTTTCTTTGTTCTGAATAAAGGGCAGTTCTCCTCTTGTCTGATGGAGGGAAAGATGTCTACCAACATTTGTCTGTGTGGTGTACTTCTTTCCAGGCATGCCTTCAGCTTTCAATTTACAGAGGTGGTTATTCGGTGTGAAATAACAGGGGAAAGGAAGATACCCTGAAATACGGACCTGACAATATCACTGCTCATGATGAGCCTGTCAGAAGAAAAAAAACACTTGCGTGCAAAGCAGATCTTCCGGCCGGGCAGAGGTGGTGTCAATAGAAAGTCAAGCTTACATATTTAATACAGACTATATATTAGCAAATTTATTAAATTTGTAGGTAAGAGTATTACTATAAAAGTTCTCCCTGGAAAACCCCTTTAAAGGTTCAAACTAGTAGTTTTCTGACTGATTGTAGTAGAGATAAGACAACACTGATACCAGGCTGTCCTGTGCTATGACCTGATAATATTATCCATTTTGGTTACAGGAGAGGAAAAAGGAAAGCACTCATTTAAAAGAAGAAGGAAATGAGCTCTTCAAGAAAGAAAGTAAGTGCCATTGTCCTTTTATTGTAAGGCTTTGTTCACACGGAGGAAAATTCACACAGATTTTTTTCCCATATGAAAAATCCGCCTTGTGAATTTAGTCTTGGGTCTATGTGCCAGCCATCTATCCGGAGACGTTAAAGGGATTGCCACAACTGGACAACCCCCTTTCAGAAGGCATCCACCCTGGTGATTCGCTAGAGAGCCCAATTTCAAATACCCACATAGAGAGTTGGGAGGAATACACGTTGATGGCCTATCCTTAGCATAGTCCATCAATGTGTGATTGGTTACGTCAGACCCTAGACCCTTATTGATCAGCAGAATGAAGGGGATGTGGCGTGCGCTGGAGTTCAGCGGTCCTTTGACTGTTTTTCTAGGCATATCCTTACATGCCAGTTTGGCCCATTTCATTGAAAAATAAACTTTTAATTTAAAGCGGACATGCCACATCCTCTGACAAATAAAACCAGCTGGATAGTTTACCAGCCACTGCAGCACTGACCGTAGGCTGGTCTTCTCTTTCCTACTGTCCGTCCGCGTTCCCCTGCAATCGGTCCTGTTCGTTTCAGTGACCTGTAAGAATAGACTGCCAAGTTACTCTTACAGGTCACTGAAACAAACAGGACCGTTTGCAGGGGAACGAGGACGGACAGTAGGAAAGAGAAGACCAGCGGCTGGTAAGCCATCGTGCTGGTTTTATATGTCAGAGGATCTGGCAGGTCTTTGTTAAGATGGTTTCCAACCCGTAACAATTAGCTCCTAAATACAAAAATGTAATATACTTACCGTTCAAGTTCCATATCACGGACCTCTTCTTTACAGCAGTTTTACCCGATCTTATTTAGTATTTTATTCTTCTGCCTTTTCCTCAGATTACGTTGAAGCTGAAGACATTTACTCTCAGGCACTTCTGAAATGTCCGGCCTATTACCATAAAGAAAGATCTATTCTATATTCTAACCGAGCGGCTGCCAGATTAAAACAGGTAAACGTTACCGTATGAATGGAAATGCCAGTTGATGTGAAAGAGGTTCTCCGAGTATCCTCCGAATATCTAATCAGTTGGGGTTGGAATCTCGGCACTCCCGACGATCAGCTGTTTGAAGAGGCCGCAGTGCTCCGGCGAGGGCTTCTCCTTCATTTCTTACACCGCTCTGTACTGTACTATGCTGACACATTCGTAGTGGCGGATCACAGTATTGCAGCTTTCCCCCATTCATCTAGCGGACATTTATGAAGTATCCTGTAAATATGCCATAAATCTCAGAGATGGGAATACCCCTTTAATTAAATCTTAAATATAGACAGGATAAAACTAGACGAGACTTGCAGAAACTGTGCTAAATTTATCACAGTGGCGCACGCTGTATCATACATTTAGCGCATCTTTCTGGACATGTTAGACAATTTTCTCTTCCCTTTGGCTACAAAGCGTCTATTGCTGCTCTGGAGGAACTGGCACGTCTGAACTCCACACATAGTCAATTGATTTCACCATGTAATGCTTCATTTCTCCTGTGGTGGCGCTGTGCGTCAATTTAGCATTTTCCCCTGGGTATTACAGCGATCCCTGGGGATCCCAGCAGCAGGAACACCCTGTAGTCAGCTTATTTTTGGAGGATCCTCCTAATCTGGGGGCTAAACGTATAATTGAGGGCCTTTTACACCGGCCGGTGCAGCGAGTGCCGATCAACGAGACATCATTGATCGGCGCTCGTTTGCGCCTGTCACACGGAGCTAGGGATGGGGACGAGCGGTGGTTACTTCGATCGCTCGTCCCCATACATTATCATCATGTCGGCAGCGTGTCTCCCTGTTTACACACCAAGATGTGCTGCCAACAACGATAATATTTTTTTTTAAACTATACGATCGTTCATCTGCTGATCGCTGCCCTGGGCAATTATATTCACTCTTTGTTGCCCGATAATCTCCCAGTGTAAAACCTTTGTTCCAGTGTAACCTGCGCTCACTGTATTTCACAGGACAAGATGGAGCCTGCAATAACAGACTGTACAAAAGGTATGTAGGCTCTATTTTTATATACACCCCTCCGCCCTTATCTCATAATGAAGATAATTAAGATTACTGTCCGATCTTTATTGTTCACAGCAATCGAATTAAATCCTGATTATATTCGCGCCTTACTGAGGAGGGCTGAACTATACGAGAAGACTGATAAGCTTGATGAGGCTCTGGCAGATTACCAATCAGTCCTGGAAAAAGACTTGTCATGTCGCCAAGCCAAAGAGGCATGCATGGTGAGGAGAAAAATAACATATAGTGAAAGTGATGTCCGCCACCGATGTCGCCGTGGCAGCAGTACTTGTAGAAAGACATGACACCTATTCTTTATTTAGAAATGCCAAACGTGGGCATAAAACATCCTAGAGGGGTTTTCCAGTCCTACAAAATTTGATGGCTTATCCTCCGGATAGGGAATCGATACCTGATCAGTGGGGTCTGACTCCCGGCATCCCTGCGGTTTAGCTGTTTTGAAGGGGCCGCAATGGGAGAAGGCTGTAAGGCCTGATTCACAGGAGCGTATTTGACGGCCGTGTTACGGATGTTAAAACAACGGCTGTCATACGAACCTATGTAATTCAATGGGACTATTCAGACATGCGTTGTTTTTCACGCAGCGTGTGTCCGCTGCGTGATGCTTACTGCATGTCCTATTTTTGTGCGTTGTTGAGCACCACGCGGCCCATTGAAATCAATGGGTGCATGAAAACCACAGACAGCACACCGACGCACCAGTTGCTAAAGAAATTATGAGGGGGAAAAAAAAACACCTCCTTCAGAAGTAAAAAAAAAAAGCATGACACACGGATGCCACACAGAATTGCAACGCAGCAAAAAGACTGCTTTTTTTGCGGACGCAAAACGGAAACGCTTGTGTGAACCTAGCCCTACAACGTACGAGGGTTGCGGCCCCCTCAAAACAGCTGATCAGCAGGGGTGCTGGAAGTCTGACTCCCACCGATCAGGTATTGATGGCCTATCTTGAGGATATGCCGTTGATTTCTTAGGAATGGAAAACCCCTTTAAGCGTTTTAAACCCGAAAAAGACTTATCCATTGGCTGTATCTGGTATTGCTGCTCGACCTCATTCACTTACACTGGTGGCATTATATGCTGCCTCTCTTAAATTGAGTTCCCATTTACAGCTTTTTTTTTTTTTTCTATAACTCCCATAGACGTCATTGGAGAGAGCCGAGCGCAACGGCAGCCACCTCACCATTGATTTCAATGGTAAATTTGGCTGCTTTAACGTGGAAAAACGGGGATCATGGGAAGCCTGTTTTCCCGATAGATGAGTCACAGGTGGAACCCCGACCCGTCCTGTGGATATGACCTTTAATGCTCAAGATCGGAATAACTCAGAAATCAGAAGTGAGTGAAGATTTTCTGTAGTGAAATTTACTTATGTTTTTTTTTTTAAAGCGTTTGCCCCGGCAGATTGAAGAAAGAAATGAGAGATTAAAGGAGGAAATGATTAGTAAGTAAAGCGCACACCGATTCTGCGCCATGAACAGCACGTCCCTCTCAGCAGACAAAATCTTACATTGTGGTTTCTTATTTTCAGGTAAATTAAAGGATTTGGGAAACTTGGTCCTTAAGCCTTTTGGGCTTTCCACACAGAACTTCCAAGTCAACCAGGACGCCACGACCGGCTCATATTCTATCAACTTTGTTCAGAATCAAAACAATAACACATGATCTGTATCCTGCGGATTTTTACACGGTCAGAATAGACTCGAGTCCCCTGTGCTGCTCCCGAGGATATTATCAGATAACGCCACCGCATTCATTATTTGTTTTTATTGAATTTATCCTAGAAGTCCTCTAAAATGAAGGCTCCCACCCCTCTCAGTAATACATATACGTTTTTATTTTTTCATTTTACCACCGCTGTATCATTTTGTACCTGGCTGTGATTTGGGAAGAGTATCGGGGGCAAGTAGCAGTCAGTATCTCACCATGTTTGTCCTTTCTGTGTGTACGGACCATTCGGATCTATATAAATTATTTAAGAAATCCTGTTTGATCGATTTTATAATGGAATTGTTAAACCTATTGAGGACGAGTTTTGCAGCCAGATCCAGAATGAAACTAAACGTCACCTCCTAAGGCTGGGTTCACACGAGCATGTTCGGTCAGTAATGGACGGAATGTATTTCGGCCGCAAGTCCCGGACCGGACACATTGCAGGGAGCCGGGCTCCTAGCATCATAGTTATGTACGACGCTAGGAGTCCCTGCCTCGCCGCGGGACAACTATCCTGTACTGTAATCATGTTTTCAGTACGGGACTGTAGTTCCACGGAGAGGCAGGGACTCCCAGCGTCGTACATAACTATGATGCTAGGAGCCCGGCTCCCTGCACTGTCTTTGGTCCGGGACTTGCAGCCGAAATACGTTCCGTCCTTTACTGACCGAACATGCTCGTGTGAATCCAGCCTAATACATTGCTCAGAAACGCAAGTGTAGTGCTTGAGTGCATCCTTCAACGTCTTAATGTATGTTATTTGACAGGCATTTTTTTTTTTTTTAAATTACCTCCATGTTTTGTAGAGAGGGTGATATCAGACTTTGTTGCTCTAATCAAGGGGCAGATATTTTCCCTTTTTTTTTTTTTTTTTTTTTTTTTTTGTACTTTACTAGAGATTAAAATTGTACGGTCTCCCCACGAATATTGCCTAGATTATGAAGAATAAGCTTAAGGAATGTTCACCTTACAGATCTTGACCTAATTTATACTGATCTTGTATTTTAACCCAGAGCTGCATTCACAATTCTGCTTGTTACCATTGGAAACGGTCAACGTGCTTGTTGTCAGACGTGTTTCCTAACGGTTTATCCGTGAACCTATAACGCAGTGGGACAGTCAGTTTCTTTATTTGAAGTTTTTGCTGTATAACATACGCTGCACAGTCATCTGATAATGTATTTAACAAAAGCTGCCATCATGTACAGCCATCAAAGGCTTCAAAGCTTATGAAAATCTACTCCCAAAAAATGTACAAAATGTTCGTCTTTATTGAGATTTCTATTAATGCCACACAACAGTTTCTTGCATGGACACAGGAATGGCATGAAAGAAAAAATACAACATGGGAGTCTTTCAAGCCGCACACAAACAGAATAAATATTAAGATAAAAAAAAAAAAATAAGACTAGAAAGTAAAGTCCCCAGAAAAGCGTTCCAGATGTTTCCAGAGATGTGGTTTAGGCTGCAGTGATGGATCTGATATTTAGATTGGGGGTAAGTGCTCCACTTTATACGTAATGTTTACTGCTCAAGATCAACAGACTCACATATAGGCCTCATGCACACGACCGTATTTTTTCCCACCCGTAAATACTGGCGTAAATACGGGTCCGGTGTCACACGTATTCCACCCGTTTTGCACCAGTATTTACGAACCCGTGCCCGTAAATATGGGTCCGGTGTCACCCGTATTCCACCCGTATTTACGGGCACGTTTTTGGCGGCAAAATAGCACTGCACTAATCGGCAGCCCCTTCTCTCTATCAGTGCAGGATAGAGAGAAGGGACAGCCTTTTCTGTAATAAAAGTTAAAGAAATTCATACTTACCCGGCCGTTGTCTTGGTGACGCGTCCCTCTCTTCACATCCAGCCCGACATCCCTGGATGACGCGGCAGTCCATGTGACCGCTGCAGCCTGTGATTGACCTGTGATTGGCTGCAGCGGTCACATGGCCTGAAATGTCATCCAGGACGTCGGGCCGGATGTCGAGAGGGACGTGTCACCAAGGCAACGGGCGGGAGACCGGACTGGAGGAAGCAGGAAGTTGTCGGTAAGTATGAAAGTCTTTTATTTTTATTTTTTACAGGTTTATACTGATCAGTAGTCACTGTCCAGGGTGCTGAAAGAGTTACTGCCGATCAGTTAACTCTTTCAGCTCCCTGGACAGTGACTATTTACTGACGTCTCTTAGCAACGCTGCCGTAATGACGGGTGCACACATGTAGCCACCCGTTATTACGAGAGCTCCATAGACTTCTATGGACTGTCCGTGCCGTTATTACGGCCTGAAATAGGACATGTTCTATCTTTTTCAACGGCACGGGCACCTTCCCGTGAGAAAACGGGAAGGCACCCGTCGCCAATAGAAGTCTATGAGCCCATTATTACGGGTCGTAATTACGACCCGTAATAACGGGAGTTTTTACGGTCGTGTGCATGAGGCCATAATGGATTAGACATTTCACTGTAATAATAGTGAACTGCATGTAAAGTGACGGTATTAGAAGTCCTACGATGACTGTCACATAATCTATAGATTTATCTATCAGACATCTTACAGCTGGGAATGAATGAAGGAATGGCTGGCTCATAATAGGCTGAGTTTTATATGGTCTGGTTGGCTTAGGTCTAGCCTAGCCCATGTAATGCGGGGGTGGACTGGTTTACACACCTTGGTTGGTATATCCTTCAGATCCAGAAGAGAGGAACCTTCTCTGATACATCCCCTTTCTTTAGTTTTGTTTAAATAATAGCCATAGTGGTACAGTGACTAACATTATTTTATTACTACACCTATGCCTTGGTTTTATGGCTGAAGCTTCGGTTTTGAACTAAGAGAACTGTAAGGGCTCGTCCACACGAAGCGGAATTGCTGCGTATTTTCCGTCTCGAATTGCAGATGGAAAATACGCAGCAGAAAAATGTAGGAGCAAAGTGCGTGAGATGTAACATCTCATCCACACGCTGCATAAAATTTCAGATCAGAAATGGACCTGCGGTGCGTATTGTTTGTACCGCAGCAGGTCAGTTCCTGCTGCGGAAAGTGGACTGAATTGCTGCGTTTTTCAGAGATGTCGTCACCGTCTCCCAACATTGAGAAAAACGCGGCAAAATCTGCACCATTTTTGTCAGTACAAAAAAAAACACAGGAAAGGGTGTGTTTTTCCTGCAGAGGAATTCCTGCTAGTTTCAATGGACTGGCCGCAGAGATTTTCTCAGTAATTCCGTTATAACCAGTCCTAAGAATCTTACTTATTGGCAATCAGTAATCTCCAAAAATCTGAACCCCTGTGGTTCTACTGGGCTAAACTTTGATCCCCCTAGAGTTCTAGAATCTAAGTTTGGTTTAGCAGAACTGTAGGATTTGGATCTTGCGGGAACCTAGCTCATCTAAGTCTGGTTCAGTGAAAGGGGTTGTCCAGTCATAAGTCCTCCGGATCGGCCATCAATATCTGATCTGTGGGGATCTGACTCCTGGCACCCCCGTTGGTTATTTTGAAGGGACTGTGGAGCTCTTGTGAGCGCTTCTTTCCTTTCTGGGCTGTACTGTGAATCCCCGACACTTGTAGCAGCGGTTCACAGTATTACAGTCTTCTGCCATTGAAGTGAATAGGAGAATGCTGTAATATTGTGAACCCCCCGCTACAAGTGTGTTGAGGGTTCACAGAACAAGCAGATAAGGAATGAGGAGGCAGCAGCGCTCGTATGAGCGCCACGGCCCCTTCACAACAGCTGATCTGTGGGGGGTGCTGGGAGTCGACCCCCACCAATCAGATTTTGATGGCCTCTCCTGATAACCCCTTTAATGTACGGAGGTAGCCGGCCTCAATAGTGACCTAACTCTTGCCTAACCTTATTCCCAACTGCATAAGTTTAACCAACAGCAAAATAAAAGTGAAATGTAGTTTATTTACAAGAGACACAATCATTTCTAAGCAAAAATCGGAATGTATATAAAAAAAAAATTATAAGTCAAAGGGTAACTAAACGTTTGATAAACTTCTAACATGTCATAGTGACATGTCAGAAGTTTGGATTGGTGGGGGTCCGAGCACTGAGACCCCCACCAATCGCTCAAACGAAGCGGCGGAAGTCCTCGTGTGAGCGCTCAGCTGCTTCGTGTCTGTTCGGCTTTTTCTGGAAATCGATGTATCGGAGGATGGGCTCAATACAAAGTCTGGGCCCGTATTCCGATACATCGGCTTTCCAGAGAAAGCCAAACAGACACGTAGCGGCTGAGCGGTCACACGAGGACTTCTGCTGCTTCGTTCTAGCGATTGGTGGGGGTCTCGACGCTGGGACCCCCACCAATCCAAACTTATGATATGTCACTATATCATGTCAGAAGCTTGTCAAATGTTTAGTTACCCTTTAAGGCAAAAAAAATAAAATACATTTTTAAGTTAAGGGACACATTTTGATAAACTTTAGGATTCCGTGCTCCTCGTAACCCAGCAAGTCACAACCTTTGTGAAAAATTTCTACCTGGTACCTCGATTATACATATATCTTATCGTGAACAAATATGTGGAAGTTTAATTTTTCCTTAAAAATATTTAGATTTTTATTATTTTAAAACATTTTAACCATAAGTATTCAACTAGGGCAAGTCCCTTTCACGGAGCATAAAAGGCTCGAGTGTTTTTTTAACATAAGGTGCCAAGTTTTTTAGTATTTGAAATTAAAAGTCTCCCATGATTTGAGCTTCTGTTCCTACGGACCCACGACAACACTTCCTCCCCCCGTGCCCTGGCAGCTCAGTGTTATCATGGCGACATTGTGCCACACAGCAACTTATCAGAATTCCTCTTTCGCCTTCCTAGCAAAGGTAAGAAAATAAAATATTTGATAGATTGCTACAAGGCTCATAGTCCCTATGACAACACTGAGCTGCTAGCACACAAGGGGTGCTGTCATGGGGACAAAAGATATTAAAGAAAGAAAAATCACATTTTTAAAACATGGTAACAAGGCGTAAATACAGATATTTGAGTTATTTCAATAGGAGTATCGAATAGATGCCCTAAACAGTTTAGCTGATGGGTGCAACTGCCGACAATGGCCTTCAAAGTCTCAATTGGAGGCCAAGTGTTCATGACCCACTATCCTCAGCCATGCAGAAGTAGCAAAAGGCCAAGAACGCTTGTCAAAAGCACTGATAGCATCTAAGACGTGCAGGAAAGGCTGGCTGACCGCACACATGGAGGGGGCAGGGAGCTGCAGCGTGCACCATCCTCATTTCACCTTCATAATTTGATGTGTAGTTCTACAGAACTGAATGAGGTCACATTACACCATCCTCTGCCCTGCTGATGATTTTAAAAAGTCTGGAAGACCCCTTTAATAATGAAACAGTATGCAGTAATCTCCCCCTAGTGGTGGCTGTAGACAGTCAGAAATTTGTCATTTAACTCTTTAGCTATGCATGGAAATTTGGAGCTTTGTAAGAAATACCAAGCTCTGGCCATTATAAAGATATATTATAAAATGAATCAGCACCGGATGATGCGCCTAAGAACAACCTGATGCTAAAAGGTGGAGATTCACTTTGAAGAAAGCAAAAAAGTGCCCTTGTATATCCATGTAGTCATTGTTCTGCCACAATATGATCTTTGGTCTGCATGTGAGGGCTATGTTAAAGAAGCGTTGGAAGCACCTGCAAAGGCGTACAACCCATAGATTCAACTACTATATATATATATGGCCCATGAGGAGGTGGTGCTCCACTCAATCCTCCTATCCTGGCATGGGCAGGTGTGATGGAGTGAACCAGAACCAAGGGAGGGGCATCCACTCCTCTATGTAGACCTGTATACTCAGCAGAACCCCAACACCTACACAGTGGATATACCTGCACCCAGTATACCTACCAGGTTAGAGTTCCTGTTTCTTTAGACTAAGCATGTAGGCACACATTTATCAAATGTGACATCATTTCTGACAATGTCTAAGTTAAAGGGGTTGTCCAAAATTTTAAAAAAACAAAAACACGGCTTTCTTCCAAAAAACAGCACCACACATGTCCACAGGTTGTGTGTGGTATTGCAGATCAACCCTATTCACTGCAATGGAGCTAAACTCCAATACCAGGCACAACCCATGGACAGGTGTGGCACTTTGTCTGGAGGAAAGTTGTCATGTTTTTCTAATCCTGTCCAATCCCTTTTAAATCTAGACTACTTTACCAACATTTATTTAGACAAATTTACGACCGTTTTAATAAATCTGTCACGACGTGCATCACTTCCATTAATTTTCACACTGGCTAAAATGACGGCACTTTTTCTACGCCAGGGTCTATGTGGAGAACAGATCCAACTTTTTTTTTTTTCGGATTTGCACCTATTTAAAAAAAAAAAAAAAAAAATTCTAACTTTATACATTTCCCTGAAGCCGAGTAGTAAGCCAAACCTACTTTTACAAACAGGCGTGTATGGCGACAAATGGCACTAAATTCTGGTGTGAATGGTTAGTATATATGTCGCATAGCAGATTACACACTATTTTAGAGTAAAATGCACCCAAAAAAAAAAGGTGTATATTTATTGAGAAACGTGGCCTATTATCTGTGGAGGTTTTATACGTGATTCTAGCAGGTTTTGTTTTTTTTTTTATACATAATAGCTTCTCTTCATTTTTAAATATTCCTGAGTATTTTCTCAATTTGCACTCATCCCTCTGCTGATAATCTTAAAGGGTTCTCAAAATTTTAAAACTGGAGGTGACGGCACCCCCCACTCATCTAGAGCTTACCCAGTAAATCTTCTAACCCCTCACTCAGGGATCATGGATGCTTGCGTGGGCTCCCAACATTTGGTGAGTTTCCGCTCTACGGGCAGGATATGTCCATAGAGCAGTGAACTCAAACCTGAGGCTCTCTAAGGGTATGTTCACACGCCGTGACCAAAAACGTCTGAAAATACGAAAGCGAAAACAGCTCCTGATTTTCAGACGTTTTTGTAGCAATTTGCGTTTTTCGCTGCGTATTTTACGGCCGTTATTGGAGCTGTTTTTCAATGGAGTCAATGAAAAATGCCTCCAAAAACGTCCCAAGAAGTGACATGCACTTCTTTTTCGAAGGGGTCTTTTTACGCGCCGTATTTTGACAGCAACGCGTAAAATTACACCTCGTGGGAACAGAACACGGTAAATCCCATTGCAAGCAATGGGCAGATGTTTGTAGGCGTATTAGGGGCGTTTTTTCAGGCGTAATTCGAGGCGTAAAACGGACAAATTAAATCTGAAAGCACTGCGTGTGAACATACCCTAAGGGTATGTTCACACGTGCACGTCCGTTACGGCTGAAATTACGGAGCAGTTTTCAGGCGAAAACAGCTCCTGAATTTCAGACGTAATGGCAAGTGCAGGCGTTTTTCGCAGCGTCCATTACGGACGTAATTGGAGCTGTTTTTCTATGGAGTCAATGGAAAACGGCTCCAATTACGTCCCAAAAATTGACAGGCACTTCTTTGACGCGGGCATCTTTTTTACGCTCCGTCTTTTGACAGCGGCGCGTAAAAAAAATGACCGTCTGCACAGAACATCGTCAGGCTGGGTTCACACAAGCACATTAACGTCCGTAATGGACGGACGTATTTCGGCCGGAAGTCCCGGACCGAACTCAGTGCAGGGAGCCGGGCTCCTAGCATCATAGTTATGTACGATGCTAAGAGTCCCTGCCTCGCTGCAGGACAACTGTCCCGTACTGTAATCATGTTTTCAGTACGGGACAGCAGTTCCACGGAGAGGCAGGGACTCCTAGCGTCGTACATAAGTATGATGCTAGGAGCCCGGCTCCCTGCACTGAGTTCGGTCCGGGACTTCCAGCCGAAATACGTCCGTCAATTACGGACGTTAATGTGCTCGTGTGTACCCAGCCTAAAGCCCATTCAAATGAATGGGCAGATGTTTGCCGACGCTTTCAAGCAGTATTTTCGTCCGTAATTCCAGGCGTAAAACGCCTGAATTACGTCCGTAAATAGTGCGTGTGAACATACCCTAACTGTTGCAAAAGTACAACTCACAGCATGAACGCTGCCAGAGCACGCTGGGAGGTGTAGTTTCACAACTGGAGCACTGCAGGTTGGACAAATAATTCAGCTGTGGTCTCATGAATATTTTCAGACTAAAGCAGCAGTCATTTGAGACAGGCTGGTCCTAAAGCTACACTGTCCAAGGCCCCATGCACACAACTGTAGTTTTTATTGATAATTACGGATGAAATTGCACACCCATTCATTTCTATTTTCCGCGAACACCTTTTAGTATATTTACGGATGTGTGTCCGTACTGTAGAAATGATCCGCAAAATATAGACCAGGTTCGATTCGTCTGCAATTGTGGCACGGACTCGCCCATAGAAGTCTATGGGCGCGTGCAAAATTGCAGACGGCTACGAATGGGCATTCGTAGCGGTCTGTAATTGCGGATAGAGGATTCCCCAAGAAAATGGCGCCTGAGTGATCATGTGACTCTTTCAAGGGGTTGGGACATGTCGGTGACATAATTTGCACTATGGATTACGTGGCTGATATGTGGATGACTACTGATCGATATGAGGCCTAAGAGCTACAGGCTTTTAAAGGGAACGCCACCTCTGAACCATGAGGTCTATGGGTGCGTGAAAAAATGCTGACGAAAAAGAAAACAGGAAGCGCAGAAACATGGACGTGAAATACGGATGCCACACGCAACTGAAATACATAAGACTTTTTTTTACAGACTCGCTCGTTTGAATTAGGGTATGTTCACACGCAGTGGTTTCAGACGTAATGCGGGCCGTTTACGCCTCGAATTACGCCTGAAAAAACTGCACCATTACGCCTCCAAACATCTGCCCATTGCTTTCAATGGGATTTACGGTGTTCTGTTCCCACGAGGCGCAATTTTACGCATCGTTTTCAAAATACGGCGCGTACAAAGAAGTGCAGGTCATTTCTTGGGACGTTTTTTGGAGCCGTTTTTAATTAACTCCATTGAAAAACAACTCCAATAACGGCCGTAAAATACGCCGCGAAAAACACGAGTTGCTACAAAAACGTCTGAAAATCAGGAGCTGCTTTCGCTTGAACACAGCTTCGTATTTTCAGACGTTTTTGAGTTTGCGTGTGAACACAGCCTAAGGCCTAAAACGACAATGTGCTCAGCTCCTAGTAACACCATGTTCAATGTGACAGGTTCCCTTTAAGCAAAAGATATATTAGTGAGTTTGAGCGTTTATCTCACCTCCATTTCTATAACCCCGGAGAACCCCTTTACCATACAAGAACAATATGCAACCATGACAGGTAGAGACTGTAAGCAGCGGGTAAGCACAGTAAGAGAGTCTGGAATGAGTCTGGAAACCCGTGAAATCGATATGAAGAGACATCCGTAAATACAGGCGGCTCAAGTCTTCAGACCAGGCCATAAATATATGTCGGTCCTTCCTCCGCAGATGGCGGTCACTGATCCAGTTGCTTTGACCTGCAGGTAACACTGGTGGGATCGTTCACACAATATAACACATACATTACATCACAAATTAAATATAAAGAAACTGCAGTCACGTCAGGAGAAAAACGGTAGCAATAAATTCCTTCAATGAAAAGTTTCAAAGCAAACCTGAAAATGTCCGTTTCACTCTACTGTGATTTTTTTCCCCCTCTATTTAGAGATTCGTGCGTTCATTTTTTCAATATTTTGAACGCTATTTTTTCTGCCTTTATAAATAAAATGTACAATAGATATAACAATCTGCATAAGTTATACATTATTTTCACAGCTCGGGATTTAACACGTCCTCAAAACGTACACAAGACAAGGCCTTTTTCTTTAATATACCATCAGGAGAAGAAAAAAAAAAAAAAACCTCCACCGGGTTGCACCATCGTGGGACTCCACCGGCCGCAGCTCCTACGGGGTATTGGCTACAAAGACAAAAATGGGGAGAAAAAAAAAAATGTCATTACTGTAGCAGCAAGAAGTGATCATGGGACGGGGACCTTACTGGACTGTCAGCCTATAGTCACAGCCTCTCCCAGCCTTCAATGGCTGCTTCCAATGAACAATACATTGAATTGGATTGTAGATATTTTAGGATTTGTGCTCCTAAAAGATTATATTAAAGGGGCTTTACCATAGTCCATATTTATAACCTATCCACAAGGTAGGTTATAAATATCTGTTCAGTGGGGGTCTGACTGCTGGGACCCCCACCAATATTGAGAATGGGCTTGCCTTGCTGTTCCTGGGAGCCCCATAGGATTGGAGCTGAACTGCACGTGCTCAGCCACCGCTCCATTCATTGCTATAGGGCTCAGAGGAATGGCAGCCCATTCTCGTGATTGGTGGGGGGCCCAGCAGTTGGGATCCCCCCCCCCCTCCATCACATATTTATCCTGTGGATAGGTGATCAATTTCAATTATGGGAAAACTCCTTTAATGCCACTGCAGGATTGAGGTGGTATTACATGGCACCTATTTAAAAGAATGGGCGACAATGTAATACACGTTCGCACTCAGTCCCTCCCCTTTGCAGTCCATATACTGAAGCAGGGCATATTGACAGGGATTGGCCGGATTGGACAACCTTTTTAAAGTTAATCGCAAAAAACAAACATGGCTAAATTTCCCCTCTCCGAGCATAGGCCAAATCAGACATGAGGGTGGACCAATCCTATAAATCCATGTAGTAGGTGGGATAGAGAACTAACAGCCCCTTCCTTTTGGGCAGTGTTCTGCAACCTGTGGCTCTCCAGCTGTTGCAAAACTACAACTCCCAGCATGCCCTGACAGCCAGTGGCTGGAGAGCCACCGGTTGGGGGAACACTGCTTTTGGGGAATCAACCGTTGGATTACAGGCTGAAGAGATGTGGATTCATGAGGACCAAGAAGACAGTATGTGCACTCCCACGCTGAAATACTAGCCCAAACCAGCTGGGAAAGTGGGGTGCCCTAACCTGATCTGTATACCGGGTGCACCTCACTACTACAGGTGTCTTTCAGACATCCATTATGGAGTTGACGGAATTTGTCCATCATTTTAACTCACTAAGTGATTATTGCCAAGCCTGGTTATACTGAATAGTAGAAGAACAAAGTTGCTCCATTAAAAACGCTTATTTGTCCTCACTATCCACAACTGTATAGGATAAGAATATTTAAAGGAACAGATCGCTACATCAGTGCAAGGCCACAGGGGGCGGAGCGTGACAGATTCCCTCTTTGGCGTTCTTTGAACCATGTGTCTATGGGCTTTGGGTTCGTAATCCAAATTGGGACACACACACACACACATATATATATATGGATGGATCTGGCATAGCAGTGGAATTCTATTAATATAATGTATAGTGTTAGTGGTTACATTAGATATACTTTGCATGGTCAACATTGAAAAGAAAAATGAAATACAGGATGTCAGTACTATAAAAGGTGTACAGGACAGCACACTTCTAGATGAAAATGACAAAAAATACAAAAGGAACATTTCTGAAAAAAAATAAAAAATTGATGAAACCCTAAAATGTCGGTTTCTGTTTGCAGGATAGAATTAATGAAAACAAAGGATCATTCAATTCATGCTGAAAATAGTTACCAATTAATATGTAAAATAACTATTGGACGTTCGCCTTTTTATTCTCCTACACATCCACGTATCAGTAGACGAGCAGCTTCATAGATATAAAGTATACGCAATGCTACTGCCTCATGACTATCACCACCCATATTACCAGCAAGCCAATGATGACATCCAATATCCATACATTTTGTAAACTGAAAAAAGGAGCCTCATATAAACATGGGAAGCATTACGGTATGTCCAGCTATTTTCATATCCTGCCTACTTAAAGAAACACTCCAAGCAACACTGATACACGGTTAGGCCTAGTGCAAGGCCTGTGAGGGCGGGGCTTGACACGTGGATTCAAAGAACACCAAAGAGAATCTGTGTCATGCTCCACCCCCTTTGTCTGAGCACTAGGAATAACGCAATGCATCAATGTACCTGAAGTGTACATTGTTACTAGGGCAAGAAAGGGATAACTTAATCCTGCAAGAGTGATTAATGTGTAATTATTAAAATATGCATGTTGAAGGATGGAAGAATTTAAAAAAAAAAAAAAAAAAGTCTGTATACTTAACCAATCCAGTACGGTTATGAAGAAATGCTCCAACAGAATTAGAATAAACCAATACTGGATAGTCCCTTTGAAATGTGTGGAATCCAATTAAGGGATACAAAACTGAAGATCATTCTGTAAGTGCATAAAATTCCAAAAACTTCAGCCTCAAAAATGTCAGATTAGACGGCTTGTTATAGAACACATGGCATTGCCCTGAATGGAAAAAGTATATTATTATCCACAAACATCTCTCATTGTGGTTTTCGGGGAAGTTGCCTGAACCTGATCCATCTCACATCCCCACTCCTAAAACGCAGGACTTAAAGGGGTTATCTGGTTTACAAAAGCCAGTGTGAAATACCCCGATTAAGGAATTGATTTAATATAGGGGTATCTCCCGCATCTATTAGCCAGAACTACATAAGCGTCCCGTGCTCTGTAGTATCCGGCATGTCCATGCATTACACAGACAGTCCATGGATTTAAATGTGTGTAATTCTTCATTTCCCCTGTGGTGGCGCTGCAGGGAAATAAAACACCTGCTGCTGAGTTTCCCAACAAATTCCAGCGATCAGTGATTCTAAGCAGTAGGACACCCTGTGACCAGCTCATCAGGAGATCCTTCAAAGAGATGAAATAATTAAAATATTATGTTCACGGTTTAGTAGAACGTTGCCATGAATATATTTTTTTATCATTTATGGCACGTTCATGTGGGTGCCCAAATTATTTGTCTACACACAAACCGTAAATTGTCCTTAAGTATCCCATTGTTTCTCCAAAAAACGTTTCCATTTTGTATTGGCCAGCCGTTTCCGTCGAGTGATAAATTAAGAAGCCGATGCTCTGCCGTTTTTTTCCAGTAACACACAACAAAATCAGATTTAGTCGATTTTATTTACAATTTTTGTACATTTTAGAGCAATACACAATTACATTTGTTTCATACTTTCTGACCTGCAAACAGATACCTTAAATTTTAACAAAAAAAATAAAAAAAAATTCTGATAAAGTACATCCAAAATAATGTAACAGTGAGACACTGACAAATCACAACATGTCTTAGCCAGAACATATTCTAAAGAAAGCCAGGAGATCGTCTTTTCTTAAGAATCTGTATATATATATATTCATATTTAACACGTCAAGATGGCCACATTTGTCTGAATTTTTATCTAGAACCTTCCTTCCTGGAAACAAAGGCAAAATAAAATTAAAATAAAATCCACCTTTTACACTTCAGATTGAATCTATGTACATGCCCCTCTCCTCTTCACATTACTGATCCATCATCATTGGGGCAGTGAAAATGGACACGTCTTAATCTATAGAAAACTGGCAAGCCCGTAAAGTAGCAGTGGACTATGTGGTGGCCTATGGCCGGTGGGGGCTATCTGGGGGCTCGTTCCTGAAACACTGAATACTTCGTATCAGATGAAGTGAAATGTTAACTACAAAAAATGTATTGTCATCTTAATGGGGTTGTCTGTGACGTTTCATTGATGGCCTATCCTTAGAATAGGCCATCAACTTATAAATGGTAGGAGCTCAGCCCCTAGGCCCGTGCTCCTTCATGGTTTTTCCAGCTCGGCAGCGTGTATTCAGGCGTGGCTGTGCCTAGTAGTGCAGCTCAGGCTCTCTCCAGGCCATCAATTAAAAGACCCAGAAAACCCAGTTAAGAAAATGAGAAATGAGCAGAGGCCCGTACCAGCCTGGGGGGTTGGGGGGTGGGAACAAAAAAAAAAAAAAAGAGAAAACACTTTCTAAAATACTTTGTGGTTGCGTCTAATCTAGGAAGAAAAAAAAAACTATGACGTACAACCTCTAATCTTGCCTACCTTACATGTGGGTGGGATCACGTTTCAAATTGAGTCAGGAGGGCTCGCACTTCTGGGGTGAGCTGTTTGGCAGCCTTCGCTGCCTCTGTGATGGCCTTGCGATAAAGACCCTTTCTCTTCTTGTTAAATCGGGACTGGAAGTTTTCTAAAAAGGGGGACAATTGTGACAAAGCAAGGAAGGAAGTGGTTGGGGAACCAAACCAGGATATGTTGGCCTCCTGCCGGACAAGCAGGCCGTTATCTTTTCGACTGATCGTTATGGCAAGTATACGGGCGGGCCACCATGGGAAGCCATATATCTTGGCCCAAACAATATCCCCAACACATATGGTCCTGCCATCGAGGGTCATGCACTTAGAGACATTTTTGGAAAACACCTTTATTTTCAAGGCATTGCTCAACTTTTTATCTTCTTTTGAAGAGGAGGACGATGATGAAGAAGGTGTATGCACGCTGCCTGGGGGGAAATCAAAGTTTTCCGTGAAACTACACTCAGAATGGGTGGATTTCAAATCATCTGTACTATCACTACTACACACTGATGCACTGGAAGAGTCGGCTTGATTTTGATTTAAGGTCATGTAAACTGTGATATTGCTTTTGCTGCCTTGCGTGCTCAGGGCTTGCTGCTCCTCCTGCTCGTCAGGCGGGACACAGACACTTGTGTTCTCAATAGCATGGCTGACCTCCTCAGGGCCATTGGAAGGGGTCTCTATTTCGGAGGGTGCCTCACCTGCTGAACGGGTGGCAGTGTAGCGAGTCTGGGGCTTGATATCAATCTTACTGCTGCGCAGGCTCTCAAGTCCGATCTTGAGGGAAGAGTCGTTCTCCTCATTGCGGTACCTTTGAGGTTTAATACGTAATCTCGGTGGAAGGGTCCCTGAGGTCGTGTTCTGAAGGCGTCTTGTAAAGTGGACTTTACCGTGAGCGCTCTTCGAGGACGATGTATCCTTTTGCTTTTTTTGGGCCTTTACTTTGGCCATTTTTAATACTACCCGAGCCTTTGCATGATCCATATTTTTACTCTGTAGCACCTTCTTCGTGTGCAGTTGAGCTTTCGGGGCATTTGTATGGGAAGCCACTTTCACCACTTTACCTCGCCCATGACCAAGGTTTGTAACCTTGGATACTGGATTTTTTTTCTGACTCTCACTTTTTCCATTTACTTTATGATCGGTTTTAAGTTTCTTATTCACAGTAGTTAAACTTTCATGCCTCCTGCGTTTTCCTTCTTCTAGCTTAAAAGAGTCATTACCGGTCTTCCTGACCTCCCTCTTATCAGTCACAACATTTTTACACTTATCACACAATACCTGCCTGGGCCGTAGTTTGATAGCGTTCATTATCGAAGTGGGTTCTTCCCTGTATATTTTCTTTTTGAGTCTTTTAATTTTACGTGGAGGGGGTTGAGGTATTGACTGGTTATAGGTGTCCCTGATAAACAAAGGCGGCGGGTACGGAGCGCCTTCATGGAAAAGAGGAGGTGGCTTTGAAGTCCACAGGTTATTATTAACTCCACAGGGCTCGGTGGACTGGATGGGGGTAACATCCAAGGAACCGGTTCCGTTCTCTTTTTTCAGTGATTCTTCTTCTTCTTGGAATGATGTGCTTTGAGGCTGAATAGGTTCCTCTGGTTTATTTTTATACTCTCGTTTAGGGTGAATGGTTACAGGGATCCCATGAGGTCCAAACCTTGAAACGAAAAAAAGAGAAGATTACACAAGTGATTAAATAAAAATAGATATATTTTTTATTTAAACTATAAACAATTAGATGTAACATGTATATGAATAGCATTTCTAAAACAACGACACCTAAGCCTGGGGTTTTTCCTATTGTCTTCAATGGAGAAAATCATTGACAACAGATTGCATTTTTACATGCGGCACCAATCTGTTTTAGATGGACGCAATTCAAAAGAAAATGTCTAACAAAAACGGCAACCACGGTCGATAGGACTATCACAGCTATATCTAACAAAGATACCAGAGGCCTCAAACTAAGGCGTGGTTCACACCGGCATTAATGTGCGCTAGCATTCAGTCAGGTTTCCAGTATTTTTTACAGTACGAGTAGTGCGGTCTGCAGGGTTATTTCTGCCATAAGGAAAAAAATATATATATTTCGGAATCCCGGGAGACCCTTAAAGTCAATAGGGGCCATCTAATTAGCTGAAAACTGTTTGGAAACCAATCCAGCATAGCAGTCATGGCTTTATTATAAATGGAAGCCATGACTTGTGTGAACAGAGCCTCAACTTGATATATGCCCTCAATAGAACTCAAATGCTCCAGGCTAAAAAGGACAGCCGGAGCAGATTAGTTTCTAAAACAGGGTTAAATTACGTAATTTTTGGGGCCATTTAGACCCCATGCACACGGCCGTAGATTTTGTCCATTATTACGGACACGCTAATTTCTATGGCCGACGGACACCTTCTCATATTCACGGACACCTTTCCGTAAATATGAGAAGGTGTCCGTCGGCCATAGAAATTATTTTTTGCTTTTTACGGACTGCTCCCATACTTTATATGGAAGCACAGCTCGCAAATGCGGGTGGCTGTCCGCGGCCGGCCGTGCCCGTAATCACGACAGATTACGGGCACGGTCGTGTGCAGGGGGCCTTACAATTTGGTACACACAAAGCCTTTATAGAGGTGTAGCAATAAAGTTATATGGTGCAACTCATCCAGATATCACATACAATTTATCAGTAGTAAGGGGTGTGGTAGCCGGGAGACACATTTAAAGACAGAATCGCACAGTAAATGGAGCCCGTGTCAGTCCTGGCAGAGAACAGGCCCGTTTCATAACGTTACAATAATAGCAGATTTATATGATGAGGAGATGTGCAACGTCACAATAAATATTCTGCAGACATTGCTCAAGTTAATAACTTTTTACATTGTGTTAAACTTGTATTTATGACGGTATTGCGGATCTCGCCCTGTTACAGTGTTGTATCTGTGGCCTATCATTACACTGGTTGTCTAAAAGTGACATTTGTAGTAGGTCTTCTAAACATTACACTGGAGCTGCTATATAGACTGCTGTAAATAGGACCATAATCCCCTTTCACTATGTGATGTATAGCCTCAATTCAGGTGAATGGGACCCGGGTACAAAGGTGAAGACCGATCAGTGGAGGAAGAGGCTGCCAGAATTTACAACTTTACAATAGTCAGGCCGGACCATCAGGGCTCCACATTGCAGACATGATCTAAATGATGAACATGACACTATATATTTCCGGGAATGATCTCATCTGGCACTCACGTGCTGCCAGTAAGAACAACAAGCAGCGCACAGGGGGGACATCTGCCTGTTTATCAGAGAAATTGAAGCATTAGAGGGGTTTTCCCACAAAATACATGTATACCCTTATCCACAGGATAGGGGATACATGTGTGATCACTGGGGGTCTGACTACTGGGACCCCCAATGATGAGGAAAACGGGGGACCAAGAGTCCCCTGAAGTGCTCCATGAGAATGGACAGCGGTCCCAGAAGTCCCAAAGAAATGAATGGAGCGCACAAACACTATTCTCACGGAGCGCTGCAGGGAACTTTTGGTCCCCCGTTCTCATCGCTGGGGGGTCCAAGCTGTCAGGCCGCCAGCGATCACACATATATCCTCTATCCTGTAAATAGGGGATACACGTGTTTGTGGGAAAACCCCTTTAATGCAAAATCCAGGAATCAATGCAATATAAGAGCCAGTTAAAGAAATCAACCCCTCCCCCCCCCCCCCCCCCAAAAAAAAAGAAAGATCTTGACAACCAATTTTTAAGCACATTGTCTTCCTGACATTAATCCAACCTTGAATTTTACTATTCACTATTAGTGGTGAAATCAAAATCACCTTAGGCCCTTTTACACGGGTTAATTATTTGGCAAATGAGCGTTCTATGAAGGCCTATTCCTGATCATCGCCCTGTGTAAGCAGATGCTTGTTCATCGGCTGATTGTATCGTCTATGCAGCCGAAAATAATCTAGTGGTCGGCAGCAGGGAGACGTGCTGCCAACATGATAGAAACGTATGGAGACGAACAATCGTAGTAATGAGCGCTCGTCCCCGTACATAGCTCCTTGTGATTTATGAGCTCCGGCTGATCTGCGCTTGTTTACACGTCCCACGTCGGGCCGTGTAAGAGGACCCTTAGGCCATGTTCACATCACAATTTTTGTCCTACGTTTGGTGATTATGCCGGAAAAAGCTGTGACCCCCTAGATGACAATGGTATCCATTTAATAAATACATCATGAACACTCATGACCCTTTTCTGTAGTTTATTACGCAATTCCATACTCTGGTTTTTTTTTCAGTATACGGATGTATACCGGCCAGACGGAGGCCAATTCTTTTAGCCTCTGTCTGACAATGTGGCCTTACGGACACTTCGCAGGAACGTTGGGTGCCGTCTCGATATACACACTAAGGCTGAATTTTTCTTCAGCACTTTGGCTGATTTTCCATTTGAATCTAGATTTTCCTATTTTTTCCCGCTAGTGCCAAGCGGGCACTCTGGGGCGAGATTACATTATAGTGTCTGAAATGTGAGCAGGACCCTGTGCAGTACCGGCCCCACCATGGGGTTTTAAATAAATGACATTTAGTCTGCAGTCACATGACAGTAAAACAAAAATAAAACATCCATTAACCCCTTCCCGCCCAAACACGTACAGTTACGTGATTAAAGCTGGTGGCTTACCGCCTTTTCACGTAACTGTACGTCATGGAGATGAAGCTGGCTCAGGAGCTGAGCCAGCGACATCACCGCCGGGTGACAGCTGTATGTTACAGCTGTCACCCTGAGGTATCGGCCAGGACCGGAACTAGCATCCGATCCGGCCGATTAACCCCTCACGTGCTGCGTTCAATAGAGATCGCAGCATGTGAGGAGTTTATAGCCACCGGCACCCCAGCAACGTGTTCGCTGGGTTGCCGGTGGCTGCAAAGGCGATCGGAGGGCTAATACTTACCTCCCGATCAGCCTGTAACGGAATCCTCCTATGCCCCGTCGTCGGCGGGGCCCAGGAGGCTTCCGGTACCACCGGCAAGATGGCGCCGGCTCAGCTTCCGGCTCAGAAGCTGAGCTGGCGTCAGCAGTGGGTGTCCGCTGTATGTTACAGTGGACACCCCGATCTATCGCCAGGAACCGGAGCTAGCTCCGATTCCTGGCATTAACCCCTTCGATGCAGCGATCCATTGTGATCGCTGCATCCTAGAGGTTTGTAGCAAATTGGCAGCCTTGCCACGCGATGGCAAGGCTGGCGACTGCTACTATGGCAACAGGAGCCCTAACAATGGACTCCTGTCTGCCATTACGTAAGCTGATTAGGCCCCACCCAGAGGCGGAGCCTGATCGGCTTGCTGTCAGTGAACTGACAGTTCCAATACATTGCACTACATAGGTAGTGCAATGTATTAGAACATCAAACAAACAGTTGGACCTTCAAGTCCCCTAGTGGGACTAAAAAAAAAGTGTAATAAAAGTAAAAATAAAAGTTGTAAAACATACAATAAAAGTTTCAAATAATAACACTAGGAAATGTTAAATACTTTTGTGTCAAAAAAGACAAAAGTATAATAGGTATGATACCTTTATTGGCTAACCATAAAAGTTCTATATGCGAGCTTTCAGAGCACAGAGGCCCCTTCAAAAATAATAAAGCCATACATATTTGGTATCGCTGCGACCGTAACGACCTAAACTATAAAAATATTATGTTATTTATCCAGCGCAGTGAACGCCATAAAAAAAACAACTCAAAAACACTGCCATAATTACTGTTTTTTTGGTCACCGTCTTCCAAAAATTGAAATAAAAAGTGATCAAAAAGTCGCATGTATCCAAAAACGGTACCTATAAAATCTATACCTCGTCTCGCAAAAAACAAACCCTCACACCGCTCCATCGACGAAAAAATGTAAAAGTTATGGCTCTCACAATATGGTGACAGAAAAAATACATTCTCTTTCCAAAAGTAATTTTATTGCGCAAAAAGTTAAAAAAGTTCTATAAATTAGGTATCGCCGAAATCGTATTGACCCGCAGAATAAAGGCAACATGTAGTTTATAACGCGTGGTGAACGCTATATATAAAAAAAACAAGCTATGGCAGAATTGCTGTTTTTTGTCACCTTGCCTCACAAAAAAAGGATAACAAGTGATCAAAAAGTTGCATGTACCCCAATATGGTACCAATAAAAGCTACAGCTCGTCCCGTAAAAAAAAAGAACCATCATACCACTACGTCTATGAAAAAATAAAATAAGTTAAGGCTCCAATAATCCAGGAAAGAAAAATATCCAGTTGTGAAGGCCCGAGGGGAACGTTTCCTCTGTTTCAAAAGGCGATGTATCAAGGCACTAAAATTAGGGAACCAGGAAGGGGAGGGCCGAAACATATCTGCTGGAAGCGAGGGCGCCCGTATTATACCAGGACAACACTTTCCCGGCAAAATTGCCTCTGCAATTGTGAACCAATACTTTATATGTCTCCAAATTAGGCCTCAATTTTACATGGTACTCTTTCACTCCTGAGCCCTGTCGAATGTCCAGGCAAAAGATTAGGGCCACACGTAGGGTGCTTCTAAAACCGGGAAACACCGCATAAAAATTGAGAGCTGTCTTGTTATGGTGGCACAAGCCGGGCACCACATATTGGCGTATCTAAGGAAAAATTCCCATTTTCACTCTCCCACATCGTGTGCACACGAATTTCTGCAAAACACCTGTGGGGTTAACATGCTCACTACACCCCTAGGTGAATACCTTGAGGGTGTTGTTTCCAAAATGGGGTCACTTCTGGGGGGACGGGGGGGACGGGGACGGGGACGACTGTTTTGGTCCCACAGGGACTTTGCAAATGCAACATAGTGACCAGAAACCAAATGCAGCAAAATCTGTACACCAAAAGCAAATGGCGCTCCTTCCCTTCTGAGCCCTGCCGTGTGTCTAAACAGCAGTTTATGACCACGTGTGGGGTATTGCCGTACTCCAGAGAAGTTGCTTTACAAATGTTGGGGTTCTTTTTTTCCTTTATTTGTTGAGAAAATTAAAAATTTTGAGCTAAAGCTACGTCTTATTGAAGAAAAAGGATTTTTTTTATTTTCACTGCCCAATTCTAATAAAATCTATGAAACACCTGTGGGGTCAAAATGCTCACTACACCCCTAGATGGATTCCTCAAGGGGTGTAGTTTTCTCAATGGAGTCACTTTTTTGGTGTTTTCACCGTTTTGGTCCCTTAGGGGCTTTGCAAATGCGACGTGGTCTCCGCAAACCATTCCTGCTAAATTTGAGCTCCAAAAGCCAAATGGCGCTCTTTCCCTTCTAAGCCCTGCCGTGGGTCCAAACAGCCATTTATTACCACATGTGGGGTATTGTTTTACTCGGGAGAAATTGCTTTACAAATGTTGCGGTGCTTTTTGTCTTTTAGCCCTTGTGGAAATTAGAAAAAAAATTAGCTAAACCTACATTTTCTTTGAAAGAATGTAGATTTTAATTTTCACGGCCTACTTCCAATAATTTCTGCAAAAAACCTGCGGGGTCAAAATGCTCACTATACCCCTAGATAATTTCCTCAAGGGGTGTAGTTTCCCAAATAGGGTAACTTTTGGTGGATTTCCACTGTTTTAGCACCGAAAGAGCCCTTCAAACCTGACATGGTGCCTAAAATAGTTTCTAATAAAAAGGAGGCCCAAAATCCACTGGGTGCTCCTTTGCTTCTGAGGCCTGTACTTCAGTCCATTACCACACTAGGGCCACATGTGGGGTATTTCTAAAAACGGCAGAATCTGGGCAATAGATATTGAGTTGCGTTTCTCTGGTAAAAACTTGTTACAAAAAAAAAAATAGATTAAAAATGAATTTCTGCAAAAAAAAAAAAAATTGAATTTGAAAATTTCACCTCCACGTTGATTTAATTTCTGTGAAACATTTAAAGGGTTAAGAAACTTTCTAAATGCTGTTTTGAATACTTTGAGGTGTGAAGATTTTAAAATGGGGTGACTTTTTGGAGGTTTCTAATATATAAGGTACTAAAAGCCACTTCACAACTGAACTGGCCCCTGTAAAAATAGCCTTTTGAAATTTTCTTGAAAATGTGAGAAATTGCTGCTAAAGTTCTAAGCCTTGTGATGTCATAGAAAAATAAAAGGATGTTCAAAAAACGATGCAAATATAAAGTAGACATATGGGGGATATTAATGAGCAACAATTTTGTGTGGTATAACTGCCTGTCTTACAAGCAGATACATTTACAAAAATGCTAATTTTTGCAATTTTTCACAAAATTTGTGTTTTTCACTGATAAATATTGAATTTATAGACCAAATTTTTCCACTATCATAAAGTCCAATGTGTCACGAGAAAACAATCTCAATCGCTTTGATAGGTAAAAGCATTCCAGTGTTATTACCACATAAAGTGAAATATGTCAGATTTGAAAAAAATGGGTCTGGTCCTGAAGGCCAAAATGAGCTTGGTCCTGAAGGGGTTAAAAACTGTTCAAATGTCAGTTTTTCTATTTACATTTTGCATCAGTGTCTCCAAATTCGCATCAATTTCCAGTCCGCCTCTGTTTATCATGGCCGTGGATTTCATTTGTCAGGTTTTTTGTATTAATCCCCTGAAAACAGCAGTGCCCACAGTGCCACATATAGGGACATATAGTCAGAGCCCACAGTGCCACAAACCCTTGCAGATAGCACCCCCACATTTAGATCACAGCACAACCCCCACTCCCTTGTAGATCGCACCGCTGTAGCTGCCACTAGGAGCGGAATCCCCGGCCAGAGGTTGACGACGCTTTGGCCAAGGATTCAGCTCCTAGTCGGTGCTACTGTGGTGCAATCGGCAAGGGGGGGGGGGGGTGTGGTGGTGCGATCTGCAAGAGAGGGGGGAGGTGGTGGTGCGATCTGCAAGAGGGGTGAGGTGGTATCACGATATATGAGGAGTCTCTGCTTCCCCGCGAAACTGCTGTTCCGTACGGTATCATTTTGTTCAGAACAGCAGTTCCGCGGGGAAGCAGAGACAGAACGGGGTGGACCAGGAAGTGACAAGGCGGCGGGGCAGAGCTTCTTCCAGCAGCATGGCGCAACAGCGCCACTAAAGAATCGATTCCACCATTCTGTTAAAAAACAGGGGCGAATTAATCTAATGAATTCAATTACCCAGCCCTAGTACACACGAAGACCAAATGCACACAATGCATTTTAAATTGTAATACAGTGCCAGCAAAGTAAATGAGAATTCAAGTAACTCATCTACACTGTGCAGAATTTTTCCGCACACAAATTGACCTGCGATGCGTATTTTAAAATCTGCAGCATGTCAATTTATCCTGCGTTTCCATCTCAGAATTATATCTGAGAAGTTTAAGAAAAAAAACGCACCTATTTCCACATCAAAATGTAAAAACTGCACCTAAAAACGCGCAAATAATTATTATTATTATTATTATTTATTTTTTTTAAAACACCACACTATTAAGTGCGGATTTTACCTGCGGAATTACTTGCGTTTATCTGCAGTTTTGATGTTGCTTTTCTGCACCAAATTATGCAACGTGTGCATGTAGCCTAAACGTAAAGAAAAAACATCACGTGAACAGGGCCTTACTGGTATTCAATCATCTCAAATTGACCAGGTGAAAACTACAAAAAAAATTCAAAGAATCCAGCAGAATAAGCCAAAGTAAATTAATATTTTCGACACATTTATATGAAATGGTTTCACTTCAGACTTGTACAAAACACTTTTCTTACAATGTGTAAATCTTTGGGCAGCACGGAAGGGGTTTAGATGCTCTATAGGTTTAAAGGGTTTGTCTCGGCATTGAGCAGTTTTTCATCCTGATGACCTATCCACAGGACAGGCCTTCAGTAAATGATCGCTGGAGATCCAACACCCAGACCATGCACCAATCAACTGTTTTAGCTGCCTCCGGCACCGTAAGTTATACAACGATCAATGCCGGCAGCAGACAGCCCCGACCAGTGTATCACGTGAATAGGAGCAGAGCTGCAGCAATACAGCACGACTGTTATACAGTAGACGGAGCTGTCTGCTTCTGGAATTGATCGTTGCATAACTTACGGTGCCGGAGGCAGCCATAATGCGGATCAATGCGGGTTCAGGATGCCCTTCATATACTGAAGACCTGTCCTGTGGATAGGTCATCAGTATGAAATACCGCACCGTGCCCGAACAACCCCTTTAAAAGGGGAAGTAGTAAAAAAATATATATATTTTATCTCCAGGGGTCTGAACTCACACACTACTAGTGTGTGTGACATGCCAATCGGTCACTTATGGGTAAATTTGCCTCTAACCCCTTAGGCGGGATTCACACGAACGGGTCGCGCCCGAGTGCCGGCCGGTAAAATCGGCCATTCTGCCCGGCCGGTTTGCATAAAGTTTTGCATCCATGCCGGGCCGGGCAGATCCGGACAGTGACATCAGCGGCAACTCCTGAAGGGGAATCCCCATGTGTTTGGGGATTCCACTTCAGGAGTTTCCCCTGATGTCACTGCCCAGATATGGACAGAGACATCAAGCGCTCTGTCCAGGAGCGGAATCCCCGAAAACACGGGGATTCCGCTCCTTCAAGGAGCTAAAGTGCGGCTAGCACATAGCAGAGCGGGGAGATACCTCCCTGCTCTGCTATAGTGGCGTCGCTACAGTAGTAGCAGCCGCAGCAGCAGCTGCTGCTGCTACTACTACTACTACTACTACTAGCGGCGCCATCGAAGGTGTCGCCGGGCCAGGAAAACAAGCAGGGGACGGGAGCCAGCGCAGCGCTCCCTTCCACCTGCTGTACACCCCGGCCCTGCCACACAGTGTACAGGGATGCCATTCGTCAGAATGGCATCAACTCCTCCTCCTCACATGCACTCTGCGCTGTGAGGAGGAGGAGATAGAGCGCAAGCGCCGGGAAACCCGGCCATCACTCGGAACACATTCCGGTGATGGCCGTGTAATACCCGGCCCCATAGACTTCTATGGGAGCCGGGCGGCCGGGTACCCGGGCAAAGATAGAGCATGTCCTATTTTTTGACGGCCGGATTTCCCGGCCGTCAAAAAATCGGTCGTGTGAATAGCCCCATTAGGGGTCTATTATTCCTAATGCAGCCGGGTGCCGGCCGATTTATGAACGGCCGGCACCCGGCCGGGAAACCCTGCCGTGTGAATGAGGCCTAAATGACCAGCTACGTTTTTGAGTTTTCACCTCTCAGCCAGAACGGTTTTATTTATTTAATTGACTTGGTCAATGATGAGGCCTTGTTTTATGCGGGAGAAATTGTATTTATTTTCACAGTTGGCGGTAGAATTTTTTTTTTCACGGCATGAATATAGGAAAAAGCAATTCTAGTCAGATTTTTCTTGTTTATTTTTTATGCTGTTCATGTTTCACGCTAAATAACACGAGATTAATTCTTGAGGTTATTACGGCCATTTATATATCTAATACGTGTAGGGTTTTTATTTAATGTAGGGGCAATACAATATTTGACGCAAAATAACAACCTTTTTTAAAAAATTGTATAACTTTTATTTCATCTCATTAAGGGATAACTATTTATAAATTTATTTTTTTTACTCGTAATGTATTAGCATACTCCTCTATGCTAATACATCATACTGTGTCACTATGACACAGGCTGCTATTACGGCAGCACATAGTGTGCCCTAACAGCAGGCAAACTGAACAGACAGCCCTGAGGTCATTTGTAGGTCCCCAGGGCTGAGTGCAGAGGGAACCCCTGCTATTTGATCACCTCACCGGGTTTCCAGTGACGCGATTAAAGAGGGGAGTTCCCTTTGATCTTGCCACGGACCGCAGCGATGAACGGGTTAATCAGCTGGGGTTCAAATGTTTTACGACCCCAGCTGTATTCAGCAGGCTTCTCTAAGATCAGGAGCGATTAGTTACAGCTCCTGCGTAGAGGATGAGCGCTCATCAGCCTCTTCTACAGCAATGCCAAAAGTCGTTGCTGTAAACTAAGCACATGCACCGCCTGCTGTCAAAAGACGGTGGGTGGTCGTTAAGGGGTTAAACAAATGGGATGAGAAAATTTTTAGCCTGTTTTATTGTGCAGTTATCCAACATCATTGTGACATCCTGCAGCAGAGGAAACATTTCTACTATTCTATAAGGCCTCATGCACACGCCTGCACGGTTCGCGATTACGGCACGGACGGACGTAGCGTCACCCACGTGCCGTCCGCAATCACTGATCGTGCACACAGAAGATGTGCATTTATTTCAATGGGACCAGACCGCACGGTCGTGTGCATGGGCCCATAGAAATGAACAGGTCCGCAATACTTCCACATTATTGCGGAAGAATTGTGGATGCAAAAACACGTTTGTGTGCATGAGGCCTAAGGCCCCATGCACATGAACGTGCATTTGCGGCCGCAATTCCCCCGAAAATCCACAGGAGAATTGTGGTCCCATTCATTTCTATGGGCCCATGCACACGACCGTGGTTTCCACGTTCCGTGCATGGTCCAGGCTCATAGAAAATTTTGGACGCGGCCATGTGCATGGCCCACGGGTGACACTCTGCGGCTGGCCGACCCGAAAATCACAGCCGTGCACGAGGCCTAAGGGTATGTGCACACACACTAATTACGTCCGTAATGGACGGACGTATTTCGGCCGCAAGTACCGGACCGAACACAGTGCAGGGAGCCGGGCTCCTAGCATCATAGTTATATACGATGCTAGGAGTCCCTGCCTCTCTGCAGGACAACTGTCCCGTACTGTAATCATGTTTTCAGTACGGGACAGCAGTTCCACGGAGAGGCAGGGACTCCTAGCGTCGTACATAAGTATGATGCTAGGAGCCCGGCTCCCTGCACTGTGTTCGGTCCACTACTTGCGGCTGAAATACGTCCGTCAATTACGGACGTAATTAGTGTGTGTGCACATACCCTAAGAGTAACCACAAAACTAAGACCAGTAATTTCCAAACTGCGGTTTTCCAGCTGTGATGAAACTACAACTCCCAGCACACCCTGGAACAGTGGCCGTCAGGGCATGAAGGCAGTTGACATTTTACCACAGCTGGAAAAAGTCACAAATTTGAGTCCATGTGCTTAAGGTGGGCATACACATTAGATTGTCGGCCGAACCCACCAATTTTGGCACGACCGGCCGACAATCTAACATTTATTAGATGTTCTGCCAACGATTGTCAGGAAGGTCGGGGGGAAAAAAGGACCCATGCCCGATCCTTCGTTCTCAAGATAGAGAAGCCGCAAGAGGAGTCTGACAGCGGCTTATTTACCTCTTCCAATTGAAACCACACACACACACACGCTCGGCTAAACCGAACATGCATGTGTATGGGAAGGTTGGGAAGAATAGCTGTCTGACCCTATGTAATCAAACCAAGAGAATATAATAATCTCATCTAAGACCTGCCCTGTAAATCCTTTACCAGTCAGACAGGTGCAAAACCCAGCAATGAAACGGTGTCAAAGAGCTCTAGACAAACACTAGACAGGTGCCAAGATACATTCAACACCGCACTTATAACCGCTTCCATAGAAAACTGCTGATAATTGAATTTCTGCCAAAAAAGGGTGCATTAACCCCTTCCCGACATTTGACGTACATGTACGTCATGGAAAGCATGGACTTCCCGCAAAATGCCGTACATGTACGTCAAACGTTTGGCACCGGCTCAGAAGCTGAGTCGGTGCCATCATCGTCGGATCTCAGCTGTATCTTACAGCTGACATCCGACTAACGGCGGGGACCGAAATTAGCTTCGATCCCCGCCATTAACCCCTTAAGTGCAGCGCTCAAACGCGATCGCTGCACTTAAGGTGTTTGCAGCTCATCGGAGCCCCAGCAATGAAATTGCCGGGGTTCCGGTGGCTGCAATGGCAACCGGAGGCCTAATACTGGCCTCCCGGTCTGCCTAGCACCGAAGCCGGTCAAGATCCGCCCGGCGGCGGAGCCTGATCGGCTTCCGTAGCTGCCGGCAAGATGGCGCCGGGTCAGGAGCTGATCCGGCGTCATCAGCGGTGGAGGTCAGCTGTACTGTACAGCTGACATCCACCTGTAACGGCAGGAACCGGAGCTAGCTCCGATCCCTGCCATTAACCCCTTCGATGCAGCAATCGAAAGCGATTGCTGCATCGTAGCGGTTACTAGCAGATCGCCAGCCCTGACAGGCAATCGGGACTGGCGACTGCTGTTATGGCAACAGGAGACACAATGGTCTCCTGCTCTGCCATTACGGAAGCCGATTTAGGCCCCGCCGGGAGGCGAAGCCTAAACGGCTTGCTGTCAGTGAATGACTGACAGATCTAATACATTGCACTACATAGGTAGTGCAATGTATTAGAAAAAAAAATATCTGACCGTTGGACCTTCAAGTCCCCTAGTGGGACTTGAGAAAAAGTGTAAAAAAAGTATAAAAAAGTGTAAAAAAAAGTGCAAAAAATAAAAGTTTGAAAACAATAAAAGTTTCAAGTAATCAAATAAAACACAATCCCCCTTTTACTCTTATCAAGTCCTTTATTATTGAAAAATAATAATAAACCATATGTATTTGGTATCGCCACGACCGTAACGACCGGAGGTATCAAAATATTAGATTATTTATTGCACGCGGTGAACAGCGTAAAAAAACCCCGTAAAAAACGTTACCAGAGTTTCTGTTTTTTGGTCACTTTGCCCTACAAATATTACAATAAAAAGTGATCAAAAAGTCGCACGTATCCAAAAATTGTACCTATAAAAACTATAGCTCGTCCCGCAAAAAACAAGCCCTCATACACCTCCGTCGACAAAAAAATTAAAAAGTTATGGTTCTCACAACTTGGCGACAGAAAAAAAAAATTACTTTTGTAAAAAGAATGTAATTGTGCAAAAAGTTGTAAAACATAAAAAAGTTCTATAAATGAGGTATCGCCGGAATCGTACTGACCCGCAGAATAAAGTTAACATGTAATTTATAACGCATGGTGAACGCTGTATAAAAAAACCGAAAAAAGCTGTGCCAGAATTGCGTTTTTTTGTTTACCTGGCATCCCAAAAAATAGGATAAAAGGTGATCAAAAAGTCACATGTACCCCAAAATGGTACCAATAATAACTACAGCTCGTCCCGCAACAAACCAGCCCTCATACCGCTACGTCTATGAAAAAATAAAATTAGTTATGGCTCCAATAAGTCAGGAAATAAAAAAATATGCAGTTGTGCCCGAGGGGAACATTTCTTCAGTTTCAAGAGGCGATTTATCAAGGACCTAAAATTAGGGAACCAGGAAGGGGAGGGCCCAAACATATCCGCTGGAAGCGACGGTGCCCGTATTATACCAGGAACACTTCCTAGCAAAATTCCCCAAACTACAAAGGCGCGGAGTGTGGACCAAAAGGGGGATAAGAAATGACACCATTTATCAGTGCGACACCGGCCTGTGCAGAAAGGATTGCTTCACAGCGTAACACACATCTATGGATTATTTTTATTTTTTTATACCACCTGACTATGCCCCTTATATACTCCGCCCCGCTTACATGTACCCCCACATTATAAAACACCAGCAATACTCAAACAAATATAGTGCCAAGCAAAATCCGCTCTCCAAAAGCCAAATGGTGCTCCCTCGGCCCTGAACCCTACAGCGTGCCCAAACAGCAGTTTCCTTCCACATATATGGCACAGTCATACCCGGGAGAACCCTTTTAACAATTTTTGGGTTGTGTCTCCAGCGTCAAAAGCTGGGCATGACATATTTGCCACTGAATGGCATATCTAGGGAAAAATATAAATTTTTAATTTGCACCATCCACAGCGCATTCATTTATGGAAAAGACCTGTGGGGTGAAAATGCTCACTACACCCCTTAATAAATGCCTTGAGGGGTGCAGTTCCATAGTGGGGGTCACTTATCAGGGGTTTCTTTTTATTATTTCACATCTGAGCCTCTGCAGTTGTGAACCAATACTTTGTAAATCGCCAAATTAGGCTTCCACTCCGCATGGTACTCTTCACTTCTGAGCCCTGTCATATGTCCAGACAAAAGATTAGTGCCCCATGTAGGGTGTTTCTAAAACCGGGAAACACCGCATAATAATTAGAGAGCTGTCTTGTTATGGTGGCACAAGCCGGGCACCACATATTGGCATATCTATGGAAAAAAATCCCATTTTCACTCTGCAACATTGAGCGCACACTAATTTCTACAAAACACCTGCAGTGTTAAAATGCTTACTACACCCCTTGGTAAATGCATTGAGGGGTGTAGTTTCCAAAATGGGGTCACTTCTGGGGGGTTTCCACTGTTTTGGGCCCACAGGTGCCCAGAAACCAATCCAGCAACATCTGCACTCCAAATGGCGGTCCTTCCCATCTGAGCCCTGCCGTTTGCCCAAACAGCAGTTTATGACCACATATGGGGTATTGCCGTACTCGGGAGAAATAGCTTTACAAATGTTGGGTTCTTTTTTTCCTTCATTTGTTGAGAAAATGAAAAAATTTGCGCTAAAGCTACGTCTTATTGAAGAAAAAGGACTGTTTTTATTTTCACTGCCTAATTCTAATAAATTCTATGAAACATCTGTGGGGTCAAAATGCTCACTACACCCCTAGATGCATTCCTCAAGAGGTGTAGTTTCCTAAATGGAGTCCCTTTTTGGGCGTTTTCATTGTTTTGTCTCCTCAGGGGCTTTGCAAATGTGACCTGGCCTCCGCAAATCATTCCTGCTAAATGTGATCTCAAAAAGCCAAATAGTGCTCTTTCCCTTCTAAGCCCTGCCGTGTGTCTAAACAGCCGTTTATTACCACATGTGGGGTATTGTTTTACTCGGGAGAAATTGCTTTACATATTTTGTGGTGCTTTTTCTCCTTCAGTCCTTCTGGAAATGAGAAAAAATTAGCTAAACCTACATTTTCTTTGAAAAAATGTAGATTATTATTTTCAGGGCCTACTTCCAATAATTTCTGCAAAAAAACTGTGGTGTCAAATCGCTCACTATACCCCTAGATAATTTCCTCAATGGGTGTAGTTTCCAAAATGGGGTCACTTGTGGGGGGTTTCCACTGTTTTATCCCCTCAGGGGCTTTGTAAATGTGACATGGCCTCCGAAAACCATTCCTGCTAAATGTGAACTCCAAAAGCCAAATAGCGCTCTTTCCCTTCTCAGCCACGCCGTGTCTCCAAACAACCGTTTATTACCACATGTGGGGTATTGTTTTACTCGGGAGAAATTGCTTTACAAATTTTGTGGTGCTTTTTCTCCTTTAGTCCTTGTGGAAATGAGAAAAAAAATAGCTAAACCTACATTTTCTTTGAAGAAATGTTGATTTTAATTTTCACGGCCTACTTCCAATAATTTCTGTAAAAAACCTGTGCGGTCAAAATGCTCACTACACCCCTAGATAATTTCCTTGAGGTGTCTAGTTTCCCAGATGGGGTCACTTTTGGTTGATTTTGACTGTTTTGGCACCGCAAGAGCCCTTCAAACCTGACATGGTGCCTAAAATATATTCTAACAAAAATAAGGCCCCAAAATCCACTAGGTGCTCCTTTGCTTCTGAGGCCGATGCTTCATTCCAGTAGCATGCTACGGCCACATGTGGGATATTTCCTAAAACTGCAGAAACTGGGCAACAAATATTGAGTTGCATTTCTCTGGTAAAACCTTCTGTTTTATAAAAAAAATTGTATTAAAAATGTATTTCTGCAGAAAAATATGAAATTTGTAAATTTCACCTCTACTTTGCTTTAATTCCTGTGAAATGTGTAAAGGGTTAAGACATTTTCTAAATGCTGTTTTGAATACTTTGAGGGGTGAAGTTTTTAAAATGGGGTGACTTTTTTGGGGTTTCTAATATATAAGGCCCTCAAAACCACTTCACAACTGAACTGCCCCCTGTAAAAATAGCCTTTTGAAATTTTCTTGAAAATGTGAGAAATTGCTGCTAAAGTTCTAAGCCTTGTGAGGTCATAGAAAAATAAAAGGATGTTCAAAAAACGATGCCAATCTAAAGTAGACATATGGGTGATGTTAATTAGCAACAATTTTGTGTGGTATTACTATCTGTCTTACAAGCAGATACATTTAAATTGAGAAAAATGCTAATTTTTGCAATTTTTCGCTAATTTTTGGTGTTTTTCACAATTAAATACTGAACATATCGAGCAAATTTTGCCAGTAACATAAAGTCCAATGTGTCACGAGAAAACAATCTCAGAATCGCTTGGATAGGTGAAAGCATTCCGGAGTTATTACCACATAAAGTGACACATGTCAGATTTGAAAAATGAGGCTCTGTCAGGAAGGTCAAAAGTGGCTAAAGAGGGAAGGGGTTAACAAAACCAATAAAGGGGTTGTCTGGACATTGTTTTTATTGACAGTATCCTTAAGATAGGTCATCAATATAAGATCGGTGGGGGCCCGACTCACTGCCCTTCCACAGTTTACAAGCACAGCACCGTGTGCGGCGCTGTGCCCGGCAAACTCTGAAGAGGCTCCGGCGATAAATGCTGCAGCCCCTTCAGTGAGCTGATTGGAGGGGTACCGGAAGTCATACCCTCACGGATCTTATATTGATGACCAATGCGAAGGATAGGCCATCAATAAAAAAAAAAAATGTCTGGACAACCCCATAATTCCAACCGAGAGAAATAATTGAAATGATGGAAATCCACTTCCTGCAGAATTGAATTACATGGACCATAGGAACAGCGTTATATTAAGAAAAATCTAAGATTCTAGCGACAGGATAGGTGATGAATGTCCGATCGCTAGGGGCTCACCACAGATCACTAGTACAGGAGACCCCAGCCCGCCGTTCCTCCTCTTCAGCACGACCACAGTAAGGAGGAATTATATGTAGCGGTGTTCAAATTCTATGGAGTTACCAAAAGAACGCTCAGCTGTTTCTAACACACCCATAGAGAAGATTGTATGTAGGAGCAGAGCTCAGGCTCAACCGCCGGCGCATACAAGTGGGGGAGGGCTGAAAAGAAAGTACTTCCTGTTCCTATGGAGTCACACAGTATATCACATGATCCCTTGCGGCCTGTCAAAAGCTCTAAAAAGGATCATATGAAATAAGCTCCCCGTTTCTCCAGAAACCTGCTTTAGACTACATCTTCTGATCCTTTTAGAGCTGCATTTGGCACTTTGGGCTGCTGTTTAGTTGGTGTAATTGTACCCACTAGAATAACTTTAAGGGCGAATTTACATGAGCGTGTGCGTTTTTGCGCACGCAAAAAACAGAGTTTTGCGTGCGCAAAAGGCACTTAACAGCTCCGTGTGTCATCACATAGGATGTGCGGCTGCGTGATTTTCGCGCAGCCGCCATCATTATGACACGGTTTGTAAACAGAAAAGCACGTGGTGCTTTTGTTTCCAAACATACTTTTTACTGCTGTTGCGCGAATAACACGCATCCCAAGGAAGGGCTTCCGTGTGCTGCGCGTGATTTTCACGCACCCATAGACTTCAATGGGTGCGTGATGCGCGAAAATCGCAGAAATATAGGACCTGTTTTGAGTTTTCCGCAGCGGACTCACGCAGCGTAAAAATCACTGACAGTCTGCACTGCCCCATAGACTTGCATAGGACCGTGCGACACACGTGTCGCACGGACATATATCGCATTTGTGTAAATCCGCCCTTAGGCTATGGATGAAGCGGAATTTGCAGCAATAATGAACGTGCTGAGGAATTTTAAATCTGCAGCATGTTCATTATCCCCGTACTATATATATTTTCATGATCGTGTGGGTATTAAGTACTGTATTGACATGCATTACAGGGACAATGTTAACAGATTCTGTCAGGATTTAGGTGGACATATAAACACGGCTTAAGGGCACCATACACAAGTCCATATTTTAATTACGGTCTAGTAATTCTTTAAAGGGTGACTAAATTTAAAAAAAAACAAAAAACTTTTGACACCTCATAGTGACATGTCCAAAGTTTTGATTGGTGGAGTTCAGAGCACGGAGACCTCCACCGATCGTAAAAACGAAGAAGCAGAAGCACTTGGGTGAGCAATGTACTGCTTCGTTTCTGAACAGCTTTCCCCAGAGCGGTCTACATACTCAATAAAGTCTAGGAGTCTGTAAACCGCTACTAGTCTCCTGTTAAGCACTAATAAAAGGACCAAGATATTAGGCCCCTCGGCTGTCATGATAACCCATCAGCAACCCGTAATCACATTGCAGGTGATGTGGTGACAGAGCCCCCCCGCCCTTTGTCTAATGGATTAGATGCCATGGTCGATATTGACCGCAGCATCTAAGTGGTTAAATGGGAAGGATCAGTTATCTCCGATCTCAGCCATTACAATGACACGTCAGTTGTAATATACAGCTGACACCCAGTATATGGAGCAGGTTCATCCCGCTACATACGCCACCACCCTCTTCCGCTAGGACACATTTACATCCATTTGCGATGAGGGGTCAACAACATTTGCAGCTTTTTCTCCAACTCATGTGTACAGGACTCCCCTAAATAAACAAATTAATTCCAAATACTTTCACTTGGTCTTGGAGCTCAGGGACACTTCTCAATGCTCACAGCATCTCCTTTAGCAAATTTGGCATACTGGCCCTTTAATCTTAATACAAGTGGCAGTCTAAAAAGATTTTACAATGAACTGGAAAATCTTACATTGCTGAGCCAAGAGAGTCTAACAAGCGCCTGCACACTCACAATGTGGTTATTCAATCCATTTCCTAAATGACCGGATACAGTCAGGGCCGACTCTTGAGCCAAAGGAGGAAGAAACAGAGGGCAGTTCAGGTCAGCCTAAGGCTGGATTCACACGAGCATGTTACGTCCGTAATTGACTGACGTATTTCGGCCGCAAGTCCCGGACCGAACACAGTGCAGGGAGCCAGGCTCCTAGCATCATACTTCTGTACGATGCTAGGAGTCCCTGCCGGACAACTGTCCCGTACTGTAATCATGTTTTCAGTACGGGACAGTTGTCTCGCAGCAAAGCAGGGACTCCTAGCATCGTACATAACTATGATGCTAGGAGCCCGGCTCCCTGCACTGTGTTCGGTGCGGGACTTGCGGCTGAAATACGTCCGTCAATTACGGACGTAACATGGTCGTGTGAATCCAGCCTATTACTCCAAAATATACATCTTAAAGAGGCTCTGTCACCATCTTATAAGCAGTGTTTTTTATTTAGAAAAACTATTAATTTTGATGGAGTTATGACCTATATTAGATTTATGCTAATGACTTTAATGCCCAACTGGGCGTTTTTTAGCTTTTGACCAAGTGGGCGCTGTAAAGAGAAGTGTATGTTGCTGACCAATCAGCGTCATACACTGCCCTCCATTCATGTACTCCGCACATAGTGATTTTGCTAGATCATGATGTGCGGTCACTTACTCACACATTAACGTTACTGAAGTGTCTTGACAGCGAATAGACATTGCTTCCAGCCAGGACGCAATGTCTATTCACAATCCCGACACTTCGGTAACGTTTGTGTGGGACTTAATGACAGCAAGTGTGATCTCAAGATCACGCTTGCTGTCATTAAGTCCCACACAAACGTTACCGAAGTGTCGGGATTGTGAATAGACAATTGTTTTTAGCCACAGCTTAAAGCAAGGGGCTGAACTGCAAGTAATGTAAGGCTGGGTTCACACAACGTATTTTCAGACGTATTATGCCTCGATTTACGCCTGAAAATACGGCTCCAATACGTCGGCAAACATCTGCCCATTCATTTGAATTGGTTTTGCCGACATACTGTGCCGACGACCTGTCATTTACACGTCATCGTTTGACAGCTGTCAAACGACGACGCGTAAATTGACTGCCTCGGCAAAGAAGTGCAGGGCACTTTTGCAACGTAATTTGAGCCGTTCTTCATTGAAGTCAATGAAGAGCAGCTCAAGATTACGAGCGTCAAAGACGCCTTCGCATAATACGAGGAGGAGCTTTTATGTCTGAAACGACGCCGCGGTTTTCTCCTGAAAACAGTGTATTTTCAGACGTAAAAGACAGTTCTCGTGTGCACATACCCTTATAGTGAATGGCATGATTCTTTTGTACGGAATCTGGCAAAAGAGAAACTCTGTATGGCCCGGTCTGAAATTTGAGGCATACTGAGGTACAGTAGGACCCCATATAATAGCCATGTGTACGAGTCCTTAAAAGGGGTTTACTAATTAGAAGAACTTGATAGCCTGTCCTGAGGATAGGCTATCAATATCTGATCGGTGGGGGTCCGACTGTTTTGAAGGGGCCGCGACGTTAATGCGAGCGCTAATTCCCCTTCATTCCTTATCTGCTCGTACTGTGAGTCGCCAACACACTTTAGTACGCACAAAGTATTACAGACTTCTTCCATTCTCCCACACATTAGCCCCTACAAAACAGCTCATCAGCGGGGGCAGGGGCGAGGCACACTTTTATGAACTTAATTTTAGGAGAGAATTGAAAATAAGCAGCTATTCCAGCATTGATTTTCACGTTATAAATTTACGCCGTTTAATATGCAGCGTAAATAACATTAACTTTATTCTATGGGTCGGCACGATTAAGGGGATACCAAATATGTAAAGGTTTTATATGTTTTCCTATGTTTGCACAATTTTTAAAAACCCTTTGAGAAAAAAAATTACTTGTTTTTGCATCGCCGCATTCCAGGAGCCATAACTTTTATTTTTCCGTAAATGTGGCCGTATGTGGGCTTGATTTTTGCGGGCCAAGGTGGAGTAGATAGGACTTCTAGATGAATTTTTATAAAAAAAATTTATTGGGGGGAATGGGAGAAGAGAATTTTGCAGTTTTTTTCTGTTTTTTTTTTGGATGCCGTTCATCCGGCGGTTTAATTAATGTGTTCATTTTATTGTTCAAGTCGTTACCATCGCGGAGATACCATATATATGTATGTGGTATTTGTTTTGACACTTCCTAAATAAAACCACTTTTTGGGCAAAAAAAGTAGTTTTATTTTGGCTGTTAATTATTTTTTTTTTTCACAAACTTTAACTGCTTTCCTTTTCTTTTTTTTTTAGTCCCACCAGGGGTCTACACTATGTGATCTGCTGATCGCATATATAATGCTTTGTTATACTTAGTATACCAAAGCATTATTGCCCGTCAGAGTAAAACTGACAGGCAATCTATTAGGCCATGCCTCAGATTTCTTTGCGGGGCTGCCGATCCGGTGACGGAGGGAGCTCTCCCTCTGTCAAACACATTAGATGTCGCTGTTGATAGCGGCATCCAATGGGTTAAACTGCCGGAACCGGAGTGCGCGTCGATTCCGGCAGGAGCCAGGCTTTATATAACAGTCGAGCTCCTGGCGCTGATCGCGTGGGTACACTGGCAGTACCCACGCGATCAGAGGACGGATATATATTTGCGGGAACTAATTCCTACACAGGACGATAGATCAGTCCGTCATAAAGGGGTTAATCTCTAAACAATGCTTTACCAATCTGTCACCAGGTTTATGCTGCTCTGAGTGCAGGATAAAGTAGTGAGAGACAATCTGTAGCTTTCATAAAATCACTGTTTTTCTCTTGCAGGCCATATTCATGAGCTGCTACTAGATTTGCACGCCCGCCATAGCGAGAAAGCTGACAATTAGCAGCAGGATTTCAAGGTAGCCGCAGCTCATGAATACCAGCTGCAGTAGAAATTTTATTAATCCCACAGATTATTGCAAGTGTCCCAGCACCGGAATCAGGACCTCCGTCACTACTTTATGCTGGCCTCAGATAGGACAGCATAAACCTGGTGGCAGATTCCCTTTAAGCTGACCAAGCACATAATATAGCCATTTATTCAGCCGACAGCCATCTCTCCTGTCCTCCACATAAACATGCAGACTCTGAACAGCTGAGTGCGCCCGATTATTTCAATAGAGGGGGGGGGGGGAGATAAGCTTTTGCCAGACACCTCTGGGACCGCTTATCTACTAGAGACAGAGGATCGGGTATTTGGAAAACATGTCGGATACATTATTCCCTGGGACCTTCATACTTTTCCACGCACAAAAGTTCTACACACATACAATTATTTTTTCTAAGGCTCTGTTCAGTTTTTTGCAGGCAGAAAAAAAAAATAATCTGCCTCAGAAGTCCTTCAGGAATTTTGACCTGCCTGCACATTTTGCCCACAGTTTTCACTGCGTTTTTTCGCCCGCGGCCATTATAGCTAGTGAAAGGATTGCTGGCAAAGAAACACCGCAAAAAAAACGCTCGGAAACCAGTGCCGCAGGTTTTTTCTGCCTCCCATTAATACAACGGGAGGTCAGAGGCAGAAACCGCAGCGGGGAAGGACATGACGCTCTTTTCCCCCCACGAGCAGCCAAAAGACACCCAGGCGAAGACAGCCTCTGCCACCCATTGGGGGGGGGGGGGTGGTGATTTAGTCTGTTTTTTCACACTGATTGACGCATTTTCAGCACCAAAAATCGGTGTGAACAGGGCCTTAAAGATTTGGTTTTCTGCTCTTCAAAAATATCCAAACGTACGCTCACTGACTATTAACAGGAGACGTTGCGCATGCTTTTTCTGACATAAGGGAGGAAGAGAGCATCCTCCACGATTTATTCAGAAAAAAGCAACCATCGGAAAGTTAAGGTATGTTCACACGGTTCGTACTGTGGAGAATTCCACAGCAAATAAAACCCAGATGCGACAGGGAATTTCGGGCGTTAGTCTGCACCCAATCGTATTTATTTTGGTCCAGATTTACTGCTGCTGCGAGCAGAGGAAAAACAGATAGAAGACCCATACTAACCTCCCCAATCTCCTGTAGGGACATGTCCGTGCTGCCCCGGCTAGTCTCTGCGCAGCTGACCTCCTGTGATGACGGGACGCCCCACGAGACCGCCGCAGCCGGTGATTGCAATTAAATGTGACAAATACACAATCCTTCCGCAGCAGAAAAAGACATGGAGGATTTGAAAATCCGCACCACATGTCAATTTCTGCATGTAAATTTTACACAGGGTGTGGATGAGATTTGTTAAAATTCCACCCGCGAACATAGTCTAACAGTAGACGTTACTATACATTTTTGATTAGGAAAACACAACCTTCGCCAAACAGGCAAACCACTGCGAAAATATATAGAACGTGGACAAATACGGACATTACCAGATTGTCATTTCGGTGATCGAGAAATTCAATCTTGAAATCAGGCGAGGATGAGAACAAGTATGGGGTTCTGTCAACCATAAACCGCCATTTTCCAACAAGTTATAAAGTCTCCATAGGACAGCTGTACAAATCCTAGACATCAAATACATCTAAGCTTGCTGCCAGCACCTCACTTTTGGGCGGTTTTCTATTAAAGGGGTATTCCGATCAGACATTTATGATATATCAACATGTCGAGAACGCTTAGGGTATGTTCACACACTTAGCAAAAAACGTCTGGAAATACAGAGCGGTTTTCAAGGGAAAACAGATCCCGATTTTCAGCCGTTTTTATTCAAACTCGCGTATGTCGCGAGATTTTTTAAGGCCGTTTTTGGAGCAATTTTTCTATAGTCAATGAAAAACAGCTCAAGTAGTAACATGCACTTTTTTCGCGGGCGTTCTTCAAAACAGCTACGTAAAAAAACGCCCAGTCGGAACAGAACGCCGTTTTCCCCATTGTAATCAATGGCCAGATGTTTTGGGCCCGAAAATAAGCCGTGTCAACATACCCTTAGGCTATGTTCACACGGAGTATTTTGGGGGAGGAATATCTGCCTCAAAATTCCGTTTGGAACTTTGAGGCAGATATTCCTCTCCCTGCACGCCAATTTTTCACGGCAATTATCGCGCCGTTTTTCGCCCGCGGCCATTGAGCGCCGCGGGCATAAAACAGCGAGAAATACGCTTTCTCCTGCCTCCCATTGAAGTCAATGGGAGGTCAGAGGCGGAAGCGCCCGAAGATAGGGCATGTCGCTTTTTCCCGCGAGGCAGTTTTACTGCTCGCGGGAAAAAGACGCTGACGCCTCCCATTGAAATCAATGGGAGGCGTTCTCGGGCCGTTTTTGCCGAGTTTTGCGACGCGGTTTCCGCGTCAAAAAACTCTGCAAAATACCCCGTGTGAACATAGCCTTACTCAGCTGCTTCCACACCTCCCATAGAAATGTAAAAAAAAAACACGCACATCCACCTCTATTCATCCGCCGCCTGGAAGCGGCAGCTGGTGGCTGCCTCATCTGTCCAGCAGGGGTCCCCATCCTGCCGCAGTTGCCTGTCCCAGAGGTGAAACCTGCACCTATCAGACATTTATGGCATATCATTTAGCTATGCCATACATTTTAGTGATGGGAATACCCTGCTAATGTTTATGAAATTTAGCATTAAAAGGGATTATCTCCATCTTGAATATTTATAGCATATCCACAGGATATGCCATAAATGCGGATTCCAACTCTGAGACCCGCACCTATCTCTACAATAGGGCACTGTGACCCGTCCTACCTGCTATTGCTCTCCGGGCACTGACAAGGTGGTCGAAGTACTAAAACAGCCGCGCTACGCTGTTTCCGGAAAGCAGAGAGCAAGAAAAGGCATATTTTTAGCATATTCTGGGAATATGCCATGTCCAAGATGTAAGACTATTAAAAAAAACAAAAAACCTTCAAAATGCTCCTGACGTGATCTACTTTACCTTATTCATCCCAGCCAAATTACACCAACATTAAAAAAAAAAAAAAATTAAAAAAAAAAAGGCTAAATTCACCATGAACTCGCCATGGTGTCTACATCCCAGCAATATAGAGGGCACCACAACAGCTTCTAGGTTAAGATCTTAAAATCCATAAATATCAGGGAAAAATTGCCCTAAATGACCAGCTTTGTTACTTCCAAAACACCTGATCAGGCAAACAGCCTTCAATATCCATCTAACCATTCTTCCAATGTGTCAACCTAAACACCTTTTGACCCTTTGAACAGTCCACATTTTAGGCTTAATGCACACGAACGCATTGGTTTTACGGTCCGCAATATGGGTCCGTTGCAGTCCATCGGACTGCAAAAAACCTCGGTAAGGCTTCCGTGCGCCAAGGACTTACAGCTCCACAACAATTCGCCAGTATTGGCGAAACCACAAATTTGGACCGTAAAACACGTCCTGAGTTTTTCAGTCCGGATTTGCAGCCCACGAACTGATCCGTGTAAACCAGTCGTGTGCATGGGGCCATAGAAAAGAATGGGTCCACAATTTATCAGCAAAAATGTGGATAGATTGCAGCCACGAAAGCATGGTCATGTACATGAGGCCTTAGATTGCGTTCACCGGCAACAGACAAGAGCGGTTAGCGCCTGCAGTAAATGGTATGGGATACTCAGTAGATACAAATCACTGCAGACTATTTTAGGGGTTTATCAAAGCCCTCTGAAGTCACATAAAACTGCAGCAAAACCACGAGAGAAAAACGTCTGTATTCAAAACAGGGAAGGCGTTTTTCCGTAAAAGCAATTCTAGGAGCATTTCGGAGAACTGCCGCAGCCCGCCGCTGAATATTAGCAGCTTTCTACCTTTGCACAGAAAACGGTCAATCAGCAGCGGGAGTGTGGTGAGTGGGCGTGGGGAGAGCAGCAGCACACAGCGCGATGTGAGCACTGCTACTAAGAAAAATCGGAAGTTTTACAAAAACGACGCCATATGAAGATGTGATGAGGGAGCGTTTGCTCGTTCATCGTTGACCAGTTTACACAGGACAAGGATTGGGAACGAGCGTTTATATAAACGCTCGTTTGCCTGATCATTGCTTAGTGCAAAAAGGTCTTAACCAGGTTTCCAAATTATTTTTACTGTATACTTTTTATCTGTAGATTACAGAACTTTTAAGAAATACCCATCGAGAGAAGATAAATTTAGACTGTATACGACAAAAACAAGAACACTGGATAATCAGATAAATCCAACACGTTAACCCTACAAGCAGCACCAGGAGATCTTGTGACATTGTATACTGCTCTAAAATCATTATATTGTAAACCTTTTTCCCAAAAAGGAGGCAAATGCAACTTTTTATTACGTATATGATCACACGTGTTTCGAACCTGTCGGGGCATTCCACCGCTTTTGATAGCAAGAAGTGCAGCACGAAGCGTCATTCTTCGTATCAAAATGACAGACACAATAGACCCCATTAGAAATCAATGCAGTCCGGTCAGGCCTAATCATCGCATGAAGGAACGGTCACAGCATCATGGCTTGCGTTATAACCGTCATGGTGACAAACCCTCTATAAATTTGATGGACTTTCTAAAGGTGTGTGAGAAAGAAAAAAAAAGACAGTATATATGCTGCATTTATATGCAATATCGGTGGAATTACAGACGTACCCAGTGTCACAGCTAACACTACACAACCTTGCCTCTCGCTTTTTTTATCACAAAATAAACTAGTTAGGCCTCACGCACACAACCGTGGTTTTTACGGATCCGTGCTTCGGCCTCATGCACACAACCGTGGTTTTTACGGATCCGTGCTGGGGCCGCGAATCCGGACTGCAAAAACTCAGGACAAGTAATTTTACGGTCCGGATATCTGGCTTTACTAATACTGGTGAATTATTGTGGATTCGCAAGTCCTGATGACACACGGATGCACAACAAAGGTTTTTTGCGGTCCTATGGACCGCAACGGAGCCGTGATTTTGCGAACCGCAAAACAGATGCGGTGGTGTGCGTGAGGCCTTAGATAGCAACCTGACCCACAAATGCTGCAGATTTTAGTGGGTCCAATGCCCCATCAGGAGCAAACATTGATCCCAGATGCCACCGAGGTATATAGCATATAAAGACATAATAGGTTTTGCAGATAAGTGGACCATCTATCAATGACATGTCTACACAAGATCCGATTTTGGGTGGGGATTTTCTTGCCTTGTGCTGGAAGAATAAGAGAGATAACCTTCGCAGCGATGTCAACAGTCCCTGCAAAGAAAAAAAGAAAATGGTCATTTCTTCTTTCCATACCTTTTTGACAGATCCATTAGAACCCCTGAGAAGATTCTGTCTCCGTGGCGGAAGGAAACCACCAACGCATCCTGAATGATGTGATCGAGCGTAACCTGAACTTCAGAACCAGGAATGAGATCATCAATTCCACCAGTAATAAGTCTCTCTGTAGCCGACAGATCTTGAGACGGATTAGTATGGTCCATACATGCATCTCCATCGATCATTGGCTCTTCCGTGCACCGTTCACCAAGGTCTTTAGTCTGTACAATCTCAATAAGTGCCGTTGATGTCTCGTGTTCTTCCTGTACATTGACCTTAGCATTAGAGAAGTCCTCCATTTGATCGGCTGCAACCGCCTCCAATTTAGTGTCCCTATAAAAAGGATCATATTCGATGTCTTGAGAATAAGACACAAGCTTTGCGCATTCAGAATCATGGTCTACGTTGGGCTCAGTTTCTATAAGAGTGGATTGAGAGTCCAGCTCTTTTTCCACGGACGTTACATCTGAGCTGATCCCGCTGTCCATTGTAGATACGGCATCGTCGAGCGCCCGCTCACTTAGGGAGCGGACATCCTCGGGGACTGAATCAGACATGATTAATTGCACAGACGTCTGTCCAGGAGAACTTTCCGATTGACACTCCCTCTCAAGTGATAAAACATGAATATCCTGACTGTGTGACCCTCCATCTAGGGCCGGCTGGAAGAAAAGCTTGACTTCTACCCCCTCCGTACATTGCATGGCGTCAGAATGGGGCCCATTATTATTTTCTACCACCTCAATAACTTGGCCTTGCTCATCATCTTCCTCTTCTTGTTGAACTTGCTCATGAGACGCTTCAGGGACACATTCGCTATCAGCCTCTATTAGGTCAAATCCATCCTTGCAAGGTTCTTGTAACGAATTAGATCGAGTCTCTACAGATTTGGGGACTTCTTCAGCCTCTGTAATCTCAGGGATAGTTTCCTGATCTACTGTACATGGAATTGGATCTTGCAAGTTCAACACCACCTCTGGCTCGGACGGCACCATCTCCGGAACGGGCTTTCGGTCCTCATCAGACAAGTCAGCAGTCACTGGAGAGATGGGTCCTTCTGGCTCCAGCACCTCCTTCAACGTAGGCTCATGTAGCTGTAAGAAAACATCAGGAACTGGATCAGGTACGTGAATCGCCTCAACTAAAACAGTCTCCATCTTTGACTCGTGGTGAGGATCTTGAGCACTGGCCACGTCCACAGCGGTAAGTTCCAGCGCGTCTAGATCCTGGTTGTGAATAAGATCAGGGACAGTCTCCATTCCATGCAGGACTTCTGGCCATTCTTGTATTAATGAAAACTCCTCAGGGACGGCATCTTGAAAGACTTCAACTTCTTCTACAGGGACTGGGACCTCGAGCTCCTGGACGTCTTGTAGGACTGGCTCAGGGACACTGTGCAATGGTTCTGCTATGACCGGAGGCTGGGGTGTATGTGGGGTGTCAAGGGGGTACTCAGCAAGGCAGGGGGTCAGCTCGTCCTCCCCTTCCAGGTCCATCTGTGCAGTGTCCATGGCCTCAGGGGCCGGCCCTACATTACAGGGGACAGGAGGGCAATGAAAGTCTTCCCCCAGGTGCATAGGTTCCTCTTCCTGCAGTGGGGAGAAGACATCTCCCACCATTCCTTTATCCACCACTGAGGGCTCCACACCCTCGGCCTCACTATCCCGTCTTAGAGGGCAGGCCTCAGGCGCGGCCTCCAAGGCGACAGACGGCCCTTCTTCCACTTCACTTTCCCAATTAGTTACCTCAGGCCCTATACACTCCGGCAGCTCCTCCGTCTCAGGTAACCGCAGCCCCGTCTTGCCATGTTCGGCCTCCTGCGAACCCAGGGCTTTTTCCCAGCCGAGCTCCTCTACTATACGACCGTGAAGCGTCGAGGCCTCCGTATGCTCTTGGCGCGGCATATCTTCTCCAGAAATCGGCTCGCTGTCTGGCTCGGCTTCTCCTCCCTCCCCCGAACCAGGCGCACCAGCAGCGGCCGCCATTTTCTCTTTCGCGTCTAACCCCCCTCCTCCTCTCCTCCACACGGGCAAATCGATCCTCGTCCTGGGAGACTGAGGCAACCCCGCCCTCGGACTAATAACGTTCATATGTCATTGGTCAAGCCGCCATCAATCAAACGGTATAAATACAGGAGCACTTCTCATTGGCTGTTACAAGGCGACCACCCAGCTACCTTTCCCAAGGTAAAAAAGAAAGCTGGCTACCGATTGGGTCAGGAGATAAGATTTTGCATAGCTCATTGGTTGGTACCAGTGTCAATCATTAGACAGATGCTACGTTTATTGGTCGAAGTTTAAATCAATCATTTTCTCTTTTAGTCTTGTTGCTAGGCAGCAAGCCAACCGCTATTACCAATAATGCAGCAGATGGAAGCAGCATGGCCTTGCTGTTTTTATGAGGCAGTGTCAACTCATTCTCGTCATTGCTGCAAATTCCTATTTTCTGTCAAATTGTAAAAAAAATGATGTGCATTATTATAAGTAAAAAAAAAAAATGTTATATATATGAAATATATATGACCGACATGAAGTAAAACATCTGTAATAGCTGCGTATTCGGAAAAAACAAAAACAAATGAGCCCATACTAACCTTTCACATCCCACCCACTCCGACAGTGTTTGTTTACTTGGCCGCAGCAATGACTTTGTCGTACTGGACACATGACCGTGGTAGCCAATCACTGGCCGCAGTGGTGATGTGCTGTCTATACTGACGTCACCACTTTAGCCACTAATTGGTTGCCATGGTCACAGATCAAGTACGACACGTCATTGCTGAAGTCAAATAAACAAAGACAGCGGGGAACAACGGAAATGTCAGTGCAGGGAATGTGAAAGGTTTGGGCCTATTTGTTATTTACTCATGTGCAGCCTCTGCTGGGAGTTTATAAATATTGGAACACAAGGACTAGGAAATGACCCTGATAGGCTGGCAATAGACATTCAAAAAAGGTGCTAGAGCACACAAAACACCCAGCTTTTCCAGCTATCAAATAAATGTGTGAAAATACGATAAGATTTAACTTTTAATTAGTCTAGCTCAGGGGTCTCAAGCACGCGGCCCGCGGGACACAGAGCCGCTAGTACAGACTAGGGATGCACGGTGCATCGAAACTTCGATACTGTTTCGATACTGCGCATCCCTAAACGGTTCGATACCGCTATTTCCTGTATTTCGATACTTCGCTGCGCAGCCGCACAGCTCAGTATAGTAATACATGAATGTATGGGAGCGCGGCTGCGGCTGTGTAATTCAGCCACAGCCCCGCTCCTGAGTCCTGATAACATGTGCGCACGGTCAGGATGATGCGATGTGGCCAGCGCTGTACTTATGAGCGGCGGCACTGAAGACAGAACATGGCGGGCGCGCTGCAAAACACCCTCATGTTCTGTGTTCAGTGCCTGAACCGCCGCTCATTAGTGCAGCGCCGGCCGCATCTCCTCATGCTGACCGCGCGCGCACTTCCTGTCAGGAGCGGGGCAATGTCTGTATTACACAGCCGCAGCCCCGCTCTATAACAGCAGACATCAGAGAAACCGCTCATCTCCGCCGTTATTCCCCTGAATGCTGCGATCACAGCTGAATGCAGCATTCAGGAGAAAATGAGCAGGGGGGATGCCCCTGGATCGCGTCACAGGGAATTCCTGTGACGCGATCGAGGGCCATACCATATATGGGCAGACAGCCCAGGGTCTATTGACGGACCCCAGGGCTGTCTTACCATTTTTCATGTTGTTAGGACATACCCAAGTATGTCCTAACAACTGCCTGTGTACTATCTGTCCACAGGCTAATGTACTGGTACATATCTGATATATGTCTGTGTGCTATCCGTCCACAGGCTAATGTACTGGCACATATCTGATATATGTCAGTACATTAAAGTTTAAAAATAAAGTAAAAACAAAGTATTGTTAAATTTAAAAAAAATACACATTCACCTTTTTTACAATAAACATTAAAATAAGTCTCAATACATAAAATATACACACATTCAGTAATGGCGCGGACAACAATTTTTTTGCATCATTTATGATGTGTGCGCTGTAAAAAAATGAAATAAACACGGCTTTCATTCACTTATTAATGTGAGGCGCGAGGTGTGATGAATTTAACCTCCATGTGCCTCACATTAATAGTAATTAACCCCATCATGTACCTCGCACATTAACCCATTATGACTGAGAAACATGATGGGATTAATTACTATTAATGTGAGGCGCGTTCAAAATTCATCACACGTCACGCCTCACATCAGAAAACAGAAGAATTTTTTTTTTATTATTACTGTTGGCAAAAGTATCGAAATTGGTATCGAAATCGCAATACTAAACGAAGTATCGGTATCGAAGTCCAAATTCTGGTATCGTGACATCCCTAGTACAGACTCTGCTCCGGGACTCTGGAATTCCCTGACATCGCTGTCCACATATGAACAGTGATGTCTGGGGCTTCCCCAGAGCCGGAGTCCCGTGCAGAGCGCTAGTATAGGCTCTGCTCCGGGACTCTGTGGAATTCTCTGACATCGCTGGAGTCCCGGGCAGAGCGCTAGTATAGTCCCTGCTTTGGGACTCTGGGGAAGCCTCTGACATCGCTGTCCATACATCGACAGTGATATCAGGGGCTTCTCCAGAGCAGGAGTCCCAGTGATGTCAGGAGCACAGCTGGAGTCCCAGGAAGAGCCTACTAGCGCTCTGCCCAGGAATCCAGCTCCGGGGTTGCCCCTCACATCCCTGTCCATATATGGATAGTGATGTCAGGAGCAGAGCTGGAATCCCAGGCAGAGCGCTTGGCACTGTGGCAGCATCTACGGAGGGCACTGACTGTGGCAGCATCTACAGAGGGCACTGTGGCAGCATCTACAGAGGGCACTGTGGCAGCATCTACGGAGGGCACTGACTGTGGCAGCATCTACAGAGGGCACTGTGGCAGCATCTACAGAGGGCACTGTGGCAGCATCTACAGAGGGCACTGTGGCAGCATCTACAGAGGGCACTGTGGCAGCATCTACAGAGGGCACTGTGGCAGCATCTATAGAGGGCACTGTGGCATTATCTACAGAGGGCACTGGCATTATCTAGGGGTGTGTTGCATTATCTACAGAGGGCACTGTGGCATTATCTGCAGAGGGCACTGTGGCATTATCTGCAGAGGGCACTGTGGCATTATCTGCAGAGGGCACTGTGGCATTATCTACAGAGGGCACTGTGGCATTATCTACAGAGGACTCTGTTACAGCATCTACAGAGCGCTCTGTGGCACTATCTAAAAAGGGGCTGCCAAATCTTGACATGTGTGTCTGCCACACGCTGCTATCTGAGCCGCCGGACTGCATTTAGCAACACTTAAACCGGAAAACTGGATTGTTGAAATAAGCACAAGGAGAAATCTCTCAAATTTTAAACCTAGCAGTATTATTTTCCCCTTAGTGACCACCAATACGCCTTTTCACGTTGGTCACTAAGGGGCCTTAGGCTAGGCCGACGCCTTTTCACGTTGGCCCAGTCCAAGTCCTGCACGGGTCTCCCGTGCAGGCTGGAGCCGGGGCTCTGCTGTCTGGTGACAGCTGGGCTCCTGCTCCAACACCCGCGATCGAAGTTTACTTCGATCGCGGCCGTTTAACCTGTTAAATGCCGCCGTCAATAGCGACCGCGGCATTTAACTTGTTTACAGAGGTAGTGAGCTCCCTCTGTCACCCATCGGCGGCCCGCAAATGCAATCGCGGGTCTCCGATGGGGTGTCATGGCAGCCGGGGGCTTGACAAAAGCCCCCAGGTCTGCCCTGGACATATGCCTATTAGGACACGCCGGAGGCACGTTCTAACAGATTGCCTGTCAGATTTACACTGACAGGCAATAATGCTCTGGTATACAAAGTATACCAAAGCATTATAGCAGCGATCGGAAGATCGCACAGTAAAGTCCCCCAGTGGGACTAATAAAATAAGTAATAAATGTGAAATAAAGATTATTAATAAAAATTACAGTAAAAAAAACAAAAAAAACATTTTTTTCCATAACAAGTGGTTTTATTTAGTAAAAGTGTAAAAAATAAATAAAAGTACACATATATGGTATCGCCGCGACCGTAATGACTCTGTTAATAAAGTTAATATGTAATTTAAACCGCAAGGTGAACACCGTAAAAAAAAAACGCAAAAAACAATGGCGAAATTGCAATTTTTTTCCATTGCCTCCCAAAAAAGTCATAATAAAAATGAATCAATAAGTCCCATGCACCCCAAAACAGTACCATTCAAAACTACGTCTCGTCTCGCCTTGCAAAAAACAAGCCCAAAAAATCACTACATTGATGGAAAAATAAAAAAGTTACGGCTCTTGCAAAGCGACGATGCAAAAGCAAATAATTTTAGTTCAAAAGTGTTTTTATTGTGCAAAAGTCGTAAAACATAAAAAAAACTCTACATATGTGGTATCGCCGTAATCGTACCGACCCATAGAATAAAGGTAACATGTTATTTACACCGCACAGTGAACGGCGTCAATTTAAAAACGCATAGAACAATGGCGGAATTTCAGGTTTTTTTTTATAATCCCCACAAAAAAAGTAGCTAAAAGTTAATAAAAAAATTATATGTACCCAAAAATGGTGCTATTAAAAAGTACAACTAATCCCGCAAAAAACAAGTCCTCATACAGCTATGTAGACGAAAAAATAAAAAAGTTATAGCTCTTTGAATGCGACTATAGAAAAACAAATAAAATAGCTTGGTCATTAGAGCCTAAAATGGGCTGGTCACTAAGGGGTTATAGTAATGTAGTATTATTATAGTAATATAGTGTTATAGTAGATCAAATAACTAATTGATTAACAATAATTTTGTATTGTATCAAATTTGAAAGTAATGCGGCCCTTCAACTTCCCATTTTTTCTATATGTGGCCCACTTACACGGCCGAGTTTGAGACCCCTGGTCTAGCTAAAAGGATTTCATTTGGGACATACAGTACAACATATAGGTTTAAAAGTAACCGATGTAGGCCATTTGTATGGACACTGCCACCAGGATCCAGGGAGATTTTAAGTCAAGGAAATTAATTTCCTTGTCATGTATTTCAGAGGTGAATTTCATCCCAATATTGTTAGTATTGAGAATATCCATAAAATCGAAAAAAAGGGTTCTTGTCACCATCCCAAAAGATAAGAATATCGTCGATATATCTTCCCCAAAAAAGAATGTTAGAGGTGAAAAAAAGCAAATCATCAGTGAAAACTAAAGTGTCTTCCCACCACCCTAAACATAAATTGGCATAAGTGGGTGCACAAACGGTGCCCATGGCAGTGCCTTTAAAGAGACTCTGTCACCACATTATAAGTGCCCTATCTTCTACATAATGTGATTGCCGCTGTAATGTAGGTAACAGCAGTGTTTTTTATTTAGAAAAACTATCTATTTTCACCAAGTTATGACCTATATTAGCTTTATTCTAATGACTTTCTTAATGCCCAACTGGGCGTGTTTTTACTTTTGACCAAGTGGGCGTTGTGGAGTGAAGTGTATGACGCTGACCAATCAGTGACCAATCAGCGTCATATGCTTCTTCCCATTCATGTATTCAGCACATAGTGATCCTGCGTTGTTCACTATGTGCAGCCACATACACACACACGAACGTTACTGAAGCGTCTTGACAGTAAATAGACATCACTACCAGCCAGGACGCGATGTCTATTCACAATCCCGACACTTCGCTAACGTTTGTGTGGGACTTACATCACAGCAAACGTAATCTCGTGAGATCATGCTGTAAACGACAGCACAGCGTGATCTCAATTCTATTTACTGCGGTTACGCTCCTCTACCCACCATTTTCTGCTAGCCAACATTGGTTACATTTAAACCTATATGTTGTATGTCCCAACGGAAATCCTTTTAGCTAGACAAATTAAAAGTTATATCTTAGCTTATTTTCACCCATTTATTTGATAGCTGGGAAAGCTGGGTGTTTTGTGTGCTCTAGCACATTTGTACTTTTATTAATATAAATATTGGAAAACCCCTTTAAATATAAGTTTGCACACACAAATGTCTAAATAATACAAATATTTGAATGTATTGTCATAAATATATTTATATTCATGCATTCACAAGACTCCTAAATATGGGGCACAACCTACAATTCCGTTATTGTTACTCTTCGGGATTAGGGGCGCGGATGTAATGAATATTTAATTGAAAAGGCTTTAAAGGGGTATTACAGTTTCAGCAAATAATACTATATTTTCCAATGTATATCAACTCCTCACAGGTTAGAAGATCTCTGCTTGCAGTCATTTAATAGAAAGCTTTATTGTTTATTTAGGGAGGATAGAAATCTGTTTTGGTCATGTGATGGACACTCAGGTGCTCGTTACAGGACAGAGCTCTGACTGGAATAAAAGGGGTTTTACACTGGGCCATTATTGGGCAAACGATCGTTCATAGAACGCTCGTTGCCATACATAGCTCCTTGTGACAGTAGCAAACGGACGCCGATCAGCGACCTGTCTCGTTGATCGGCGCTCGCTGCATCGGCCAAAATCGGCCCGTGTTATAGGGCCCTTACCCTTTAAGTCTTTTGGGCGCACATACCATAAGGGCATCCCGTGCAGATCGGGCTCATACATGCCAAGCTACTCTATCCCTCTTTCTTGTAGCTGCAACATTAGCCAACAAGTGTGCGGGGAATTGTCCACAAGGTCATTCTGCTAATTCATACAACGAATAGCTGCTGGGCCATCCTGTCGGGATGGTGGGATGTGATGGCATGAATCAGTACCAGCAGGGGCTCCCATTTTCAGGATTTGGGCCCTTATTCAGCCTATGTATTGGTGAGACATCTGTCCGTATATGGCCTCACTTATATCAGGAAAACTATAGGAGAGGCCATGGGTAGATGTCTCATCAACACCAATAACATTTGCCCATCTTTGAAACCTAATTCCAACAAGGAAACAAAAAGGACTATATTATTTTGGATTTGGTCAGGAGTAATCCTTTCACTACAAAAATATTCAATATGGCTGAAAATATGAAGTGTAATAAGTGCTCATTATTAGCTTTGCATAGAGTATCAGATGTGGAAATGGGGGTCGGGGGCAAGGCCTTGCAATAGGCAAAGAATCTAATGGGAACCACCACCATGCTCAGAAACGTGCTACTAAATTCAGTGCCCCTGGACACTTGGCTTTTCGAGCAGTTCTATGTGGTTTCTGTTTGGCCACTCACATGTGACTTCCCACTAGCGGAGGTGGCAAGCAGTGTATTATATTGTATAAACTGTGTAATAAGTATTATTATGGGTGCACCATGCACTGTTATTGGGACATTGTGGCAGGAACTGTAATTAGGCACTTCAGCTGGACCTGTTATGGTAACACTGTGGCTGGCACTTGCATTGTGGCGCTGGGTCTAACACTGTTATTGGGGCACTGTGGCTGGCATTGTTATGGAGGCACTGTGGGCACACTGTTATGGTATACTGTGACTGCCATGTTTTACGGGCACTGTGGCTGGTAATGTTATGGAGGTAGTGTAGATGACGCTGTCAGGGGGGCACTGTTATGAGGCAGTGTGGCTGTCTCTTTTATGGGGGTACTGTCAGGAGCATAACTAGGGGGTGCGGAAGTTACGGTCGCTCCTGGGCCATAATAAATGAAGAGTGATCATTTGGGCGCTCTGTTGATTTTAGGGCCCAGGGGCTTTAAGTTACGGCTCTGGTGACTGGCTGGTACTGTTATGGGGACACTGTGGCTTACACTGTTATGGTGACACTTTGGCCGGCACTGTTATGGAGACACTGTGGCTTACACTATTATGGGTACACTTTGTCCAGCACTGTTATGGGGACACTGTGACTTACACCATTATGGGGACACTGTTCTTCATTCCGTATGTTACCATTTATAGTATTATGATTTTGTTACACCAACAGAATAAGACAATTGCCCTTTACATGGCAAGATACAAATGCCCAAATAAACTTAGGAATGAATAGATATGGCCTGTTTAAGATAACTGCCCAAAATTGCATTGAGAAGTGGTCTTGTAGGAGGTGGTCTTTTCAAAGATGATGGGCAGTATGCATAGTATATGGTGGAACTGAAAATCTGTCACAAGAAATCTGCAGCAGGCAGCGCTATTCTTGATGTCAAAGCAACGGGAACTCCCATGGACCCCATTATAAGTCGTGATGGTCCGTCTGGCGCCATGATTTGGATCCATCGTACGGTGGATCTTTCACAGCTTTGTGTCTTCCGTCATGAACAGAAGCTACAACTCAGCTGTGAATAGAGGCTTTTATATGTATTGTATCTCTCAGCGTATACATTTCTATTTCCAACCGGCTACAACACGGACATAGAACTGTGCTTTTAGAATGTTATTCATCCTGTTAAGAATTCTCTGTCCACCAGATGGCGATGTTTCCTTAGGGTTTTTATCCATCACCTCTAAAGAAGATACAGGACCATGATGTTACACAGTGAAATTTTTTGGAGCCTTTTCATTCCTTCTCTCTGATGTGTGGCGGAACGGAATTGTCTGCACTAACAACATTTATTGAAAACCATAGAGGGACACATATATGCGATTCGCAGCAGGTATTCCCACTATGATAATCCTAATTTATGTCAAAGCACTCAAAAAATTATCCATGTCAGCCATTGAACGTGATTGACAAAAGCGTAAAATGCCCCTTCTCCTGCCATTTTTGACATACTGTTGCCACTAGCTACGTTCTGTAGCTATCATCATGCAGGATGTGCATGCCCAGTTTCTTTAGGTTCCTTGGTATGGCATCGTCTGAAATGACAGATTAGCATTGAAGAACTGTATGCACCATTGCGTCGTCCTAAATGCACAGGGTGAGCAAGCGCACCATGGTCCAGTAACAGTATGGGGATATTATCCAGTAACAGTATGGGGGTATTATCCAGTAACAGTATGGGGGTATTATTCAGTAACAGTATGGGGGTATTATTCAGTAACAGTATGGGGGTATTATCCAGTAACAGTATGGGGGTATTATTCAGTAACAGTATGGGGGTATTATCCAGTAACAGTATGGGGGTATTATTCAGTAACAGTATGGGGTATTATTCAGTCACTATGTGGTTATGATGTGCTGGTATTATTCAGTAACAGTATGAGGGTATTATTCAGTCACTATGTGGTTATGGTGTGGCGATATTATTCAGTAACAGTATGGGGGTATTATTCAGTAACAGTATGGGATATTATTCAGTCACTATGTGGTTATGGTGTGGCGGTATTATTCAGTAACAGTATGGGGGTATTATTCAGTCACTATGTGGTTATGGTGTGGCGGTATTATTCAGTAACAGTATGGGGGTATTATTCAGTCACTATGTAGTTATGGTGTGGCGGTATTATTCAGTAACAGTATGGGGGTATTATTCAGTCACTATGTGGTTATGGTGTGGCAATATTATTCAGTAACAGTATGGGGGTATTATTCAGTCACTGTGTGGCTGTATTATTCAGTAACAGTATGGGGGTATTATTCAGTCACTATGTGGTTATGGTGTGGCGGTATTATTCAGTAACAGTATGGGGATATTATCCAGTAACAGTATGGGGGTATTATTCAGTAACAGTATGGAGGTATTATTCAGTAACAGTATGGGGGTATTATTCAGTAACAGTATGGGGGTATTATTCAGTCACTATGTGGTTATGGTGTGGCGATATTATTCAGTAACAGTATGGGGGTATTATTCAGTAACAGTATGGGATATTATTCAGTCACTATGTGGTTATGGTGTGGTGGTATTATTCAGTAACAGTATGGGGGTATTATTCAGTAACAGTATGGGAGTATTATTCAGTCACTATGTGGTTATGGTGTGGCGGTATTATTCAGTAACAGTATGGGGGTATTATTCAGTCACTATGTGGTTATGGTGTGGCGGTATTATTCAGTAACAGTATGGGGGTATTATTCAGTCACTATGTAGTTATGGTGTGGCGGTATTATTCAGTAACAGTATGGGGGTATTATTCAGTCACTATGTGGTTATGGTGTGGCAATATTATTCAGTAACAGTATGGGGGTATTATTCAGTCACTGTGTGGCTGTATTATTCAGTAACAGTATGGGGGTATTATTCAGTCACTATGTGGTTATGGTGTGGCGGTATTATTCAGTAACAGTATGGGGATATTATCCAGTAACAGTATGGGGGTATTATTCAGTAACAGTATGGAGGTATTATTCAGTAACAGTATGGGGCTATTATTCAGTTACTATGTGGTTATGGTGTGGCGGTATTATTCAGTAACAGTATGGGGGTATTATTCACTAACAGTATGGGGGTATTATTCAGTAACAGTATGGGGGTATTATTCAGTCACTATGTGGTTATGGTGTGGCGATATTATTCAGTAACAGTATGGGGGTATTATTCAGTCACTATGTGGTTATGGTGTGGCTGTATTATTCAGTAACAGTATGGGGGTATTATTCAGTCACTATGTGGTTATGGTGTGGCGGTATTATTCAGTAACAGTATGGGGATATTATCCAGTAACAGTATGGGGGTATTATTCAGTAACAGTATGGAGGTATTATTCAGTAACAGTATGGGATATTATTCAGTTACTATGTGGTTATGTTGTGGCGGTATTATTCAGTAACAGTATGGGGGTATTATTCAGTCACTATGTGGTTATGGTGTGGCGGTATTATTCAGTAACAGTATGGGGATATTATCCAGTAACAGTATGGGGGTATTATTCAGTAACAGTATGGGGCTATTATTCAGTCACTATGTGGTTATGGTGTGCTGGTATTATTCAGTAACAGTATGGGGTTATTATTCAGTCACTAAGTGGTTATGGTGTGGCGGTATTATTCAGTAACAGTATGGGGGTATTATTCAGTAACAGTATGGGGGTATTATTCAGTAACAGTATGGGGGTATTATTCAGTCACTATGTGGTTATGGTGTGGCGGTATTATTCAGTAACATTATTGGGGTATTATTCAGTCACTATGTGGTTATGGTGTGGCGGTATTATTCAGTAACAGTATGGGGGTATTATTCAGTAACAGTATGGCAGTATTATTCAGTCACTATGTGGTTATGGTGTGGCGGTATTATTCAGTAACAGTATGGGGGTATTATTCAGTAACAGTATGGCAGTATTATTCAGTCACTATGTGGTTATGGTGTGGCAGTATTATTCAGTAACAGTATGGGGGTATTATTCAGTGATTATTTGGTTATTGTGTGGTGGTATTATTCAGTAACAGTATGGGGGTATTATTCAGTAACAGTATGGGGGTATTATTCAGTAACAGTATGGGGTATTATTCAGTCACTATGTGGTTATGGTGTGGCGATATTATTCAGTAACAGTATGGGGGTATTATTCAGTCACTATGTGGTTATGGTGTGGCGGTATTATTCAGTAACAGTATGGGGATATTATCCAGTAACAGTATGGGGGTATTATTCAGTAACAGTATTGAGCTATTATTCAGTCACTATGTGGTTATGGTGTGCTGGTATTATTCAGTAACAGTATGGGGGTGTTATTCAGTCACTAAGTGGTTATGGTGTGGAGGTATTATTCAGTAACAGTATGGGGTTATTATTCAGTCACTAAGTGGTTATGGTGTGCTGGTATTATTCAGTAACAGTATTGGGCTATTATTCAGTCACTATGTGGTTATGGTGTGGCGGTATTATTCAGTAACATTATTGGGGTATTATTCAGTCACTATGTGGTTATGGTGTGGCGGTATTATTCAGTAACAGTATGGGGGTATTATTCAGTAACAGTATGGCAGTATTATTCAGTCACTATGTGGTTATGGTGTGGCGGTATTATTCAGTAACAGTATGGGGGTATTATTCAGTAACAGTATGGCAGTATTATTCAGTCACTATGTGGTTATGGTGTGGCAGTATTATTCAGTAACAGTATGGGGGTATTATTCAGTGATTATTTGGTTATTGTGTGGTGGTATTATTCAGTAACAGTATGGGGGTATTATTCAGTAACAGTATGGGGGTATTATTCAGTAACAGTATGGGGTATTATTCAGTCACTATGTGGTTATGGTGTGGCGATATTATTCAGTAACAGTATGGGGGTATTATTCAGTCACTATGTGGTTATGGTGTGGCGGTATTATTCAGTAACAGTATGGGGATATTATCCAGTAACAGTATGGGGGTATTATTCAGTAACAGTATTGGGCTATTATTCAGTCACTATGTGGTTATGGTGTGCTGGTATTATTCAGTAACAGTATGGGGTTATTATTCAGTCACTAAGTGGTTATGGTGTGGAGGTATTATTCAGTAACAGTATGGGGGTATTATTCAGTCACTATGTGGTTATGGTGTGGCAGTATTATTCAGTAACAGTATGGGGTATTATTCAGTGATTATTTGGTTATTGTGTGGTGGTATTATTCAGTAACAGTATGGGGGTATTATTCAGTAACAGTATGGGGGTATTATTCAGTAACAGTATGGGGTATTATTCAGTCACTATGTGGTTATGGTGTGGCGGTATTATTCAGTAACAGTATGGGGGTATTATTCAGTCACTATGTGGTTATGGTGTGGCAGTATTATTCAGTAACAGTATGGGGGTATTATTCAGTAACAGTATGGGGGTATTATTCAGTAACAGTATGGGGAATTATTCAGTCACTATGTGGTTATGGTGTGGCGATATTATTCAGTAACAGTATGGCGGTATTATTCAGTAACAGTATGGGGGTATTATTCAGTAACAGTATGGGGGTATTATTCAGTAACAGTATGGGGGTATTATTCAGTAACAGTATGGGGGTATTATTCAGTCACTATGTGGTTATGGTGTGGCGATATTATTCAGTAACAGTATGGCGGTATTATTCAGTAACAGTATGGGGGTATTATTCAGTAACAGTATGGGGGTATTATTCAGTCACTATGTGGTTATGGTGTGGCGGTATTATTCAGTAACAGTATGGGGGTATTATTCAGTCACTATGTGGTTATGGTGTGACTGTATTATTCAGTAACAGTATGGGGGTATTATTCAGTCACTATGTGGTTATGATGTGGAGGTATTATTCAGTAACAGCATGGCAGTATTATTCAGTCACTATGTGGTTATAATGTGGCGGTATTATTTGGACCTCATATTGTATTATTATTGGTAATATTGATCTTATAATAGTGAGTTGTGTTCAGTAACAGTATGCAGGTAATATAATCTGGTATAGTGGTATGATATATGTAGATAATTTTTTCGTGTGAGAGGGGGGACATTTGCTTTGGGGCTTGTAACACTCCTGGATGCACTAGAAATCAGTGATGCAGTTCTCTGCACACCACCTTCTGAATTGACTGCATTATTCATACAATAATTCAGCATTTGGGGCCCCACTTTTAACTTTGCCCAGGGCCACACTTTGTCTAAACCCTGGCTGTATTCACAAGCATATGTAAGCAAACACAGATGTTAACTATATAACCCGATTGCCATACCCCATACATTAGAAAGTTCTAGTATTTTAAAGGGAATGTGTCGCTAGAAATGTTTTTTGTTTTTATTTAGTTAAACAATTTTTATTCAAGTGATTACACATTGTTTTAATTTATTCAAAAGTCGGGAAATATTATGAATTAGATTCTAATTTATAACATTTCCATGTGCTGAGCACTAGAGGGAGCAGTCCCCAAAATTGCAGCATGGTCAATGTGGTAAAGCAACCTCATTGATTTATGCTGCAAATTTGGGGTAGACACACTCTCTCCAGTGTCCTCACACAATCCCCCCTCCCTTATTCTGGCTAGTGCCAGGAGAAGGAGGGGGTTGAACCTTCAAACCTCCTACACTGTGTGCTGCCATTTTCTGAGCGAATGCACAGTGTAGGAGGATTAGATACAGTGCTCAGCAGACAGTATAACACGAACATACATGAACATAATACACACATCACATACACAAACATAAATTACCTGCTCCTGCCGCTGCTGCCGCCTCCGCTCCTATGCCTTGCGCCTTCGCTTCCTTGAACATATGGCCAGAAGCCGCGGTCAGAAGTAGTCATCTTACTGTCCGGCAGCAGCTTCTGGTCCACATGGAAATGGCGCCGGATTTCGCTCTGCGAACGAGCTTAGTTTTGGACTGTGTGGGAGCGGCGCATGCGCCGTTCCCACACAGACGGTGTACGCCATAGTGAATGGAACGGCTCCCGTTCGCATTCTCTATGGGGTTGTATGTGCCGTATTCCATCTCTGTATGTGTCGTTAATCGACGTATACAGAGATAAAAAAAAAAATTTCAGCCCCCATAGAGAAGTAAAAGTAAGAACAAAGTAAAAAGTAGAACACGAGAATATAAAAAAATAACATTTATGTTATTATCATATTAAAAGCAATATGATAAAAAAAAAATATTTCATGACACCTTCCCTTTAAGTGCCAAAACTAATAGCTGCCGTTTCTAACTCCTGTAGAAAACCCCATAATGCCCTACATGGTAGAAGGTTACAGTGCAGTGTATGTAAGAAAAATAAAAGCATTTCCTTCATTACTCCTTCTATTGACACAGGCTCAGCTGTGAAATTGTAATACAAAGATGCTTTTAATTGTTGCCTTTAATCTAGTGCTCAATGAGTGTCAGCTCTGAGGGGCCTCGGGGCAGGGGCGTAGCTAAAGGCTCATGGGCCCCGATGCGAAAATTCTTACTGGGCCCCCCCCCCCGCAAACTTCTCATGGCCGACGGTCCGCAGCTTTCAGCTGCATCGCTGGGTCTCCTGAGTGACCCAACAATGCAGCACTAGCAGCCGGGGCGTCACTAAGGCTGGGTTCTCACACCCTATTTACGGACGTAATTCGGGTGTTTTAGCATTGAATTACGTCCGAAAATGCGGCTCAAAAGCGTCGGCAAACATCTGCCCATTCATTTGAATGGGTCTTACGATGTTCTGTGCCGACGGTCATTTTTTTTTACGCGCCGCTGTCAAAAGGCGGCGCGTAAAAAAGACGCCCGCGTCAAAGAAGTGCCTGTCACGTCTTCAGACGTAAATGGAGCCGTTTTCCATGGACTCCATAGAAAAACAGCTCCAATTACGTCCGTAATGGACGCAGCGAAAGACGCCTGCACATGCCATTACGGCTGAAATTACGGTGCTGTTTTCTCCTGAAAACAGCACCGTAATTTCAGCCGTAACAGACGCTGCCGTGTGAACATACCCTCAGGGCTTAAAATGTCAGGGGAAATAGCCCCAATACATATGTGTCCGCCCCAAAAAAAAATGTGTGTATAGGAGACAGCATAGCATATCTATAGCACTACGACCCTATAAACTATGGATAGGATTAGATACAGTGGCTCGGCAGACAGTATCACACATGATAGGATTAGATACAGTGGCTCAGAAGGCAGTATCACACATGATAGGATTAGATACAGTGGCCCAGCAGACAGTATCACACATGATAGGATTAGATACAGTGGCTCAGAAGGCAGTATCACACATGATAGGATTAGATACAGTGGCCCAGCAGACAGTATCACACATGATAGGATTAGATACAGTGGCTCAGAAGGCAGTATCACACATGATAGGATTAGATACAGTGGCTCAGCAGACAGTATCACACATGATCGGATTAGATATAGGGCCCAGCAGACAGTATCACACAAGATAGGATTAGATACAGGGCCCAGCAGACAGTATCACACATGATTGGATTAGATACACAGCTCAGCAGACAGTATCACACAAGATACGGTTAGATACAGGGCCCAGCTCGCTGACATTGTGTCTCCAGCGCTGGACCCAGGATAGGTAAGAATAATAATTTTGCTTCTTTATGTTACTGATTATTTTTGTGTGTTTGTGTTTTTTTTACAGGTTCGGTTGTTGGACTTCGGATACGAGGACTTCAATGACGGCGTTTTTTTTATTCTCAATAAAATGGTTAATGAGGGTTGTTTTTTTATTTCAATAAAATATTTTTTCTATGTGCTTGTATCTTTTTAAACTTTATTATCACCGCCTTAGTAATGGCCGCTGGCTGATTGACAATCTCCATCACTAAGGCGAGGCTTAATGTTAGCCGGTGCAGAGGCTACACTAACCCCCATTATTACCCCGGTACCCACCAAAACCAGGGGTACTGGGAAAAGCCGGGTACGAACCAGTACCCGACCATTTGTAGTGACGGGCAGGCACCAGGGTGGCCGCAGGCTGGTAGTATTAGGCTGGGGAAGGCCAAAAACAGTGGCCCTTCCCACCCTGGTAATGCTGCCTGCTGCTGCTGTGTTGTATCAGGCTGGTTATGAAAATTGGGGGGGACCAGACATCGTTCTTTCCAATTATTATTATTTTTTTTTTTTTTTAAATGACGTGGGGTCCCCATTTTTCATAATCAGCCAGATCCAATAAAGCAGCAGCAGCCTAGCATCACCAGGGTGGGAAGGGCTACTGTTTTTGGCCTTTCCCCTCCTGATAATACCAGCCTGCGGCCACCCCAGTGGCCGACCATCACTACAGATGGTCAGGTACTGGCTCATACCCAGCTCTTCCCAGCACCCCTGGTGGCGGTGGGTACCGGGGTAATAAAGGCGGTTAGTATTCGCCTCTGCATCGGCTAACACTAAGCCCCGCCTTAGCAATGGATACTGTCAATCAGCCGGCGGCCATTACTAAGGCGGAAGTAATATAGTTTAAAAAAAACCACAAAGACATAGAAAAAATATTTCATTGAAATAAAAAAAACTCACACAGCCCTCATTAACCATTTTATTGATAATAAAAAAAAAGCTGTCACCGAAGTAGTCCTGGAATCCGACGTAGTCCAACGACCGAACCTGTAAGAAAACACACAAAAAACTATTAGTAACACATGTGTTAGGCTTAGATACAGGGCCCATGTGTGATACTGTCTGTGGGACCCTGTATCTAAGCCTACCACAACGTAGGCTTAGATACAGGGTCCAGCAGACAGTAATCTTATACAGTATAAGATTACTGTGTGCTGGGGCCCTGTATCTAAACCTACAGTGTGGTAGGCTTATATACAGGGCCCAGCAGACAGGATCACGCATGGGCCATGTATCTAAGCCTACCATGTGATTGGCTTATATACAGGGCCCATCAGACAGGATCACACATGGGCCATGTATCTAAGCCTACCATGTGATTGGCTTAGATACAGGGCCCAGCAGACCGGATCACGCATGGGCCATGTATCTAAGCCTACCATGTGATTGGCTTAGATACAGGGACCAGCAGACTGGATCACGCATGGGCCATGTATCTAAGCCTACCATGTGATTGGCTTAGATACAGGGCCCAGCAGACAGGATCACACAATCTGTGATCCTGTCTCATGGGCCCCCTAAGCCTGCTACATCGTAGGCTTAGGGGTTGTGCAGTCCCTAAACATTGATGGCCTATCCTCAGGATAGGCCATCAATAGCTGATGTGTCTCTCGGGACCCGCAAATCAGCTGTTTTGAAGGGGCCGCAGCACTCGTACGAGAGCTGCTTCCCCTTCATTTCACTACTCGCTCACACTGTGAATCGCCGACACCGATTCACAGTGTGACCGGAATGAAGGGGAGCAGCTCTCGTACGAGTGCTGCGGCCCCTTCAAAACAGCTGATTGGCGGGTCCCGGGAGTCGGACCCCGCCAGTCAGGGCTAAACTTACCTTCCTCTTCGGCCGCGGCGGGAGTTCTGTCGTCTCGATGCTGTGCGCGGCGCATAGCGCTGTGACGTCATGCGCTGCGCACAGCGCTTGACGTCAGGACCTCCGCTGCGATCCGGAACCAGGAAGGTAAGTAAAGTATGTTACTATAGTAAAAGGGGCCCGCAGCCCGAGTTACTATAGTAACTTTTTATTGATGTGGTGCGGGGGGCCGTGGGCCCCCCTGGTTTCGGGGCCCGGTCGCAATTGCGACCGATGCGATCCCTATAGCTACGCCAGTGCCTCGGGGTCATTTCCTGTCTTTTGGCCTCCTTGTTGTTATTTGCATTTCAGAGAATTTACAGTGAATGTACACAGAGTATATAGATGTTCAGTCTATCATAAGTCAAACAAGTTGGCATCTCCGCCATAGTTTAAAGCGGTAGTCTGTTAGGTAATTTTTTAGATAAAGGAGTTCTCCACTATGAACAAACCCTACTTGTTAAAAAAGGCCTCTTGACGATAGGTTTATCATAAAATTTCCCCCTGCTGGGACCCCCAGCGATCATCTGCAATCTGTCGGGAAACCTGGCAATAAACATTCAATTTTCCTGCAGCGCCACCATAGGGGAAATTAAGCATTACACAGTGTGCATTCATAGCAATAAGTTGTCTGTGTAATACAGAACAGGACAGACCCTCCAAAGTGAGAAGCACTCTTTGTAACCGCTCTCCATTCTGGGCAAGATATGAGAATCCTGAACAGGAGACCTCCCCCAATTAAGGGGGTTATCCGGGTTCTGAAAATTATTTTGTAATGGCTGCCAATGAGAAACATTAACAAAAGAAGTAGTACTTACCTGTCCTTCATCCCAGCGATCCAGCGCTGCCACTGCAGCGGCAGTCATGGTGATTGTATACATGCACGTAGCACGTGATCGCTGCAGCCAATCAGAGAGCTCAATACATGTGTTGTATTTCTGGCATTATTCCAGAAATACGATTCGTCATGCTGTGTGCTCTTATGTTACCAATATTACATTTGTATTATGTCTAGGAGATAAAGCTAGTACACAGAGGGAAGGGAGGTGCCATGGCCTCCGGTCTACGGATCACACCGCCCGATATCGGTCACCGCTCTCTCACCCTGCATGTCGCTTGGCTCCTTACTTCTGACCCGATTGAGGAAATTCTATCGAAAGTGGAGAACACTGATTAGGAATTCCAGCTTCCTGGCCATGAAATTACCTATCATCACACAGGTCAGGAGCTTCTTCAGATTAGCTGCTCTGAAAAGACATAAAGACCACATCACCAGCCAAGACCTAGCTGAGAAGAGACCAACCTACATAGTTGATGACATTGATTCCATTTCCACCATTGCAGAAAGTGGAGATTTCACTGCTGATCAAAGATGTGTACATGATGCACATGAGGGGCTACTTATACTACAAAACCTGCCCCTGGGAGAAAAATTTTGAAAAACTCCCCCAAAAAAGACCCCGGAACATTGATGCTGTGGAGCCATTTCTTGTCCACAAGTCACCACCTCCTAAAAAAAAAAAGACAAAAGAACAGAAAGTGACGAACCAATAAAAGGAATCGTCCAAAACAAGAAACGGCAGTGAAGGGTGATGTCTCTGTTTTAAACCTTGAGGACATGTGAGTCTATGATGGCCAAGAGATCGCCCTGACCTAGACAAGAACAAGATATGACGCAACCAGACAGACCAGGACTCTCTATGTCACCAGACTCTACTACAGGTCAATGACACAGTGGCCACCATGTTAGAATTAGATGACCTGCAATTCAGCAAGAAGAGTCAGATTCCGGGCTCGGTCTCTGTTCTCAATAATAGACGTGACATTAACCAGTCTTTGTGCAGTCAGATGTGTTCACGGAACAAGTGAGTTATCTGCTGCACTAAGAGACAGATTCCGGGCTCGGTCCCTGTTCTCACCAATGGACATGACCTATAATAGACTTTCTGCAGTAAGATGTGTTCAAGGAACAAGTGTGTTATCTGCTGCACCAAGAGGCGTATTCCGGGCTCGGTCTTTGTTCTCATCATTGATATAACATTTACCAGACTTTCCGCAGCTAGATGTATTCTTGGAACAAGTGTATGGTGGTTTCTACTGCATCAAGAGGCAGACTCCGGCCTCGGTCTCTGTACCTCAAACTGCAATAGCTCCCAAATACAGTGCCATTCACATGTCTCCATAAACAGTCCGGCCATATACCTTCTATATACAGTGCAGCTACATTCACACCATATACAGTAAAGCAATGTGCCACCCACAAACAGTGTGAAATATATGCCACCTACTGATAGTACCAGCCACTCGTCTCAAGTGCCAGACACAGCCACCCTCTGCCAAATACAGTACCAACCTCTTCCCAGCTTTAATCTCCTTGGTGTCACTGCACAGTATTTTGTTTTGCCGTGGATGGTAGTAGTGGCACTGCATTGCATAATGTATAAGGCTCTGTTTACATCTGCGTGGTGGGTTACATTTATAATGGAAGCCAAGATGCAAGCCTGCATCCGTCGCACGTAGATACCAGTGGAGCCCGGTGGCCCCCATTGACTTACAATAGGGTCTTATACTTGGGCACTTATACTTGGGTACTGTTTTGTATGTTTATTTAAATACTGAATCATGGTACGTCATAAAGAGGGGCATTATTGGAAGGTCTGGCACTGGGCACTATCCAACAAAAGGGTGGCCAGGTTTACAGTGGTGTACATAGAAGAAAGGGGACCCCAAAGAAGTGTTTGTGTAACCTTCCCGATCTTTACATGATGTTATCTAATATGCCCATCTCTTTAAAGAGGACCTGTCAGCTCTTCTGACATGTCTAGTTTAGTAAATACTTTTATTCTCCATAAAATAATGACTCTGGAGCATCTTTTCTTATAACTCTGCATAGTACGGTCCCTCTGTTATTCCTCCTAGAAATGTATGAATAAATTGACAACTGAGTGCTTCCAGTTGGGGGCGTGTCCCTACAACAGTGTCGACTGACACTATCCAATCAGTGCTAACAGTCTCAGAATGTGTGTGGACACACACCTTTAACAAGGGGAATGGTAACACCCAATTGTCAAATTATTTATACATTTCTAGGAGGAATAACAGAGGAACTGCACAACGCAGAGCTCTATGAAAAGATGCTGTGAAGAATTGTGATTTTATGCAGGCCGTGCCGTCACCCGATGAGCCGTGCCAGCAGACTGATTTATAAGGTTGTAATGTCAGTAACAAAACGGAACATGAGCATTAAGCAGGATTAATTGTCGATGGTGCTGTGTCTCCATGGAAAGAACGAAGATCAAAATGATTTCTACAATAATCTGATAGGGAACACACGGCCTCAATCACATCCTATGCATGACCGCTGTACAAGTTGTCGCTGCACTGGGTGATATTTTCATAGAAATTCCAAGTGAGCTTTTTTTATATTAATACTTCCACGTAGTGACGAGCGAATCAGACACTCCGTTTTGTTAGCGTTTCACATCTGGTACATTTTTTATTATGGAGCCGTATTTTCATCATATAAGACAATGGAGGTAGAAATATGGATGCCGTTCTGTGCGGTCTGCAACCATCGGGACATACACATGCTTGTCTGTGTTCCTATGGTACAGAAAGATTTGGTTTTGCCAAAAATGTTATGTGCCGTTATTCTTTATTTTTAATTTGGGTATAGAATTAAATACAAAAATATACAGAGTATCGCAAATATATGTGTGATGACATCATTATAAGGTATCTTCCATTAGTAATAACAGAGATTTGGCAGCAGATATTAAAGAGGACCTGTCTCCTCTCCTGACATGTCTGTTTTAGTAAATACTTATATTCCCCTTGAAATAACAATTCTGGAACATATTTTCTAAAAACTCTGTGTTGTGCCGTTCCTCTGTTATTCCTCCTAGAAATGTATTAATAAATTCCCCTTTTCATGGGGCGTGTCCCTACACAGTCTCACTCTGTTAGCACTGTTTGGACATTGACAGTCTGTGTAGGGACACCCCTACACCCCATCTGGTAACACCCAGCTGGCAATTATGAATAGATTTCTAGGAGGAATAACAGAGGAACGGCACAACGTAAAAAAATATTATTCTAGAATTGTTATTTCATGGGGAACATAATTACACAAACAGACAGGTCAGGAGAGATGACAGGGCCTCTGTAAAGAGGTTTTCCGTTTCATCTTAGGAGAGGACATCAATATCTGGTCGTTAGGGTCCAACTCCCAGAACCTTCGTCGATCAACTGCATAAGGGGTCTCCTTTATTGTTAATCAAGGCACACTGCCGTACATTTGGTTGTGCTACATTGCCAGGCAAAGCCACAATCAAATGTACAGGACTGTGCCTGGGTTAACAGTAAAGGGGATCCCTTATGCAATTGTTCGACGAAGGGGACAGGGGTCGGACCCCCACTGACAAGTTATTGATAGCCTATTTTAGGGATAAGACATTTAAAAAAAAAACTATTTTAACACCTGTGAACAAAAAAAAAAACAGTAATAAAAACAGCGTTGAACTAAAATAAAACCTGCAGTCTTACCGGTCCCACATCATATTGTAGGTAGCAGCTTCGGCTTTGGAAAGGATGAAATTAGTTAAAAAAATTAACTGCAAATCCGCAACTTAATGGGCGTGCTATGGATTTATAAATCTGCAGCATGCCCCCAAATCCGCAGTGCAAAAACCTGCAACACATAAATGGAATTTTATAAAACCTCATTAACTCGTATTATGCTGCAAATCTGCAACAAAACCGCCACGTCTGAATATACTCTTAATCTGTGGCAGGTGGCATTAGCAGGTTCAGTGTGGCTGGTGGCATTAATGTTGGGGCACTGTGGCTGGTACTAATTGGGGGCATTGCTATGGCGGGCACTATAGCTATCACTGATATGGGGGACAAGTGACTGCTATGAGGGGGTGGTTTTCCTCTAAGAGGCAACATAACAGCACATCACCAGTGCAAAGGATGCTGGGAATGTGCCAGGGTGGCAACTCTGCACTCCAAGTCGGCCCTATCTGCACAACAAATGGTCAGGAGCCGCTGTTAAAGGAAATTCTGAAGATCGGTGTTGGTTGCCCATAGCATCCAATCAGAGTTCAGTTTACTGTCCCCAGTATAGGTTAGACAATGCAAGAAAAGAGCTAATTGGTTGCTATAACCAAAAAGTTTCTCATAGCAGCCGTTCAGATTCCAGCAACCAATCAAATCACAGCTTATATTTACAGGGAGAATTAATCAGTGATTTGATTGGCTTTCACAGACAACTGCTCCTTCTTTCCTCTTTCTATATGAAACTTGCAGTCTGACTTCCTGTAAAGCTGCTGTGTGCTTTCCTATGAGCCGTTACATCATTCATATAGTGATATTTAGCTTGTATTCTTACATTTAAATACATTAGATGAAGTACCAGCATGCAGGGAAAGCCTGTATGTCACATGAGGGACTACAAGTACCAGCATGCAGGTCTGTGATTAGAGGCTCAAAGCCAGGATAGACCTAATACTTCTCACAGCGGAGGGTTTGTTACAGTTGTATCCAGTGTAGACAATCCTCTACGAACACATCCTCAGTCCTGTTACTCTGGGACGTCTCCATCTTGTCTCCTGGGGCCTCCTCCAAGGATCTGGTCCCGAAGCTTTGCAGAGACTCCTTTCCAAGTTTGGTCCTTAGCTCCTTACAGCTGATTGATAATGTGTCGTCCAACCTGACCGTCACTGCCGAGCTGGCTTCTCATGTAGGTGGACGTGATGTGTATTCAGAATCCTGACACTTCTGTAGCGTCTCTGTGAGATTTACAGCAAGGTAAACGTAATCTCGCGAGATTACGATGTAACCTGTCATTTCAAACGAGATTACGCTTGCCTTGCTGTAAATATCACACAGACGCTACAGAAGTGTCAGGATTCTGAATAGAGATCCCGTCCTGGCTGGAGGTAATGTATATTCATTGTCAGGACACTGCAGTAACGTTATAGTGTGTTTATGTGGCTGCACATAGCGATATAGCTATATCGCTATGTGCTGTATAAATGAATGGGGAGAAGTGTATGACGCTGATTGGTCACTGATTGGTCAGCGTCATACACTTCTCTCCACAACGCCCACTTGGCCAAAAAGTAAAACACGCCCAGTTGTCCATTAAGAAAGTCATTAGCATAAAGCTAATATAGGTCATAACTCCGTCAAAAATGATCGTTTTTCTAAATAAAAAACAGTGCTGTAATCTACATTACAGCGCCGATCACATTATGCACAAGATAGGCCACTTATAATGTGGTGACAGAGACTTTTTAACATTGTAAAGGGTTTGAGCTCTGTGTGGGCTTATTCAGACGACCGTAAATATAGTCCATGCGACAGACGGTTTTTTAATGGCCGTTACACGGACGCATGTATTTCTATGGGGTTGTTTTAACGGACCGTGTGAAGGGCCAATGAAAAAATAAAACATGCCCTATTTTTGGCCGTTTTCACGGATCCCTCAATAGATCCGTGAAAACAGGTTCTGCACGGGCGCGACTCGGACATGAAAAACTCCTGTTTTTCATTTCTGAGTTTACACTCATTATAATTTTTCTTGTGTCATCACATATTGGTGAGCAATATTTTAAAGGGTTATTCCCATGTCATAAAGCGATGGCATATCGCTAGGATATAGAATCACTGTGTAATCGGTGTGGATTTGACTGTGGGGACCGCCACCGATCCTGAGCATGAAGGAGCCACAGCGCTGTTGCAGGCCCTTCACTGTTTTTCTCGGCACAGCGGCGCTCCTGGCCACTTACTGTGCAGGGTACTGCGCCACGGCCTCATTCAAGTGCATATCCCAGTGATGCCATCACTTTAAGAGATGGAAATAACCCTTTAATTACTTTTTCCTACAGAGGAGTCAGTTGTCTGGCGCACACAGTCATGTGACAGCTCCACCCAGTGTAGAAAAGATACAGAAAATAGCAGGTGTAAATAATGCAATGTGTAACCTAAATTATCAAATAGAAAATTAAAGGATTTATTCATTTCCATTCTACAATTGTTTCATCATGTAATGTTTCTCTTTTTTAGGCCTCATGCACACGACCCTTGCCGTTGATCGGGCCTCAAACTACTGATCCTATTGTCCGTACTTGGGTTCATAATTCCTTTACAGTTGCTTTTGCAACCGTTCCATTTGTCCATATATTACGGCTGTGCTCTTTCTGTGTATCATCAATATAGATCACGTGATTGGATTTTTCATGGATTTTTTCCAGGTGTTTCCTAGCAACATATCCACAAAATGAAAAACACGGTCGAGTGCATGAGCCCTTAGGAAAAGTTATAAGCCACAGATTTCTTTTTTTTTTAATATGTAAATCCCACCCACAAGGACAGACCACCTCCATAACAAGAACCAAAGTGCAATAGAATTACCACATTAACAGTGCTAGGAGAATGCCCCCAAAGCAGTGTTAGCAGAGTTCCCTCCATAATAGTGCCAGCAGAGTGTCCCCACAAAAAGTTCCAGCAGAGTGATTCCACTCCTGATAAACTGTGCCAGCAGAGTGCCACCAATAAACAATACTACCAACAGAATATCCTCCCGAAGCTTTTGTGGCTAAAATTTCTACGTTCTAGAAATCTTCTCTATTTTGGGATACCACTGGACAATCCAGAAGAGTATGGTTTATATCCGACGTGTAGCCCCTGGGCCCAATGCAAAATATGTAACAGGACCGACCATGTACCTAGTGGGGGCAGAGGTGTCTATGGTTCCCCTCAGGCACCAGGACTTGGGTTTGACTGCTACCTCTGCACCCTCTTTATCTACTCCCCTGCGTTATATGTGGAAGGGGTTAACTAATAAATGCTGTTTACCAATGGGACGGATGAAAAAACATTAAAGTTTAAAGTAATTATGTAAAAAAAACTTTACTATTTATTTTCAGGAATGACTGATTTAACATGGGACGTGATCCATAAAACGGAGACAATCAGACCACATCACGTGTGAAGATTTCACAGAAGATTAAGAAGATCTGACCAGCGGATATTCATATTATCAGAGATTTCTATCTCAGCAGAATGATGAAATCGTCATTATCTTATCTCGGCCTCCTATACAGAGTAATCAAATCTTATCAAGATCTCGACATAACACACCGAAGGATAACCTTTGTTTCTGCTCCGTTCTGCCTTTCCTTATTATTTTCTAGTATTTTCCTTGATAAGATATACTGATTTTAGATTACTAGAAGATTAAGATAAGTGAAGATTAGAAATGCCAAGGACGCCAGAAAATGATCAGTCTCTGACTAAGGCTACATTCACACGACAGTGAAAAAAGGCCGTGTGACGGACGTTTTTGTAACGGCTGTCACACGTCCGTTTTCAAAACAATAAGTTCTATGGGTGTATTCCCATGGTGTTTTTTTTAACGGCACGTGAATATTGGCCGTCAAAAAATAGGACATGTCCTATTTTTGGCAGTTTTCACCGCCAGATGGCTCCCATAGAAGTTAATGGATCCGTTTTTGCCGGCCATTTTTCAGGAAACAATCCTTCTAATGGTCGGTAAAAACTGATCCTGGCCGAGGACTCCCCGCACACAGCGCTACTTTGAGCGCTGAGCCTGGGGAAGCCCTTGACATTACTGTCCATATAAGGGCAGTGAAGTCAGGGCTTTCAACAATGAAATCCCCAGCCAGAGCATTGCAAGATCTCTGGCCGGGGACTCCAGTCTTGTAGATAGCAACTCCTCCCCTGCCTGAAGATAGCAAACCCCACCCCTATCCCTCGTAGATAACTCCACTGTAGGAACGGAATCCCCAGGGGCCAGACCCCGCTCTGGCAGGGGATTCCGCTCCTGGAGAAGCCCCCGGCGTCACTATCCATATATGGACAGTGACGTCAAGGGGTTACTCCTGGAGCGGATTCCCCTGCCCGCTCTGGCGGGGGATTCCGCTTCAAAAGAAGCCACCGGCGTCACTATCCACATTCGGACAGTGACGTCAAGGGGTTACTCCAGGAGAGGAATTCCTGGCCCGTTCGGGCGGGGTATTCCGCTCTCCTGACGTCAGTGTCCATATATCGCCAGAGACGCCAGGGGCTCCGTCTATGAGCGGAATCCCCAGCCCGCTCTGGCAGGGGATTCTGCTCTCCTAACTTCTCTGTCCATATATGGACAGGGACGTCAGGGGCTCCGTCTATAAGGAATCCCCGGCCAGAGGGATTCAACGCTCCTACAGTGAGCTACAGTGGCGCTGTCTACAGGGGAGGTGGGTGGTATCTACAAGGGCGTTGCGATCTACACGGATGTGCTATCTACAGGCGGTGTGCTATCTACAGGGGCGGTGCTATTTTGGGGGGACAGTGTGGCGCTATCTACATGGGCACTGTGGCGCTATCTACATGGGCACTGTGGCACTATGTGGGCTCAAGGCACTATCTACAATGGGCACTGTGCCACAATGTGGGCACTGGCACTTTATATGTGGGCACTATGTCACGTTATATCTGGGCACAGTGGTACTATGTGGGCACTGTGGCACTATCTACAATGGGCACTAGCACATTATATGTGGGCACTATGTCACTTTTTGTGTGGGCACTGTGGTAATATGTGGGCACTGTGGCACTATCTATAGTGGGCACTGTGGCACTTTATATGTGGGCATTGGCACATTATATGTGGGCGCTGTTGCACTATCTACAGTGGGCACTGTGGTAATATGTGGGCACAGGCCTTATGTGGGCATTATCTACAGTGGGCACTGTGGCACTATCTACAGGGAAATTGCAGCACTATCTACATGGGCACTATGGTGTTTTCAGGGGGTTGGGACAAAAAAAACCCTGACAAATGTAATCCATTCTTTTTTTTTTAACGGCCATGAAAAACGGATGACAGGCGGCCATTAAAAATGGACAGACGGACTGGTAATGGATGAAAATTTGGAGACACTGATGCAAAACGGCCATGAAAAACTGACAGTTGATCAGTTTTTAATGGACATTTTTTTTTCAGTGTCGTGAATGTAGCTTCAGGGGGAATATTTGCCTCTTATAAGCTCCGCTTTGTTGGGAACTCTGGGTGACAACCAACATGGACACCAACTCTTTACAGGGTAATTAAACTTTTGAAAAACTTGTGACATATCATAGTGACATGTCAGAAGTTTTGATCGGTGGAGGTCTGTGCACTGAGACCCCTACCGATCGCTAAAACTAAGCGGCAGAAGTCCTCAGATGAGCGCTGTGCAGCTTAGTTTCTGATCGGCTTTCCTCGAAGTAGTGTACAGGCTAAATAGAATGTCTATGAGTCCGTACACCGCTCGACCCAGCTTTCTGTGGAAAATAAAGCGTTACATCGCTCACCTGAGCACTTCTGCCGCTTCGTTTTAGCGATCGATGGGGGTCTGTGTGCTCAGACCACCACCGATCAAAACTTCTGACATCTCACTATGACATGTCAAAAGTTTTTTTAAAGTTTAGTGCACGTTTAAGGCTTCGATCACAACTCCGTTGGAGGCTCCGTTAGGAGCCTTCATCGCAGATCCGGTCAAAAATGCCAGACGCCATGACGGAAACCCTTACGCGACGCATTAAAGTGAATTGGTTCCGTTGGCCGCTGATGGTATCTGTCATGCAACGGATCCGGCACTTCCAGTATTAGTTGTTCTGCTTCTATGACGGGGCAGAGCAACAAAAACACGCACGCGTTCAGCAGATATTAACGAAGCTTTAGGGTGATTTCCTAGACTCCTGAACAGAAAACTTACCCATATTATATATGACCATTTAAATATACTTAGAAAAGAGAGGTTACAATACTTCCTTGAAACAGTTTTCAACCCATTTTCAAATACCCTATTAGACAATTCTAAGTTAATAGGGGGGGCTCCCTAATTCTGGACCCATATCGATTAGCCAGAGGGGACGACAGATACAAAGAGTCTCTCACTCTGGAGGACCAGGCATGTTGGTGCAATGCACAGACAGACCATTGTTTTTAATAAGAAGTACGTAATTTCACCTGTGGTGGCGCTGCAGGGAAATTGAACACTTGCTGCCACGTCCCCCTACAGTTTACAGTAGATCGCTGAGTTTCCAGATGAAGGTAACCCAATAATTAGCGTAACATCATAGAACACTTCTAACAAAACAAGATTATCCAATTCCTTTTTTGGAGGGGCAGTACCTATTTGTCACCCAAATTTTCTTTTGGAACGGATAAGCTAATTTGCAGTAATAAATTCTTTATTTCTATTCAGTCATAATCATTTTGTATAGTCGGCTGATTTTTGTGGTAATATTGAATGCCACAAACATTTATGGGTAAAGTGGACTTTTTACAAGAGCTATTCTCCAATAGAACAGTGTTTCGGAACTCCAGTCCTCAAGTACCAACATGTCATGATTTGAGGTTATGTCAAAGAGAAAAAACACTTGAGGCAAAGTCTGACCCATTGAAATCATGGCTGTCGACTAATTTGCTGCTGAAGTGTAAAGCCTTGTTCACACGACATTGCTTGCAGATTTCCAGTATATGTGCCGCTAATCTGCGCATGGATTCTCTCCATTCACTGGCTTCTTCATGTGGTTATTTATTGTTGTAGATTTTGAACTTGGGCTAGAACATTCAAGAATCATTAGGAGGCGGTTTGTGAGATGATTTCACATGCATTTCGTGTTTGAAAAAACGATGTGAGAACTTTAGTGGAGTGGTGAGGAGTGGAAGGTCGTGGAGGAGATGAGAATGTTATATTAAGGAGGGCATTGTCTGGTACATTTATATGGGCACTGCTCAGTGGTATACATATAAGAGAGGGAGCCACATAGCAAAGTTCAATATGGGCCCTCCGTTATAATGCCAACTTTTACCACCTGAGGTAGAAGGGCCTGGTATATACTTTCCTCTCATGCTCATTCCATTATCCTTGAGAAGAAAAATCCTGCGCAAGTTTTTGCCACCCAATACCAAAAAAGATGGAACCAACCATAGCTGGGCACCCCTCTCTCCAAGTGCCCCATACCAGCAACATGGGCTGCCTCTATGGTATGTATGCCTTGGCACTTCTGTAGCAGTAACTACTTTGTGGGTACTGCTATGTTATTATTTTATCGTCGCTGCTATGTGACTGGCGCGCTACTACCTGACCTTGACTACTGTATGGGCACTGCATTGTGGTATATCTGCAATGTGGCATTAGTGTTTAGGTGCTATGATGCCCGTTGCTTCTCTAATTGAGGGTCCTGAAAGGCAGCTAGCCCAAACGGCTATCCCTATACCATAGTAAAAAAGAAAACACGAAAAAGTGTCGCTTAGAGGAGTTGTCCGTTATTAGACCTTGTGTATCCTGCTGTGTATGGGCCCTATTAATATGTCGGATCCTCTGGAGAGCCAGTTCTATCCTGTGTGTCTGACAGGTGCACATTCTTCAAGGATACATTGACTTGTGTCACTAGTCCCTGAAGGCGTTCATCTTCATAGTAATGTCTGTACTTTGTAAGCCGCGCGGCGCTTGCAATCAAGAAGCGGCCACCTGTAAGAAACAGAGTGTTAAGGTTGATTGCGGCATTTAAGTCTCCACGTAGAGCCGTCAGGGAAAGATTTCATCTTGCCATCTGTTTTTTTTTTTTTTTTTTAGAAATTGCATCTCATTCTCTTCTGTTTTGATGGATTGATTGCAGAGCTGCGGATTAAAACGCATTCACAATTGTTCTAGTCATCGCTGATCAACGCGTGCATGAAATTGGGACTTATGAACCATTAACGTAAACACAAATTAACACGGTTTACAATAACATTTCCATTAAGATAAAAACAGAATCAGATCCTTCTGCAACCTGAATTCCATTAAGAATAACAGATGTGAAAATACCTCCATATATACACAGGATGAGTCAAAACTCAGAAACCACCCAACTATCTATCAGACACCTATAGATAATCTTCACTAAATAGGTACAATATTCTGTGCTGATTCATTTCTTAATATATCTGTATAACAATTAATGCTCAGTTTTTCAGACACAGAGCCCCACATATCCCCGTAATTGACATAGTATTAATGAGGATTTGTTATAATTGTATTCCCCATAGAATATCGATTCTGGAACCACTTTTCTTAGAACTCTGCATTGTGCTGTTCCTCTGTTATTCCTCCTAGAAATGTATGAATAAATTGACAACTGGGTGTTACCAGTCAGAGGTGTGTTCCTACACAGACTGACACTGTCCAATCAGTGCTCACAGAGTCAGACTGTGTAGGGACACCCCCTTTGACAAGAGGAATGGTAACATTAGTTGACAATTTATTTATACATTTCTAGGAGGAATAATAGAGGAACAGCACAACACAGAGTTTTAAGAAAATATGTTCCAGAATTGTTATTTCATGGGGAACACAAGTATTTACTAAAAACAAATATATGTCAGGAGAGGTGACAGGTCCTCTTTAAATGATAAAATTATTACTACCTGTAGCCACCACTAGGGGGAGCTTTCTGCATACTGTTCATAAAATGGTATTCAAAGGTGGACATTTACAGGCTCGTTTACAAGTAGCAATTGTTATTAGAAATTGACTTCTGAAAATTAGGACTGTAAGATGGAATCTAAATTTTTACTACAATTGTACGAACTGCAAATTATTTTCTGTACATATTCATGGCAGTGATACAGTAAAGTAATAACATGTTGGAGGACGCCATTTACATGTTGTAATTGAATATCACTTAAATGAGATCAATCACTTTCATGAATGTGATTAATTTCAAATAATTTATGGTTCGGTCATTCACCCTGTTTACACAAAGTGATTATTGATAATGATAATATTGTTATATTCGGTTACTTTCACTCAAATCATGCCATGCACATATAAAAGGGACTTTACAAAGATCTCATTTATACCACTTACCAGACCAACAGGTGTATTTATGGCATATGCTACGCTACTTTGTCTGTATTTGCTGTGCAGTTGAATGCAATTTTTCAATAAGATTGCTGACACAAAGTACAGAAAATTGTAAACTGTTTTAGGCTAGTTATTATAAGAAATCCCATATAACCTTAGAGTGTTAAAAAATTACAGATGGCCTGCAGCATTCAGGTGATATCTGTGGGGGGATTCGAAAGCAAGTATTTAATTTCCCCACAGCACCACCACAGGTGACACAAAGCGTTACACAGTGCCCATTGAAATCAGTGGGCTGTCCTTGTAATTCACAGACATGTTAAGTCCTCCATAGAGAGAGACACTCTTTGTAGCTGCTCTTCACTCTAGGTTATAGATGATGGTATGATGGTCCTGAACCGTGGACACCCCCCTATTAACTCAGAATTCCCTAATATGGTATTTAAAAAAAACAAGACAGCCCCTTTAACATTCAGTTAAAAGTCCACCTCACAATTTAAAGAGGCTCTGTCACCAGATTATAAGTGCCCTATCTCCTACATAATCTGATCGGCGCTGTAATGTAGATAACCGTGGTTTTTATTTAAAAAAACTATCAATTTTGAGCAAGTTATGAACAATTTTAGACTTATTCTAGTTCGTTTCTTAATAGACAACTGGGCGTTTTTTAACTTTTTACCAACTGGGCATTGTAAAGAGAAGTGTATGACGCTGACTAATCAGTGACCAATCAGCGTCATACACTTCTCATCGTTCCAGCCCAGCTGGTTCCACTGCATACACAGCATGATCTCGCTGTGAATGACAGCACAGCGTGATCTCGCGAGATCACGCTGTGCTGTGATTAAGTCCCATAGAAACTTTACCAAAGTGTCGGGAGTGTGAATATATATTGCATCCTGGCTGGAGGCAATGTCTATTCACTCTCAAGACACTTTGGTAAAGTTTATGTGTGAGTAAGTGACAGCACAGCGTGACCTCGCGAGATCACGCTGTGCTGTCATTCACAGCGAGATCACGCTGTGTGTGCAGTGGAACCAGCTGGGTTGGAACGATGAGAAGTGTATGATGCTGATTGGTCACTGATTGGTCAGCGTCATACACTTCTCTGTACAATGCCCAGTTGGTAAATAGTTAAAAAACGCCCAGTTGTCTATTAAGAAACGAATTAGCATAAATCTAAAATTGTTCATAACTTGCTCAAAATTGATTGTTTTTCAAAATAAAAGTCACTGTTGTTATCTACATTACAGCACCGATCAGATTATGTAGGAGATAGGGCACTTATAATCTGGTGACAGAGCCTCTTTAAAGCACTACTGTAAAGGATCTGCCAGGCACTTCTGTGTATACGCCCATGGGTAATCAGTCTGCACCTGGTTCTATATCTCTGAGACTGACTCCATCTTCCACCACTCAGGATGGCAGGCTTAGGAATGGGAGAGACTATCGCAGCCTGGCCAGACGGAGCTAATTCCGCCCTCTGTCTATTTATACCTGCCTTTCCTGTTCCTCCTTTGCTTGTGATTCTTCTCGTGTGGTTTCCTGGCCTTGCTGCAGCTCCTAGCTATTTGACCTTGCTTCATACTGACCCCGGCTTTCTGACTACTCTCCTGCTCTGCGTTTGGTACCTCGTACATTCCTGGTTTGACTCGGCTCGTTCACCTCTCTTGTTGCTCACGGTGTTGCCGTGGGCAACTGCCCCATTTCACTTTGCTTGTGTCCCCTTGTCCGTTTGTCTGTCGTGCACCTACTGAGCGTAGGGACCGTCGCCCAGTTGTATCCCGTCGCCTAGGGCGGGTCGTTGCAAGTAGGCAGGGACTGAGTGGTGGGTAGATTAGGGCTCACTGTCTGTTTCCCTACCCCCCTGTCATTACATAATCACAAGCCATATACCTAGGCTACCCTGGTCCCTCACTCTATTATGGACCCCCTTGAGACCCTGGCTCAGCAAATGCAGGGTCTCTCCCTACAGGTCCAGGCCCTGGCTCAGAGGGTCAACCAGCCTGACGCTGCCATGGTTGTACCTCTCACCTCACCTCTTGAACCCCACCTCAAGTTGCCTGACCGGTTCTCAGGGGACCGGAGGACTTTTTTCTCCTTTCGGGAGAGTTGTAAGCTCTACTTTTGCTTAAAGCCCCACTCCTCAGGTTCTGAGAGCCAGCGGGTGGGTATAATTATGTCCCGGCTCCAGGAAGGGCCCCAAGAATGGGCCTTCTCCCTGGCCCCTGACGCCCCTGAACTTTCCTCCGTTGACCGTTTCTTTTCTGCTCTCGGACTCATTTATGACGAGACTGACAGGACTGCCTTTGCCGAGAGTCAGCTGGTGACCTTATGTCAGGGTAAGAGACCTGTGGAGGAGTATTGCTCTGACTTTAGGAAGTGGTGCGTAGCTTCTCGGTGGAATGACCCTGCCTTAAGGTGCCAGTTTAGGTTGGGTCTGTCGAACGCCCTGAAAGACCTGCTAGTTAGCTATCCCTGTTCTGACTCCTTAGACCAGGTTATGGCTTTAGCGGTACGACTTGACCGACGTCTCAGGGAACGACAACTTGAACGGTTTTGTGTTTTCCCCTCTGACTCCCCCATGATGCCTACCTATGCAACTCGGGGCCTCCGTGTCCCCCCGTCAACGTAGAGAGTTCCGCAGGAAGAATGGTCTCTGCTTCTATTGTGGGGATGACAAACATCAAGTGAACACCTGTCCTAGGCGTAAGAATAAGCAGCCGGAAAACTTCCGCGCCTAAGTGATCATCGGGGAGGTCACTTGGGCGCACAGGTATTTCCCGTAAATATGAAACTTAATAAAATCTTGCTTCCCTTTCAGGTCTCTTTTGGTGGTAGGTCTGCTACCGGCAGTGCCTTCGTGGATTCAGGGTCTTCTGCTAATATCATGTCTGTGGAATTTGCTATGTCTCTAGCTATGCCTTTGATTGATTTGCTTAAACCTGTCCCGGTAGTGGGTATCGACTCCACTCCCCTTGCTAATGGTTATTTTACTCAGCATACCCCTGTTTTTGAACTCCTTGTTGGCTCCATGCATTTGGAGCAGTGCTCTGTACTGTTGATGCAGGGATTATCGTCCGATTTGGTTTTAGGCCTTCCCTGGTTGCAGTTGCATAATCCCACGTTTGACTGGAATACTGGGGAGCTTACCAAATGGAGTAATGAATGCTTGACGTCATGTTTTTCTGTTAATTCTATTTCTCCCCCTGAGGAGGTGAACACGCTACCTGAGTTTGTTCAGGACTTTGCCGATGTTTTCTCTAAGGAGGCCTCCGAAGTGTTACCTCCTCATAGAGAATACGATTGCGCTATCGATTTGGTACCAGGAGCTAAGCTCCCGAAGGGTAGGATATTTAACCTTTCTTGTCCCGAACGTGAAGCCATGAGAGAGTATATCCAGGAATGCCTGTCCAAGGGTTACATTCGCCCCTCTACTTCTCCGGTAGGTGCTGGCTTCTTCTTCGTAGGGAAGAAGGATGGTGGTCTTAGGCCATGCATTGACTACCGTAACTTGAATAAGGTCACTGTAAGGAACCAGTATCCCCTTCCTTTGATTCCTGATCTCTTTAATCAAGTCCAGGGGGCCCAATGGTTCTCTAAGTTTGATCTACGGGGGGCGTATAACCTTATCCGCATCAAAGAGGGGGATGAGTGGAAGACTGCGTTTAACACGCCCGAAGGTCATTTAGAATACCTCGTCATGCCCTTTGGGTTGTGTAATGCCCCGGCGGTCTTCCAGAATTTCATAAATGAGATTTTAAGAGATTACCTGGGGGTATTTCTTGTAGTGTACCTTGATGACATACTTGTGTTTTCCAAGGACTGGTCCTCCCACATTGAGCATGTCAGGAAGGTGCTCCAGGCCCTTCGGGAAAACAAACTGTTTGCTAAGACCGAAAAATGTGTGTTTGGGGTGCAAGAGATACCATTTTTGGGTCAAATCCTCACTCCTCACGAATTCCGCATGGACCCCGCCAAGGTCCAGGCTGTGGCAGAATGGGTCCAACCTGCCTCCCTGAAGGCGTTACAGTGTTTCTTGGGGTTCGCTAATTATTACAGGAGATTTATTGCTAACTTCTCGGTCATCGCTAAGCCTCTTACGGACCTCACTCGCAAAGGTGCTGATCTCCTCCACTGGCCTCCTGAGGCTGTCCAGGCTTTTGAGGTCCTTAAGAAGTGCTTTATCTCTGCCCCGGTGCTGGTCCAGCCCAACCAAATGGAGCCATTTATCGTGGAGGTTGACGCATCCGAGGTGGGAGTGGGGGCTGTCTTGTCCCAGGGTACCAGGTCCCTCACCCATCTCCGTCCCTGTGCCTACTTCTCCAGGAAGTTTTCGCCCACTTAGAGTAACTATGATATTGGCAACCGCGAACTCTTAGCCATTAAATGGGCATTTGAAGAGTGGCGCCACTTCCTGGAGGGGGCTAGGCACCAGGTAACGGTCCTTACCGATCACAAGAATCTGGTTTTCCTAGAATCTGCTCGGAGGCTAAACCCGAGACAAGCTCGATGGGCGCTATTTTTGACCAGATTCAACTTTTTGGTTACCTATAGGGCTGGGTCTAAAAATATTAAGGCCGATGCACTGTCGCGTAGCTTCATGGCCAGCCCGCCTTCGGAGGAAGATCCTGCTTGTATTTTGCCTCCTGGTATAGTCGTTTCTTCTATTGATTCTGATTTAGTCTCTGAAATTGCGGCTGATCAAGGTTCAGCTCCCGGGAACCTTCCTGAGAACAAGCTGTTTGTTCCCCTGCAACTCCGGCTAAGGGTACTTAGGGAAAATCATGACTCCGCACTATCTGGTCATCCAGGCATCCTGGGTACCAAGCACCTCATTGCCAGAAACTATTGGTGGCCTGGGTTGCCTAAAGACGTTAAGGCCTACGTCGCCGCTTGTGAGGTTTGTGCCAGGTCCAAGACTCCCAGGTCCCGACCAGTGGGCTTACTACGTTCTTTGCCCATTCCCCAGAGACCTTGGACCCATATCTCCATGGATTTTATCACCGATTTGCCTCCATCTCAAGGCAAGTCGGTGGTGTGGGTGGTAGTAGACCGCTTCAGTGAGATGTGCCACTTTGTGCCCCTCAAGAAACTACCCAATGCTAAGACGTTAGCTACCTTGTTTGTCAAACACATCCTGCGTCTCCATGGGGTCCCTGTCAATATTGTTTCGGACAGAGGGGTACAATTTGTTTCATTGTTTTGGAGAGCCTTCTGTAAAAAGTTGGAGATTGATCTGTCCTTCTCCTCTGCCTTCCATCCTGAAACTAATGGCCAAACTGAGAGGACTAATCAGTCTCTAGAACAATATTTGAGGTGTTTTATCTCTGACTGTCAATATGATTGGGTCTCATTCATTCCCCTCGCCGAATTTTCCCTTAATAACCGGGTCAGTAACTCGTCAGGGGTCTCCCCCTTTTTCTGTAATTTTGGGTTTAATCCACGGTTCTCCTCCGTTTCACCTGGTAGTTCCAACAATCCCGAGGTAGAGGTCATTCATCGGGAACTGTGCACAGTCTGGGCCCAGGTTCAGAAGAACCTAGAGGCGTCCCAGAGTATACAAAAAACTCAGGCTGATAGAACACGTTCTGCTAACCCCTTGTTTATGGTTGGGGATCTGGTGTGGTTATCATCTAAGAACTTGCACCTTAAGGTCCCGTCCAAGAAGTTTGCTCCCCGGTTTATAGGGCCGTATAAGGTCATCGAAGTCCTCAATCCTGTCTCCTTCCGACTGGAGTTGCCCCCATCTTTTCGTATACACGACGTGTTTCATGCCTCCCTCCTTAAACGCTGCTCCCCGTCTTGGGCTCCCTCGAGGAAACCTCCTGTTCCCGTTCTCACCCCTGAGGGGGTGGAATTCGAGGTGGCCAAGATTGTGGACAGCAAGATGGTCCAAGGCTCCCTCCAGTACCTGGTCCATTGGAGAGGATACGGGCCTGAGGAGAGGACTTGGATACCCGCCCGGGATGTTCACGCTGGGGTATTGGTCAGGAAGTTCCACCTTCGTTTCCCCAATAAACCAGGTCCACTTAGAAAGGGTCCGGTGGCCCCTCATAAAAGGGGGGGTACTGTAAAGGATCTGCCAGGCACTTCTGTGTATACGCCCATGGGTAATCAGTCTGCACCTGGTTCTATGTCTCTGAGACTGACTCCATCTTCCACCACTCAGGATGGCAGGCTTAGGAGTGGGAGAGCCTATCGCAGCCTGGCCAGACGGAGCTAGTTCCGCCCTCTGTCTATTTATACCTGCCTTTCCTGTTCCTCCTTTGCTTGTGATTCTTCTCGTGTGGTTTCCTGGCCTTGCTGCAGCTCCTAGCTATTTGACCTTGCTTCATACTGACCCCGGCTTTCTGACTACTCTGCTGCTCTGCGTTTGGTACCTCGTACATTCCTGGTTTGACTCGGCTCGTTCACCTCTCTTGTTGCTCACGGTGTTGCCGTGGGCAACTGCCCCATTTCCCTTTGCTTGTGTCCCCTTGTCCGTTTGTCTGTCGTGCACCTACTGAGCGTAGGGACCATCGCCCAGTTGTACCCCGTCGCCTAGGGCGGGTCGTTGCAAGTAGGCAGGGACTGAGTGGTGGGTAGATTAGGGCTCACTGTCTGTTTCCCTACCCCCCTGTCATTACAACAACTCCATACTTATCCCTTATCGAGGCTCATTATATCAGTTGCATTTACCTGTTTACCTTATTTTCTCAGTAGTATTTTAGTTGCTTGTAGCTCATAATCATTCTATGCTTCCTGTAATGGAAATCATTGTAACATATACTAACCTCCTACGGAGCTGGGCTTGTGCATATACACAGCAGCCAACCTGAACAGAGTGAGCTGCAGTGTAAAGCATGGTGTTAGATAGAGCAGAAGCCTAAGCCTCAATTGAGACAGGAAGTAAGATTTAGACTACTACAGACTTCCCTTGCAGTTTGGAAAACCATGCAGCTAAGCTGTAGTCACTGTACATAGCCGTGCCCTAATAGAGGAGAACTAAAAAGCAGCCACCACTGGTAAAAACAAATTGCAATATTACCCAAACCGGTATTCTGCTCTAATAACTTAAAGGGCAATTCCCATCTTATAATGTTATGGCATATCACTAGAATATGCCCCAACAATACGATTGGAGGAGGTCCAACAGCGCTCCCAGCCACCCACTGTTCAAGAAATTGCTCCATTAACCTGTTGGCACGTAGCCCATACTAGTACGGCGCCAGCGGCTTGAACATTTTTTGGAAAAAAGAGTGCGGCTCCCGCTCTAGTGGAGATCAGAGAAACTTCTGATCTCCGTCAATTAACCCCTTCAGTGATGGCTGCGGCATAGAAGAGGTAGATCAAAGGGGTAGATGTCCCTTTTTTAGCATCCCATGGATTCCCTATGACGTAATCTCGGCCCATACAAGGTAGATATGGGGTTGGGTGGCCTGTGGGCCCCCTACCCACTATGGAGCTGCATTATCCCATTTCTACCCTCCTTCCTTTTTTCTGCTTGTATGTCACAATAGTTTTAGCAGTTCAATAGTTCTATTTTATTGGAAGGATGAGGATGAAAACAGCTATAGACTCCTCCAGATGAGGGAGTGCTGCATACACAGGAAAAAACTGGTAAAGGTGAATGTATATATCAAGATGAATGAAATAAATTCTAGTTGTCATCACTCAGCAATGATACATGCGCAATTGTGATCTATGGGGCCCCCTGTAATTGACGTTTCCATAAACACAGTGTGCAGGACTCAGGATTTCTATGGCATTTCATAAAGTATTAAAAACTTTTTATTAAAAAGCATTTTCCTTCATCTCCAGACAGAGCAGCTCATTCACGTCTCTCCCCACGTCTAGAGGAGTAATCTTTGAACCTGGGATGGAAGTATCCGTTATGACACATCTGACTTTTAGGAGGATGAAATCTGCTGCATTACTTTGTCATTCACTTTATTCTCCTGCAAAGTATAAAATACTGAATATAATAGATTGTCAGTAACCGGTTCTGCACAGGGAAGATTACGAGGCAAAAATATGACCTATAATCGAAGGATGTTATTTCTCGTTTTATAAGTAGCAAATCTAATGGGAAATTCTATTTTATTATTACAAATTCATGTTCATTGAAGGGAAATTCAGACAAAATGATCTTCTGATATGTGACAGATACAAATGAGAAATCATATTGGTGAAGTCTGTGGTCTCGGTCATCACTGATTTCCAGAAAGAAAGAGCGCTCAGGCACGGGTCAGCGTCAGAGAACATTAATATGAATGCCTTTTGCTTAGAATGCTGCCTCAGATTTTACTTTTAACCCCTTAAGGACACGGCCAATTTTGGCCTTGAGGACAGAACAATTTGTTTATATTTCCCTCTTTGCATCCCGATGCTCATAACTTTTTTATTTTTTTGTACGATGTAGTTGTATGACACTTTATTTTTTGCGGGACGAGTTGTACTTTATGTAGGTACCATTTTTTGGTACAAATATATTATCGCTTCATTTATATACATTTTTATTTTGGCGAAAATGCAGAAAAAAAGCTGTTCCGCCGCAGTTTTATTATTCATTTTTTCATCATAAATAATGTTATACATTTGTTGTACAGGTTGTTATGGTCATGGCGATACCAAATATGTCTCTATTATTTCATGTCTTGGGACTTATATTGTAAAAAGTTTATTTATTGTAAAAAACTTGTATTTCTGTGTATTTTTTTTATTTACCATAATTTTGTTTTTAATTAACTTAACTTTTTTTTTTCTCCCATGGGGGGATTTTTTATTTTGATTTTTGATTTTAACTGTAATGTACTGGCATATATCTATATGGCAGTACATTAGCCTGTGTACTGATTCTACATAGGCAGTTGTTAGGGCGTACCTCAGTATGCCCTAACAAGAGGAAATATGGTCAGGCAGCCGTGGGATCCTTCAATTGACCCTAGGCTGTCTGGCCATACAAGTTATGGGCTTTGATCGCGTGACAGGGATTTTCTGTGACACGATCAAAGTGCAGTTTCCCCTCCTCTTATTTACTTTTAATGTCTCAATCCGCTTTGATCGCGGCATTCAAGGGGTTAACGGCGGAGAGAAGAGGTTTCTCTTCTCTCCAACGTTAGAGTGGGGCTGCGGCGGTGTATTACAGCGCGTCCTAATGCGCAAAGTCCTAATGCGCGAAGTAACCGCCGCTCAGAACGAGTATTCTTGTCCTGCATCGGCAACTAGTTAAGATCCAGACCTTCACCATTCTCTTAAATCAATATTCGACACACAATAACATCTTTGAGGGGGTATTAGAACCATAAAGGATCTTTTTTATGTAGACAAAAGTCCCCTGCCAATTCCGGTCTCCATAGCAGTGTGATCAGGGCCGGCCTTAGCAGTGTGCACCTGTCATTACTAAAGGGGGCGCCACTGGCCTGGATGACTTGTTCACTCCAAGCTTGCCCCCCCAATATCACACTTGGAACCTTTGGATAGGTAGGGTAGGTAGTAAGTGTCTGATCGCTGGGGCCCCCACCAATCACGAGAACTGGGATCCCCGAAACCCCGTTCCTCCTCACTGCTCAACCCCAGTGAGGAGGAGCTTGAAATGAGCTGCAGTCGAGCATGTGCCTGCCGCTTCATTCATTGTTTACGGGACTGACGGAAACAACCAAGCGCTGTACTCGGCTGTTTCCGTCAGTCCATTTGAAGAGAGCAGCAGCGCTCATACTTGACCGCCACTCCATTCAAAGCCCTCCTCACTGCGGTTGAGCAGGGAGGAGGAAGGGAAGGGTGGTTCGGGACTCCAGATCTCTTGATCATTGGGGTCCCCAGCAATCAGAAAATTATCAATGATTCTGTGGATAGGTGACAATTGTAAATTATGGTACAACCCCTTTAATTCTGCACTAATTTGGCGAGGGTGGTACGTCTGAAAATGTAGTCCCATCGGCAGATGTCAGAGGAACCTCTGATCGCCACCAATTAATCCTTTTAATGACGCGATCAATGCTGTGACGCGATCGAGACTCATACCTAGTATGGGCAGACAGCTCAGCGTCCATTGAAGGACCCCAGGGCTGTCTCACCATATTTCCTGTTGTTAGGCCATACTTAGGTATACCCTAACAACTTCCTGTTTACTATCAGTACACAGGCTAATGTATAAGATATATGCCAGTATATTATAGTTAAAAATCTAAACTAAAATACCCCTATGGGACAAAAAGAAAAAAGTAAAATGAATAAAAAAAGGAATTTTTACAATAAATAAACTATATAAATATAAGTCCCGAATCATAAAATATTATACACATATTTGGTATCGTCACAACTGTAACAATCTGGACAATACATCCATGGCACCATTTATATGAATCGGCGTATGCTGTAATAATAATAAAAAATTATAACTGCAGCAGAATAGCTTTTTTTGCATTTTTTATCAAAATAAAAGTTAAAATAAATTAATTGGTAATGCAAATGGAACAAAAAATGGCACCTACTAAATTTAAAAGCCTCATACAAATCAAACAAGGGGGAAAAAAAAGTTAAGACCGCTGGAATGCGAAGATAATTTAAAAAAAAAAAAACGAGCTCGGTCCTCAAGGTATTAGATAGTCATTTTAAAAAATTCAGACGTAATTCCAACACAGAAGTAACGCATTTATATGTATACGCATCTCCTTTCTTACTGAATGTGAGATCATCCCTCATACGTGTCACTTTAATATGTAAGCGTGACAAATTTCCACACTGTTTGCTGACACCTTCGTAGCATGACATGTCGTGTTACTATGATCAGCTGCTCGTCACTCTGTCACAGCCTCTTGTTCGGTGGCGGTGTAACATCTCCACAGTCTGACTTGTCATTTGTCATTTCTCCTTATTAATTGAATTACTTTCTCAATGTCTTAATTGCAATATGTCAGCTGATCTTGAGGCTGATTTCATTATTTATATCTGGGGAATTACTGGGGAAGGGGTCAGTATGATGGCTGAGTGGCAGTGACGTACATAGTAAAGAGGGGGCCCCATAGCAAAGATTAAAATGCTTCCGCCATTTAGGTGCCAATTTTTCCCATCTAGGACAGAAGGGCTTCTGAGCCCTTTTTATGACCTGTGGGCCAATTTCCTACCCTCTTGGGCTCCTGCACAGTTTCTTTCCACCCAGTGACAAATGGTATAGGACCAACCAGCACAGGACCAACCAGCACAGGACCAACCAGCACAGGACTATGCCAGTCACATGGTCTGTCTCAATGGCATGTACGCCCCTGCTCAGTAGTTAGTACGGGGGTCCTGGGTTGGAATCCAACCAGGGTGTCAGCCTTATGCTGTGTGTATGTTCTCCCAGTGTTTACATATGGGTACTTCTGGCCACTGTATGGTCCTATAGGGGCAATGTATGGCACCAAGGTGGCATGTTGGGCATCGTTTATATGAGCACTGTATTACACTCTTCATCAGGTTGCTGTATGAAATCACATGTGCTCCATGTGCTATTCTTCTTGGCACAGTATACGTCTTTTCTCTGGGCATTGTGCAGTGATGTCTGGGAATTGTATGGCACTATATTCCAGAATAATTTGGGGTGACTGCTGAGTACACCCCTGTATTAATCAGTATTTCTATTTTGACTTCCTGCAGGTTCCTGCTATTATTCCAATATATTTCATGTCTCAGACAACTCCTTATATAGGACCTTATAGAGTCACCTCTCTCGACATGTCCTTTCTAGTAAATACTTGTATTCCCCATAAAATAACAATTCTGATGCATTTCTTACAACTATGTTTCGGGCCATTCCTCTCTCATTCCTCCCGGAAATGTATAAATATATTGAGAACTGGGTGTTACCATTCCACTGTCCATGGGGCGTATCCCTACATTGTCTCACTGTGTCAGCACAGATTGGAGGTGTTAGACTGTGTAGAACAACGTTTACGAGCGGAATGGTAACACTCTGTCATCAATTTTTTTAAAATATATTTCCAAGAGGAATAACAGAGGCCTCACATAATGCAGAGTTTTAAATTGACAACTGGGTGTCACCAATTGGGGATGTGTCCCTATACTGACTGACAATGTCCAATCAGTGCTGACAGACTGAGACTGTAGGGACACGCTCCTTTGTCAAGGGGAATGGTAACACCCAATTGTCAATAAATTCATACATTTCTAGGAGGAATAACAGAGGAACTGCACAATACAAAGTTCCAACATAAGATGTTCCAGAATTGTTATTTCATGGGGAATTCAAGTATTTACTAACACAGACATGTCAGGAGAGGACGGGTCCTATTAATATAGACACTTAACAAAACGATATTTTATATGAAATGTTGCGTGACCAATGGGGACAAGGAGCGATCTACACAGTTGTATCAAATCACATTTGTCAGACCATATGTTTTACCATTTTAATGACCAAACCTGTCTCTAATACATAAATGATATTATTTCATTATCTTATGGTTGAGGACAGGCAAACTGGCTTCTTATCTGACTGGTGACCTAGCGTTAAATGACATCACGGCTGACTGCGTAGACTTATACAGCTGTAAATCTCACTGAGGTACCAGGTTAGTGCATTTCTCCCATTGCAACTGCTGAAATTACCAGAATAAAGTTTATTATTGCAGCCTGTCATCCACCACTAGTTCATGAACTCATAAAACAAAGTGAATGACCCTTCTCTCATCAGGATTGTAACACGGCTATACAGTCTTTATGCGGCAATAAATATTAGACGATCAGAATTTTAGATTATTTTACGGAAAACTAACGCTTTCTTTCTTTGTCTCGACACGATTCAGCATGGCGGTTTTCAGAGCGCCAGAGCACCACTACCTGCCTACTTCCCAGAGAGGAGAATTTTAGGGTATGTTCACACGCTTAATAAAAAACGTTTTTAAGCAACTTGCGCTTTTTGCTGCGTTTTTTACAGCCGTTTTTGGAGCTGTTTTTGTATTGAGTCAATGGAAAACGGCTCCAAAAACGACATGCACTTCTTTTTATGAGGCGTTTTTTTACGCAGCCGTTTTTAAAAATTACCGCGTAAAAAACACCCCGTGGGAACGGAACGCAGTTTTTCCCATTGAAATCAATAGGCACATGTTTGTAGGCGTTCAGTCCCTGCATTTTTAGCCTTTTTCGGGGCGTTTATGGCCAGAAAAACGGTTGAAAATAGGCCGTGTGAACATCCCCTTCACATGCTGTGTTTTCAGGCGTTTTTCGGGGCGCATACGCCTCAAAAAACGCCTGAAGAAACGGAAGCTGAACACCTACAAACATCTGCCATGCCATGACATGACATGCACGTCTTTTTCGTGGGCGTTTTATTATTTTTCAAATAAGCCGCGTAAAAAAGCAGCCCGCCGGAATATAACGCCAATTTTTTCATTGAAATCAATGGGCAGATGTTTGGAGGCGTTCTGCTTCCGATTTTTCTGCCGTTTTTCTGCCGAAAATAAGCCGTGTGAACATGCCCTGAGACAATGAAAGATGGCTCAAAAACGGCTCAAGAAGTGACATGCACTTCTTTTTACGAGGCGCTTTTTTACGCGCCATTTTTTCAAACACCCCGTCGGAACAAAGTGCAGTTTTTCTCATTGAAATCAATGGGAAGATGTTTAGTTTCCATATTTTCAGCCGTTTTTCGGGGCATTTACGGCATGAAAAATGGCAGAAAATAAGCCGTGTGAACATAGCCTGAGGGGAGGTGCTCGCAGCGGTTTTTGCTAAGCAGAAAAAATCTTTCTCAAAACTCCTTCTGGACTTTTAAGCCAGATTTTGAAATGCAAACGTTTTTTGACGGTCAAAGACTGCTCTAAACGAACGGTGCATTTTTTTTACCACCTCCCATTGATTTTAATAGAGGTTCATTGGTGGAAACCACTCCAAGATAGGGCATGAGGTTTTTTTTTTTCGCGAGCAGGCAAAAACTGCCCGGGAAAATAAGCCTCTAACTCCCATTAAAATGAATGGAGGGAGATTTGGGGCATATTTTGGCGCTTATGCTAATTCGGTTTCCACATTAAAAAAACAACACTGTGGGAACAGGATTTAGGATCGATGTGGCTAGTCTTCTCTTTAATAATGCTTTGGGTATATAATATTCCACTGTGCTACAGATGTAGCCAAGTTTATCTTGACTCTTCTGATAACTTGATATCACACAACAAAGGCCATTAAAAAGTCATTGAAAAAGTCAAGATAAAGTTTCTCGCCACTGTGTATTTGAGTTCACACGTTGCGGATTTGTCGCAGATTTTGTTGCAGGTTTGACGCAGATCACACCCGTTTGCATTGCAAAGTGCAAAATCTGCGCTGGAAATCTGCGTGAAATCCGCAACGTGTGAACTCAGCCTAATGCGTTAAGAGTCCAGATAAAAATGGCTACATCTGTATGACATCCAGTATGTTATACTGTGCAGTGTCATACAGTAGGCAGTAGGGCTCCATAATAAATGGAGATCCTTCTTGGTTTAGGATCTCCTTTATCTGTACCTATACTCCTTTCACGTGTGTAATCTTGATTGACCAGCTTTACCACCGTTCCCACCACCAATTAAAGGGGTTGTACCAGAAGCGACAACTATAACCTATCCACAGGATAGAAAATAATTGTCTGATCGCCAAGGGCCCCACTGCTCCCTATATGCTAATTTGCTGTAGTTAGCCAATTGGGTGGAGCTAGTTTCCCTGCCTCTGATGCTGAGCAATCAGCACGAGGTAGTTTGAGGGTAGTTCAAGCCCTGTTAGCTAACTACAGAGATTTAGCATTTAGGGAGCCAACACAACAGTGGCCAATATCTCTGGGAACAGGAGGGGTCCAGGTAAAAAAACAACAGCGCTGGAATTAGGGAGACAGCGCTATTCAGGTCAGTAAACCAGTTCAACTTATATGACCTAGTGACAGGTCCTCTTTAAGGTTCAGGTGTTCGTTCGCACCCATTGCAAACAGGTGCATAAAATCAAGCACACAGTCATGCAATCTCCATAGAGAATTTTTTTATTAGTATTGGTTATACTGAAGAGCTCAGTGACTTTACACGTCATAGGATGCCACCTTTCACTCAAGTCAGATTGTGACATTTGTGATCTGCTAGATCGGCCCCGGTCAATTGTAAGTGCTATTATTGTGAAGTGGAAGTGTCTGGGTGTAACAACGGTGTTTTCCCTTTGCTGGGCATTACAAAAGTCCGACCTGCAGCGATCATTGATTACTTCATTCTAAGTAGGGGTCATCCAGATTGGAACACCCCTTTATGCTGGCCAGATGTCTTACCAATGCCAACTATTCGGAAGACATTAGCCGATCCTTGAACGCCAGCTGTGCCAGTGTCGCTGGTAGCACGACGGGGTGCTCCCTTCCCCATGATAAAAGGGAAAGATGTTGTAAGGCCTTGTTTACACGGCATATATTCGCCGGATTTTTTCCACGTCTTACGCGCCAAAAACGCATGCTTTTAGCTTCCCATTAACATCAATGAAAAAACGCATTGTAGTGCATACAACGCGTTTTGTTTTTTACGCTCGCATGTTTAAAAAACGCGTAGTGTAAAAAAAGAAGCATCAGGTTAATACTTGGCACGGAAAATGTGTGGAAATCGCACTGAAAATGCGCCTCATTCTCATAGTCAATGGGAGTCCTAATTACGCGCCCAAATAACGCACCAAAAACACAGCAAAAACGCCTGTACTTTAAAAAGCACTAGCGTTTTTGATGCATTTACACATCGTTTTTTTTAACGCCGTGTGAACAAGGTCTAAATGTTCATGGAGAAATAACGAGTACATCTGATGGGCAAAAGCACTCTTTAGCGCCCCCTTATACTTCCCGGTAGAAATGTCGGCCCGTGTGAGGCCAGCTTTGTCAATAAACAAAAACAATTTCTTGCCACTGAGACGTGAACGAGTTAATGATAGATTCAGCAATGACTATAATAGTGTCTGTTTTACCTATCCGAATCAATATCAGTAGGAAGTTCCTATTCTCAGTGTGTATGTTCCCCATTGTTTCCTTTATTTATTCAGTCCCCTATAGAGGTGCGCGTGTAGGGAAGGAATAACAATATGTGTATCTTTGGTAGAAGATTTATTGACTTTTTTTATCTTTACTTTATCGTATAGATCTCCATTCTTTTTAGTGCGTTTATGGCTCACACACCCACTTCTCAGACACCCAGTTTTAATGGGCGCCTATTATCAGTTGGATTTTGGCAGGACTTCATAGAAAGGCTATTGACACGTAGGAGCGGCTGTGTGCGAGCACTCACAAGGGAGTGATTGAACTTTGCTTGAATTTTTTATGTCTGAAAATTCTGTCTGTATCAAGTGTCCGGGTCAAATGTGCTTGTCCCATTACGGCCCATTACTATTTTGGACCAATGCTGTGTAACAGACTATTAAAAGGGTTGTCGGTTGTAGATAACCCGTTGTTCAATGCCCTAATTTAGGACTCTCGTCTAGAGTATGTTCACCTTTGAACACCATTTTACTGTTAGCTATGGAATTAGTCTACATAAAAAGTTGAGTAACTTGAGTAATTACTTATCCTGAGCTACAGTTTCTTCAAGGACATACATACTATAGAAGCAAATAATGCAGCTGCTATGGGGCCCTTGGAGAGATGGGGCCCTGCCTTGGTTGGTCCCAACCATGAGAACATATGAGGGATTAACCTCTCCAAAGTAACTATATTATTAGCAAACAAGGGGGCGGGTTACTCGCCCAAGGGCCATGGAAAGTGTGGGGAGGGGAGACAAAAACCAGGCCCATCAGTCCCAGCTGGCCAAACCTTACACCTTTATGGAGGGCCTATTTTGATAACTGCCTTAGGGCCCCTCTCTTCTTTATATGACACTGGCGTACAGGACTGCTTTTAGGCCATCTGATCCTGAGGCGGCTGGATAGATATTATAAAAAGGGTTATCTGGAGAGAATTGGCCCAGCCCTGCCCCTGCAGGACACTCAATAGTGGAACTATTTTTGGTCATTCCCTGATTTCCATGTGAGATATGTGATTATTTATTTTATCTCAATTTATTTTCCCATTACTTTGACACAGGAGCAGTGATTATTTTAGCATCCCCTTTTTGGTTTCCTTTGTAATAATTTTTAATTGGGATTTTAATTGGGTGCCTTTCAAAATGTTTCTTGGTCTTCTAACAGATTTACAATTAATGCTTCTTTTTTAGTAAAAGTATTTTATTTTATATCATCCCTAAATTATATCATTGATTACTTAAACAGATGGTATTTGCTGCTCAAATTCCAAAAATATCCAGAACCTCTCTGTATCGCACTGCTCAGCTGTTTCAGGCTCTACAGCCCTCCATACTGCCAACAGTCCCAATTTACGCAGGACAGTCCTGTGAATCAGGCCACAAAAGGGCCAGGATTATACTAATTGGTATTTAAAAATTCAAGTTTTTGGGCATTTCCATGTGGACTAGATTTACAATGTCCTGAGATTTGGGAATCAAATGTTGGTCAGGCTGGCCCTCATCAGTGCAGAATATGGACACCATGTCTATACGCAGTGGGGAGTAATAATATGTGTTCGGATGAAAGGAACAAGAACTCCCCCCACCAAAATAATGTGAGGAAATTATTATAATGTTAGTTGTTGGTAACCTGAATTTAGGATACATAAACATATTATATACAATCTCTTCCTCATGGCTCGTACAATTTTTTGCACTAAAAAATGGTGCAATTTATAACTTTTTAGCCATGCCACTATTCCTAGATTGTTTCAAAACTGCAGCGGTGGATGTAAAAAGTGTCCAAAACATTATAAATTTAGTTACATAGTACGGTTAAAAAAACAACAACATATGTCTATCAATTTCAACCAAGGGATAGGAAAAAGGGAAGGGATATAGGTAAACTATAGAACAACTTTGTTTTACTCCTATTGATCCAGAGGGAAAAAAAATACCCATAAGGCATTAACTAATCGGCCCTTAAAAGGAAGAATTTCCCTCCTTATCCCAAGTGGAGTTAAGACTGGATCTGAGGACCAAGCTGAACAGGTCTACCAACACTAACAGCGTCGCCTCCCCGACACTAGCGCTACTCCCCTTCCCCTCCTGGACTACTCAGTTCTAGAGACATGGTCCACTGCCTTGCCGACCCCCGTAATGCCGATCCACTGCAGCTAGCCAACAAGGAGCGAACCGCCCTGAAGCTGCCTCGGGCTGATATGATATTTGGTGCATTTTTCTTAGTAAATCTTAATTCTTAAAACAGAAATCATGACACTTGGTGATTATTGTTCAAATGAAAACTTGTAGGGGGTCATATATCCATGGTGTTGTCTGTATGGGATATTTAATTTAATTACAATGTCCCGATTCTGCAGCATATGTAGGAAAATATCATGCCAATTACAATTTGCACTTGAGGGAGACCTAGCAAAAAAAATAATGAATTGTTTTGCTTATGGAAAAAAAATTGCAGCAATATATTGATTATTCAGGTACACTTTCTGACCTATATTTTTGGATGGATTTGCGCCATTTTTGTGCTGCTCAGACTGATACATCATTCATTATACTCCTTTCAGTCACTCCGGAGAAATCACATTATGATTTACTACAACAAAAAGGAAATTTCCACCGTCTCTGAATATCTGGAGAATTTCAGGGCAATAAACTCCAGAGCTTATCTATAGTTCAATAACATCGGGGCGGGTGAATCACCACTTTGCACTGCTCGGATTGGTCAAGCTGGACCAACCACAGAGGTCATTGCAAAATGACACCAGGGAGGGGTCAGGGGTAAGATGGTTTAAAAAGCCACGATCTCCTCATCTCAGTATCTTCTCTCTTCTTTACTCACCTTCTCCCCTAGTCTATTCATTCTCATCTAACCAAACAACCATGAGCTTCACTGGAAAGTACGAGGTGGAAAGCCAGGAGAACTATGAAAACTTCATGCAGACCATTGGTAAGACAAGATCGATGGATCGGTACATTCATACAAGTCACTGAACTATGATTTATAGTAGGTGGTACATTATTCCTTATAATACATTTCTCAGCTGCTGCGGAACATCTTTATAAAGGGTATGGGGAGGATTCCCCTCCATTGATCGATATCCTTATCCTATTCAAAAAGAAGGTCTGCAGCAGCTGAGGTGTGTGTTATAATATTGTTGTTTTTTTAGCAGCTGAGGGAAGGTGTAACATAACCCTGCAGTAGGTGGGACAGAAACCTAATACATACTTCAGCTGCTGAAGAACCTCTTGTTAAAGAGAGAAGGAGCACAACATGTCAGTGGTTGACACAAGAGAACTTCCTGCATAGCCATCTGCGACAGACTGCTTCTGCTTGAAGAGATAAGCAGCTCCTCTGTAGCACCGCTTATCTCTGTATAATCCTCAGGTTCTGACATCAGATTGTTTTGTCTACACAATTATTATAGAACGACCCTGAGGTAATCTGTGTAATTGTATAGTGGAAGGAGTAAAGCTCTCCAGCATGAAAGAGCTGTCAGATGAACCATGGCATCTATAATAGTAACGTGTGAGGCACAGGATGCCATCGAATGATGTAGGGCACTCAGGTTATGACCTATGCCATCCATTCATTCATTAGCCCGATACCATTACATTGCTGCAAGCTGGCATTTGTTTCAGCCCTATGTAATATACAGGTATACATATAATTCATGCATTTTTTTTCGGTTACAGGAATCCCAGCAGATACCATCCAAAGAGGAAAAGACTTCCAATTCACCACTGAAGTAGTCCAAAATGGTGATGACTTCACATGGTCCCAAATCTTCCCCGGCCACACCATGACCAACAAATTCACGATAGGAAAGGAGTGTGACATGGAAACCGTGAGTGGAAAGAAATTTAAGGTAAGCAGAAAGTACTCTTGTTATAAGTTCATTTTAGCAGGCCCTTTATCCTACTGTCACTTTAAGACACTAGGATTCCGTAATTTAATTCATTCCATGCAGTACCTCTAAAAACCTACAGGTGGCGTTGTACTTTATTACGCTATGCTCAAATCTCTATAGTAGCTATATAATATTCTAATAATGCATATTCTTGATTCTATAGCCCCTGTAATAGCATGTAATACCACTCATAGCCTATAGGCATCATGGTTTACTGCTATTTGTACAGCATTTTACTCCCTTGCTATATATTAGTTCTATAAAGCAATAAATCAAACAGCTCTTAATAACACATAGACCCAGTGGCGTAACTACCGCCGTAGCAGCAGTAGCGGCTGCTACGGGGCCCGCGGCATGAGGGGGCCCGTGTCGCCCGCCGGCACGGGCCCCCGCCATGGCCGGAGGCTCCGCTAGCAGCCGCTATGGCCGCTACAGCGGGACGCCACTGAACACTATGGCAGAGCAGGGAGGTATCTCCCCGCTCTGCCATTAACTGGTTCCCGACCGCTGGCTGTATTTTTACGGCCAGCGGTCAGGGTCCTTAAAACCCGAGCCATAGACTTTCTACGGCTCGGGTTTTAACTTGCTGCCCGCGCGATCGGGCAGCTGAATGTCGGGTCTCCGGCTGTCAGTGACTGCCGGGGACCCCGAGGAGAGGATAGAAGCAGCTTTCGCTGCTTCTGTCTTCTCTGATCACTTGTACACAGCGCTGAATGCGCGCTGTGTACAGGAATAGAGACAGCAGCAGCGGCGCTGTCTCTATTCCTCCCGGTGACCTCCTGGTCACATGATCGCCGGGTGCCGTTAGTGGCAGACTGTTGCTGGGTCTTACTAGACCCAGCACAGCCCTATTAGTGACAATCGTCACTATGAGAGGGCTGATTTCCCCTGTAACTGGGGCTGCTGTGCAGCTCCAGTTACAGTGGAAAAACATGGTGTAAAAGAAAGAAAAAATATATATAAAGTTCCCCAAAGGTCTTCTTTGACCTTTGGGGGACAGACCATAGTAATAATAAAGTAAAGTGCAAAAAAAATTTAAATAATAAATACACATAAAATACCCACCCCAAAACAAAAACGTTCCCCCCCGCCAATCATTGTTGTAACGCTAGCGCTGACCCAATCACCCTAATATAGACATGTAATATATTAAAATTTACGGTAGACAATGACGATCACAAATAAAAGGTCTATTTTAGGGTAAAAGTGTTATTACCAAAAAAAAAAAAAAACAGCTGAAATGTAAAAAAGCTTATTTTTTTACTATTATTTCAAACTTTATGAATAAAAATTTGAAAATAGCAAAAAAGGTGTGTATAAAAACGATAAAAAATGAAACCTGCATTGTCTACGGAAAAAACGTCGCAAAAATCACGTAGTTAGCCCAACAAATAAAAAAGTTATAGCCATTTAACTAACACGTGCTAAAAATAGCTAAACGGTGTCTGGTCCTGAAGGCGCAAAATAGAGCAAAAGACATGTATCCCCCCCCCCCTCTCCACAGGACATGTATCCCCTCTCCACAGGACATGTATCCCCTCTCCACAGGACACGTATCCCCCTCTCCACAGGACATGTATCCCCTCTCCACATGACACGTATCCCCCTCTCCACAGGACATGTATCCCCTCTCCACAGGATCTCCACAGGACATGTATCCCCTCTCCACAGGACATGTATCCCCCCCCCCCTCTCCACAGGACATGTATCCCCTCTCCACAGGATCTCCACAGGATAGGGGATACATGTGTGATCGCTGGCAGGGATAGGGAGAACGGGGGACTGAAAGTCCCCTAAACTTCTCCATGACAAACCTCGGACTTCCGGGGTCTGTGTCGGCAGCTCCGTAGAACTGAATGGAGCGCCGGTCGTGCTTGCGTGACCAGCGCTCCTTTCATTTTTATTGAGCTGCGCAGACGCCGGAAGTCAGAGGTTTGTCATGGAGAAGTTCAGGGGACTTTCAGTCCCCCGTTCTCCCTATCAATGCCAGCGATCACACATGTATCCCCTGTCCTGTGGAGATCCTGTGGAGAGGGGATACATGTATTTTGTAGGACACACTGTAGGTCGCATTTTTTTGGGAGAGGGGACGCTGTATGGCGTTCCCTACAGGGGGGGGACGCTGTATGGCGTTCCCTACAGGGGGGGGTGGCTGTATGGCGTTCTCTACAGGGGGGGAGCTGTATGGCGTTCTCTACAGGGGGGGCTGTATGGCGTTCTCTACAGGGGGGGGCTGTATGGCGTTCTCTACAGGGGGGGGCTGTATGGCGTTCTCTACAGGGGGGGGGCTGTATGGCGTTCTCTACAGGGGGGGGGCTGTATGGCGTTCTCTGCAGGGGGGCTGTATGGCGTTATCTACAGGGGGCTGTATGGCGTTATCTACAGGGGGGCTGTATGGCGTTATCTACAGGGGGGCTGTATGGCGTTCTCTACAGGGGGATGTATTGCGCTATCTACAGAGGGGAGGCTGTATGGCGTTATCTACAGGGGGGGGCTGTAAAAAAGGCACTATCTACAAGGGGGGGGGGGTTGTGTGACACCCAGGGGAGGGGGCCCCAGTCAAAAGTTTGCTATGGGGCCCAGTCTTTCCTAGTTACGCCCCTGCATAGACCCAGATAAACCATCCATTCTAGGTGGGAAAAAGCATGCTTTAATTGCATGCAGTTCCTTTTACATCCTTCGTGTGGTGTCATTCTATTGCTCACTCCGTAGATTTGCAATTACTATCCTGCCAATGGCTTTCAAACCTTTATAATTCTCTAAATAGCAATGACTAATTCTGCAATAATTTTATACAGGCGACCGTCAACCGTGATGGATCAAAGATAGTCGTTGACTTTGGCAAATACAAGCATTCATCCGAGATTGTTGGAGGAAAACTAGTGGAAGTGAGTGTGACCTTATGTAATTTTCTATAGTCATGTGGCAGCAGATCTATAGTATTTACGCTGAAATAAAAATCTGCATAGCCACACACCTAGGCAGCTTTAGAAGGGAAGCCCAACTTATTTGGATCCAATATTCATATGTAGTTGGATGTAGACATTTTATGTGCCAAATTCAGAATAATTTTATTTATTTGTAGTTCAGAATTATTTTATCTTTATTGTAATGAAAATCAGTTTGTTTGGTGAGCTTGCAGTGAAATTTTGCTTATACAGTAGAGCTTCAGTGTAAAGTATGGGGGAGCAGCAGCCACAGCCTCTGATAAGACAGCATGTAGTCTAAGCTGTAAATCCTTGATCTTAGCTATGCCCTATTGAAGTAGAGACAAAAAAATATATAATAGATATATTAATATTCATATCTTGTATTCTAAATTTCAGATTTCGGATGCTGGCGGTGTTACTTTCAAGAGGACCAGTAAGAAAGTGGCCTAAAAACAACTCATTCACTGTTTTACAAAATATAATAAACCTGTTTAAGTATAAACTTTCTTGCGTTTTCTTTACATAATGTACAGCCAATCCAATCATCAGACCCACACTTATTTCCAGAACGGCACCCCCTAAACCCTGTTCTACCTCTTTGTGTTCCGGCTAATTTCCGACCATGAAGGAGAAAACAGCGTAGCTCGCTGAGCTACGCTGTTTCCGTAAGCCCCATAGAACTGAATGGTAGTTACGGAAACAGCATAGCTCGCATGCTACGCGTTACAGCTCAGCGGGTTACGCTGTCTCCGTAACTCCCGACCATATAATCACTGGGTATGTTTTTAAGTAGTTTTGTTCTAGACTTTGAGCTCTGCTGATTTCGGATGACATTGTATTAGGAGATGTCGAGGTAATGCCCTGCCAGGACCTTCCTCCTCAATGACATCACCATAGAAATATATAAGCCTGTACTCCGTAGTGTAGAGTAGAAGAGATCATCCCTGCACAGTGCAGACTCCTATGTTAGTCCCTCTCTTTATATATGTTGTCTCCTTACGGCTACTTACCATAGGAAGCACATTCGGAGTGACATTGGGGGATATGGACATGGAAAGTGGGGAGGAGAGTCCAAGTAACAATGTTATTCCGTAGGCTTGAAAGGAAGGAGATCAGGAGACCAGACGGCATTCTATGAAATAATATCTATGCCATATGCAAAATCGTTTTTGGAGAAAAAGACTTCACATCTTGCTATACATGTATACTGTGAAGTGAATTTTTTTTTTGCTGTATGTATTCTGTAATTATAGTACAGATTTCCCACGCCCTTCTAAGCAATGGTACGCTGTACAATGCACTACATCCTGCTCCATCTACCTGACAGCTAGCGTTTACACTATAATTGCTGCCTGTATATGAATGCATTACAAGTATAGAAGGTACACTGCAAGGGCACGTTCAGACGTGGCGGAGTTTTTCCGCTGCAAATGTTGGTGCAGATTCGGGGCAATTACGCAACGAATCGGCACCAACATTTGCATATTTGACAGGTAATTCAGACGTTGCAGAAAAGACAGCGGACTTGCCACAGATTTCAGTTTTTGCATTGCAATGGCTGAAATACGCAGTGAAATTCCGCTTCTTCTCCGCAACAGACAGTGGATGCTGCGGACTAAAAATTCTGCACCGCAGCCTATGGACCGCAGCGGAGTTTTCCGCAACGTCTGAACTAACTTTCCTAAAAATTTATAGAAACAAATGTAAAAAAACGTCCGCTGGAGAATTCCACTGAAATTCCGCCACGTGTGAATGTGCCCCAAATGTTTATAGCCAAGTCCTACCTAAATGACAATGACCCTGAGACCCAGAGGCACAGACAAACTGTGGGCAACCTACCACCTGCATACCCGCAACTAATTTATGAGAGTCCCATCGAGAGTATGGGCAATAAAGCGGACGAGAGAAGTGCAATACTTGTTTTAAAAACCCCTGAACGCAGAGTGGGCCCCCTAGTGCCTCCGAGCCCCTGTGCAGTTGAATAAGCTGCCCCGGCTATACAGTATGTCCACCTCTGTTGGGTTACTTTCATGATAAAATATATTTCTAATCCTGCGGCTTAAAGCAACCTGACAAATCCCCTCTACTTGTGATATTGAGCTATAGCACACAGGAGATTATGAAGGATTGATTTTCGCTAATGTGCATTTAATAATTAACATTTGCTGATTCAGCTGGAAAATTCACTGGCGTGAACGAGAGAGGCAAAAAGATTAAAATGTTATAGGTGACGAGGTTTTGATCTGAACTCCACGGCAATATTTCTGTTTCTTTCAGGGTATGTGCACACGTAAACTGCATTTACGTCTGAAATTACGGAGCTATTTTCTGGAGAGAACAGCTCCGTCGTTTCAGACGTAATTGCTCCTCCTCACATTATGCGAGGCGTCATTGACGGCCGTAATTTAGAGCTGTTCTTTATTGAATTCAATGAAAAACGGCTCAAATTACGTCCAAAGAAGTGTCCTGCATATAATGTATAGAAGTGTCCTGCACTTCTTTGACGAGGCAGTCATTTTACGCGTCGTCGTTTGACAGCTGTCAAACGACGACGCGTAAATTACAGGTCATCGGCACAGTACGTCGGCAAACCCATTCAAATTGAATGGGCAGATGTTTGCCAACGTATTGGAGCCGTATTTTCAGGCGTAAATCGAGGCATAATACGCCTCGTTTACGCCTGAAAATAGGTCGTGTGAACCCAGCCTTACTTTCATTGATACCCGTCCAAAGAAAATACAATGCATAGAAGATAGAGGCGGATGTCTATGGTCCAGCTTCTTCCACTCAGAGGACACTTCCACTTCTGTCTCTACACCAATGGTGGTGTCTGTCAATCACCTTGTAGGTGTTGAACTATTTTTCTTCATCCGTAGAGTCTGTTTATAGCAGCTCTATGGTCTATTAAATAGCACTAGTCGGGCATTTTGAGGTACTAAAGGGAGGTTCCTTGATCAAGACCCCTTCTTCATTTAGCCATAGAGCCAATTCAAGCAGCTGAAGACCACTATTGTCCATTGAAACCAATAGACATCTAGTGATTCCACTGGCACGTGTGACTGCAGTGGCCCAATTGGGTTGCTAAAACTATAAATCTCCTTAAAGGGATTGTACATTAATATATCTTCCAACTGTATGTCTTATTACACAAGAGCAGGTCTTTAAGAGTTTTGATCAACACCCTTTTAATTTAAATTGGAACTGTGTAATGCCTTTTTCCCCCTGTGGTGGCACTGCAGGGAAATTGAACACTTGTTGCCTGGTTTCCCCACAAATTACAGTTGATTGCTGGGGGTCTCAGCAGTGGGACACCTTGAGATTAGCTTATAACTAGTGGATTCTTTTAACCAGAAAGAATTGTTTCAAGTGGACAACCCCTTTAAAAAATGAAATATCACTAATAAAGTTATTTTTAGTGATCTGATGACGGCTAGGTAATCCCATGTACTACAGTTTCCTCCCTTCTCCCAAAAACATACTGATAGGTTAATCGTTTTGTCTTTTTTACATACTAAATGGGCAATCACTGGGTAAAACTAACATGAAAAAGGACTTGGGAATTTTAGTTGACAGTAAACTTAACTGTAGCAACCAGTGCCAGGCAGCTGCTGCAACATTTTTAGGCAGTTGTGCAAAAATGCTGCAAAGAATGCTTTCAACAACAAAATACAAAGTCAATGAACAGAAGATAAATCTAAATCAAATCAATATTTGGTGCGACCACCCTTTGCCTTCAAAAGAGCATCAATTCTTCTAGGTACACTTGCGCACAGTTTTTGAAGAAACTTACCAGGGAGGTTGTTTCAAACATATTGGAGAACTAACCACGGATCTTCTGCGGATGTCGGCTTCCTCAAATCCTTCTGTCTCTTCCTCAAATCCTTCTGTCTCCTCATGCAGTCCCGGACAGACTCGATGATGTTGAGATCAGGGCTCTGTGGGGGCCATATCATCACTTCCAGGGCTCCTTGTTCTTCTATACCCTGAAGATAGTTCTTAAGGACATTGACTGTATGTTTGGAGCCAACAAAAACAGTTCCTATGTTTTCTTGCATAGTTGAGGCGCTTGGCCATGTTTCCACGTCAAATGTATGACTTTTTGGGCGTAATTCTTCCATGAAGACCACTTCTGGTCAGACTTCTCTGAACTGCAGATGTGTGTACCTGCTTCCCACTGGTTTCTGCCAGTTCTGAGCTGATGGTACACCTGGACATCTTCCGATTTCGAAGGGAAGTAAGTATGATGTGTCTTTGATCTGCACTAAGTTTCCTTGGCCGACCACTGCATCTACAGTCCTCAATATTGCCCATTTATTTGTGCTTCAAAAGAGCTTGAACAGCGGATCTTGATACCCCAGTCTGCTTTGAAATCTTTGCCTGGGAGAGACCTTGCTGATGCAGTACTTTGTGTCTTGTTGCTGTGCTCAGTCCTGCCATGGTGGAGCTGTAACATGAAACTGTCTTCCACATCCTCACCTTTGTAGCAGAGTTTGGCTGTTCCTCACCCAGTTTTAAGCCTCTTAGATGGCTGTTTCTGTTACAGTTAATGACTGTGTTTTAACCTACATATGAAAATTATTATCATTATCACCTGTTTGGTATAATTGGTTAATCATACACCTGACTATAATCCTACAAAATCCATGACTTTGTACAAGTGTACCTAGAATTGATGCTGTTTTGAAGGCAAAGGGTGGTTGATTTGATTTAGATTTCTCTTCTTTTCATTCACTTTGTATTTTGCTAATTGCTAAACAAAAACCTATTAACACTTCTATTTTTGAAAGAATTCTTACTTTGTAGCATTTTTCCACACCTGTCTAAAACTTTTTCACAGTAATGTAGTTCTACCACTTTATAAATCTCTAGTAAGACCGCATATAGACTATTGTATACAGTTTCGGGCACCAGTGCACTAGAAAGACATAAAAGACCTTGAGCGGTTTCAAAGGCTGCCAACTAAAGTAATAAACGGAATAGGTGCACTAAAGTACATAGAAAGATGATCAAAATTAGGGTTATTTAGTTTAGATGAAGACGGCTGAGTGGTGACCTAATAATTATGTATAAATATATCAAAGGTCAATATAGAGGTCTCTCTCATGAGCTATTTATACCCTGGACTGTAATTTTAAAGGGGCATCCTCTACATGTAGAGGAAAGAAGGCTTCTATGCCAACATAGAATGGGATTCTTTACTGTAAGAGCAGTTAAACTATGGAACTCTGTGCCAGAGGACGTTTTCCTGATAAATCTACAGAAAGAGTTCAACAGGGTCTGGATGCCTTTTCTGAGTGTAATAATATTACAAATTATGGATACTATATTACTGAAGATGGGTCGTTGATCGAGGGATTTATTCTGATTTGCCAGATTTTGATTTTTTTCTTAAAGATGAGGTAAATTGTCATCTGCTTCGTGGGGGATTTTGCCTTCCTCTGGATCAACATTGCAGAAGAATAGGCTGAATTGGATGGACGTATGTCTTTTTTTAGCCACACATACTATTTTACTTCAGTACAGCAAGTGAATGTGGTTGATCTGGGGCTGCAATTCCAGACACAGCCACATGGATAAGATCCTTGGTGTCCCTGCCGATCGGTAAGTGTATCCTAGTCAGACTCCCCCAATCACAAATTTAAAGACCACAGTATCAGTCAAGAAGGGCAAAATATGAGCCACTAATGACATATACATTGTTGTTCCCCATGACCAGGGGTGTAGTTTGAGTCCCCCTGGACTATTATACAAAAGCTATACATGCTCCCACCCCCTGCCTAACATCTTTTGGTGTTATATGTTGGTATGACTGAAAAACTGTACAAGAGACCCTAATAGTTGGCGAGCACAAAACTAGAGTAATGCAAATAGAATTGCCAAAGGCAATAGGAGCCCGTTTTTTCTAAGGGCCCCAAAACCTCTGAAGTTGCTACGTCTGTAGCGAAACATGTCAGGGGGGCTGTATTAATTCTTTTAGCTCAATGCTATCTTAGCTGGCAAATACAATTGAACATTTCATAACTTAGTCGCTGACACCTAGTAGAAACCACTTGAATCAGGTTTTTGCCTAGTCTCAATTATACATAGGATTATCAGTGCACTTACCTTACTTGCTAGCGCGCATTGTCATTTTAAAATTTATGTTGTATGTCCTTTGTTAAGCAATAAAGTTATCTTATATATTTAAACTAGTTCTATCAGTCAAAAGTAGTTGGGGAAAAAAACGGGCTCCTATCGCCTTTGGCAATTCTCTTTGCATATGTTGGTATGACATACAAGTCCTGAGCTATGTAGTCTAACTGACGGCTGTACTGTTCCTGGCTTTGGATTTTAATATGATATGTGACTGACAACTTTTGACTTCTCCTTTAACTTCTGACCTCTGAATTCTTATTTGATACTTCATCTCAGGTATTCAGGTATCACATTGAAAGGTAATTTCGAGAACCACACCCTGGGAATTCTCTAACAAAAGAGTCTCCAAATCTTACTGCCACCAGGGCTTGCCACAAAGATGACCACATTTCTGAAAACTGCTCTACAGCAGGGCCAATTTTCCTCAGAATTTCCAAATCCCTGGTGGTCTAGGTAGTTGACAGGGTATATTTTACATTTCCTGCTGGTCTAGGGCAATAAAAATATTAACACCATATGGAGTTGGCAGCAGAAGTCGACGAGAGATCATTACTCAACATCAGTACTTCTACCAATGGTGGGAGATGGCTCATATGACCATTAACACGAGGGGGATACTAAAAATGACTTTTTTTCTTTTTTTATCAAATGCATGTACATGACTGAAATGTCTACATTGAATCTCTAGGTATGAAGAGCCCAGGAAATACAAGTTTGATACTTTGCAACATATTGCATTTTACAACCGACGTCCTACTTTGTTTCTATATGTCTATTTAGTTAGTGTATCTAAGCTGTATGACATGGTTACTCTTTTATTCTAGATAATCATTAACCTTCCTTCTTTACCTATCTGAATAATGAAATGATTAATTTCGACTACTAAATAGTTTAATGGCAGAAAATGTAAAGGGTTTTTCACCTTCGACCCATCTACTCTACAGCCAGTTGGTCTCATTTGGATACATGTATCTGTCTTTGTGTATTCACAGGGGGTTAAAGAGCTGGGAATATTGATGATTATATTTTCCAATACGATCATACAGAAGAATGTTGGTGCTTCCAGAGAGACCAGTTAGTTTACTATTGACAATGGGCTGAGGACAAAATTAGAAAAACTTATCTATAGGGTTTTTCCAGTATTAAAATGATAAACTTATTGTGACGTATCCTGCCTTAAGATTGCATTTATCTCCCTGCCACCATATTTGTTTGACTTGCAATGAATACGACCTTTTTATATGGCATTTTGTCACACCTGAATGGTGACACTTGCCCTTGTCTTCAGTTCACTGCTTCATTCTCGTGATACCTTTTATATAACTTCCGACCAAAATGACAAATGTTTCTGCTGAGAAGCTCATGTCTTGTAGGTATTTCAGCACAAGCTGGATCAATCCCTGTAAATGTAGCTTCACCTTATTATATAGTGATATTGTTGATGTGACAGCAAGAGTTCATGGACAGAAAAGACACAGGGGACGCTGGGGGTTGTAGTTTTGCAACAGCTGGAAAGCCACAGGTTGGACACCTCTGATTTATGACTGATACATAGTGTCAGGGTGACATATTTCTTTTGCTAATTTCATTTGCTGATTTATATGAGCTCTAAACCTAATTGTAGGAGCTCTAAACCTAAGATCAGCAGTTTTTAAGAGTGCAATGAATAAGACTTGCTGCAAATATCATTCCCATATTCCTATTCCTAATCACTTATGTACGTAAATATTTCTGGAGATGTGAGATAAAGTAGTGAGGATGGAGGTAAAAGAGCAGACATTTTTCTTGATTTTTACTTAGCAGCATTGTGCATAAAAATTAAGGGGGCCAATAGGAAACATTAAAATAGTGCCCCCCTTTTGGTGCTGCTTAACACCACCACACCTGAAACGACCTGCGACATGAGACATTGATCCTTGTTTGCCCCAATTTCCTTTCCATGATCCATAAATTAATGCCCCCACACTCCTGTAAAGAAGAGATCTCTGCAAAGGTTTTCACCACCCATTAAAGTGTAACTAAACTTTTTAAAAACTTTTGACATGTCATATAACATGTTATAAGTTTTGATCGTTGGAGGTCCAAGCACTGAGACCCTCACCGATCGCTAAAACTTAGTGGCAGAAGCGATCGGGTGAGCGTTGTTCCGCTTAGTTTTTGATTGACTTTACTCTGAAAGATATGTGAGCGGTTTACGGACTCATAGCCTTTTTATTGAGCCTGTACACCGTTCCGAAGAAAGCGGATCAGAAACGAAGTGGCACAGCGCTCACCTGATCGTTCCTGCCGCTTCGTTTTAGCGATCGGTAGGGGTCTTACTGCTTGGACCCCCACCGATGGGCTGCCTCTATAACCTTTGCCTCTTAGCATGCCTATGAACTTTCCTGGAACAATCCCAGACCAGAGCGCTTTGTCTTACCTGATTTTTAATGGTCGATTTATTATAGAATATAACTTCAATTACATAAATTTTATATGATTTATTTATAATTTTAATGTTTTTTATGCTAATAGAATGGAGAGCATTTATCCAGAATTATGTGTTTATTTTATATCTGAGAAGATATAGATACTTCACTGATTGAATTGAAAGGAGCACTAAACCCAAAGTTGGCGGCCTATAAAATGTAGCTTAGAAAAACATTGGGATCAGCATTGTTAGGCCTGAACACCCAGGATCTGTGCCTCTGATCCTATGCCCAGTGCCCTCAACCTCAAACTCAGCTGGCAATCAGCATGCTTTAGGGTATGCTCACACAGGGTGGATATGCTGCGTAAAAGCACACAGCGCATTCGCCCTATGCACCGCAGGGGATTCGAACCGAAAAACTGCAACAAATTGTGGGGCAGTTTTTCGACCAGAATGTCCACTACGTAGGACTGCACTTAAAAAAAAAAAATTGCATACTTACGTAGCCGTGGCGATGCGTCCCTCCGCTGTCCTGCAGGCTGGCCTCTTGGGATGACTTTTCATCCCATGTGACCGCTGCAGCCTGTGATTGGCTGCAGCGGTTACATAGGATGAAACGTCATCTTAGGAGGCCGGCCTGGACGAAGTAAGTATAAGATTTTTTTTTTCTGAGTTGCATTTTTTTTTGCGGCGGAATTGCTGTTTTTTCACCGCAAAACAACGCAACTTCTGCTATTTGTTGCAGGTTTTACCTCCGCATTGAATTCAATGGGGAAAACTCGCAACAAATTTGCAGCGTTTACGGAAATACAATTGACATACTCCGGATTAAAAAAACAGCACAGCAGGTCAATTTCTGAGTGTTTTTTCCGCTCAGCATTTACGCAGCATGTGGAGGAGATTTGTTCAAATCTCATTCACTCTGCTGCTACTGTATTATGCTGTGGATCAATCCGCAGTACTTACTCTACGTGTGAATTACCCTTAAAGTGATTATACTGGGCACATGGACGTCACAGAGGGGGATCCCCCACTCAGAACCCCCTCCATGAAACAGAGCAGACAATGAGTGGCACTTAGTTTGGTGGACCCAGCTTGCCCATGTAGTGGGATGGTTATTCATTTGTACTGCCGGCATATAATACTACTACTACAGGGGGGGGTCCAACTTCCACCAACGATAATAGTTGTTCGGCAGGGGTTTCTGTACCAAGACATGTGGCTATCAGCTGATCGCCTGGCGAGCCTCCTCCAAATTTTTTGAACCAGCGGGTGAAGTTTAACGTGAAGCTGGGTATAAGTTGCCAGAGGCCTCCCTGGGTGCTGTGATAGAGAGACGGTGGGTGTCTGGACCCTTCCAATGTGTGGTAGAGACTGAGAAGGCCGATAAAGTGACTTCTCACATGGATAAGTGTTTGCACCCCGTTATAGTGTAGAGTTCAGCCTAGTAAAGACTCTTTTTTTTTATTGCATCAATCCTGGATCTCTTGTCATTATTCTGTGACTAAAACCGGCAAAGGCCTTATCCACTCCCACACCTTGCAAGACAGGTCGTCTTGCAAGGTGTGGGAGCGGATAAGGCCTTTGCATAGCATTGACAAGTACTTTAAAGCTGACCTCCCTGCTCACACCTGCATCTACCCACCTTTTTAAAGGGGATTGCTAAAACAATGGGTAGCACTTGCAATGGTGCTGTAAAGGATCTGCCAGGCACAGCTTCGGGGTTAACTCCCAGAACTAATCAGTCAGCACTTGAGAATACATCCCTGAGACTGACTCCTGCTTCCACCATTCAGGCTGGCAGGCTTAGGAGTGGGAGAACCTATCGTAACCTGGCCAGACTCAGCTAGCTCCCGCCCTCGGTCTATTTAAGCCTGCACTTCCTGTCCCTCGGTGCTTGTGATTCTTTCCTTGTGGTTTCCTGGCCCAGCTACAGCTCCTGCTATTTTTGATCCTGCTCCATACAGACCCTGGCTTACCGACTACTCTTCTGCTTTTCGTTTTGTACCTCGCACACTCCTGGCTTGACTCGGCTCGTTCACCACTCTGGTTGCTCACGGTGTTGCCGTGGGCAACGACCCCTTTTTCTTGCTTGTGTTCCTTTGTATGTTTGTCGTGTTTGTCGTGCACTTACTGAGCGCAGGGACCGCCGCCCAGTTGTACCCCGTCGCCTAGGGCGGGTCGTTGCAAGTAGGCAGGGACAGCGTGGCGGGTAGATTAGGGCTCACTTGTCCGTCTCCCTACCCCCTGCCATTACATAATCACAAGCCCATACCTAGTCTACCCCTGGTCCCTGACACCACTATGGATCCCCGTGAGACCCTGGCTCAGCAAATGCAGGGTCTCTCCCTACAGGTCCAGGCCCTGGCTCAGAGGGTCAACCAGCCTGATGCTACCCTGGTAGTTCCCCTCACCGCACCTCTTGAACCCCACCTCAAGTTGCCCGACCGGTTCTCAGGGGACCAGAGGGCTTTTCTCTCCTTTCGGGAGAGTTGTAGGCTTTACTTTCGTTTAAAGCCTCATTCCTCAGGTTCTGAGAGCCAGCGGGTGGGTATAATTATGTCCCGGCTCCAGGAAGGGCCCCAAGAGTGGGCCTTCTCCTTGGCTCCTGACGCCCCTGAACTTTCCTCCGTTGATTGTTTCTTTTCTGCTCTCGGACTTATTTATGACGAGACTGACAGGACTGCCTTTGCCGAGAGTCAGCTGGTGACCTTACGTCAGGGTAAGAGACCTGTTGAGGAGTATTGCTCTGACTTTCGGAAGTGGTGCGTAGCTTCTCGGTGGAATGACCCTGCCTTAAGGTGCCAGTTTAGGTTGGGTCTGTCGAATGCCCTGAAAGACCTGCTAGTTAGCTATCCCTCTTCTGACTCCCTAGACCAGGTTATGGCTTTAGCGGTACGACTTGACCGACGTTTCAGGGAACGACAACGTGAACGTTTATGTGTTTTCTCCTCCGACTCCCCCATGATGCCTCCCGAAGCTCCGTTGCTTCGTTCCTCCCCGAAAGATTCAGAGATACCTATGCAACTCGGGGCCTCCGTGTCCCCCAACAACGTAGAGAATTCCGCAGGAAGAATGGTCTCTGCTTCTACTGTGGGGACGACAAGCATCAAGTGAACAACTGTCCTAAGCGTAAGATTGCAGCCAGAGAACTTCCGCGTCTAAGTGATCATCGGGGAGGTCACTTGGGCGCACAGGTATTTCCCGTAAATATGAAACGTACTAAGATCTTGCTTCCCTTTCAGGTCTCTTTTGGTGGTAGGTCTGCTACCGGCAGTGCCTTCGTGGATTCAGGGTCCTCTACTAATATCATGTCTGTGGAATTTGCTATGTCTCTTGCTATGCCTCTGATTGATTTGCCTAAACCTGTCCCGGTAGTGGGTATCGACTCCACTCCTCTTGCTAATGGTTATTTTACACAGCATACCCCTGTTTTTGAACTCCTTGTTGGCTCCATGCATTTGGAGCAATGCTCTGTACTGTTGATGCAGGGATTATCGTACGATTTGGTTCTAGGTCTTCCCTGGTTGCAGTTGCATAATCCCACGTTTGACTGGAATACTGGGGAGCTAACCAAATGGGGTAATGAATGTTGTACGTCATGTTTTTCTGTTAATTCTATTTCTCCCCCTAAGGAGGCGAATACGCTACCCGAGTTTGTTCAGGACTTCGCTGATGTTTTCTCTAAGGAGGCCTCCGAAGTGTTACCTCCTCATAGAGAATACGATTGCGCTATCGAATTGGTACCAGGAGCTAAGCTTCCTAAGGGTAGGATATTTAATCTTTCTTGTCCCGAACGTGAAGCTATGAGAGTGTATATCCAGGAATCCCTGGCCAAGGGTTACATTCGTCCCTCTTCTTCTCCGGTAGGTGCTGGCTTCTTCTTCGTGGGGAAGAAGGATGGTGGTCTTAGGCCATGCATTGACTACCGTAGCCTGAATAAGGTCACGGTAAGGAACCAGTATCCCCTTCCTTTGATTCCTGATCTCTTTAATCAGGTTCAGGGGGCCCAATGGTTTTCTAAATTGGATTTACGGTGGGCGTATAACCTTATTCGCATCAAAGAGGGGGATGAGTGGAAGACTGCGTTTAACACGCCCGAAGGCCATTTCGAATACCTCGTCATGCCCTTTGGGTTGTGTAATGCCCCTGCGGTCTTCCAGAATTTCATAAATGAGATTTTGAGAAATTACCTGGGGGTTTTTCTGGTAGTGTACCTTGATGACATACTGGTGTTTTCCAAGGACTGGTCCTCCCACATTGAGCATGTCAGGAAGGTGCTCCAGGTCCTTCGGGAAAACAAACTGTTTGCCAAAACCGAAAAATGTGTGTTTGGGGTACAGGAGATTCCATTTTTGGGTCAAATCCTCACTCCTCATGAATTCCGCATGGTCCCCGCCAAGGTTCAGGCTGTGGCGGAATGGGTCCAACCTGCCTCCCTGAAGGCGTTACAGTGTTTTTTGGGGTTCGCTAATTATTACAGGAGATTTATTGCTAACTTCTCGGTCATCGCTAAGCCCCTTACGGACCTCACTCGCAAAGGTGCTGATCTCCTCCACTGGCCTCATGAGGCTGTCCAGGCTTTTGAGGTCCTTAAGAAGTGCTTTGTCTCGGCCCCGGTGCTGGTTCAGCCCAACCAAATGGAGCCATTTATCATGGAAGTTGACGCATCTGAGGTGGGAGTGGGGGCTGTCTTGTCCCAGGGTACCAGGTCCCTCACCCATCTCCGCCCCTGTGCCTACTTCTCCAGGAAGTTTTCGCCAACTGAAAGTAACTATGATATTGGCAACCGCGAACTCTTAGCCATTAAATGGGCATTTGAAGAGTGGCGCCACTTCCTGGAGGGGGCTAGGCACCAGGTAACGGTCCTTACTGACCACAAGAATCTGGTTTTCCTAGAATCTGCCCGGAGGCTAAACCCGAGATAAGCTCGATGGGCGTTATTTTTTACCAGATTCAATTTTTTGGTTACCTATAGGGCTGGGTCTAAAAATATTAAGGCTGATGCACTGTCGCGTAGCTTCATGGCCAGCCCTCCTTCGGAGGAAGATCCTTCTTGTATTTTGCCTCCAGGTATAATCATTTCCTCGATCGATTCTGATTTAGTCTCTGATATTGCTGCTGATCAAGGTGCAGCTCCCGGGAACCTTCCTGAGAACAAGCTGTTTGTTCCCCTGCAATTCCGGCTAAGGGTACTTAGGGAAAATCATGACTCCGCACTATCTGGCCATCCAGGCATCCTGGGTACCAAACACCTCATTACCAGAAATTATTGGTGGCCTGGGTTGCCTAAAGACGTTAAGGCCTACGTCGCCGCTTGTGAGGTTTGTGCTAGGTCCAAGACTCCCAGGTCCCGACCAGCGGGCTTACTGCGTTCGTTGCCCATTCCCCAGAGACCTTGGACACATATCTCCATGGATTTTATCACCGATTTGCCTCCATCCCAAGGCAAGTCGGTGGTGTGGGTGGTGGTGGACCGCTTCAGTAAGATGTGCCACTTTGTGCCCCTCAAGAAACTACCCAACGCCAAAACATTGGCTACCTTGTTTGTCAAACACATCCTGCGTCTCCATGGGGTCCCTGTCAATATTGTTTCGGACAGAGGGGTACAATTTGTTTCATTGTTTTGGAGAGCCTTCTGTATGAAGTTGGGGATTGATCTGTCCTTCTCCTCTGCCTTCCATCCTGAAACCAACGGCCAAACGGAGAGGACTAATCAATCTCTAGAACAATACTTAAGGTGTTTTGTCTCTGACTGTCAATTTGATTGGGTCTCTTTCATTCCCCTCGCCGAATTTTCCCTTAATAACCGGGTCAGTAACTCGTCAGGGGTCTCTCCTTTTTTTTGTAATTTTGGGTTTAATCCTCGGTTCTCCTCCGTTTCACCTGGTAGTTCCAACAATCCCGAGGTAGAGGTCGTTCATCGGGAACTGTGCACAGTCTGGGCCCAGGTTCAGAAAAACCTAGAGGTGTCGCAGAGCGTACAAAAAACTCAGGCTGATAAAAAACGTTCTGCTAACCCCCTGTTTATGGTCGGGGATCTGGTGTGGTTGTCTTCTAGGAACTTGCGTCTCAAGGTTCCGTCCAAGAAGTTTGCTCCCCTGTTTATTGGGCCGTATAAGGTCATTGAGGTCCTCAATCCTGTCTCCTTCCGGCTGGAGTTACCCCCGTCTTTCCGGATACACGACGTGTTTCATGCCTCCCTCCTCAAACGCTGCTCCCCGTCCTTGGCTCCCTCGAGGAGACCTCCTGTTCCCATCCTCACCCCTGAGGGGGTGGAATTCGAGGTGGCCAGGATTGTGGACAGCAAGATGGTCCAAGGCTCCCTCCAGTACCTGGTCCATTGGAGAGGATACGGGCCCGAGGAGAGGACTTGGGTACCCGCCCGGGATGTTCACGCTGGGGTATTGGTCAGGAGGTTCCACCTGCGTTTCCCCAGTAAGCCAGGTCCACTTAGAAAGGGTCCGGTGGCCCCTCATAAAAGGGGGGGTACTGTAAAGGATCTTCCAGGCACAGCTTCGGGGTTAACTCCCAGAACTAATCAGTCAGCACCTGAGAATACATCCCTGAGACTGACTCCTGCTTCCACCATTCAGGCTGGCAGGCTTAGGAGTGGGAGAACCTATCGTAACCTGGCCAGACTCAGCTAGCTCCCGCCCTCGGTCTATTTAAGCCTGCACTTCCTGTCCCTCGGTGCTTGTGATTCTTTCCTTGTGGTTTCCTGGCCCAGCTACAGCTCCTGCTATTTTTGATCCTGCTCCATACAGACCCTGGCTTACCGACTACTCTTCTGCTTTTCGTTTTGTACCTCGCACACTCCTGGCTTGACTGTGCTCGTTCACCACTCTGGTTGCTCACGGTGTTGCCGTGGGCAACGACCCCTTTTTCTTGCTTGTGTTCCTTTGTATGTTTGTCGTGTTTGTCGTGCACTTACTGAGCGCAGGGACCGCCGCCCAGTTGTACCCCGTCGCCTAGGGCGGGTCGTTGCAAGTAGGCAGGGACAGAGTGGCGGGTAGATTAGGGCTAACTTGTCCGTCTCCCTACCCCCTGCCATTACAGGTGCCTCCATAACTATGCATAAAATTTAGTTCTGGCAGCACCATGTATGTCATATAATCAGTGCTAGTCACCCAGTTGGTTAAGGTCTGACTTAAGGCCCTTTTACACCGGCCAAATATCGGGCACAGAACACTCATTGGCGATAATTTCCCTGTGTAAATAGGGCAACGATCAGCTGATGAACGAGCAAACACTCATTCATTGGATGATTGTATCGTTTATGCCACCTAAAATATTATCATTGTCGGCAGCATATCACCCTGTGTAACCTGAGAGACGTGCTGCCGACATGATAAAAATGTATGGGGACGAGCGATCGTAGGAACGAGCGCTCGTCCCTATACATAGCCCCTTGTAAAAGGAGCAAATGAGCGCCGATCAACGAGCTGTCTCATTAATCTGCACTCATTTACACGGCCCACGTCAGGCCATGTAAGAGGACCTTAACCCATACTATCCTAATACCTCAGACAAGTTTGGCGACAGCACACGAACCCAACCAGACTCAATGGTTAGAAGGTTTTGTTTACAGCAACATAGTGCAACGTTTCGGCTTAAAACAAGGCTTTTTCAAACATCTTGTCTAAATGTTTAATGTGCTGTTGCCAATCTTGTTTGAGGTCCATAACAATGCATATCATTACTTCTGCACTACATGGTGGAATTGGTTGAGCACTGTATGGTGGTATTATTAGGACCCTACATGGCAGTATTATTTGAGCACAGTGGTGGCGATTTATTTGAACACATTATGGCATGGGGTCATGATGTTTTTTGGACTCTGTATAATAGTGTTATTTGGGCTTGGCATAACAGTATTATTTGAGCTCTATGTGGTGGTACTATTTATATGGGGAAATTATTTGAACTTCTTATGGTGGTATTATTGGAAAACTATAGGGAAATACTATTACAGGGCTGCACCAACAGAGGTAATCTTTCCACAAGAACATTTTTGGATGAAGCATACTAAACATTGTATTATGACTCTCTTGCATCAAATAGCACCACTGAAGGAAACTACAACTGTAAATTAACTACGGGAATGACAATAAACCATTATCAATTATGGAGAAAAAGCAAATAATTAAAATGGTGCATAACTAAAGTGGAAATCCAGCATAAAATACTTGTTTAATGTCAAAGCAATGAGCCAGAAGATAAAATCTGTGGGGTCAAATCATTATTTGTGTCTTGTTCTATTTGAATAGATTTTTCTTATTTCTTTTAGAAAGCAGACTCCAGTGCTGAACACAGTAAATCCCTCTTAATGCTACAACTTGATTACAGGTCATGGACCTTGTGAAATAAAACAAAACTTTTCTGCAGACACAATTCTTACGTCTGGACGTAACTGACTGCGGTAAGTTCATTCCACTTTTCTAGAACAATCCTATGAGATAAAGAAAAGATCATTGTTATCTCTGCACCTCATCTGATTCTCACACACAGAAGTAGAATGTGGGCTCCACCATGTTTCTTTTTCGACTTCTTTTAATTCTGGTCAAATTTAACCCCCCAAAAAAAATCTAGTCCAAATTCTCTAGGTCTTTAAATGTCTTCTGTGAATTACACATTATTCTAAGCACTTTAAAGGGTTTTTGAGGATTTTACATTGATTGCCTTGGAATGAGGGTGGCTAGGGACGTCCACCGATCAGTAGATAGATGGGGCAGAGATGTTTGCGGGAGCTCAGTAGTCCCATGTGGCCATACCACTGTGCCTAGTACTGCAGTTCACTTAAATGGGCTGAGGTTCAGTACCTGCCACAACCACAAGCGCATAGATATTGCTGTGTTAGGTACCGCAGGGAAGGGGTTATAAGGTCTGCTGATATTCTAAGGATATACTATCAATGTAAAACCCTGAAAAACACCTTTAAATTAAATATTGGTTTTAAACAAGTTTAACATGTGACTAGGGCAACACAAAAAGGTTCAATTTCCTTCCTTCTCTTCCCTTCCCACTTCCTTCTTTTCTTCCTCCTTTCCCTCCTCCTTTTTTCCCTTCCTCCTTCCTTCCCTTCCTCCCTTCTTCCTTCCTTCCCTTCATACTTCCTTCCCCTTTTCCTTCCATTTTTCCCTTCTCCATTTCTCCCTTCTTTCCTTTTTCTCTAATTTTTTCCCTTCCTTTCTCCCTTCCCCCCTTTCTTCCCACATTCCTCCCTTTCGTTGCATCCCAGGTCCTTTAAGCTGGTACTAAAAGCTGCATAGATTCTCCCCAATCAAAATTTCTTGGGTCATTGTAGTGGTAATAAGTGATCCATTTGGTTCATTATTGCTAGCACTATAAGATGGATCCTGTACAAGTGATTAGTATCTTGTAAGGAAAGTGACATATTAAAAATACTTTGGTGTTTTTGAACTGTGCATTTAGGAAACGTGTTTTACCATGAGTGTTTTCTATCCTATTTGTAGATTAGGATCTCCACCCAATAGCCTAAAGACTCTGTTCATACTGGTGAAAGCCATGACACTTTGCCAGATCTATTGATTTACAATGGGATCTGTCAGGGTTCTCTTATGAAACCCCCAACAGAAGGGTATATCAACAGTGTGATCATAGCCTAAGTGCGGTAATTATGTTTTATTTACTTACATTTATTGGCATTTTTTCTGTGCAGCCCTATTAGTTGTCACTTATGAATAAGGTGTCCATACACATTAGTGGACAGTTGAGAAAAGTGGACGATTTCGACCGTAACAAAGGTTCTTCACCTGAAATTATAACCGAACAATCGTTACAGCCAACCCATGGCAGACAGCCATCTTATAAAAAATAGGTCAACTTTGTTGGAAATTTTTGTTCCACTACTGGAAGCAGTTGAATGTATATAGGTTATTTGGGCAAAGTGCACACCATAGTCCAGCAATGCCAAAGAAGGAGAGTAGGCCGTTATTCATGTCAACGGTTGTGTATGGGCACATTGCACGACTAACATGGCTAAGATTATCTGACATGTGTATGGACAAGTAACCTTAAAGGGGTTTACCAGCCAGTAAAATTTGATGGCCTATCCTATCCTGGCCATCAATTTTTACTGTCTGGAAAACCCCTTTAACGAATATTAGTTGGACGAACAATCGTCCAAATATCACTAATATGTATGGGCACCTTTAGCGTCTCAGAAACTGAAGAACAACTGTTATTTTCTTAGCATGTTTGATCAATAACAATGTGACAATTTACCACAGCTAATATGATCGCACTTGTTGCAAAAAAGCCACTGCGACCAAATAGATAATATATGGCAAATTGTAAATTTTTGGTGAAAATCCTCTTTAAAGACTAATGAAGACAACCCATTTTTAAATAGAAGCCGTCCCAGTGATCAGTTGCAGCTTCTCTAACCCCCTGCAATCAGCTAAAATCATACATTTCATACAGCGGCCACTGCAGGCAAAATGTAGTATTACATGCCAGTCTTTCAGATCAATATCTAACCATATATTACATGGATGACCTGGGTCCACCAGTCTTGGAGCAACACTTTTTAGTGGCACATAAAGAGGGGTCCTGAACTGGGGACTCTCCCCTCTCTGTAACATCCATATGACCAAATTCTGCATATGGATATTGATTGTCTTCATGAGAAAACCCCTACAAGGAAATCTGGGGTTTACTACAAACCAATTTGCTCAGGTTCTGGTCAAGCAAGCTTTATACCAGGCCCTTGCGGAACTTACATAGACCTACTTAAAAAGTGGAGTAGAAGGGGAGACCTATAATATAGTTTATGCACTCTCCATGGTATTGTAAAAGATCAATTGCCCATGTTTTTATCTATATGTGCAATATTCCATCTTTGCTCTAGTAGTTATAACATTTAGAGGGTACATTGACCGTAATAGTTATCATATATCAGTGTCTAATCACTCACAATGATGTTATCAGATAATAAAGCTCAGTATACATGTCCACTGTTACCTTGGTTGGAGTCGAGTTCTTTGAACCTGGCTTTTCCCCACAGGTCACTAACACTGATTTATCTGTGATTTATCTGGTTGATATACATTACACAATTCTTAGATTAAGAAAGATAATTCTGGTGGGAAGAGTGGCGCTATCAGTCTTCTCAAGGTATATAAAGATGATCTTACAGCCATACGTTACTTACTGCTCTTCTGGTTCCTAGACTTCAGTGGTCCTTCTTCTCTGCAGATCCCACCTCAACATGTCCTTCTCTGGAAAATATGAAGTTGAATCGCAGGAGAACTATGATGCATTCATGAAACAAATTGGTGAGCCTCTATTACATTGTATAATAAATGAATATATATATATGTATGTATATATATATATATATATATATATATATATATATATATATGACTAAAAACGACTCATAAGGTCAGAAGTTTGAAGAAGTAATGTCCAACACAGAAGTTTTGGAGAGGAGGAACATGTCAACTGTTGGCCAACCCGCTCTACAAGCTTAGTGAGGTCAATATATATCCCCATTATATCCCCCAACTTTTTATTAATTATATTGATTTTTTTTACAAATTTTTACCAAAATTTAGTCTTGCCTATTTATGCAAACAGAAGATTGGACAAATACAACAGTTCCTTTTGTCTAACCAAGTATTCTGTCTTTGCAGGTATCCCAGATGAACATATTAAAAAGGGAAGGGATTTCAAATACACCACAGAAGTAATCCAGAAGGGAAATGAGTTCACCTGGTCTCAAATCTATCCAGGACACACAACCACCAATAAGTTTGTCGTGGGGCAAGAGTCAGAAATGGCGACCATGGGTGGCAAGAAGTTTAAGGTAATTAATGGCTCACCCGCTAAGCTTAATATCGTTTTTTCATAAGATCTGTAGATTCGGGGTTAGTTTTGATGGACTTTTGTGGGATACAGGGATGATGATATTGTTAATATGTATATGTTTTCTGATAGCATTAGATAAGGAGATTTTAAGGGAACCTCTAATACTGGACTTTCCACTTTTTCTATTATAAATATAGAAACTCTTTGGACTACTTGAGAATTATTTGCTGAAGACTAGGAAGTAGTCGCCAAATTGTTATTGGGGCAATCTATACTTATTGTAGTACTAATGTCCATAGCCAATTTAAAGTGGTTGTCCCAATTGGACACCCCGTTTAAAGCTGCTCTAGTGATCACGGACCTTCTCTATACCCTGGTGGTGAGCTGTACTCCCCAGGGGTGGATGCATATGACTGCTGGGATAATTTAGTATTGCGCTGCTCCTCTTAAAATGAATAGGTGACCATGTATCATATGGTCACGTCAAGTCTACCAGGGCGGGAGCCGATATTTACAGCAACTCTTCTCTCTGGCTTATAGAGGGGGGGGGGTCCTGTGCCCCCTATACCCTAGTGGGACATATGGTTTCAATAAAGAATGCTTTGGCTAGCCTCGGACTGTATCTTCTATATCACGTTATATTGTCATTACAGACAACTGTAAAATTGGAAGGTGGTAAGATAGTTGTGGATTTCCCTAACTACCATCATACTTCAGAGATCGCTAATGGAAAACTTGTTGAGGTAAGATTCTCCTAAATAGAACTATAAGGAATATGAATAATTCAATTTTCTACAATATTTAGTGATAAGCCCCCTTACTCATGTATCTCCTCATTTGGGAGGTCTCCAAGATCACTCTCATGCAGGATGTAGCCTTAGTTTATGTTGCTCAAATGTACCAAAATAGACTTTTAAGAATTGTCAATCAGAAATAAAAGTGAGATTGGTGTTGGCAGCATGTGCCGGAATTTACATGGACGCGATTTATGGGAACTTCCAAATAAAATCCTAATCTCAATGGGGAGTATAAGGGCATGTCTAACTACTTCGTCATTGACGGAACTTCATACCTCGTGAGACCAGTATGACCAGTGTGAACTCAAACTTGGGATCAGAAGGAATATCAACTGCTAGACTGATACATCCGATTGACACATCGTAAGAGTCCTTCGGGCAACCCCTCAGGCTACATTCACACGAGCGTGACAGATTTCCGCGCGCAAAAAATGCACGTAATTCTGGTCCGTGTGCGTTGCATTATTGCATCTGTGCTTTGTGAGTGGCATGCGTTTTTCACGCACTCATAAAGCACTTTTTTTTTCTCAATGGAATTGACGTGCAAATCACGCACAGCACACAGATGTGCGTCCGTGTGCTGTCCATGGTTTTCACGCACACATTGACTTCAATGGGCGCGTAGGTGCGTGAAAACGCACCAATATAAGACATGCAGTGAGTTTCACGCAAACGGACTCTCGCTATGTGAAAACATACGCATGTGGGAATGGCCCCATTGAAATCAATGGGTCCGTGTGCGGTGAGTGACTTCCACGCACAGCACACGGACGAGTTTTACACTGAATGAGCCCTAACAACTTCCTTATCCAAGGACCTGTTCATCTTTAACATTACTGTCTTATCACTATGGCTTTTATATGCAGTGGTCTCCAAACTGTGGCTCTCTATGCTGGGAGTTGTAGTTTCCCAATAACTGGATGACCAAAGATTGTAGACGACTACAGTACACTGTGATCAGATGTGCCACATACTGATATACTGCGACTTTCAGCCCATTATATATATTGTTGTTACTGCCCTGTTACCGTTCATGTACATAATGTTTTGTTTTAGAAAAAACAGAAGAAAAAACATTGCATTAAATTAATGGTGTCTATAACCAAAGTGGAGAATCTATGCGCAAGTATCACAAGCAATTGCTGCGGGTGTCAAAGTGGAGAATCTACAAACAGCTTTGCGCCAATTTTGTGGCATTCAAAAGTAGAAATTTATGGCGCACTCCATATTTGCTGCCATTTTACGGTTTCCTTGATACTTTTAAAAAGGTGGTGCAAAAAGTGGGTGGGGTTTAGTGGAGGAGGCGTGGCCTATAGTAAACAGATGATTTACTATAGTTTACGACCGAAATTGATTGAAATTATGGCGCAAAGCTATAGTTCAGTTTAAGCCTGGTGTATAACACACAAGTCTTATTAAATGAACCCCCACAGTGCATAGGACCCTCCTGCGCCACTTTCTCTTGGGAATTTTTTATGGTGTACCTACGCTTACATTCAATATTTATCTGAATGAGAGCCACATATAGATTGGCTAGTGGAAGCGACAAGGTTTTGGGAATTTTAACAATGATATGTGGGGGTATAGAGGTATGATGCTCTGTACTAAAGGTATGGAACACCAAAGCCATATTAAAAAAAAAATTATTGAAGTTTTAAAAATGATGATGGAAAAATCTATCAGACCTTTTGGAGAGTAATACCCTTCTATGACCAGCATGTGGCACTGTTGAGGCTCTTGCCTTTAGACATTCCAATCTGCTTACTATTAACTCATATGGATATAATCACTTATCCTGCTATTATGCTGTAATTTAAAGGACATTTTTACAATAAAATAGGTTCTTTATAAATAGTAATGAGGTGAGGTGAATCCTAATCTACTTTTCACTCTGCTTTTTTACAGACTTCAGTGTGCGGAGGAATCACCTTTAAGAGGATCAGTAAGAAAATAGCATAGAACATCAGATCTCCACTCATTCTGTCATTTTAAATAATAAAGCCGGTTTGCATGATAATTTGTCCATTTTGTTTTATTCCTTTGCAACTCTACAATTTTTGTAGAAATATTTATTTTAGTAAATCATTTTAATTCCCATTAAATATCAATTATATTCTTAGAACTCTATCTTGTGCTGTACCTCTGTTATTCCTCTTAGAAATTTATGAATAAATTGACAACTGGGTATTAACAGTTGGGGAGGGGGGTGTCCCTACACAGATTGACAATATCCAATCAGTGCTGACAGTGAGGGACACTCCCATTTGACAAGGAGAATGGTAACACCCAGTTTTCAATGTATTCATACATTTCTAGGAGGAATAACAGAGGAATTGCAAAACTCACAGTTCTAAGACAATATGTTCCAGAATTTTTATTTCATGTAGAATACAAGTATTTACTTATTTAATCCATCACTCTAAGTTGATTCCACATAAAATATTATTTCTAGAGCATATTTTCTTAAAACTTTGCATTGTGCCATTCCTTTGTTATTCCTCCTAGAAATTTATGAATGAATTGACAACTGGGTGTTACCATTCTCCTTGACATAGGGGTGTGTCAGTCTATGTAGAGACACACCCCCAACTGGTAACATCAAGTTGTCAATTTATTAATATTTTATATTCATGACATTTCTAGGAGGAATAACTGAGGAATGTCAGTGAGAGGAACAGTGGAACAGAGCTCTATACTAAATAAATGAAGCCTTATAGCCTTATCAAGTATGTTAGATGAACCCTTAAAATCGGTTATGTTTCTTAGAAATTGAAATCTAATTGTAAGTACACTTTAAGAAAGATAATTGTATCAGGATCATCATCATTAGTCAATTTAGGCCGATTCCTTAAAGGAAAGCTCCACTACTTTCAAAAATGTATTAGAGAACTGGATAAATTGCAATTCCCTAATATAATTTAATCATTATAAACCCTAGCGCTCGGATGTTTCTGTGAGCCTAATGGACTTTGAATGGAACGGCATGCCCGGCCTCTGCTCCATTCAAACTCCTCCTAGCTGCGGTCTTGCGGCTGGGGGAAATGAGGGACTGGGGTCCCCCGTTTTAGCAATCGGTGGGGGTCCCAGCGGTTGGTCCCCCACTGATTTAGCATTTTTCACCTATCCGGTAGATAGGTGAAAAATGCTAAAGGCTGGAATACCAACCCCCCCCCCCTTTTGCTTGTGCATGAATTTCATCTTTCTCATATTGCCCTTCAGATCTGTTAGTTCATGGGCATAAAATATAGGCCAGTGCCTGCTGTAGAGCCTGCTGGGCATCCATAGCTTTAATCAGATAATAATATATCAGGGGATTGCTATTTAAAGGGGTTGTCTCCTCAAAGTCCTTGATATCGGCCCTGTCTGGATGTTGTACCTCATGAGCGTTTCATGGGTTGCATGCAAAGAACCACCAGATTAGATCTGTCTAAGGGCTTGTCCACAGGTAACGTAATTTCTGCAGAAAATATCTGCAGCAATTCCGTTGAAAATAGCTGACTTTCCGCAGCGGCAAAAACGCACCATTTCCTGCGTTTTTTACTGCCGAAAATGGTGCGTATTTTACTGTGTTTTTCTAAATGTTGCGAGATGGCGACATTTTCTCTGAAAAACGCAGCAATTCTGCACACTTTCCGCAGCAGGAATTGACATGCTGCAGTACAAAATATACGGACCGCAGGTGAATTTCTGCTCAAAATATTTACGCAGCGTGTGGATGAGATTTGTTAAATCTCACCCACTTTGCTGCTTCTGTATTCTGCTGCGTATTTTCCATCTGCAATTCTGGATGGAAAATACGCAGTAATTCCGCTTCGTGTGGACAAGACCATATAAAATCAGTCAGTACATGCTCCAGTGCCACATGAGAAAATACTTCATTGAAAAATATGTGCATAACAGAAAAATAGATGGATTGATAATAGATATAAATAAGAGAGATATAGATAGATAGATAGATAGATAGATAGATAGATAGATAGATAGATAGATAGATAGATAGATAGATAGATAGATAGATAGATAGATAGATAGATAGATAGATATGAGATAGATAGATAGATAGATAGATAGATAGATAGATAGATAGATAGATAGATAGATAGATAGATAGATAGATAGATAGATAGATAGATATGAGATAGATAGATAGATAGATAGATAGATAGATAGATAGATAGATAGATAGATAGATAGATAGATAGATAGATAGATAGATAGATATGAGATAGATAGATAGATAGATAGATAGATAGATAGATAGATAGATAGATAGATAGATAGATAGATAGATAGATAGATAGATATGAGATAGATAGATAGATAGATAGATAGATAGATAGATAGATAGATAGATAGATAGATAGATAGATAGATAGATAGATAGATAGATAGATAGATAGATGATAGATAGATAGATATGAGATAGATAGATAGATAGATAGATAGATAGATAGATAGATAGATAGATAGATAGATAGATAGATAGATAGATAGATAGATATGAGATAGATAGATAGATAGATAGATAGATAGATAGATAGATAGATAGATAGATAGATAGATAGATAGATAGATAGATAGATATGAGATAGATAGATAGATAGATAGATAGATAGATAGATAGATAGATAGATAGATAGATAGATAGATAGATAGATAGATAGATAGATATGAGATAGATAGGTAGATAGATAGATAGATAGATAGATAGATAGATAGATAGATAGATAGATAGATAGATAGATAGATAGATAGATAGATGGATATTAGATAGATAGATAGATAGATAGATAGATAGATAGATAGATAGATAGATAGATAGATAGATAGATAGATAGATGATAGATAGATAGATAGATAGATAGATAGATAGATAGATAGATAGATAGATAGATAGATAGATAGATAGATAGATAGATAGATAGATAGATAGATAGATGCAGATAGATAGATAGATAGATAGATAGATAGATAGATAGATAGATAGATAGATAGATAGATAGATAGATAGATAGATAGATAGATAGATAGATAGATAGATAGATAGATAGATAGATGCAGATAAAGATAGATAGATAGATAGATAGATAGATAGATAGATAGATAGATAGATAGATAGATAGATAGATAGATAGATAGATAGATAGATAGATAGATAGATAGATAGATAGATAGATAGATAGATGATAGATAGATGATAGATAGATGATAGATAGATAGATAGATAGATAGATAGATAGATAGATAGATAGATAGATAGATAGATAGATAGATAGATAGATAGATAGATAGATAGATAGATAGATAGATAGATAGATAGACAGACAGATAGATAGACAGACATTTTATTCATTCTCTTCCTTCTTCTCCTTGTGTCTGAGCTTTATGACAGGTAATAAAACATCAGATGGGCTGTGCTTTGCTGAGTTTGCTGCTTTCTGTCTAGATTTGTGATTGAAGAACAAGATAACAGAATAAAACCTGCAGCCAAGATAAGAACATTTATTGGTTTATATTTGATACTGGTCATTTCAGAAATCAGATATCATCAATTTTGGTTGTTACACAAGTTGTTTCTTTATTTTTGCAATTCTGGATGGGATCTGTAGAATGTCCAAATTGCTTATGATTTGTTCCACATTGTATCTTCATTCAATACATGTGACTTTCCAGCAGTTGCTAAACTACAACTCCCAGCATGCCCTGACAGCCTTCGGCTTGAGAACAGCTACAAATAGCATCTCAGATTGTGGAGGACCTGGTATGTCTATGCACTACACAGATAGCTCATTGACGTAAATGGGTGCTGTGCAATGCTTCATTTCACCTGTGGTGGCACTGCAGGCAAATTGAACAGTTACTGCTGGGTTCCTCTACAAATTACAGTTGATCCCTCCGGGTCCTACTAATTGGTCATCCTGTGATCAGATTATTGTCTGAAAATTCTTTTAGCATAAAAGGCTTGCCCAAAGAGGACACTTTTCAGAACCTTCTTACATCCGTCTTTAGCTTTTGACATCTTAAAAAATGTAACCAAACATCATAATAAAAATACAAACAGAAAAAGCAAACTCTCTCCGAACACTTTAATTGACCCAATTAGACATAATTTACCCTCCATGAAAACTAAAAATTCTTACATTTTGTGTCGTTTTATAGATTAAAATTGTATTTGATAAATTACCATAGTAATAAAACATACATAAGACTGAGTTAAATTCCACTAACTCAGTTGTTGATTGTTTTACAGCCCTTTCAACCTCATTCTTACCTAGAGGTCAATAACACTGATTTATCAGATTACACAATTTTGTGATGTCAGAAGATCATTCTGAAGGCAGGGCCACAGGGTATTAGGAATATAAAAAGGAGTCTCGAGTCCTCCAATACTCACTGTTGGGTCCATTCTAAGGTCTGAACCAGCAACTGCAACATCACTATGGCTTTTACTGGAAAGTATGAGGTAGAATCCCAGGAGAACTATGACGCCTTCATGAAAATTATTGGTGAGTTATTACTGTTACCTTGGGTACGTTCAGACATGTACGTAGGACATTTTAGAGTGCATTTTATAGTTTACAAAAATGGAAGAAAGCCTCTGGTTGCCCATAGTTTCAAAAATGTTGTTCAGTAAATTTTTTATCTGGTCCTATGAGGGTCCATACAAATCATTGACTCTTCCAGTGTAACCCTATGTCAAAATTCCCGAGCTGTAGGAAATTGACTAGTGTCAAATGATTTGGGTGCACTGTGGCTCCATTTTACTGGCCACTAGTGGAGACTCCACCACATGGTTTCCCAACAATTTTATCTTCTAATACGACCAAATGGGGGCGGAAATTCCTTAAATTATAATTTTTTCTGCAATTAATGTAATCTCTAAATATCTCTATGTCCCAATTACTGCATTAAATTTTCCTAAAAAAAACAACCCAAAAAGTCCTATATAAATACATTTGGATGAGGAACAGTTCGAGTGCCCCAGGGAAGGAGAATAACCCTATTTGAATACATAAAATATGGAAAATTTAAAATGTAGTTTTGTAAAACACAGAAAAACATGCATTGATGGTAGTAATTCAGATGCGCTTAATCAATTTAGGGACATTTTCGTGGATAGGCAATAAACAGGCCAAAAATTTAACTATTTCTGGCCAGTAGCACTAAGCATTAACCAAGGAGATCCTCTAACATGTTGGAAAATCTCCTTGTGAATCGGAAATCCCTCCCTTTTTTAATGGAGTACCCATAGCGCACCCCCACCTTTTAGCAAGGGCTATGAGAGGAAGGGGTCTGAGATATGGGACTTGAGGTCACCATCAATAGCTTACAACAAGTTTTTAGATACTTTATCAGTCCTGTGTCCACCACAACAACATAAAACTCTATGTATCATGTTCAAACCTCAGCCCAGGCATCAGCCCAGGCTTATCCACCAATATTACCAAACCTAGTCCTTCCTATTGATGTCTATTAAAGAGCTTTACCCATAAATCAAAAAGTTGGTTAGAAATTAGTTTCTCACCTATCTTTCTCATTCTCTATCAAGTCATTTCTGCATTATTCCTGTTATTTATGAACCTCATTGCAGCTTCCATAGAAGTGTCACCCAGCTTTATCTCAGAATTCCGTTATAGGGTATTTAAAAATAGGGTTACTAAATAGAAAAAAACCCTCAATAAAATACTCCACCTGAAAGGACAATTCAAAGACCTATGTCTATCAGTAAACTGGGGTTAATGCTCTTTAAAACTATCCCCTGACATAATATAATAAACTATACATATTCCATATATAAAAATCTTTTTGTTGTAGGAATTCCCGATGAGCAAATTGAAAAAGGAAGAAATTTCAATTACACCACAGAAGTAGCCCAAAATGGAAATGACTTTACTTGGTCACAGATCTATCCAGGGTTTACACTCACCAATAAATTCACTGCTGGCCAAGAGGCAGATCTACAGACAATGAGTGGCAAAAAGTTTAAGGTAAGTCAACAATGATGGTTAGAACACATACTAGAATGCCAAGTGCTTGATGGACCCCATCTATATTTATTAGAAAAGTTCTTCCCAACTAGAGCTCCATGAAACCTGGTCAAGATGCCTATAGAAAAGAACAGCGAGAGCCGCCAAATTTACCTGGCAGACTGGTCTCAGACATCTCAAAGATGCCCAGTCAAAGTGATCAACAAATGAGAGTCGAAATGTAGAGTTGGCCAAGAATTATATAATGTTTTGACTAGGCACGCACCCTTAAGGTAAGGTTTGGAGTTGGAGATGTCCCAAATGATAAGGAAACATTTTGGGAGTTCTCCATATGGTGCAAGACAAAGTTGGAGATCACTATTCTACATATTGCTCTTACACCAGGTGTCATTTTAGCATATGCACACTGTATAATCATGCTATACCAGTCCTAGGCATTTAAAGAGGTTTGTGTCAACTGGACTGGACAACCCTTCTTTAGAATAAAGCCTCCTGAAAAGAATAGGCCAACTTGTAATACAACTTCATGAGGAGTCATCGAGAGAGAAAGAGGCGCTCTTCTCCCTCCTCTGTTCCAAAGAGGCCAGTTCAAGGTGGGGGACCCAATCTAAGGTCCATATACCCTAATAGGACATATGGAAAAGGTTGTCCAGATGAAAGCATTGAAGATATGAGGTGTTAATATATTCCTGTTATTCCTACGCTATTCTAAGATATTTTCTTCATTGGATATATGAAACTATGGACTGATTTTTAATGCAGGGATTCGTCCGATTGGAAGGTGGTAAACTGATTGTGGACTTCCCCAAGTACAATCACTTCTCAGAAATTGTTGGAGGAAAACTAGTGGAGGTAAGATGGTAGATAACATTCTTCATTGTATCTCTTATCTATCCTGACATGATGATACCTTATCATTTTCCTATGATAAGTCATTACTACCGGACTACTTCATGGACTAAATGAGATAATTTCATATCAATATTAAAGAAACAATAAACCTAGAAATACTGTAATGAATAAAGTAAACGGTTTCTAAATGGCTGAGAGGTTGAGGCTTAGCAAAGGGGGTGTGGCTTAACAAACTGTGCGTGTGTTTGCTACTGCAGACAGGGCAGAGGGGGAGGTTCCTGCTGCAGCCAGTTGTCTAAAGGGGGTTTTACACTGGGAAATTATCGGGCAAAGGATTGTTCATTGAACGCTCATTGCCGATAATTGCCCTGTATAATCAGGGCATAGCGATCAGCAGATGAACGAGCAAACGCTCGTTCATCTGCTGATTGTATTGTTTTAAAAAAGTTAAATATTATCATTGTCGGCAGCACATGTCACTGTGTAAACAGCGAGACGCGCTACTGACATAATAATAATGTATGAGGACGAGCGATCGGAGTAACAACCGCTTGTCCCCATACATAGCTCCTTGTGACAGGAGCAAACGAGCGCCGATCAACGATGTCTCGTTGGTCGGCGCTCACTGCACCGGCCAAAGTCGGCCGATGTAATAAGGGCTTTACAGTCAGACATCTTTAAGTTTATCTATCTTTAACTTATTCATATTCACTGCAATGGACTCGCAGCAGAGCTCTATGTATAGGCAAAAAGTAACTCCAACCAGAAAAAGTTTGATTTTAGGTAGCCGGCTCAGGCATATGTTGTTGTTGTTGTCTTTTAATGAGTGCACAACCTCATTTTTACTTTTCTTATTGTAGACATCAATCTCTGAAGGAGTCACATTTAAGAGAATTAGCAAGAAGGTGGCATAAAGTGGTGAAACCCATCATGTCTGCTCAGTCATTTTTTAAAAACAAATAAACAATTAATTAATCATTGACCCTTGTTTTTATTTCACTTCACAAGTTACCATTTAATTTGCTTAGGCCTCATTCACATGGCAGTGTTATGGCTCCATACAAGCTCTAAGACCTGTGGAGCCGTAATACAACATCCACAAAAGTCTATAGGCCCATACTGCACTTCCATATTCCTCCAATTCCAAATGGAGAATGCAGAGGTTTTTGTCTGTACCTTTCATACGTACTCCGGCGGAAAAAAAAATGTGGCATGCTTCATCAGAAACTGTATTCTGGAGCTATTCTCCATTGGAAACATCGCTCGTAGAAGACAACAACTCTGTAATACGGTGCAATATGCAGGCCCTGCATTAGACATAACACAGTGTATACGTTTTGCCTGGAGTGTTCCTTTAACCCCTTCCTTCTTTGGTCACTTTTGACCTTCCTGACAGAGCCTAATTTTTTTTAAATCCGACATGTTTCACTTTATGTGGTAATAACTTCGGAATGCTTTTACCTATTCAAGCGATTCTGAGATTGTTTTCTCGTGACACATTGGACTTTATGTTACTGGCAAAATTTGCTCGATACATTCAGTATTTAATTGTGAAAAACACCAACATTTTGTGAAAAATTGCAAAAATTAGCATTTTTCTAAATTTAAATGTATCTGCTTGTAAGGCAGTCATACCACACAAAATTGTTGCTAATTAACATCCCCCATATGTCTACTTTAGATCGGCATCATTTTTTGAACATCCTTTTATTTTTCTAGGACGTTACAAGGCTTAGAACTTTAGCAGAAATTTCCCACATGTTCAAGAAAATTTAAAAAGGCTCTTTTTACAGGGGCCAGTTCAGTTGTGAAGTGGCTTTGAAGGCCTTATATATTAGAAACCCCCAATAAGTCACCCCATTTTAAAAACTTCAACCTTCAAAGTATTCAATACAGCATTTAGAAAGTTTCTTAACCCTTTAGACGTTTAGACCGGAATTAAAGCAAATTAGTGGTGAAATTTACAAATGTAATTTTTTTTTGCAGAAATTCATTTTTAATCAATCTTTTTTATAACACAGAAAGTTTTACCAGAGAAATGTAACTCAATATTTATTGCCCTGATTCTGCAGTTTTAGGAAATATCCCACATGTGGCCCTAGTGTGATAATAGACTGAAGCACAGACCTCCGAAGCAATGGAGCACCTAGTGGATTTTGGGGCCTTCTTTTTATTAGAATATATTTTAGGTACCAAGTCAGGTTTGAAGGGCTCTTACGGGGCCAAAACAGTGGAAATCCCCCAACAGTGACACCATTTGGGAAACAACACCCCTCAATGAAATTATCTAGGTGTATAGTGAACATTTTGACCCCACAGGTTTATTGCAGAAATTATTGGAAGTAGGCCGTGAAAATTAAAATCTACATTTTTTCAAAGAAAATGTAGGTTTAGCTAATTTTGCTCATTTCCACAAGGACTAAAGGGGGAAAAGCACCACCACATTTGTAAATCAATTTCTCCCGATTAAAACGATACCCCACAAGTGGTCATAAACGGCTGTTTGGACACACGGCAGGGCTTAGAAGGGAAAGAGCGCCATTTGGCTTTTGAAGCTCAAATTTAGCAGGAATGGTTTGCAGAGGCCATGTCACATTTACAAAGCCCCTGAGGGGACAAAACAGTGGAAACCCCCACAAGTGACCCCATTTTGGAAACTACACCCCTTGAGGAATTCATATAGGGGTGTAGTGAGCATTTTGACCCCACAGGTGTTTCATAGAATTTATTAGAATTGGGCAGGGGAAAAAAAACAATTCTTTTTCTTCAATAAGACGTAGCTTTAGCTCAAATTTTTTTATTTTCTCAACAAATAAAGGAAAAAAAGCACCCCAACATTTGTAAAGCAATTTCTCCCGAGTACGGCAATACCCCATATGTGGTCATAAACTGCTGTTTGGGTACACAGTAAGGCTCAGAACGGAAGGAGCGGCATTTGGCTTTCGGAGTGCAGATTTTGCTGGATTGGTTTCTGGGCGCTATGTCGCATTTGAAAAACCCCTGTGGGACCAAAACATTGGAAACCCCCCACAAGTGACCCAATTTTGGAAACTACACCCCTCAAGGTATTCACCTAGAGGTAGAGTGAGCATGTTAACCGCGCAGGTGTTTTGCAGAAATTAGTGTGCACTCGATGTTGCAGAGTGAAAATTTTATTTTTTCCATAGATATGCCAATATATGGTGTCCAGGTTGTGCCACCATAACAAGACCGCTCTCTAATAATTATTATGCTGTGTTTCCTGGTTTTAGAAACACCCTACATGTGGCCCTAATCTTTTGCCTGGACTATCGACAGGGCTCATGAGTGAAAGAGTACCATGTGAAGTTGAGGCCTAATTTGGCGATTTACAAAGTATTTGTTCACAATTGCAGAGGCTCTGATGTGAAATAATAAAAGAAACCCCTGACAAGTGACCCCATTTTGGAAACTACACCCTTCAAGACATTTATTAAGGGGTGTAGTGAGTATTTTAACATCACAGGCTTTTCCATAAATGAATGCGTTGCGGATGGTGCAAAGTAAAAATTTATATTTTTCTCTAGAGATGCCATTTCAGTGGAAAATATGTAATGCCCAGCTTATGCAACTGGAGACACACACCCCAAAAATTGTTTAAAGGGTTCTCCCGGGTATAGCAGTGCCATATATGTGGAAGTAAACTGCTGTTTGGGCACGCTGTAGGGCTCAGAGGGGAGGGAGCGCCATTTGGCTTTTAGGGCGTGGATTTTGCTTGGTAGTAGTTTTGTTTGAGTATTACTGGTATTTCAGTTTATAATATGGGGGCACATGTAAGCCGGGCAGAGTATATCAGGGGCATAGTCAGGTGGTATAATAATGGGGTAAAAAAAAACAATAATATAATCCATAGATATTTGGCTGTGAAGCAATCCTTTCTGCACAGGCCGGTGTCACACTGATAAATGGTGTTGTTTCTTATCCCCCTTTTGGTCCACAGTCTGCACCTTTGCCGTTTGGGGAATTTTGCTGCGAAAGTGTTGTCCTGGTATAATATGGGCACCCTCGCTTCCAACAGATATGTTTGGTATGAAGAGTTTTTTTTGCGGGACGAGCTGTAGTTTTTATTGGTACCATTTTGGGGCACATGCGGCTTTTTGATCACTTTTTATCCTATTTTTTGGGAGACCAGGTGATCAAAAAACTGCAATTCTGGCATAGTATTTTAGTTTTTTTTATACAGCGGTCATCATGCGTTATAAATTACAGGTTAACTTTATTCTGCGGGTCAGTCCGATTACGGCGATACCAAATTTATAGCACTTTTTTATTTTGCACAATAAAATTACTTTTGTAAAAAGAATGTATTTTTTCTGTCGCCAAGTTGTGAGAACTATAACTTTTTTATTTTTTTCCTTGACGAAGCTGTATGAGGGCTTGTTTTTTTGCAAGACGCGCTATAGTTTTTATAGATACCATTTTTGGATACATGCAACATTTTGATCACTTTTTATTCCCATATTTGTAGGGCAAAGTGACCAAAAAACAGACATTGTGGTATAGTTTTTTACGGGTTTTTTTTTTTTACGCCGTTTACCGTGTGGAATAAATAAATTTTTTTAGAGTTGAGGCAGCTACGGTCGCGGCGACACCAAATATGTATGGTTTATTAACTTTTTTAAATAATAAAGGACTTGATAAGGGAAAAGGGCGATTGAATTTTATTACTTGAAACTTTTATTATATGTTTTACATCTTTTTTTTCCCTTTTTTTTTACACTGTTTTTTTTTTTTTTAAGTCTTGAAGGTCCAACTGTCAGATTTTTTTTTCTAATACATTGCACTACCTATGTAGTGCAATGTATTAGATCTGTCAGTCATTCACTGACAGCAAGCCGATTAGGGCGGGTTCACACATAGCGGAATTTCACTTAAATTCCGCTGCGGACACTCCGCAGCGTTAATCCGCAGCGGAGCCGTTTCTCCATTGACTTTCACTTTAATTTAGCAGTGTTCGTTTACACGATGCGTACAATTCCGCTGCGGAGCATAGGCTGCGGAGCGGAATTTGGTGTCCGCAGCATGCTCTGTCTGTTGCGGAGCAGTGGCGGACTGGTTGCGGACTCATGGCGGAATTTCTCCATTGACTTCAATGGAGAGTCAAAATTCCGCAATGAAGTCCGCAGATCTTATGTGTGCTGCGGAGCGTATTGTTTTTACTACCATGACATTTCTTCATTCTGGCTGGACCCATGTATTTCTAGGTCTACAGCCAGACTGAGGAAGTCAATGGGGCTCCCGTAATGACGGGAGCGTTGCTAGGAGACGTCTGTAAATAGTCACTGTCCAGGGTGCTGAAAGAGTTACGCGATCGGCAGTAACTGTTTCTGCACCCGGGACAGTGACTACCGATCTCAATATACATGTATCTGTAAAAAAATAGATAAGTTCATACTTACCGAGAACTCCCTGCGTCTGTCTCCAGTCCGGCCTCCCAGGATGACGTTTCAGTGTAAGTGACGGCTGCAGCCAATCACAGGCCAAGCACAGGCTGCAGCGGTCACATGGACTGGAGCGTCATCCAGGGAGGTCGGGCCGGATGCCGAAAGAGGGACGCGTCACCAAGACAACGGCCGGTAAGTATGAAATTCTTTGACTTTCACTAGGGAAAGTGCTGTCCCTTCTCTCTATCCTGCACTGAATAGGGAGAAGGGAAGCACTTTTCCTGCAGTCCGCAGCGGCCAGTCCGCATCAATTTTCTGCACATGTTGTGCAGATCCGCTGCAGAATCTGCAACGCAGATTCTGTGCGGCATTGATGCGGACAGTTGCGGAGGAATTCCGCCATGTGTGGTCATGCCCTTAGGCTTCGCCTCACGGCGGGGCCTACTCGGCTTCTGTAATGGCAGAGCAGGAGGCCATTGTTAGGCCTCCTGTTGCCATAGCAGCAGTCGGCAGCCCTGATTGCATGGCATGGCTGCTGATCTGCTAGCAACCTCTGAGTTGCAGCAATCGCTGCATCTAAGGGATTTATGGCAGGGATCGGTTACAGCTGACATCCACCGCTGATGATGCGGGCTCAACTCCTGAGCCGGCGCCATCTTGCCGTTGACTATGGAACGCTTTCAGGCCTCGCCTCAGGGCGGGGCCTGCACGGCTTCCATTCTAGGCAGCCTGGGAGGCCAGTATTAGGTCTCCGGTTGTCATTGCAGCCAACGGAACCCTGGCAATTTCATTGCTGGGGTGCCAATGAGCTGCAAACACCTCAAATGCAGCGTTCACTTTTGACCGCTGCATTTAAGGGGATAATGGCGGGGATCGAAGCTAATTTCGGTCCCCACCATTACAGCCAGATGTCAGCTGTAATATACACCTGACATCCGGTGATGATGGCACCGACTCAGCTATACAGGTAGTATAATAATAGTAGTGATAATAATAATCTTAGTATTAAAAAACAAACAAATACCTATAGTAATGATAAAAGTAGTAATAACAGGTTTAGTAATAATGTTAAAAGTATAATAATTAAATTGACAATGCAGCTATAGTGTTAGTATAATAATCAGCATAATTAAAGTAAGTAACATCAGGATTGGTCTTGGGTTATTTAACTGATCGCCTTTCCTGAGATCAAGTAGGAATTTTTCCCCTGTGACACAAATTGCCGAATGTGAAGATTTTTTTGCCTAATTCTGGATCAACAGCTTTAGGAATAGGGAAACCATAATACTAATATAATGATAGTAATAAGATAAGTTATAATAGTTTTTGAAATTATATTCTAAATGCTAAATATAACGTATGTGTCCTCTCTTTTTTTCCTGTGAGAAAGAAAACCATTTCCAGTGTGAAAATGGAGCTAGAGTATGACTCATAAAGAACTCCTTTGTCATGAATCATTTGCAGAGATGAAAGATTGCTGATTGGCTGATTTACTTCTACGGGACTGAGATACAATACCACACGCAGCCTATAGAGATCGGTCGCTGTTTCTGGAAAGAAGCAGATACTTTTATCTAATTCTGGACACCCCTTTAGGCCCCATGCACACGACCTTAAAATTGTCCGTATATTATAATACATAATATATATAATTATAATATACGGGAAGGTGTCCGTGCCGTAGAAACTTGCCGAAAAAAATAGGACATGTCCTATTTTTTGAGTTTACAGACCGTGCTCCCATACTTTATAATGAGTGCAGGGCCCATAGATGCGGGTGGCTGTCCGCGGCCTAACCCAGAATTTCATTACATCTAAAAAATTTCAATAAACTGTAAATCAGTGGCAGACATTGACATTACAGAACAAAGAGCTATTTACTGGCCCATGTTCTTTACTCAAGTTACAAGAAATTCAATACAATTGTCCGGAGCTAAGTCCAAACTTATGTACTATTCATGGAGGATCAAGGAAATCACCTCAGTATAAAGACAGTTCTTAAAAAGTCTGAAATGTTTTGATTTTATTTAAAGCAGATCTGTCAGATAAATATGCTGCCTTATGTAAGAAAAGCATATTACAGTTACAGGCCCGTACTCCTGTTATCCAAAATGGTAGAACATTTTTTGTGTGCAGTTTGGGTAAAAGGAGCAATAAAAGAATAGAGCAGCCTGTCAGTCACTACGGAGAGTTGCGGGAGGAGGCGGGAGGATTGCTCCCCTCATAAATACATGAGTGGCAGGTGTAGGCAAACAGAATGTTATTATTTGAAGGGGTTTTCCGGGATTTTCAACTAATGGCCCATCTTTAACCCGTTAGTAACCGCCCCATAGTGTTTTTACGGCGGCCACTAATGGGTTTGAAATCCGATGCATAGGCCTTTTTACGGCGCTGCATCGGAATAAGTAAACAGTGCAGGGAGCCGTTAAATCTCCCTGCTCTCAGCTGCCAGAGGTAGCTGAGGGCTGGGGGCGTCCCTGCTCGAACGGGTGAGTTCGATATCAGTATCGATCTCACCCGTTTAACCCTTCAGATGCGGCGCTCAATAGCGGAAGATCGTGGCGCTCAATCGGAGGATCGTATAGTGAAATCTCCTAGTGGGACTAGTAAAAAAGTGAAGAAAAAAGTTTAATAAACAGTGGAAAAAAAAAATGAAAAACCTACTTTTTCCCCTTACAAACTGCTTTATTATTAAAAAACTAAATAAAGTTAAAAAGTCACACATATTTGGTATTTCCGCATCCGTTACGACCCCAACTAAAAAGTTATTACATCATTTAACCCGCACGGTGAACGTCGTAAAAAATAAAATAAAAAACAAAGCAAAAATTGCTGTTTTCTTTGAATCCTGCCTTAAAATAAATGTGATAAAAAGTGATGAAAAAGTTGCATTTACACTAAAATTGTATTGATTAAAACCTACAAGTCGTCCCGCAAAAAAAGAGCCCTCATAGAGCTGCATCGGCGGAAAAATAAAAACGTTATGGCTCTTAAAATATGGAGACACAAAAACAAATAATTTTGAAAAAAAAGTGTTTTCACTGTGTAAAAGTAGTAAAACATACAAAATCGATATAAATTTGGTATCGTTGCAATCGCAACAACCCGCTGAATAAAGTTATTATGTTATTTATACCACACGGTAAACGGCGTACATTTAGGACACAAAAAAGTGTGGCGAAATTGCAGTTAAAGTTTTTTCTATTCCCCCCCAAAAAAAGTTAATAAACGTTAATTAATAAATTCTATGTACCCCAAAATGGTGCTATTAAAAATTACAACTTGTCCCACAAAAAACAAGACCTTATACAGCTATGTCGACGCAAAAATAAAAAAGTTGTAGCTCTTTGAATGAGACGATGGAAACACGTAATGGTCATTAAGGGGTTAAGATAATCCAAAAATTAGTGATCAGCAGAACACAGGGGCAGCAGCACTCCCTAGTTAAAAATATATGACATACTGTAGTTCACGTAGAAAGTTAGCAAAGTGAGTATAATTGGGGGGCAGCCATCACACTTGAATCACACAACCACTTTAAAAATCCTCCTTTTACCCCTGAACAGGGAGTTTTGCTATTATATGGAAAGGTGTTGTCTACCCTCTTGATATCCAAACTGTTTGTGTAAATCCTCCTGAATACTGACTGTATACAAAGTTTATATTGTTATATGTGTCTTGTCTATTATTGTATATGTATGACGCTCATGGATAAAACAAGACATTCTGGTTGCATACTTCAGAAAATAGTTTTTTATGTTATGGGGTATTTTTGGGAAAAGCACAATTTTCAAAAACATCCTGTGTAGAATTCAGTTTTTTTATTTTATTATACAAATTCAATTACCAGCAACACCAAGTATTCTCCCAAAGAAGCAGGTGAAAGCAGTAAAGTACGTGGGAGACCACAATACAATTCTTAGTAATAAAATACAATCTACAGTATAACACATCACTTCTCTACATTGGTCTCAATTGTCCAACTCACAAACGATCCCAAAAGTGAAGTCCTCCTCTCCTCTACCGGAAGAAAACGCTCTGAAATTTGGTGCAGCACCACAGAAAAGCAGTGCTGGATATCACCTGATTCTGAGTCAAGTAAGAGAAGCTCAGCGTCTGCTGTACCGCTCCAGAGGGCGCAATGTCAGAGTATTTTCATCCTGTGGAGGAGAGAAGGACTTCACATGTGTGATCGTTTGTGATATAAATTATTGAGATTAGCGTAGAGCGGAGTGGTGTTGTAGATATTGGGGGGAATATATCAAAAGGTTTACGCTAATTGTCTGGCATACAAAAGCCAAATATTTTGGCATACCTCATAGTTGCATTAAAATCTGCAACTTCTTTTCTCCCCACCTTCCAAAAGTGGCGAGAAAGGAGGGCGGGGTTTAGCCGAAGGGGGTAGGGCCTCCGCCGGATCATAAAATGTAATATAATTTACGCCAGAAAATTGGATTTGGAGATCTAATTGGAATAGGAAATCCCAGTCTGTGGGGCGTAGCAAGTTAGAGACCTCTACCTTGCCACCCCCAATCTGACTACCCGCCTCCCCATTTCCCATCAGACACATGAAAAAAAAAATTTACACTCACCTTACCATTCCTCTTTTCTTCCCCCACCGGGTCCCCTCCGGCTCCCTCATGCCGTGGCTAATTCAAGGTGCTAACGCCGGGCAGCGTCAATACCTATGCGACACAGCATTCAGCATCATCAGTGCTGCGTCGTCGCATAGGTACTGACTGCCTGGAGTCAGTACCTTGAATGAGTCGCGGCATGAAGAGGCACCAGGGCGGGAAAAGAGTAGCGGTGCGGTGAATATGTCTTTTTATTTTTTATGTGATGGGGGAATGGATGAGGCGCGGTGGTTACACCACAATTGTGGCGCACAGCCAGTGGAATAATGTGACAAATTTATTAAGAGGTGTACATCTCAAATTTGTTATTAAGACTGGAGTATGAACGAAAGTCTTAATAAAACTGCCCTTAAGTTTTTTTTATTATATCTTGACTGTCTTTGTCTGCTTAAAGCATGTAAAACTATATTCTTTTTATACTCCATTAAAAATGATAATATCACGTCCCCCATCAGACTGACTCCAGATGCCTTAACTCCTAAGTCATCACCCCTATAACCTCAGTTTTATTGCCCCGGCTTATCTTAATGATGAATCACCTCATGTACTAATTGTCTTTGTGTAACATCTAAATGTTGTGCTTTTTTCTAAGTCATTCATTTGTAAACTGCCTGAAGAAGGGGCCTCTGTGCTCTGAAAGCCGCATATAGAACTTTTATGGTTAGCCAATAAAGGTATCATACCTATTATACTTTTGTCTTTTTTGACACAAAAGTATTTAACATTTCATATTGTCTCTGGCTAACACGGTACTACACAATTTTTTACTCTGATCCAAAAATACACCAATTTTTTTTTACATTTTGTGCCAAAGGTATTTTGCATTAAAATTACGTAATAAGACTCAAGTGGATACAAGTCTTGTTCATTATTTAAATAGTATACGACAGGAGATGTGAACCTCTGGCCCTACTTTGACTGGCCTTTACTGGAAAGGATCTCTTACATTCCCAAACATGAACATTACCATCTGTCCACAGCTTCATAAATGTCAGTGAGATACCCTAAGTGTGACTGTACAGCAAAAATGTTAATATTGATGACCCTTTAATAAAGTCATTATGACGCAGTCCTTTTGGTCAAATGCAGCTACCGCAATGAGAAAAACAAAAGGCAGTCTCCATTCTGACCCCCACTTTCCAAGTGAAGTAAAACTCTTTACCCATAGCCATCCAAACCTCGCCTAAGGGCACCGAATACAACTTATCCAACTATTCCTGCGGACTCCTTCCTCCCCCAGGAACTCCATTGGTTGTATTTCACCATAAATTCAGATGCACGGCCCATTTTCGTGCACCTGACCATCCATTTTCTGCCCCCAAGGACCCTTCTTCCCTGATCCTAAGTCAGACTGCTATGACAAAACAAAACCCCTTACATCTACCGGGCGGGTGGGCAGGAACTTCTCTCTACTGGCGCCAACTAAGGCACCTTCCCCCTAACTCCTCCTTTTATAACCCCCACCCAGGCAATGCACATATACCCACCTAGTGACATAAAATAATATTGCAGACCCAATACCAATTATCCTCATCTAGGCTGATTAATGATCCTGCTTTCTTCTCCCCCCGTCAAGCCGCACTCTGCTACGGTTTCACCCGCTCCATTGCTTTCCTTATTGCAAATATTGCAATCCTCATTTGTATGTCTCAAAAAAGATCACCAGATATTATATCTTATTATATCTTACAGCTGTATTGATAGATTCTCATGAACCCCTATTTTCCAAGAGACAACCCCTTTTTAATACCGTAAAAATTTTGTACAATTTAGAATGGCACATCCCATGCTGGTATTATGAAGGGTGCAGTAATGTTTTTATTAGTAGACAAAATAGGGACTCTCCACACATGGGCAGTTGTATTCCTCAAAGTCTTGAAGTGCTGGTACATACACTATATGGACAATAATATTAGGACACCTACACATTAACCCCTACAGGAGCTTTTATGACATCCCATTCTAAATTCATAGGCATTAATATGGAGTTGGTCCCCCTTTGTTGCTAAAACAGCTTCCACTCTTCTGTGAAGGCTTTCCACAATATTTTGGAGTGTGTCAATGGGAATTTTTGGCCGTTCATACAGAAGAGCATTTGTGAGGCTCGCAATCTCCGTTCTAGTTCATCCCAAAGGTGTTGAATGGGGTTGAGGTCAGGACACTGTGCAGCCAGTCAAGTTCGTCCACACCAAACTCACCCAACCATGTCTTTATGGACCTTGCTTTGTGCACTGGAGCACAGTCATACTGGAATAGAAAAGGGCCGAACCCCAAACTGTTTCCACATATTTGGAAGCTACAATTGTCCAAAATGTCTTGTGTCCTGCAGCATTAAGATTTCCCTTCACTAAGGGCCCTAGGCTGACCCCTGAAAAACAACCCCATAGCGTTACCCCTCCTCCACCAAACTTTACAGTAGGCACAATGCAGTCAGGCAGGTAACTTCTCCTGGCATTCACCAAACCCAGACTCGTCCATCAGCTACCAGATAGAGAAGCGTGATTCATCACTCCACAGAACACGTTTCCACTGCTCCAGAGTTGAGTGGCGGCGGCTTTACACCACTCCATCCGACGCTTTGCATGTGTGCCGGTGTTAATACCAGAGGAGATTTGGAGCTCTGCAGTTATTGAGTCAGCAGAGCGTTGGCGACTTTTATGTACTTGGCACCACAGCACTCGGCGGCCCTGCTCTGTAACTTTACGTGGTTCCTAAACACTTCCACTTTACAATAATAAAACTCACAGTTGATGGAGGAATATCTAGGAGGGAAGAAATTAGCATGAACTGACTTGTTGTAGCGGAAGCATCCTATTTCAGGATCACGCTGGAATTCAGTGAGCTCTTTACAACGATCCATTCTTTCACAAATGTTTGTAAAGGCGACTGCATGGCGAGGTGCTGGATTATATACACCTGTGGTAATGGGACTGAATGAAACATCTGAATTCAATGATGAAGAGGTATGTCCCAATACTTTTGTCCATATACGGTAGCTATACACTCTTCTCCAACATAGTAACAGAGGAGCTTGTAGACCTGGGATGTCATCCACTTGCGGTGATGTCTATAGATCAGCAACGACCTGACATATTTTCTTAGACTCCCTAATGAAAAATTACAATGACAAACATTTTTTTAAGTCTAAAATATTCTCAGAATGGTTGTCACTTCCTTTCGCCCATAACATCTTCAGTTGGTTGTCACATCCTTAAAAACAAGAAATATGATTGTCGCTATATCCCATTTTAGACGTAGCATTGACTGCTGTAACTGAGACTTATGATTTCATGTGAGGTAAGATGTCAAGAGCAGGAGTCATCTGAAATAATAAAATACATACTCACCTATGCCCGTTCTAACGTCTATGGCCGCGGACCGTCGTACTGACTTACACTCTGACGGCAATGGACGTGTGAGTTCTCGGAGTTGTCTTCCGCTGCATCTATTGTTTCACACCCCGCCAGATGTCTGTCTACTGTCGGAGCCTCATCTTAGCCTGAATCCACCGCTACTGTCTACATTGCCTCAGGTACCCTTTCTAGACTATAGACATTGTATTGTACCTGTTTGGCCAGCTGCTATCCCGCTACGCGGTACGGCCCAGTGGGTCCACACCCCGTGCCGTGACAGTACACTTAGGCCATGGACCCCGCTGGTCAATTCAAGGGCCTGAATGAGACAATACACGTCTTTTTGAGGAGTATAGAGAGATGACGTATATGTCTATATCAGGGGTCTCAAGCAGGCGGCCCGCGGGCCGCATGCGGCCCCTGGGGCTGTCATCTGCGGCCCGCGGGACACAGAGCCGCTAGTATCGGCTCTGCTCCGAGACTCTGGAATTCCCTGACATCGCTGTCCACATATGAACAGCGATGTCTGGGGCTTCCCCAGAGCCGGAGTCCCGAGCAGAGCGCTGGTGTCGGCTCTGCTCCGGGACTCTGTGGAATTCCCTGACATCGCTGTCCACATATGAACAGCGATGTCTGGGGCTTCCCCAGAGCCGGAGTCCTGGGCAGAGCGCTAGTACAGGCTCTGCTCCGGGACTCTGTGGAATTCCCTGACATCGCTGCCCATATATGGACAGTGTGTCAGGGTCTTGCCCAGAGCGGAGCAGAGCGCTGGTGTCGGCTCTGCTCCTGGACTCTGTGGAATTCCCTGACATCGCTGTCCACATATGAACAGCGATGTCTGGGGCTTCCCCAAAGCCGGAGTCCCGAGCAGAGCGCTGGTGTCGGCTCTGCTCCGGGACTCTGTGGAATTCCCTGACATCGCTGCCCATATATGGACAGTGTGTCAGGGTCTTCCCCAGAGCGGAGTCCCGGGCAGAGCGCTATTATCGGCTCTGCTCCGGGACTCTGGGGAAGCCTCTGGCTGTCCATACATCGACAATGATGTCAGGGGCTTCCCCAGAGCAGGAGTCCCAGTGATGTCAGGAGCACAGCTGGAGTCCCAGGAAGAGCCTACTAGCGCTCTGCCTGGGACTCCAGCTCTGTGCAAGCCCCTGACATCACTGGGGCAGCCTCTACAGAGGGCACTAGGGCAGCCTCTACAGAGGGCACTGGGGCAGCCTTTACAGAGGGCACTGGGGCAGCCTCTACAGAGGGCACTGTGGCAGCCTCTACAGAGGGCACTGTGGCAGCCTCTACAGAGGGCACTGTGGCGTTATCTACAAGTGGGTGTGTGACAGTATCTGAAGAGGACACTGGCATTATCTAGGGGTGTGTTGCATTATCTACAGAGGGCACTGTGGCCTTATCTACAGAGGGCACTGTGGCCTTATCTACAGAGGGCACTGTGGCCTTATCTACAGAGGGCACTGTGGCCTTATCTACAGAGGGCACTGTGGCCTTATCTACAGAGGGCACTGTGGCCTTATATACAGAGGGCACTGTGGCCTTATCTAGGGGTGTGTTGCATTATCCACAGAGGGCACTGTGGCAGCATCCACAGAGGGCACTACGGCAGCATCCAGAGAGGGCAATGCGGCAGCATCCACAGAGGGCACTGCGGCACTATCTAAAAAGGGGCTGCCCAATCTTGACATGTGTGCTAACTGAGCCGCCGGACTGCATTTAGCGTCACTTAAGCTGGATTGTTGAAATAAGCACGTGGAGAAATATCTCACATTTTAAACCTAGCGCTATTATTATAGTAATGTAGTATTATTATTCTAGTAATATAGTGTTATAGTAGTTCAAATAACTAATTGATTAACAATAATTTTGTATTGTATCAAATTTGAAAGTAATGCGGCCCGTCAACTTCCCATTTTTTCTATATGCGGCCCACTTACCCGGCCGAGTTTGAGACCCCTGGTCTATATAGATATGTAATCAATGTTTAAGAAGAATTATGAATTTAGAGAATACGAGAAATCAGACAATGAAATACAGGCATAAAATGCCAAATATAATGAATGAACGTATAGAGCAAATGGTACAATTAGATCATGAACATAATAAACAATCCACAAAGAAACAGTACAATAATAGGATGTTGGAGGGGTACTATGAAAGTACCCCTCAGGACCATACCATAAGGTACCGGTAGTGCTATATGATAAAGCTGTAGAGAAAAAGGAAAGAGTACAATACCTGTAGAAGAATGTTGTATTGTGGAGTTAAATCCGGCGTCACCTATACGCTCGATCCTGAGTCTAACGTGTAGTGCGTTGTTTCTAGTTTAAATGGAGAGCGGATATCCGCGTTGATGCCGAAATGTGTCGACTGCGCATACGCGTGCGCATGCGCCTGACGTCATAGGTGTCACTGGAAAGCAAGTCGAGCGTTGTTGGGCAGTGGAACGCATATTTGAGAGTCAGTGTGTGATGAAATAACGGAAGATGTAATAGAGACTATCGGTAAGTACTGGATATTGCGTAAATAAGGGATAAATGTAATATGTCAATGTAATGCAAAGTAAGAGAATGAAACATAGAGGAGAAGATGGACATGGCATAGCATATCATCCAAGATCAAGGACGAACTTGGTGCTTGGGATCTACCATCTACCTTGGACGACCTGATTCTACTTGCCAGCCGAGTGGACATGAGGCTCAGAGAAAGATCCCAAGAGGTTCGACAAGAGAGAAGGCTTCCTAAACTAGCGCCCAACTTCCAGCAACCTCTCTTGCCTTCATCTACTACTCCATCCGAGGTCCCAATGCAAGTGAATCGGCTTAAACTGTCTGTTCAGGAGAACTCTGTCTATATTGCGGCCTCGCTGGCCATGTCGTGCGTCTGTGTCCCCAGAAGCCAAAAAACTCCAACGCCTAGGAGTGGTTGGAGAGACAAACCTGGGCGACACAGCATTTGATAGAGAACTCTCCTCCAAGCTGTTCATCCCTGTGACCATTGTCGCTGGCGAGAGGCCCCATCCGTTCTCTGCCTACCTGGACTCTGGCTCTGCAGACAATTTCATATGCCAAGACCTTGTGGATCTTCTTCACTTGCCCACTGTCCTTCTGGAGAAGCCGTTGGTCGTTGCCTCGGTAGATGGACTGCCGCTGCCTGACCCAATATTGTCCGTGACCAAGCCACTGAGGCTTCAAGTGGGAGCCCTTCACTCTGAGTTAATCTCCCTGTTTGTCCTGCCTAAGGCCGTCAACCCCGTGCTGCTGGGTTTGCCTTGGCTCCGTCTACACGCCCCAGACCTGGATTGGAACTCCGGAGAAGTTCTCCAGTGGGGCCCCAAGTGTCTCAACCGCTATCTGGGGCATATCCATCCACCTCAGTCTTCTCCGCATCAGTCATTGGCAGGGTTGCCTCCTTTTTACTCTCAGTTCTCAGATGTCTTCGACAAGAAGGAGGCGGAGACGTTGCCACCAGAGAGAGCATATGATTGTCCTATTGACTTGGTTCCTGATTCCTCCACTCCTCGCGGTAGAGTATACCCTCTCTCCTTACCTGAAACCCAGTCAATGTCTGCCTATATTAAGGAGAATCTAGAGAGGGGCTTCATACGTAAATCCTCATCCCTGTCCGGAGCCGGGTTTTTCTTTGTCAAGAAATAAGACGGATCCCTCCGACCTTGCATTGCCCTTAATCTCTGAACTATTTGATTGCATACGGGGGGGGGGGCAGTTTGTTTTTCTAAACTAGACCTGCGGGGGTCCTACAATCTAATCCGGATTCACCAGGGTGACGAGTGGAAGACTGCATTTAATAGTGATGGGCACTATGAATACCTGGTTATGCCCTTCGGCCTGTGTAACGCCCCCGCGGTTTTTAAAGAATTCGTCAATTAAATTTTCCGTGATCTCCTCTATGTCTGTGTTGTGGTGTATCTTGATGACATTTAGATTTTTTCCCCAGATCCAGTAACTCATCAGAGACATGTCCGCCATGTTTTGATTTGATTAAGGGAGAATCACCTATAGGCCAAGCTGGAGAAGTGTGTGTTCGACAGAAAGTCTCTACCCTTCCTGGGCTATATCATCTCCGATCAGGGCCTCAAAATGGATCCTGATTAGGTAAAGGCTGTCCTGGAATGCCCACGCCCTCAAGGCTTAAGGGCCATACAGCGCTTCCTGGGATTCGCCAACTTCTCCTGGCTGTTCCTTCCCAACTTCTTAACAGCTCCCATCTCTACCCTCACCAAAAAGGGCATGAATGCCAACTTTATCTCCAGACAGCATGATGACTGGGTGCAGATGCTTCCTTGGCCTGAGTTCTCTTATAAGATCAATACCAGTGAGTCCACCACCTCCAGTCTGTTCTTCATTGTTTACGGCCAACATCCACAAATACCTCTTCCTGTCTCCACTATGTCCCAGGTGCCTGCAGCTAACTCTACCTTCAGGGACTTTCTACAGATCTGGCAGCAGACCGATCTTCTATTCTGCTGGCGGTCGACCGCATGAAGAAAAAGGCAGACACTAGAAGACGTGAACCTCTCCAGTTTCTTCCGGGTATTAAGGTCTGGCTGTCTTCCAAGAATATCTGGCTGAGGGTGCCATCTTGCAAGTTTGTCCCCAGGTTCCTCTGACCCTTCGAGATTCTGCTGCAAATGAATCACTTACAAACTTCAGCTGCCTCCTACCCTAAAGTCCCCTAACTCCTTCCATGTCTCCTTGCTGAAGCCTGTGGTCCTGAACCGCTACTCCAGGACTCCTAGTTCCGCAGTGGTTCCTGACGGATCGTCTGGTACCTTCGAGGTGAGGAAGATCCTGGCCACCAAGAAAGTAGGAGGAAGGACGTTTGATTTGGTGGATTGGAGGGGATTTGGACCAGAGGAGAGGTCTTGGGAGCCAGAGGAGAACATCGATGCTCCTGTCCTCGTGAAGAAGTTTCTCTCCCGCTCTGGTCCCAAGAAGAGGGGGCGTAAAAGGGGGGATACTGTAATGTCTATGGCCACGGACCGTCGTCCTGACTTAACCTCTAATGGCCGCGGCCATGGATGTGTGAGTTCTCGGCGGCATCTCCCTCCTGAGACGCCGGCACTCACTTCCTGGTCCAGACACCGTCTCCCTACATTGACTCAGGTACCCTTTCTGGACTATAGACATTGTGTTGTACCTGTTTGGCCAGTTGCTATCCCGCTACGCGGTACGGCCCAGTGGGTCCACACCCCGCGCCATGACACCCATTCCCACAACGGGTGAAGGAGATCCTTTTGCTCCTTCGGTCTGTGCAGTGTGTGGCTCAGCGCAGACAGGCGTAATGACATCACTACATCGCGCCTGTCTGTGCTGAGCCGCTCACTGCTCATGGCATAGTGAATGCTGGAGCAAGGAGCTGTCAGCTCCAACATTGAATTCAAATGTATCTGCGTCCTCAGGACGCAGATACAGTTGAAGCTGGGAACTCAGTGAGTGGCTCGCGACCCCCCGGAGGTCTTTACACGACACCCACAGTTTGGGAAACACAGCCCTAGACATTGCAATAATTATTTTGAGAGGTTTTGAAAGTCTGGAAAGTCCTACTGGTAGTTTCAGAGAAAGGAGTTATGATAGGATTTGTCAAGAACTTTTTAAAGGGAACCGGTCATGTCAAACATGCAGTCCAATCTGCAGGCAGCATGTTATAGAGCAGGAGGAGCTGAACAGAATTATATATAGTTGTGTGTGAAAACATACAAGGATAACCTGAAATGTATTGCTTTAAAACCCTACTCAGAGAGTGGCAGCTATTTTTGTATACATACTCAAACAGGGATGGCTGTCAATCAATGGTTGAACCCGCCTACTAGACTCTTTGGCTCACAGTGAGAAGGGAATTAAATGAATAAATTAGGTTATCCTAAATCTTTTTGCTAAAAACTATATATCAATCTGCTCAGCTTTTCCTGCTCTATAACATGTTGCCAGTGGATTGGACACAATGCTGAACATGACAGGTTCCCCTTAAGGCTGGGTTCACATGAAAGCTCTTTTAGGTGGATGTTTTTCTAAGTTGAAGATATGGAATGATAACACTTGCATTTATGCATCAGATGTCCAATCCATTGCAATTGACATAAATGTAAAGATTTTAAAAGGACCAGTAATATTTTGACCTATAAGAACTGTTAAAATGTCAATCGATAAGGAATTTTCCAATTTCTTCAGCTTAATAAAAATGTCCATCTAAAAGGAAGCTAAGGTAAACTGATCCTTAAGCCCTGTTCACAAAGAGTTTTTTGACAAGTTTTTTGCTGCGAAAAACACGGCAAAAAACTGAAAGAAGCGACATGCCGCATCAAAAACCCCATTGAAATTAATGGGAGACGGAAAAAATGCCTCGAACGAGCGACGCGTTTTTTTGACACGTTTTTTGATGCGTTTTATGGCAAAAAAAATTCTTGCAGGTTTTTCCTTTTGCCCATTGAAGAGGTAAAATAAACGCATTAGATTTATTCCACATGTTTAGTGCCTAGGTATTTATTTTCCGTTTCTTATACTCTGTATCCCTTATGTTGTGAAAATGGACCGTCCAGGTCATGTAAATAAAAAATTTCAAAAAATAAATAAACGCATCAAAAAACGCTTGTGGTGCAAAACCACTTCCAAAAAACCGGAGCTGATTTTTACAGTCAGAATTTTCTGCCTGCAAAAAACTCTGTGTGAACATACCCTTAGGCTATGTGCACACACACAGTTATGTACGATGCTAGGAGTCCCTGCCTCGCTGCAGGACAACTGTCCCGTACTGTAATCATGTTTTCAGTACGGGACAGTTGTCCTGCAGCGAGGCAGGGACTCCTAGCATCGTACATAAGTATGATGCTAGGAGCCTGGCTCCCTGCACTGTGTTCGGTCCACTACTTGCGGCCGAAATACGTCCGTCAATTACGGACGTAATTAGTGTGTGTGCACATACCCTTAGATTGTATTGAAGTCACCTCTGATGGTGATCCTATACTCTCATGCCTGTGTTAGCTTAGTGAAGAATTTTCGAAATAGTACTTTGATGTAAATTTTTGTCAGCTCTGTTGATACTCATCAAGATTAAATAATGGCCATCCCTTTCCAGGGTAAAATATCTGATGCTGGCCTGTTGGTATCTTCTCATTATAATCTTAAAATATGGAAACCATGAATGAAAAGCCATATGATGTTACCAATGATCTTTATTATTCAGACACTATAATATGGGGTACATGTCTAGTTCATACCTGAGCACTTTTCTTAAAAGATAAATTCCCATCCTAGACATTTATGGCATATCCCCATGACTCGCCTCTATCTCCAGAACGGTGGTCCCCTGACCCCCATACTGCGACATCCAGGGGGAGAGTGAATTGGCCGCGCAACTCTCATTGAAGCGAACAGAAAGAGCCACCACTAGAAATTATGCACCACCTGGATGTGGCCGCCGCCTCACCAAGTGGGACGTGGTCATGGGATTCCCATTTTGGAGATAGGTGCTGGTCCCAGAGCTGGAACCCGCATCTATCAGACATTCATGGCATAACCCTTTAATTTCACAATACACCAAATCTATAAGTGTAAAGTAGGGAGTAAGTGGTTAAGATCAATGTGTCAAATTAATTTTCTATGTTTTTTTTCCTCCTTCTATCTCCATCACCGAGTTACTTTTTTCAAAATTCTTAAAATAATTTTGAGACAAATTATTTTCTTTTTGTTGCTTCTTTATTGTTATTATATACAGTAAGTACATAATGAATCCGTCACCATATTTTGAAACAGATTTTGGAAACTTGCATTGTCCACAATGTAATCCTAATAAAATAATATATAAAAATATGTAATGGCCCTTATTAACTTATAACTGTGTCTAACAATGTGATACAAAAGGAATTTTGCGTTTCGAACTTAAGTTCTAGAAAAGAGATGTTTAGCTGCAGGTAGAAATTGGTGAAGAGGCTTTGGCATGATTCACTATGGTTCCTGAAGCTGGAGGACCCCGGTGGTGTAGCTATAAAGGGTGCAGAAGTAGCAGTTGCACCCGGGTGCTGGTGCCTGAGGGGGCTAAAGTCCCCTCTATCACATAAGAAGACACCAGTACTATATGATAGTTGGTGGCCCTGTTATAGATTTTGCATTGGGACCCAGGAGCTTCAAGTTATACCTCTGGGAGGACCTCTGCCTAGAGCTGTTCATAGTAAGGAAATACATTTTTGGACTATTTATACTCTGATCATTGTTGGTTATTATGCTTACACTAAATAAGAGTTCCATCCATAGATCCCACACCCCAAAAAAATTATTCAGCAATCATTGACCAACTGTTTTTTACCCCATACGGGGCAATTACAGACGATCCAAAAATAAGAGATTGGAAAAAGGCTCAAACAGGGTTTTTTTCTGGAATAACTTCTATGCTTAGAGTTTACGTCCACATTTTACAACTGTAGCTGGAGATCTTGGGAGTTGCCTTTGGATTTTTCCTGATTCCTGGTATTCTGTACTTTGTTGCTCCGAAACTCTATGATGAATGGTAGTAGCCCCTGCCCAAGCCGATTTCTCTAAATGGGCAGAGCGTTATCCTGGTTGAATGTCTTTTTGGATCCTTAGAGGATTGTAAATCTCATTTGTTGTGGATTATTGATATTCTTATCCTCCATATTTAATCGATATTTGTGAAGCTCTAGTGCCCCTGGCAGCATCAGTAGAGCAGATTTGGACTATTGCTTGAAGTCGAAATGTATCTGTACTTTTAGACCACAAGTCTTGATGCTGCTTTCATATCTACTAAAAGGGTTTTTGGATAATGGTGATCTTAGGAATAGTCAGTCCTCCTTACATATATTCTGGCTGGTATATATATATATATATACTATACTATGGAACGCCCTTTTTGCCACTTATGCAGCTTATATTTGGTGGAAAGGGGCCTTACATTTTTTATCAGGGCACATTCACACACGCTTATATTTCAGGTACGTATGCTGTAGCAGAAGGAAAGCAAAAGAATATAGCAAAATAGCTTGTGAAATTTAATTTTTTAACCACAAAATCTATAAACAAAATATGAGAAGTGATATATTAGAAAAATTCTCCTTCTTGACACATAAGGATCATTAATACAATTAAAATGAGCATTTCAGCAAGTTTTGGGTTAAATTATTAAGAAAATTGTAATGAATTAATTTGCCAGTTGCAGAACTGTCAGCTCAATAATTGAAATTATCCCACAGTGTGAAATGCAGACGGTTATGTCATCAATAACCCCCACAACAAAGTGTAGCATTCACCAGGTAAAAAAATTGCAACCCCCCCAAAACCCAATATCTTCCCAAGCAGAAAATGCCAAATGTCCATCTACAGATAAATATGCCACCGGTTATGCAGGAGAAAATGCCCAGTCATGAATTTAAAGGACCACTAACCTAAAATACAACTCTCATATTGCTCATATATTTATTTTGCGTCTTGGAAGGCTTTCAATTAGCAATTTTCAGTATATTCCTCTATGTGGAAATGAGCAAATTGATCAGATACTTTGGAATAAACCATCATCTGTCCCTATTAAAAATTAAAAAATTACAATTTGATAATATTGCGTAGAAAGCAATCGGAAAGGAAAATCTTATTCTGGGGAACAGTGGGGTTTCATCTTTCAATGACAGTAACAACTCTTCTTGTCTAGTCTCACATTATAACCCTGTATGATAGGCCATTAATTAACGATTAAATGCTCATCAGGGAAGTAGTAAACATGAGAAGACATTACATACAATAAATATCCAGCCAATTTTTTTAATTTTTCAAAATTTTCCGATTTTGATTTAAATTTCCCAATTTTTCCAATTTGCATTGCCCCAAAGGTATTGTTCTTAGACAATAGTAAAGTAAACACTAAGATCATAGTGTAGTGTATACTATGGTCAAGGGAACCCTCGGATAACTAAAACCCACAGCTCCATCGCAACACTAGAGGACCACGGGGACTTTGACCTCAATGGACGTCACAGACACCAAACTTTTTTATTGGATGCTCTACAGGGGAAAAAAAGCTTTGCTATTGTGGCTCCCCCACAGCCAACAGCTGATCACGGTGGGCTTCCACCAATGACAACCTCCACAACAGGCATCTCTTAAGCAGGCGCAGGGTGAGAAAGGGGTTGACAGAGAACCATATGGTACAGCTTTTGAGTTACGGGTAAAAAAGCTTCCACATTCTGCAAAGTCTCTTTGTACAGATTTTTTGTCTATTGATTATATTAAAATATGTTTCTTTTAAGTTTACTGATCCTTTAAAATCTTCCATTTACAAAACCATAATAATCATTGTCAGGGCTCATCATCAGGCCTATCTCATATAACAAAATATCCTTTTCTATATTCTACCTATATTCTACAAGTCATCAGTTAAAGGGGTTGTCCACTACCGGGCAACTGATGACCTATCGACCGGATAGGTCATCAGTATATCATCGGTGCGGGTCCAACACCTGGATCCCGCACCGTTAAGCCGCTCCGGCTACCTCCGGGCACCGGACGTACATGCCGGAAGCAGTTGTCTCCGGCCACGAAATAGCGGCTGAGCTCTTTCAAGTGAATTGGAGCAGAGATGTAGTTTAGCAGCACGGCCGCTATGCAATGTACGGAGCCAACTGCTTCTGGTTCCGTACATCACAAAATGTGCAATTACATCCGGTGTCTGCATGCCACCGGAGCAGCTGATCGGTGTGGAGTCCGGGTGTTGAACCCACCCCGATGATATACTGATGACCTCTCCGGTGGATAGGTCATCAGTTGCCTGGTAATGGACAACCCCTTTAACTAGGTACATAATGTTACTTCTAAAACGTTACAAATTTCAATAAACTGTCGCAAATCATAAACCCAAAGTAATCATGGTGAGACAGTGCAGACGTAGATGAGCGGATTATGGAATAGTATGGGCGAAAAACTATTTTGGTCAACTTTTCTACTATTTGTTAACATTTAAATGCATTGAACTATCAATGAGATTTGTAAATATCCTACAAGAAATTTAATTTTACACTGTCTATTATTTTTTTTAGTTGGTCTGTTGATAAGACTGGGATTATTATCCAGATCACCATGCACTGGAAAATAATTGGTGTCACCCACTATGGTAATTTGTACTTTAGTTCCCGCCTGCCAGAGAAAGGAAGATGGCAGCTGGGATTTAGTACTTTTTCTTTTAATTCATGAGACCTATTTTATAGTCACAAAAAATACAAAATGCGAATCTTTGCTGTTTGTATAGTTAAAAATCACTCTTGACAACTGTTGAGCATCTGCTTCCATTAAATTCTATTGAAAATCATAAGATCAATAATGTCCTTTGTTGTATTAATTTAAAAGTATGCGAACACTCAGTATACGCTGTATAAACATACATTCACTCTGTATTAGTAGCAAACATGTATACAAACATCCATATATAATAGTAAAACAATGTTCTAATGCGTTTAAATAGAAGTAGATCATAGCTGTAAAAAATCATGAAATCCATAACCTTTTTGTGTCATTTTACTGACAATTTTATATTCTTTATGGATACAGTAATAGAATTTTGTTTTTACAATTTAGTAACAAGGCTTCAACTTCAATAGCCTATAAAATATTATACAAAGTACTCTTTACATTGAAGCAAACCCAGTTCCTTCAGAAATCTTGAATACTATTTCTGTAGTGAAATCACATATAATAATCAGATATAAAGATGCACGTGTGCATATAAAGTACTCGATTTCATGGCAGCTCTTAAAAGTTCCATATTATTCATATTATTGTTGTTTTTTTTGCAATAGGTAAATACTTTTTTTCTCGGTTTAATTACGGCTTCGAGAGGTCATTGATTATATTACTGCCACAAATCAACTGCATAATGAAAGAATTAGAACTAAATTTACATGAAGATTTCTCTTTTCCGATATAATCCAGAGGTAAAACAAAAAGAAACACTGTGATAGAGATTACAAGAAAAAAATCATCAAAAAATAGAGGATTCCTCTTCTTGGCAGTATTGTGTGTTAGTGTTTGAAAATAATTATTCCTTGCTGCTGTCCGTGTCGACAACTGTTTCTTCTGTAGTAAAGAGACGACCGAGGCTTGAGTGATGGACTCATTTAGGAGAGTGTACGAAGGCACACCAAGTAGAAGGGAAGAGTCAATTTTAGAATATTGTGGTTTCGTACTTGGTGCTAATCCCCCTTTTTGTTTCTTGCCCTGGTTCAACGATCCACGGTAGATTGGCGAGAGTCTTTTGATCAGACTGATCTATCTGTAGGAAGGAATAGTAGAGTGTATGTAGGTGAAAACCGTTTCGACATATGACGGTCAAATAATTCACTTGCATTAGTCCCCATCTCGAACACTGTCACAGGAGCAACTAAATCTAGATATTGTCTTCTACATCTTCTCCAATTATGGAGTAGGGGTTCCCTGGAACCCTGGTCACCCTTGGAACCAGATCAGGGGTTCCCCAGAAGATAGCAGTACCGAGAGCTGTCACTTTAATAGTAGGGGTGGCAAAATGATTTTAGCCTGCTCATAGATGCTTGGCATGACGGCAGAACGGCAGACAGCAAATCTTGGAAAGAGTATAGTTTGCTTTATCTGCCCCTTCTTTGAGTTGAAAATAGTAGTAGGGGTTTTCTGAGAATGGTAACTTTTTTTTTTTTAGGGGTACTGTATGCTAATAAGGTCGGGAATCACTAGTTAGTTAAAGAGGTAGTGCTAACTTTGCCTAGTCTTCCATTGCAAACAAAGCCATGGGTTAAGTATAATCTGAAATCTGCTAGGCTAAATAAAAAAATGGATGCCCCCTGAGAAATATAGAAGCCTTTTTTTGCTTCTTATATATTTTTCTCTAGTTACATTGCATTATTGAACAGAAGAGGATATATGAAGCATGGGATATCATGGTAATAAAGATGAGTGAATCAATTCTACATGAATCAAATTCGACCCGGCTTTCTCAGAAGTTTTGGATTTGGTGAAATGCAAAACTTTTGGGGTTCGCAGCTAATAAATCATGACAAAATGGCGGTCCTCATTTTACAGTGGAAGACATTAGTGCTGATCTGCTAATAACTTCGTTTCCACATAGCGAAAAAACTATGAAGTGGCCAACCCCTTTAAAGAGCTTGAAAGGAGTTGGATACAGTCCTAGAAGACATCGGAGCGTGAGACTCGAGTTTTCAGGGCAATTGGGGCACTTGAGATTTGCGGCAAATATTTTTTTTTGTATTTATTTCAAGTCTGACAGCTGAAAAGAATATAAGGAAATTCACTCGTCTCTACATGGTATGTTTTTGGCATTATTTATCAATAGCTGACCTGTTTTTTTTACTTAAAAAAAGTAGCAAATCATATTATGTGTGACTTTTCTCGTCATTCAGCAATTTTGAAAAGTGCTGATATAAGTGGGTTGAATTTACTGGGACTGGCCAGAGTCTCCACATTTTCGACTGATTTATTAATACTAAATCCAAAAAATGGAACACATTTTCTGCTCACAGGGGTGCACTTTTTAAGAAATTTGGCGCAATTCAATCCAACACACTTTCTTTTTAGAATAGCGTAGGAAATGCCAGACTTAATAAATCTTCCCCTGTTTCCAGTAAGTATGTTTTTCAAACGTGGAAGAAAACCAACGTGGACAGAGAGCCCATAGTCTCTTTGCCAGGCACATAACTTGTGCTATAACAACCAAAGCTACAGTCCTGGCACCAGAAAACTACCTCAGGACCTGTAAGTCAACTAAATACCTTAAGTGTCAGGAGATGCTTTAGAATTTCAGCCTCTTTGCTGCATGTTTACATGTATTTGCAGACAAAGAAGCCTGTAAGGGGGAGATATTAGCAGTAATGATGTTAAACTTGCTTCACTACCCTGGCAGTGCCAGCTACCTATGCTTCCACTAAGGACTACGTGATGTCCACATGACCTGTAGCCTTCCCCTTGATAATCAGTGATGGGCTGTATTGTTACTCTTCCTATGACATACTATGTCCAAACTTTATCCTTGGACTTCTTGGCAAACATAACCAAACTACAACACTACTCGCCCAGATTTTTATGGTCCTCCATGCACCCGGATACTTACCGTTGCCTTACGAATGCTGACTCTAGGTTTTGGGATAGGTTTGGTGGGCTTGCTGTCAAAACTCTCTGGAAGTGTTGAGGAATGTCCTCCTTTCCTGGCTTGTAGTGCAAGCTGATATGCAACTTCAAACGCCTGTCCTAGTGTCAAGATGATCTCATATGCTAAATTCTACAGAGAAAAAAACAACACAAAGTATAGTATATAAGAAAAAGTGATATAATAAATGAAAATGTAAAAAAAAAAACACTGTAAGTTAGAATATCAGGCATGGGCTGAAGTTCTACTAGGCTTGTAAGCATAATTTGCATAATGTTCCCCACCTTAAAAATACATTTTCACATAGTCCCACTTTGCCTGGTGCTCACATACAATAAAAAGTGGGTTCTTGGTCCTTGAAGACAACTGTTTCATTGGTCTTAGAAGACCAGTGCTCAATTCCAGGAAACTTAGTACATATTTTTGTTTAATAATAATAAAAATATACTGTAGTATAAAGTATGGTGCAAGATTATAAAAAATCTAGTAAAACAAACAAATCAGTTAAAAGCTCATGATTCACATGAGACATACAGAATTACTGAACTAATTGAGCAGCAGAAATGTTATGAATATTTTGCCTTTTTTTCACCCATATGTGGCCACGAAGGCAAAAAACTTAGAGTTGACCCATTAAACAATGCAATTGTTTAAAAGCCTTGAAGCGAATGTGTCCACCCTTGAACACAATTCTGTTTTTTTTTTAACCTAAATAGAGCCAAAATTATGTGCTGGTTCATTTCTTAATATATCTTTCTAGTGCTTGGGGCTCTACTTTTCTGATACAGACCTCCAAAACCCCTCTATAGCCATATAATTCTAGCTACTTGCAGCCACCACTAGAGGGAGCTGAGGAGCCCACTGAATACTATTTATACATGGAACTCAGTAATAACACAGTATACAATAAGCTCCCCCTTGTTTATAACTGATATTGAATTATTATGTATTGAAAATAAAAAAATTGACAAGTACTAACCACATCAAAAGCTGTAAAAACATGACAATAATGGAGGTTAGATTTCAAGTCTTTTGTGATATATGCAAAGGTAGAGAGGTCTTCAGGATCCTGGGCAGCACATGATATATTGCGGATTTCATGTTCAGCAATGATCGCCTGGGTAAAAGAAAACAAAAGTCATTTCCATACTAACACACTCCAGTATCGAGGCTCTGTCACCAGTTTAATACTTCTCTATCTCCTACCTAATCTAATAGGCGCTTTCATGTAGATAACTACTGTTTTTTTGTTGTTGTTTTTTGAAAAACTTTTATTTTTGACCAAGTTATGAACATTTAAAGATTTATGCAAATTTGTTCTTAATGCCCAACAGGGCGTTTTTTTACTTTGCTTTACAATGCCCACTTGGTGAAAAGTAAAAAAGAAAAACGCCCAGTTGGGCATTAAGAACAAATTTGCATAAATCTTAAAATGTTCATAACTTGGTCAAAAATAAAAGTTTTTTAAAAAAAACAGTAGTTATCTACATCAAAGTGACTATTAGATTAGGTAGGAGATAGAGAAGTATTAAACTGGTGACAGAGCCTCTTTAAATAGCACACAAAAATATATGCAGAGAAGGTGTGTGTCCTTATTGTCACATGGAGGAAGATTACTTAGGCCACCAACCTTGTATCTCGGTTATGGGGTCTGAATTTTTTTTAGTAACAAGCACAGTAGGTCTCAGTCTTGTTTCTGGTGGCTATTTACTTAACTACACCCCATTTAATCACATGTCCATTCCAGGAATGGAAAGCTTGGAACTTGTTATTGGGGCATTGTGGCTGGCACTGTAATGGGGGAAATTAGCTAACTCTTTTATGGGGACGCTGTGGCTGGCTCTGCTACTTCGGCACCTTAAAAATTTGACAATACATTCACAGCAGTGGCATCCCTAGCACTGGGCTTTCGGGGCCACAGCCCCAGATCTTCGGCCCACCGCCCTGGATCCCAGAGCGACTGCCACATAATGGTGTAGCAATATTGGTCACATCGGTCGCAATTTCGAGCGAACCCCGAAGCCCCCCGCACCACGTCTATAAACAGTTACTATAGTAACTGGGGACTATGTAATAAACTACACGGGCCCCTGTTACTATAGTTACTGACAGTATACTTACCCTCCCCGTTCCTGAGCGCAGCGGAGGTCATAATTATGTTATGACGCTGTGCGCTGCGACAAAAACATCTCAGCGCTGGATGTTGTCAGGATCTCCACAGCCGAAGAGGAGAGTAAGTAAAACATGTGTTAGGCTTAGATACAGGGCCCAGCAGACATGGTGTGATCGTGTGTGCTGTGCCCTGTATCTAAGCTTATCACATGGTAGGCGTAGATACATGGCCCATGTGTGATCCTGTCTGATGGGCCCTGTATCTAAGCCTACCACATAATAGGCTTAGATACAGGGCCCCAGCAGACAGTAATCTTATACAGTATAAGATTACTCTCTGCTGGGGCCCTGTATCTAAGCTTACCTTATGGTAGGCTTAGATACATGATCTAACAGACAGTATCACACATGGGGCCTGTATCTAAGCCTACAGCATGTGTTACTAATGTTTTTTTTTACAGGTTCGGATGTTGGACTACATCGGATTCGAGGACTACTTTGATGACGGCTTTTTTAATTTTCAATAAAACGGTTAACGAGGGTTGTGTGTTTTTTATTTTATTTAAATAAAATCATTTTTCTATGTCTTTGTATTTTTTTTTTAACCTTTATTACTTCTGCCTTATTAATAGCTGGTGGCTGATTGACAGTGTCAATTACTAAGGCAGGGCTTAGTGTTAGCCGGTAAAAAGGCTAACACTAACCTCCAATATTACCACGGTACCCACCGCCACCAGGGGTGCTGGGAAGAGCCGGGTACAATCAAGTACCCGACCATCTGTAGTGATAGCCGGCCACCGTAGTATGGGAAAAACAGTGGCCCTACCCACCCTTGTAATGCTATCCTGCTGCTGTGTTGTATCTGGCTGGTTGTAAAAAATGGGGGGGACCCCACGTCATTTAAAAAATAATAATAATTAGAAAAAAAGGATGGCTTGGTTCTGTGGGAACAAAGAATTTGGCATGTTGAAATGCATCTTGCTGTCAGGGTACAGTCGGGCTGCAGCCATTGAAAAAATAGGTGGGTCCATCTTGCCAAAATCCACATGTCCAGCCGACTCTGAATGTGTACGGTCAGTTTAAGCCGTGCGATGTAAGAAGATGTCAATCAAAGCAATTATCAATCAAAGAAATGTCCATTGTTGTCCATGGGATGTGTCTGGTATTGCATCTCGGCCTCATATACTTCAATACGGAAAAGCTGCAATACCAATCCATGGACAAGAGTGGCGCTGTTTCTGGTAAAAATACTGGACAACCCCTTTAAACAGCAGTGTTAGTAGTAAAAATAAATACTACACAAATAATCTGAAATATATTAAATATATCAAATCATAATACATCCGACTTTACAAATGGTGGCCTGCTCTGTCCCATGTTCGTCGTCTTGGCGCTCTGCTTTCATAATAACAATAAATCCCATTTGGAAGTCTGAATATTCTGCTGATTTAATGCAGTGATTCTATGTCCCAGGAGGGAATGTTTCCGTGACTCACACCCTGGTTTACAGAATACAAGGCAGGTTTGGAGCTCTCTGTTGTGTACACGCATTTGTATGCCGCCGGTAATCGGCTCCGTGTGACGCTCTCTCACCTTGAGTGGCTCAGTGAAGAATTTACGCAATGACAAATGATTTCATATTCCCTGAATGCACCAGGCTCATCTGCAGTGTTTTGATGTTTAATGAAGCGACTTGGAGATGTGGGGATATTATGATAATGCATTTACCTCATTATGAATAATGATCGTGGCAACACAGGCTTACAAAAATCTGTAGATTAAAAATTACCTCCACAGAATACCCAGGTGTGTGCCAAGACAGTCTGCCATCTGATATGACCTTTGCATTGTCATTGAAGGTGTTGTCTCCTCCCAACAACCCCTTTCCATATGATGATCATGGGCTGCTATTCATTTGCATAGCCACATGTAATACTACATTTCCCCTGTAGTGGCCACTGCAGGTAAAATATGGAGCCGACAGCATCTCCCCCTCTTCAGGAGCCAGATCAGTGTCAATCAGCTGATCGATGTGGCGGCTTTCATGTCTGTGATGAGACAATCCCTTTAACGAGGTAAATACATTCAAAGAGCAGTAAAAATTAGTTTTTTACCATCTCTTCTAGCGGTCAGAATGGCAAATTACATCAGTTATGAAAAAATCTAGGACGATGTATCACTGCATAACTTGGCCAATTCCGAAGTCTGTGATAATAGTAATGAAGGCCAAATTGGTTGTCAAGCAGAAACACGTATAACAAAGAAATGACTAAATCATTTTTTTTACAAATGTACATAGATACCAAATCAGGATGGCAGGGAGACTTGGCATTTTATTTTGGACTGTCTTTCCAGAGATATGCAACCTAAAAAGTTAAAGGGGTTTATGAGATTAGGGAAAAATGGCTACCTTCTTCCAGAAACAGTGCCTCTCTTGCTCATGGGCTGTGTCCGGTATTGCAGCTTAGTCTTATTTAATTGAATTGGACTGAAATGCAGACACAGCCCATAGATAAGAGTGCCACTGTTTTTCTATTCTCATACAATGAAATAGTCCAGAGGTCAATAGAACATTTGATAATCTGGCACATACCAAAGCACAGTTTTTATATCTAGGAAAGGAAAAAAAATCTCACTTTATTAGCAGCATCCATAAACTTCACTCCCTTGTATGAAACTGACAGAATGATTGTTGGAACTTTCTTCATTTGTTCTGTTGATTTCTAGGAAGAGAAAAAATTGGGGTTATTGCATTATCAGTGTGACAGCGCCTTTTAGATTCGCTAGGAGATAAGGCATTACTAAACTAGTGACAGATCCTCTTTAAGTTCAGTGTTAGGCCATGTTCACACGCTAAACTAAAAATGGCTGTAAAATACGGAGCTGTTTTCAAGAGAAAACAGCCTCTGAATTTCAGCAGTTTTTTAAGCATCAAGCGTTTTCTTGATGCGTTTTTTTACGGACGTTTTTGGAGCTGTTTTTCTATTGAGACAATGAGAAACGGCCCCAAAAATGGCTCAAGAAGTGACATGCACTACTTTTTTATGGGGCTTTTTTTATACGCCGTTTGTACAAACGGACGCTGTAAAGGGAAGTGTCCCGTTTTATGCATATATGTATTTGTATATATATATATATGTATATATGTGTATATGTATGTATATATATATGTATATATATATATATGTGTGTATATATATATATATATGTATATATATATATATATGTATATATATGTACATAATATGTATATGTGTATATATAATACATATAATGTCTCATGTGCCAGGGCTGTAGAAACACAGCCCTGGTCATGAATACGGTTGTAAACAAAGCGGGACAATTAGCATTGCCCTGCTTTGTTTGGAAACCATGGAGACAGGAGATAGTTTAATCTCAAATCTCCCGTGCGCACGGACACTCCCGCACACTCCCGCGGTATTACGAGTGCACGGGATTACACGCGGGCGCTCATGAGTCGGCTGGTGATATATTATCACCATGCCGACCCATGCTAGCCGGGGGAGAGCGACACTCGTCCCCCACTGCAAGTGTACTGGCAGGGTTAAATAGCCCTGCGTCGGTACGCTCAGGAGCTGAAGACCACCTCACCACTCCACCAACGAGGAGCAGCTGGGACCTGCCTGCCTTACCTGTCCTGCAGTCTCCTGACCTGCTCCAGCTCCTGCTTCTGCTCCACCAGGACACACAGCTACACTTGATACTCTCTCTCCCTGTCTCCTCCTGCTGTCCCTGAAGTTAATCCTTGCTCTCCCTGAGTACTGTCCCTAAATTAACCCTTGCTTCCCTGAGTAACCCTTGGTGCCCCTGAGTCCCTGTGTTAACCCTTACTGTCCCTAAGTTAACCCTTTCTTCCCTGAGTAACCCTTGGTGCCCCTGAGTCCCTGTTAACCCTTTCTGCCCTGAGTCACTGTTGACCCTTGCTGCCCTGAGTTAACCCTTGCTGTCCCAGAGTAACCCTTGGTGCCCCTGAGTCCCTATTCACCCTTGCTGTCCCCGAGTTAACCCTTGCTGTCCCATAGTAACCCTTGCAGTCCCTGAAGTTAACCCTTGCAGTCCCTGAAGTTAACCCTTGCAGTCCCTGAAGTTAACCCATTGCTGCCCTAAGTTACCCCATACTACCCCTTGCCGTCCCTGAGTTAACCCCTTGCTGACCTGTGCATCCACTGTTGTATCCCTGGTTAACCCTTGAAACATTTAACCCTTCCCACTGTTGTCCCTTTTACCTGATTATTAGCACTTAGTGTACAGGGACAGTTATATTAGGAGGGAGTGGGACAGAGATAGTGAGAGTGTGAGAATTACAAGTAACTTTGTGTATTGTGTTCTAACGTAACTTCTATGTATGTTTAGGTAAGTGGGTGGCGGTATAATTAGGATTGTGATACCGTGTTTATACTGTACTGTGATTAGTTACTGTATTTTATATATGAGAGTGATTACTGTATGTTAATAAATAAATAAATAATAAATATCTTTATTTACTATAAGGTCTTATTCCCTTGAGTAGCAGCAAAAGCAATTAGATTGACCTATAAGGAAAAGGTAGGGGAACTAGGCATAACCCTAGTGACCCTGATAATAAAGGAGGTAGTAATAGTGGGTGACACTAACCAGTGAACCCCGCTATTACCCCACCCCCTTTTACAGACGCGTAAAAAAAACGCCCCGTGGGAACAAAACGCAGTTTTTCCCATTGAAATCAATGGGCGGATGTTTGGAGGAATTCAGCCTCCGTATTTTTAGCCGTTTTTCGGGGCCTTTACGGCCCGAAAAACAGCTGAAAATAAGCCTTGTGAACATACCCTTAGTGTTGGGACATGGATTCAAATCACCATCCACATCAATGTGTCCATATATACGCACATAACTTACAATATATAAGACAATCAGGATGTAAACATTCATATGAACTTGGATCGACATTATGTACATATTTCTTCTGTCAGGTCTCCTTCATGGTAGACATAAAGCTCCCTATAAATCATCCGTTATGACCAATAAAAAGCTTTAGAGCTGAAAATCTGGTGCATCAGCTGGAAAATGAATCTGCCTATTAACAAGTTTTGCCGACACAGCAAGTCTTCTATTTTGATCATCTTATGATATTAAAAGTAGTTTGCATGCATTTTCTTAGTTTTTCCCAAAAATTAGAAAAAAATTTCCATAGTCAAAAAACATACTGCTTTCTACTGAGATTGTCCAATATTGCTGCTTGGTGAAGAAATCAGATTTCATGTTCCAAAAATGACGTGTGTTGCACAATATATTTATGCTACTAGCAATTAAATAATCCCCCTTTATATAGTGTGCTGTCGTTGCAGATTGGAGATAGTGATAAAGGGTTAAAAATTCTCACTCTCCCAATTTACCATTGCTATAACTATGACGCTATGCATTCTGCTGATCTGGGATCAGACACCAATTCAGGGAATACTTAGGGACCTCAAGAAAAGGCATCATGTGTAGAGATCTCTATAAATCCCAATAAATAAATACAAAATGAAGCAAATTTGCAAATAATCTTGATTAAAAATATCCTACCATTTTATGTCTACAGTTCCTATGTAGACCTATGTGTCACCATGGTAACAGACTACAAACAAACCCTGTGTAGTCTGATCCTATAGTCATACTTGCTGCTCTTAGTTTGCTATTTAGTTTTGTTTCTTAAGAACTAGGAGACAGAAGGGAGTGATGGTATGTTCACACGCTTACTAAAAAACTTCTGAAAATATGGAGCTGTTTTCAAGGGAAAACAGCTCCTGATTTTCTGCCATTTTTTAATCAAACTCGCATTTTTCGCTGCATTTTTTGACAGCCGTTTTTGGTGCTGTTTTCTATGGAGTCAATGAAAAACGGCTCCAGAAATGGCTTAAGAAGTGACATGCACTTCTTTTTCGCGGGCGTTTTTTTGCGTGGCCGTTTTTAAAAATAGTCACGTAAGAAAACGCCCCGTCGGAACAGAACGCCTTTTTTCCCACTGAAATCAATGGGCAGATGTATGGAGGCGTTCTGCTTCCAATTGTCCGGCCATTTTTCGGCCGTTTACGGCCCGAAAAATGGCCGAAAATTTGCCGTGTGAACATACCCTAACACATGACTACAGGATCAGACTACTTAGCATTTGTTTGTAGGCTAAAACCATAGGTCTGCGTAGGAGCTGCATACACAGAATGGTAGGATGTTTTTATTAAAACCATGTGCAAAGTTGCTTAATATTTATTATTTTAGATGCATTAGAACTAGAATGAAAAAAAATATGTTGTAAAGATGGACGAACATATCCATTAGGTCAGTTTATTATATCATTAGAGAACTTGGTTACGGGAACCATACGCCATCCCGAGTTTCAGTGACTGCAATTTTGTGCATGCAGTGTAGATATAATAGATTCACTCAGATTGGTACTTCTCCCCTGTGGGACACAAACTAATTTGTCTAAGTCAGGTATACACGTACATGTTCTATTTTAATAAAAAGCCAATTAACTTACAAGTATATTTTTAGAATGTGGGTGGAATATGGAAATAAAAACACAAACTATGTTTTACATTGGGCTGTTTTAGCTAAAGGGTCGCTACGTCTTGTAATTTACAGAGGTGTCGTGCTACTGAGTGGCAAATAAATATCATAAAACCTGTTATTGACAGTTGAGCTGACCCTACTGAAACCAGATAGTTCGACCTACTTTAAGGATCTGTTCACATCTGGATCGGAGGATTTGTTTAGAGCCTCTCTCGCAGATTCCATCAGATTTGACGGGAACCAAAGACAAAGTTTGACGGCTACCACCGGCGCCTGATAGACCACATTGACTTGACTTGGGGTTCATTGGATTCTATCGTGGTGCCCGTCGTTTTCTTGCAGCGCCAATCTTCCCATTACAATGACGGAACCCGAAGGACCCCATTATAAGTCAATAGCGTCTGTCAGGCACCTGTGGTATCCGTCATACCTGTGGTATCCATTTATAATGGAAACCAAATCACAGATGTGAACAGAGCCATACACCATAACTATAGTTTTAAAACATCCAGTCTGAATTGCGGCTACCCCGTGAAAGTTTTATCTTTTGTTTTCTGAGTATGAATACCTCCAATTGTATAACATATTCTCAATCCACCTTGACTATAATAACTTTAGAGTTTACATTGAAATATTTAAAAGTCAATGTTAAAAATACTAATGAAGTACGAAAAAATAAAAATGAATAAAAACAGCGAACAAAGGCAGTGTCTATCCTGAGCGGAGCAACATCTTTAATGCACAAGGACTAATCAAGATCATTTGTCTGAATTAATCTTTTGAAAAGAAAAACAGAACCCTCCAGGGGTCGGTATTATGGGATGTCACCTGCTAAAACCTCCAGTTCGCTGACAGCGAATCTCGTTTCTTTTCAATCTCTGGCTTTAATAAACCCACCGGATACTTTTCCCTCAAAGGAGTGAAAAATGAAAGTAATAGTGTACAGCCCTATAATGAAAATCAATGTGTTTATAGTGCTTTGAAAGAAAAGGGCTTGCGCTTGAACCCCGTTTGGGAATTGTCAGGAGATACATTGATTTTTTTTTTCACTGCAGCGGCCAATTGTCTCATTTTCTCAAAGTAACCGGAGTACTAAGTCTGCCCTTCACTTCAGTCTATCCATAACACTGGCAGGCGGCTGTGTATTTATTATGTAAGAATAAGACGTCTGTATAATGTCACATTATAATGGGACAGGACCGTGTATAATAGCGGACTGCTCGCTTTTTTTATATTTATCGCTATGGATCCCTTTATGTACATGCCTGTATAAAAAAAAAATTAATAGGTAGGCTCAGACTAGAAATCTTACAACATTGGCATACGCGACAAGAGCTAAAGGACATTATAAGCTGGACCTTTTGGGAATTGCATAAATACTAACTCCCTGCCATAATGTTATCATCATAATGTTATACTCTCTTTAGTATTTTTCTGCAGACACCCTTCAACCCAGTCAACAGACAAAGGCCAGTGGGGTACAAACCATAGAGTCAGCACATGTGACTCCTATGGGGTCCTTGGAGAAAAGTGGGCCCATTCCAGGTGGGCTTATCCCCATTTAAATTAGACATGAGAACCTGCAAAGGGATGTGGTCTTCACAGGTGTTGGACTGTAAGGCCAGTTTTACACAAGCATAATAGGGTGCATTTTTGCACCTACAGTATATTACAGCCACAAAACCTGGCCCCGACAATAGGGCAAATGACTAAAATTAACCGCATCATAGATCCCTTAAGGGCGACCAAGTGGAACATGTACCAATAGGGAAACAAAAAATTTCTGATAGTATTTTTACATATTGTCTAATATTTTCTTTAAAGTGGCTCCAAAATGTGATCGTAAAAAGGACCTGTGATTAGGTCATATATGTTGAACTGGTTCCTGAATAGCGCTGTCTCCCTGATTCCAGCGCTGTTTCTTTTTTATGGACCCCCAGAGATATGGTCCACTGCAGTGTTGGCTTCCTCTATGCTGATTTGATGTAGTTATCCAACAGGCCGTGAACTACCCTAAAGCTGCTGCGCACTGATTGGTCAGCATCAGAGACAGGGAAGCTAGCTCCACCCTGTTAACTAGAGCAAATTAACATATAGGGAGCCAACACAACAGTGGGCCATATCATTGGAATGGGGGGTCCAGAATAAAAAAAACACAGCTGGAATCAGGGAGACAGCGCTATTCAGGTCAGTTATCCAGTATGATCTAGTGACTGGTCCTCTTTAAAGCATAATTGTACTTTTAACAAAATTTCACATTTAAATCTAGATATAAAGTGGAGTAAAAAAAATGCCTACGTCTGCCATTACACTCCTGGCACTGATTTCTGCTTATGGGAAGGAAGTGGCACTGCGGGCAATCTGGGGCGCTCTGATTGGTCATTGTTTGTGCCCCCCGCCACTCTTGCTGTCATCATTAGGGCACACTTGCTGTCATTATTAATGGCACTCTTGCTGTCATTATTAGGGCACTCTTGCTGTCATTATTAGGGCACTCTTGCTGTCACTGATTGTAGGAGCTCTCTGGCCATGATTATGGGTAAAATCACAGACTTGACTAGACTGCTGTCAGAAAGCTGTCCCAGATTTGACTACCACTAAAATGTAACCTTTATTATACTATTACAAGCAACATCAAAAGTAAATGTAGGAATACATTAGATAGTTAGCCGGTTAGGAGGGAGGGGTACTGGTAACTGCTACAACCCTAATGACTATGCTACCTACAACAGCGGGACAGTGACCCTGATCAGGGTGTACCAACTTCAGATCCTGGGCCTATGACTCTCTAAAACATCACTACTAATAATGAAATACTGAAAAATCAGAGGGAAAATATCTGATTTATATAAATACCACAGTAGACCTATATTATTTCAGAAATTATACCCAAATATCCCTCTATTATTCCCAAATAGTAAACAATCGGCTATATAAATAACACCATACTAATAGTAAAGTTGCACAATATAAAGTATAATGTATCACTAATCAAAACTTCCAGAATGATGGATCAATATTCTCCGAAGATGCACCATCAAATCTTTCCCTGTGAAATACAGCGGTCCCTCAAGGTACAATGGGCTCCCTATATGCTAAGTTGCTCCTTTGGGCACTAGCTGAGGACGGCTCCATGTTATTTTTCTGGTACACTGTGTACTTACTGTACAGGACTCTGAAGAAGCTTCTTTCCTCATCATAGAAACTGATTTACAGCTTCCAGCAGCTATTTCTGATTTTTAACTCCTTAATAACCGCCCACCGTCTTTTGATGGCAGGCGGTGCAGATGCTTCGTCTTTTGGCGTCGCTCTAGAAGAGGCTGATGAGCGCTCCTGTGAGCTCATCCTCTAAGCAGGAGCTGTAAGTATCAGCTCCTGATCTTAGAGAAGCCTGCTAAATTCAGCTATAGTCGAAAAACATTCGGACACCAGCTGTTTAACCCTTTGATCGCCACGGTCCGTGACCGCGGCATGATCAAAGGGAACTCCTCTCTTTGATCACGTCACTGGAAACCCGGTGACGTGATTAAACAGCAGCGACTCTCTCTGCAGTCAGCCCTGGGGACCTACAAAGGACTCCAGGGGTGTCTGTTCAGTAAGCCTGCTGTTCGGCACACTATGTGCTGCCCTAACAGCAGCCTGTGTCATAGTGACACAGTGTAATGTACTAGCATACAGGAGTATGTTAATATATTATAAGTAAAAAATAATGTTATAAATAAACTTATCCCTTAATGGGATTTAAAAAAAAGGGAACAAAAAAAATAAATAAATAAAAATGTCCCAAAAAAAAAAGTCATTATTTTGCATAAAATATTTTATTGCCCCTACATTAAGGACTTGTGCTAAAATAAATCTGGACTCAATACCCCATAATGACGAAGCGAAAACAGAATTTTAGACATTTTTGCAAATTTATCAAAAATCAAAAACTCACATTTTGCTAGGACATAAGTATTCAGACCCTTTACTACGGCACTTGAAATTTAGCTCTGGGGTCTCCCATTTCTCTAGATCATCTTTGGAATGTTTCTACACCATGATTGAAGACACCTGTGGTAAACTCATTTGATTGGACATGATTTGGAAAGACACAACCCTGTCTATATGAGGTCTCACAGCTGACAATGCATATCAGAGTAAAAACCAAGCCATGAGGAGGAAAGAACTGATTGCAGAGCTCAGATACAGGATTGTGTGGAAGCACAAATCTGGAGAAGGGTACGAAAAAATTCAAAAGAGCACAGTGGCCTCCATAATTCTTAAATGGAAGACGTTTGGAACAACCAGGACTCTTCCTAGAGCGTCCGCCCCACCAAACTAAGTAATCGGGGGAAAAGGGCCTTGGTAAGAGAGGTGACTAAGAACCCAATAGTCACTCTGGCTGAACAACAAAGATCCTGTGTGCAGGTGGGAGAGACTTCAAGAAGGTCAACCATCACTGCAGCACTCCACCAATCGGGGCTTCATGGCAGAGTGGCCAGAAAGAAGCCTCTCCTTCGTAAAAGACACACGAAAGCCCGCCTGGAGTTTGCAAAAAGAGCACCTAAAGTAGTCTCAGAATGTGAGAAACAAGATTCTGTGGTCTGATGAAGCCTAGATTGAACTTTTTGGCCTCAATTCTAAGCATCATGTCTGGAGGAAACCAGGCACTGCTCATCACCTGCCCAATATCATCCCTACAGTGAAGCATGGTGGTGGCAGCATCATGCTGTGGGGGTGTTTTTCAGCGACTGGGACAGGGAGACTGGTCAGGGTTGAGGGAAAGATGAATGGAGCAAAGTACAGAGATATTCTTAATGAAAACCTGATCCAGAGTGCTCTGGACCTCAGACTGGGCCGAAGGTTCACCTTCCAACAAGACAATGGCCCTAAGCACACAGCCAAGACCACACAGGAGAGGCTTAGGGACAACCCTGTGAATGTCCTTGAGTCGCCCAGACAGAACCCTGACTTGAACCCACTCAAACATCTCTGGAGAGACCTGAAAATGGCTGTCCACCGACGGTCCCCGTCCTTGACAGAGCCTGAGAGGATCTGCAGAGAAGAATGCAAGAAAATCCCCAAATACAGATGTGCAAACTTTGTGGCATCATATCCAAGAAGACTGGAGGCTGTTATCACTGCAAAGGTGCTTCAACTAAGTCCTGAGTAAGGGGTCTGAACATTTATGTCAATGCAATATTTTAGTTTTTTCCTTTTAAATAAATTAGCAAAGATTTCTAACATTCTGTTTTCACTTTGTCATTATGGGGTATTAAGTGCAAAATGGGGGTTGAAATACCTGAATTTTTTTTATTTTAGCAAAAGGCCTGAACATAACAAAATGTGAAAAAATCTAAAGGGTCTGAATACTTTCCGAATGCATTGTGTATTGCAGCATGATGCTGATCTAGGTAGCATAGTAATAAGTGTGGCAGCAGGAAAAGTTTGTAGTTCCCCTGATATCTTAACCCTTTCCCTTAACCCACTATCCTTTTTATGTATTTCTAAATTTTTTATGTTGCTTTTTAATAGTATAATAAAGATTACTTTTTAGTGGTAGTCCAATCCGTGATTTGTGATTAAGGCTGCACTCTGGTTGTCCTTATGGGGGCTCTCTGGCCGACACTTACTGTGGGGCACTCTGGGCATCATGGGGGCAAAAAGGTTTGGGGTTAGTTCTTATGCATAAAAATCCTCTGTGTGAACGTTTTTCTAGTACAGTATAAATGTGTTGCCTGGGTTCATAAATGACCTTTGATATTTTGCTCTCACACCTAATTTTTCGAAAAGAGCATAAAACGGTGTGAAACACAAGTTGTCAATCCATCAAAATAGAAACCAGGTCATCCACTTGCTGTGAAAATATTTTCAGCATTTTTTCTACCTCGATCATGAATTATTGCTAAGCAACCAAAGAGACTTCAATTATTTAATTTATTTATATTTGGAGGGGGTACCCTGAGCCAAAAACCCATCAATCACAGCTCAGGGGCAAAGCTTTATATTAAATCCACCTCAATTTATATTTACATAATATTATATATACATGTATGGAGAGTTGTAGCTAGGCTTTCCTTGGGGAAAAATTCAGTCTGCTGCCGTAACCCTGGATCTAAATACCCTAGCCAATGAAGACTGGCTTGTTAGCCTTCTCTATTGGGTTTAGTGGCCAACTCCACTTTAACTGGCATCGGACGTGGAAATATTTAGAAAATTTGGTTAATTAAAAATGCAACATGCTCACCCACCTCCTTAAGGGGGTTGTCCACTTTAAGCAATTCCTTTGTGTTAGAATGGTCCTTCAAAGATAAGCTGATGACAGGTTGTGCCGCTGCAGCGGCATCCAGCGATCAGCTATGATCTGCGAGGGAACTTAGCAGCAAGTGTTAATTTTCCCTGCAGCACCACCACAGGACAAATGAAGCATTGCACAGTTCCCATTTAAATCATTGGGCGGTCCATGCAAAGCATGAAGATGCTGGCTCCACCACAGCAAGAGACACTCTTTGTAGCCACTCTCTGCTCTGGCTAATAGATAAGAATCCTGAACAGGAGACCCCCATTTTTTTTTAAGAATGTCTTAATAGTATATTTGAAAATGGGTTTTCTAAATCTGACAACCACTTTAAGACCCTCTCACACAGGTCAATGATCGGGCGCATAGGCATTCGTAGGAGGCACACAGGCATTCGTAGGAACGCTAGTTCCCAATCATTGCCCTGTGTAAACAGGGCAGCAATTAGTAGACAAACAAGCAAACTTTCATCTGTCGGCTGATCAGATCTTTTATGCGGCCAGAAAAATTGTTGCTTGTGGGCAGCACATCTCCCTGTGTGAGCTGCTGACAAGAAGCAAATGTATGCATCATTCGTCCCTATACATTCTGATCAAGCGATTGCCAATCGAGATGCTGTATTGTCAATTGGCGCTCGTTAGCGGGCACAAAATCTAAACAAACAAAGGACCCTTACTCAGTACTGCTTTCCACAGAGCTTGGAGCTTCATGGAGGCTAAATCTGATCACGTCATTCTCAACTCTTCTATTGCTACAGAGCATGATAGGATAAGTGAATGACACAACTGACTAAGGTCTATATGTGGAGGTGCAGGGTCACGAAGAAGATAGCCTAGGTCGCCTAGTTGTAATTCACTTTACCCTGGGCAAAGATTTTGTTAGCTGCCCTAGTCCTATATCTGAATACTCTGACCAAGGCAGAGTGGCTGGTTGATGCCCTCCCTTGGCATCTTTAGTGAGATTGAAACCCAAGGCAACAGTGCTAACCACTGAGCCAGCAAGGTATGGGATACAACTTATCTTTACAGTTGCATAGCAAATCATTCCTGCATATTCCCCAACTATTTCACCAACAACAAAATTCTACTACTAATGATCAAAATATTAACTGATTTCCGCAGTCAGGGAAAATAAGTGCCTCCCTGCCGGTTTATTTTATATTTGCTTTGTAATGATAAATGTGTTAGTTAAATTCCAGTAAATGCTAAAAGTGAGAAAACAAATCATTCTTGACAAGTCCAACGTTACCGAAAAAGGTACAACACACCTTTATTATTTACATAATACGTAGATTCAGATTATAAACAATAGCAAAATAATTCAAATATCGGCTACCGATACTGCATACCTGCTAAGAGTCCAGAGAACTGGACCTTTAAAGGGGTGTGGTTTATGCAAATGAGCATTAAAATGGGCATTTAGTCTATTATGGGGGCGCTGCAGGGTGAAACAAGGGCGGTTCAGACAAATGTCCTGCAATTTGGTATTATAATGTTTGTAAGGATGAGAAAAGGCCTCAGTACTGACCCCAGATACTCCAAAAGCAGGGGTGTAGCTAGGGGGGGGGCAGGCGGGGCATGTGCCCCGGGCGCAGCTTAGAGGGGGGCGCCAGCGCCCCCTCCTCCTGCACTATAATTGTACCTGTGTCGCAAGGACACAGGTATAATTAGAAGCAATGAATGACCGGGCACGTTCCGTGCCCGGCCATTCAGCGCCTTCCCACGAATGAAGCGACTGGTACCTTTTGTACCAGTGACGCTTCCGTCGATGGAAGGCGCTGACTGACAGGGAAAGTCATCCTGCCCAGCCAATCAGCGCCTTTCATAGACGCTGCGTTCAACCCCCAGGAGACCTGCGCAGAAGAGAGCAGGTCTCCATGGCTGCCGGACGGCGTGGGAGCGGGAATAAGGTGAGTTTGAATTGTTTTTTTTTTTTTGTTTTTTTTTATTGTAATAAAAGTGTGCGGCTGTATCTACAGGGGGGACGACTTTGTCTACGGGGGGGACTTTATCTACGGGGGGGACTTCATCTACAAGGGGGACTTTATCTACGGGGGGTGTCTATCTACAGGGGGGGGCTATATACTGGGGTGGGCTATCTATGGAGCACCATATACAGGGGTGGGCTATAGCTACAGGGGGGGCTATGTAGATATAGCCCACCCCGGTAGATATAGCCCACCCCTGTAGATATAGCCCACCCCTGTAGATATAGTCCCCCCCTGTAGATATAGTCCCCCCTGTATATAGCCCACCCCTGTATATAGCCACTCTGTAGATATAGTCCCCCTGTAGATATAGCCAACCCCTGTATATAGTATCCCACAAATATCTCCCCCTATAGTGCTCCACAGAAAGCCCACCCCTGTATATACCCCCCTTGTACATATAGTCAACCCCTGTATATGGTGCTCCACAGATAGCCCACCCCTGTATATAGTATATACAGGGGTGGGCTATCTGTGGAGCACTATATACAGGGGTGGACTATCTAGTGGAGCACTATATACAGGGGTGGACTATCTAGTGGAGCACTATATACAGGGGTGGACTATCTAGTGGAGCACTATATACAGGGGTGGACAATATGTACAGGGGGCTATATACAGGGGTGGGCTATATGTGGAGCACTATATACAGGGGTGGGCTATATGTGGAGCACTATATACAGGGGTGGACTATCTAGTGGAGCACTATATACAGGGGTGGACTAGATGTACAGGGGGGCTATATACAGGGTTGGGCTATACGTGGAGCACTATATACAGGGCTGGGCTATATACAGGGGGCTATATACAGGGGTGGGCTATCTGTAGAGCACTATATACAGGGGTGGGCTATATCTACAGGGGGCTATATACAGGGGTGGGCTATCTGTAGAGCACTATATACAGTGGTAGGCTATATCTACAGGGGGGCTATATACAGGGGTGGGCTATCTGTAGAGCACTATAGGGGGAGTTATTTGTGGGACACTATATACAGGGGTGGGCTATATGGGGGTACTATCTAGAGGGGGCTCTATGGCAGGCACTATCTACAGGGGGCTCTATGGCAGGCACTATCTACAGGGGGCACAGTGTGTGTGTGGGACACGGTGTATGGTGCTATTATAATTAGAGGTGCAGTGTATGGTGCTATTATATTTAGGGGTGTAGTGTGTGTGGTATAATAACTTTTTATTTATTTATAGGTGTAGAAATGTTGGTAAAGTGAGAAGCTGAAGACATGTGAGCGGCAAACTGCAGAAATGGGCTGTGACCGGGAGAAGCCACCATAGAGGTCTGGACCGGATGGAGAAAAATAACTAGAATCTGAGACGTCACCTGTGAGTCACTTAATGTAAATGTTTATTCTGCCTCTAGTCAGTAATGTAGTCACTGTATGATCTGCAGTGAGATGATTATGATAGGATTTATTTTTGTGAAACGGCATCTCCCAGCATATCCTCACGATTGTTCGGGCCATGCTGGGAGCTGTAGTTTTACGCCGTACAAACCTATACAGCAGGGGTTGCACTAAATTGAGCTGTATTTGTGCTGGTGCTGTATTTATGTGCTGAGCTTGGTTCTGGTGTTGTGTATAGAACCATATTGCTTGTAAGATGTACAAATGTGTTACATAAAAAGCAATGACACGTCGATTGGTAGAGAAAACAAACACGGCGAGGGGGAAGGAGATGTCAGGAAAGAGGTTGGGGGGGTCGCCAAAATGAATCTTTGCCCCGGGTGCTGGTGAACCTAGCTACGCCTCTGCCAAAAGACAGCACTATGGTTATTCTGTCTGGAGAGAGGGGAGATGTACCAAAATTAGTGCAAGCAAAAAGTAAAGAAGTTGCCCATAAAATCATACAGATTCCAGCTCTGCTTTTTTTTATAGGTTGTTTGGAGAAGAAATGCAGCAATCTGATTGAGCCAAGTTCTTTTCCATTACACTAGTTTTGAATAAATGCAATAAGATCCATCAGCAGCAACAAGATTCTTGTTTATGGTTTCCAGGTAGCAAAAGGAGAATTATTTTCACATTGCACAGAGGAAAAGCAAACTATTTCAAGGCCACAGGAAGAGCAAAGTAACCCGTGGACTTTTTTTTAATAGGCTCCTAAGATGTACAGAATTTTCTTAATTCCTGTCAAAGGGCTCGTGCCCATTGCTGCATTATGGGAGTGCGTTGTATGGCTCCATAATATCGCACCCATACATATCTACAGTTCTACAGTATATTGTACCATTGTATGCCTCCACTTTCATACAGATGTATAAAAAAAATCGGTAAAAAAAAAACATATGGTATGTTCTACCAATCAAATGGAGGTATTCTCACACAGAAGCAGTGGCATGTTCAGTGGGCATTTTAGAACCATAAGGACTCTTATGCCACCGTACAGGCTCTGTGTACACAACTTTGGATGAGGCCTTTCTCCTTCTAAATAGAAATCATATCCACCATGCATAGTAATGCAAGCAGTGGGCAGTACTTGACTGGCACATTTATATAATTGCTCTTGACATGTTTAGTGGGCATTAAGTCCAAAATGCAGGTGCCCACGTTGCAAGCCTTGTCATTTAGATAACAAAATGTATTGCTCCCACTTTCTGAGAAAAGTATGTCTTTGTAAAAACCCAATTTTTATAACAGGGTAATCGGCAGGCACAATTTCAATATATATATATATATATATATATATATATATATATATATATATATATATACAAAATCCCAAAAATAAAAATTCTATTGAAAAATCTGAATTTTCAAAATAAACTCATGGAAAATGTGCATAGAAAAGTGATGTTGTATCTAGTAACCTACCCTCATTTTCGAGCAGGCGTCTTGTGTTGACTCTGTTCCTCTCAATTCCTTTATCAGCATTGATCCTAAATACTAAAAAATAAAACAAATTTAGATGGATGATGAAAAAACACATCAGAACATATAATGGACTAGTCCGTGTAAGACAGAGTGCTAGCACGTCAATATATTTTGAAATAAATATGGTGAATGGAATGACGCAATCACTGGAGAAAACCCACTGATCAACTAACAACAATAACAATAAAAAAAGTTTAAATACAACATCTCACATCACATTGTAATTACAAAATATCAATCAACCCTGCCAGTCAGCAAGTCAACTACAGCATATACCAAATCTAATGATAGTTTCCTTGCTCCATAAAAATTATTATGCAGGGTTAAGATTTATGCGGGGGGGGGGGGGGGGGAGATTTATCAAATAAAAGAAAGACAAAAAAATAAAACTAGTACAACCAAAAACAGCGGTGTGATCCATGATGACCGATCAGATTCCAGGTGCTACTTATTTACATTGGATTGCAATTGAAAGGAGTGACCTGATTGGTTGCTATGGATAAACTTTCCATTTTTCTTTTGCACTAGTTTTTATAAATCTCCCCCATTATGTAGTCTACAGAACTAATAAACAGATATGTCATAAGTGAAGAGGTAAGACCAGTCATTAAAGTTATGTTATCAGCTAATACTAGTGATTGTGGCAAAATTCCCTAATATATAAGCTAGATACAATATATGTTACTAGACAATTGATTGCCACAATACATTTCCCATATGCCAACCAATTTGTGTAACATATTATATTAAAATAGTTGTAAAATTAAATAGATTATTTTGAAATCATATGGTACAGCGATGGGGTCCGCATTTGTCCCTTTTGCTTTATCAATGCAATACTTATGAAGGAAATTATGTTAATATGATAACGGATAACATAAAATAATACCCATCAGCTTTGACAAAACTGCTGTACCTGGGGTCAATCTTAACAAGACATCTTCTGATTTTTTTCTGTTTTACCTAACACGTAACAAAGTGAAGTAAATATAAGTGCACTATATACCTTTATCATCTCAGACCAGGAACACTGGGGGTGAGCAACGGGTTTTAATATGGGTCCATACTTTCCCCCAAATGGCATGCTCTAAACAAAGAAAAACATACTAGACATTTTCTGAAACTAGACAAACAAAGGAATCCTTTATTTTATTTTTTTGATGGATCAAACAAAATTTGTGTATAAAAATAACAATTACTCTAGAGAAAAGGCCTTAAAGCATCTTGCCCCTGTCCATGATTAACATGCATTTCCAATGGTGTACCTCACTGTCCCATGCTGTGTGACATGACCTTTTCATAGGCTGACAAATCAGAAATTAAATAATGGCCGCCATTATGTTGGAACTTTTTATTTTAATAACAGTGACATTTTTATCCCTATGCCGGTTATCTTTAATAATGAAAGTTATGGAGGGGCAGTGCCAGAATACCATTATTTTTACTCAAGTAAAAAATAAACAAAGGAGATTTTCTTTTTATTTCTCTGGATCTGCATTTTCCTTTTTTGGCTTAATTTATATATCAATACTAATGAAATGAACACTCATTATTGGTCTGGTCTGAAAACCCAATTTCAAAAAGGTTCAAATCTTCCAGAGAAATAAGTTTGGTGGTTAGGTTGACCCTTCACCACTGAGAATCCAAGCAGTGAAAGGTGTCAAAGCAAGAACTTCACCCTGTTTTTAATTTTATTTTTTTCAAAAATATTCACGCCTTTTCTAAATCCAAATGGGTTTTGTATGTCTAGGTGAAAATGGTGATCTTTAGTGCATAGTATAAATGTGAGGTGGGTAAAATGATATTCACATTGAAGTCACATTTCTTTTTTTGTCATTGCCAGATGAGCTTGCATTGAAATAAAATTGACAGAGACAGATCAAATTTAAGAAAAAGTACGGAAATATAAATAAACTAAAAAATTCTATGACATTTTAATTGTCTATTGGGCAATCTCATTGTGCTAACCTTCCCGACTCACTAGTAGTGAGATTATGGCAATGACTTAAAGCAATGTGGTCATCAATCATCATGATAAGGCCCATTTAAGAGTTTTTATGAAGACTAGAGAAAGAAAAATGAGATGTAACCAATACCAGTCAATGGAATTATGGCTGAAATTTAGCTTGAATTGCTAACTTCTATGGATTTTAATTTTTTTTATTATTGAGCATCAGTATTCATAAAAGCCCATGCTGTGTTAAAGAATACCCAGCAGCTTCTGTTTCATTCCAAGAGTATAGAAAATGCAAAGGTTCTCATTTCAAGCAGGGATGCATTGGCACCGTTGGCGCCTTCCCGGAATGAACCCAATGAGAATGACCCTTGAGGGTGAAGATCTAAAGGAGGTAATATGCATAACAGGGAATGGGAAAAGGGAATCTGTAGGAGCAAAGGAATTGAAGGATCACAAACGGGAGAGGAAAGTGAGGTTGGGTAACCAGAGTCCTGGGCAGGAGACGTCTAAAGATAAAGTGCCAGAAATTGTATATACTATATAACCTAAAAGATAATACTTTTAGACAGAATGAAATGAAGAGAAAAAAATTAAACATTATTGATACACAAGAATTTATATAGGTTGGAAAACTTAAAACTAAGATGGATTCATCAAATAAACCATTTCATTTTGTCTTTAAATCTAAATAGGTCCAAGCTTGGGTGCTGATTAATTTCCTAATATATCTGTATGCTTTGTTTTTCTAATCCAGAACTTCAAATCTCTTTCATAGAAATAAAGTTAAATTATAAACTTCTGGCTTCCTGCAACCACCACTAGAGGGAGCTCAGGAGTATACTGCATATTGTTCATACATTGAACTCAACAATAAAAGCCCCCTCTAGTGGTGGTTACAGCACCCAGAATTTTATAATTTAACTATATCTATGCAGTAGAGTTGGAGGTCTATATCAGAAAAATAGAGCTCCGACCCTAATAAAGATATATTAAGAAATCAATCAGCACAATATTTTAGACATTCACCCATACAGTGGGGGCAAACATGTTGTAGACTGGACTAATAGCCATGATAGTACAATCTTTCCACTCTTCAGCGAATAATACTTCATAAGTGTATTATATAAATAAATTATGTCATTTAATTAATATTGGTTCAACTTCCAAAATGGCAGCCTTTACTGTCAGCAGACAACAGGTGATCTTCTATACGTCTTGATGAATAAATTAGAAAACATTAAAGATCATTACTAAGCGAGTTCATTCATATCAGTTCTTGTCAATAGTCATAATATATTGTATACAGAAGATGGAGCATACATAGCCATAGATAAGCATCATTCACATAACATGTCACCTCGCCCAAACCAATTCTGTTTTTCTCTCAATAGATTTCATATTTCAGCTAAAAAGCCGCCTTTACGATATGGAAAAGATCTTCATGTTAACCATTTGCTGTTTTGATCCATGACAGGGATAATTAGCGAGACCTTTAATCTCTGTCTCATCATTTCAGCGTCTTCTCTAGGTTGTCACCTTGATAAAGTAGTCGTAGGAAGAGTCTGTTAAATGACCCTAATGTAATTATTACTTAATGCCATTTATTATACAGTGAGAACGGAAGGCTCCACAACGAAATCAAAGCTCACCCCCGTCCTGGTGATGATTTGCAACCCCAACCATCTGTTCCTATCTATAACCCAACCCACTACCTTAGGCATCTTCTACCTATGGAGTTATGCCATGAAGGAATATGTAATTGTAATTTGAAGAAGGAGACTATGAGATCAGGCTGCAACCTCATGTCAAGTTTGACACACATACTTTATGGTCTTGAATGAAATTTGGAGAAAAGTACTTGACACGTTCAAAAGCTACGTGCAGCTTCACAATCATGTCTCTATGCATCTGAAATAATAAATGAAGCAATTTTGTAATAGATCATGAGTAAAAATTTACGACCATTTTGTGTCCACAGCTCCTTATGCAGACCATTGTATCACCATGGCAACAGACAACATGCAAACTCTCTGTAGTCAGATCCTGCAGTCATACTTTCTTCCATCCGTCAACTAATTTTTGCTAAAATACATTCGGCAGGAGGTAAGAAGTAGGGGCAGATAAAAGAGAGTGTAACTGTAGAATCAGACTACACAGGTTTTGTGTGTAGTCTGCTACCATGGAGACACATAGAGCTGTAGACACACCAAAAAAATTTAGCAAGAAAAAACAAATGGTTGTGAAGGTGGACAATCTTTATTACATATGTGGATTCTGGTTCTGAAAATTGTTATGGTTGCCTGTTATAATTCTTTGCTCAACGGGGTGGTCAGAATTTTAAATGCAGCTCTGGGTGTGAATGGAGACATGTTGTGACTCAAATTCATTACAAGACAAGTAAAGAAAACTTTTCATTTAAATCTTATATAAGTATACTGGTGCAGCAGAACCATTAAAGGCAAAATTACAGGAAACCTAAACTGCACCGTGTGGCATCATTCCAGCCGGCTGGGTCAGACGGAAGCATTAAACATTAAAGAAGAGACTTGGACTCCCAATTTCCGAGTGCTACAATCCCTAATTATACAAACGGACATTCATTATCTTCTGTTTCTTTCTTAAGAAAGTGCATCACTGACATTTAAGAATGAGCGGCATTCATTGGCTCTGAAAGGCTATTTATTTTCCGGAAATTCATCTGCAGTCGCGGAAAAGAGCAGTCTGTGAAATAACTGGGTCACATCTTTATAAAACACACAACGTCGTGTGAAGACATCGCTGATGAGCTCATGGGATCTTCACTAGTACAGAAAATACTTAGGATACATTCAATGGCCGAACACAGCCAGATCTTCATTTAGAACACATTCAGCTTTTCCAGACGGTCGTCGAGATAACGGAGACCATCTGTGTGTGCTGCCAACATCTCTACCCTGTTGTAGGACTACAAACCCTATCATGTTCAGTAAAAGCTGAGAATAGGAATGTTGGGACTTGTAGTACAGATAGTCATAAATGGAGCCTTTAGCCATTGAAGTGAAGCTCCATCGTTGCAGCAAATTCAGTTATATAAGAGAATTGTATAACGTCTGTAATGTAATGATGCTGCTGGTATTGCATAAATGGCACCTGGATTCCGCTGACGGAGCTTGCAGATTAATGACAGGCAATATAAAATTCCCAGCAACCTTGCAGTGCTATTTTTAGATGATTCTCGCTTGTATATGGAGAAGCTCTGATAATAATTTAATTAGAGAACGGTTTATTTATTTCATTCCCAATGCTTATATAGTGCCAACCTATTCTACAGCGCTGTACAAAGAGTCTCGTTACTCACATCATTTCCCTATCTCACACACTAGAGACAATTTCATATAAAGGATATGGGGGAGGAAGGCAGAGATGACCCACGAAACGAGAGGGGAACATACAGAGTCCAGGCAGATGTTGCTTCGGGTCCAATTGAAACCCAGGACCCCGACGGCGCAAACGACTGAGCCACTGTTAGGTTATACAGGTCCCTATTGATATAGAGTTGCTGAAAAGGTGGAACTTTACTTTAAAGCAAACCTCAGGTCCCAGGACAACATTTTAAATCTGATGGTGTATATGGAGTAAGATATGATGCCCTCCAGTATGCCCCTATGCTGTGGTTTCCAGTGTATTGTCCCAAAATGGCTGCAGTGCATCGAAGACTATGAGTCTGAAACACTCCCACTATTCTCGGATTGGCCAGAGCTGCTCATGTGAGCAGTTCTGTCCAATCCGTAAAGAGAGGGAGTGTCTTAGACTTAGTCTAAAAAGAGCTGTGGCCCTTTTGAGAGAACACAGAGGAGACTCTAAAACGGCGGATCCACAGCATAGGGGCATACTGGAGGGCACCAGGTAAATGGCACTCCATATACCCCATCATATTTATAAATTTGTCCTGAGACCAGAAAGTCGCTTTAAGGCTAGGACTCTAAGGCCACACAGCGTTTTGCACATACTAACTGCAGCATTACGATAATGGACATTGAATGGATTCTTGTGGTAAGAAAGGTGTGAGCTGCCTTGTAACTATTGGAAAAAATCCTACTATGTTGTTAGGGGTTTTTGTATATGTGCATGTTATAGAGCAGAAGGAGCTGAGCAGATTTATATATAGATTTGTGGGAAAGTATTCAGTCTAAAGTATAATTCGTTGATCTAAACCTCTGCAAATTGTGAGCTCAGGAGTCCAGTGGGCGGTCCTACTACATCTCTCACGTGTACACTCATACAGGGAAGGCTGGCAGCTGTTGAGTAAGACCGCACACTGGACTCTTAAGCATAGAAAGAGCAGTGATTTAGATCAATAAATTACAAGTTTTACTTAATATTTTCCAGCAAATAAATATTTATCATTCCGCTCAGCTCCTCCTGCTCTACAACATGCTGTCCGCAGATAGGACTCCATTTTCAATTTGGAAATTGTGTATGTTTTCTTTCCAATTTAGCTTCACCTTATTTATATTATTAATTAACATTCGGTGTTAACTATTGTTATCGTTCTTTTGTAATACATATTAACCCCTTCCTTTAATGTGTAATAGTAGCACCTGACCTCAGGAACAGCGCCGGCTGGAAAATACAACACATTACATTTTGTTCTATTCTAAAAATACAAAAAGTTTGACCATGAAAAAAGAATCCAAACACAAAATTTAAATAATTAAATTTAAAAGAAGGTAAAAACTTCCCTCCTTTTTATTTTTAGGTTGACAGAATTGCCTGGAGACGATATCAGTGCTGCTTTAGGGAGTAGAGAAATACCTGATATTTTCGGTATTCTATTTTTAAACTGCAAACGTCCTTGCCATGTGTGTCCAGGCACAGAGACGAGATGGTGAAGAAATCTCTGCAGAGAAGTCTAAATGCCAGAAAGCAAGAAAACTTTTGAGTATTTTTGGGGAAACCAAAGTTTGTTTATGACGGGGTAAGGGGCATTGGATGCAAATAATGTACACACACAGGCACCTAAAAAAAATTGGCCCAACCATTTATTAAAGATGACATTATAAAAATGACATATCCATCAAATCACAAGATCACACTTGCTGTGATTAGGTCCCAGACAAACGTTACCGAAGTGTCGGTATTGTGAATAGACATCGCGTCCTGGCTGGAAGCGATGTCTATTCACTCTCAAGACACTTCAGTAACGTTAATGTGTGAGTGACAGCACATCATGATCTAGCAAGATCACTATGTGCCGAGTACATGAATGGGGATGACATTATAAAAATGACATATCCATCAACTCTAAGATTACAGCTCAAGGGTCTTTTACTATAGCCGGAGCACCACCATATCAGCATCTATCGACAAGTGATCGCTACGGCTGAGAGGGAACCTTCTAGAATATAAGGAGTCACATAAGCCAGCCCAAGCTTCCCACAGACAATGCCTTTAAGGAGACCTCAGTGATTATAGCACTATAAAAATACTACCAGATCATCTTCCAATATATTCTACAATATATTTTAATATGGCCCTTACTCTGCTACTGTGACAAAACACCCGCTAGTCACATCAACGACACAACTACCCAAACTAATATATCAAAGGTTAGCTATTTCACAAAAAGATTGACCGGAGATACTCCTTTTAAGGGCTCAAGTGCAGGTCACCTGCAGTATTATGTTCACCTATGGGGCTATATGTCATATATTGTACTGACCTTTTGCATAATTCTAATAGGATTTTTTAAATACCTGATTACATAAGTGTCCTTCAATCCGCAAAAATGAAAGCCTGATTTTTTAGGAGTCACATAAAGTGGTACATGTTGCTTTGACTAATAACATGTCAGAGAACATCCGTTCCTCAAAACACTTGACGTTCGCCCTCACTAAATCAAAGGTTCTTAAAAATCTGCTTAAGTGCCCTAGATTTACCCAATGCGCTCTGCTCAGATGAATGCTCCCGTTTTACATATGAATGGGACACTGGCCTGGAAAAAAAAGTTAGTTTGTGGTATTAATTTTAAGTATCACTAAGTCATATAAAATTAGAAATTTATGGTAAAGTTTGCAGAATCACTGGATCAGTAATTTACTACACCCTAAGCACACAGCGTCTGTCTATCTATCTATCTATCTATCTATCTATCTATCTATCTATCTATCTATCTATCTATCTATCTATCTATCTATCTATCTATCATCTATCTATCTATCTATCTATCTATCTATCTATCTATCTATCTATCTATCTATCTATCTATCTCATATCTATCTATCTCATATCTATCTATCTATCTATCTATCTATCTATCTATCTATCTATCTATCTATCTATCTATCTATCTATCTATCTATCTATCTATCTATCTATCTATCTATCTCATATCTATCTATCTATCTATCTATCTGTCTGTCTATCTATCTATCTATCTATCTATCTATCTATCTATCTATCTATCTATCTATCTATCTATCTATTTATTTCGTTATTTTTTTTCTTTCTTTCTTTCTTTCTTTCTTTCTTTCTTTCTTTCTTTCTTTCTTTCTTTCTTTCTTTCTTTCTTTCTTTCTTTCTCTCTCATCTATCTATATATCTATATATCATATATCTAGATTTAGTATATAGTCTGGCACTTGTATGTCCGGAAATCTAGATAATCTGACATGCAACAAAAATAGTCTCATAAATTTCATAACAGCCTAAGTATTCTAATGTATTCAGTGGGTACTTCAGAGGGCGGTAGTGGCCCTACAATAGTAATATGGCTTTATATATTCCCATGCAGGTGTCGACAAGCTGACGTCTGCCCTAACTGTGTTAATCATTTTGACGAGACCATAGTAGTGGTGTAGGCCCCAGTATGTATATTGTTACACGCTGCCAACCCCAGATGACTCACTGATAACAGTCAAAAAAACTCCTTCATTTCAATGGGCACTGTGTAATACTCTATTCCCCCTGTGGTGGCGCTGTAGGGATTGTGAACACTTGCTGCCGGGCTCCCTACAGTTTATAGCTGATCACTAGGGGTAGAAAGTGGACAACACATTTAAGTCCTACTTAGCAAGTATGAAGACAACTATAAGGAACATTTGGCATGTTCCTACCCACTATCCTTACAAGCAGATTAACCCTTCTAACCGTCCTGTTTTTTGTAGGATTGTCCCGCAAAACAAACCTAAAAGGGGTGGGCTTTATGTAAATATGAACCAAAGTGCGCGTTTTTGGGAGAATTTGTGTTTATTCCTGCTCAGATTTGGGTGCGCTTTAGAATAGGTTCCCAAAGGGGATTAAAAAGTTGGGAGGTATGGAATAACCTATTGTTTTTAGAGCATGTGATGGACATGTAAATACCTTGTTTAAGAAGGCCTTTCTGGGTTTGTCAGTTAGGGCAGTGTCTCTATCCTATGCGGTCTTGACAGAACGGGATATTTACATGTCATTGACTTTCGTAACATTTTTAGAGCCCGAACCCCCAATCCTATAGTGTACATCTCCAGGAAGATATGTCCATTCATCCAAAGTTCATATTTCAATAAGGAATTCAAATTTTATCAGCAAAAATATTACCTTTGGTGCTCAAAGATCACAAACAACTCACTGTATAGTATCTGTGCCCATATCATACCCTACTGCCCCAACTACCAACATATATGAGCCCGGCCGTAGGGCATCCCTGATAACCAAAAATAGACAATTAAGTTCTCAGACCTTAGTCGGAAACAATTTCTTATGTAATTCCCTGCAAGCAGCACTAATACACCTCCTGTAAACGGCATTTACTATAGAAATAAGTGAATATAAGAAGTAACATACGTACAATCACAATGGCTTCAAAAACAGATTGTTTTTAAAAAACAGAAGCCAATAACGAATTTCGACTATTCATTCCGACAGCTGTATAGTAAATAAACTCTTTTCCCGCACCGCATATAATGAGTTGCTTCAGGCCTACCTATTGATGTCAATGAACATTGTGTGTTTTCTATTTTTGTCTAACACTTCCCAAAAAGATGGTTCAAGAAATATGCCATACTGTATGTGCTTAACCTTATTTAGCCCACTACCATTGGAGCGCATTTAAAGGGTATGTCCACATTAGAAGAGAATTTTGCAGTTTCTAAAAACAGTTATATATTTTTTCAAAATTATCTACAATTCTACTTTATGTTTAATGGTTTCGGGAGGGTTATTTTCTGTTTCTAACAAAAATAAACAGATAAGAAATGAATGGGAAACGGATTGCTATCATCTGTCCTCCATCTAACCTAAAGAATTTCAATAGAGTCCACTAAAGGACCGGAAATTGGGTCAAAAATGCTACCGTTTTTGGGACAAAAAATTGTATTAAAAACATACGGTACCAATGAAAATCCTAAGCTTTAGGGTATGTTCACCCGAAAAACGAAAAATGGCAGTAAAATACGGAGCTGTTTTCAAGGGAAAACAGCCTATGATTTTCAGCCATTTTTTAAGCATCGAGCGTGTTTTGATGCATTTTTTACGGACATTTGTTAGCTGTTTTTCTATTGATCCAATGAAAAATGTCTCCAAAAACGGCTCAAGAAGGGACATGCACTTCTTTTTAGGGGGCATTTTTTTACGTGTTGTTTTTTCAATGGCCACGTAAAAAAAAAACGCCCTGTCGGAAAGAAACCCCATTTTTCCCATTGAAATCAATGGGCAGATGTTTGGAGGCGTTCAGCTTCCGTTTTTTCAGCTGTTTTTCGGGACATTTACGGCCCGAAAAACGGCTGAAAATATGCCGTGTTCACATACCCTTAAAATCACATTGAAATGCGTTGACTGCTCTGCCAAAACATCTAAAACATCTATACATTCCCCTTACTGATCACTAAAGACTGGGAAAAATACTCAACACAGAAAATGCAATAATTATTGTGTCTCCCCTTGTAAGGAGTTAAAAATCACCACATAAAGAAAAAGTTTCCAGGATTAAAGCATGAGATGAAAAGAATCTTTGGAAACCAAAACTTACCTAGTGTACATGGAGCTGCAAAGTCAAACAACTATAATAAATGTTAATTCAAAAAGTTGTAAAAAAACATAAAGAATATTAATTTGGGGTAACGTTCCTTCCTGCCATATAAAAAAAAAAGTGTATTTAAGGAGGAGAGAAAAAGAGCAGAAGACGGTGAAATACTTACATATGCTTTGTAGTCACACGCTTGGAAGATGAGCTTTTCTGGATGATGCTGCCAGTACTGAAAGGGTATAGAGCCCGTGGTTTCGTTGGGGGCTCGCAGGCTGATCGAAGGTTGATCTCCCCATTCTCCTGTCTGAAAATCATATTTACTCTAAAAGTAACAAGGGTCAGTTTAGTGGATTGTACAATAATTAAAGTTTACACACGGAACACCACAGATTATGATAGAGGACGGCTGTTGCGGGACTACACGTTTGGAATCCAAGAATGGACCACAGCTCCACAACAAGTTGAGGACCACAGGTTGTTGAAGACACATACAGAATGCTGCATGCAATACGTAAAAGATTATGAAGGTTTTGTTCCAAAAACTGCACAAAGGACAAAGAGGTTATGTATGGAAAAATGGAAATATTATCATCAATACAGGAAGGGGTTCTTTACAGTAAAAGTAGAAAATCTGTGGAGCATCTACTAAGAGCGGTAGTCAGGAAAAAAAATCTGTAAGTGAATTTAATAAGGGTCCAGATACATATTAATGTTTTCAATTTTATTTGTGGGGTATTTATTTTTTAGACCTGTGCGAGGCACAATTGGGGACATGGATGGGATGTTTTGCTTTTCTCTGAGGTTTTCTCTGAGCAGAGGTTATGCATTTGACTTTTTAAAACTACAGTATGTAACTATTTTATCCAATTTGTATTTCACATGTCCTACTTTTCTTTATGGAGGAAACTATGGTCTATGTAGTATTCAATTCCTAACTGTATGATGGTCACTACGAGTGGACAGTTTTTTCCCACTTTCTAGCAAAACATTGCCAACTTGGTTCTCAACCTATGGAAAAATCTACATGTCTGTCCCTAAAGAGGTTGTGAAGGATTACAAAACAGCTCAGCCTTTTTTTCAGACACAGCGCCACCCTTGTCCATGGGCTGTGTCTGGTATTACAACTCATCCCCACTGAAGTGAATGAGGCAGAGCTGCAATACCAGACACACCCCATTGACAAGAGTAATGCTATTTCTGGGGGAAAAAATGTGTTTTATTTTTTTATGCTGGACAACACTTTGAAGAGGACTTGTCAAGTCTATTTTAGTAAATACATGAATTCCCAATAATAACAATTCTACTGTAGAACATATTTTCTTAGAACTCTCCCTTAAGTCGTTCCTCTTTAATTCCTGCTACAAATTTATGAATAAATTGCCAAACTGGGTGTTACCAGTTATCTTTCAAAGGGGCGTGTCCCTACACAGTCTAAGGCCCCATGCACACGAACGTAAAAACGCCCGTAATTACGGCCCGTAATTACGGGCCCATAGACTTCTATTGGCCACAGGTACCTTCCCGTTTTTTGGTGCCCGGGCCATTGAAAAATATGGAATATGTCCTATTTCAGGCCGCAATTACGGCACGGGCAGGCCCATAGAAGTCTATGGGGCTCCAGTAATTACGGGTGCGTTGCTAGGCGACGTCAGGGGATAGTCAGTGTCCAGGGTGCTGAAAGAGTTAACTGATCGGCAGTAACTCTTTCAGCACCTGGGACAGTGACTACCGCTGGAGTTAATAGTATTAAAAGTTAACTTACCCAGAACTCCCTGCTTCTTTAACCAGTCCGGCCTCCCGGGATGACGTTTCATCCCATGTGACCACCGCAGCCAATCACAGGCCAATCACAGGCTGCAGCGGTCACATGGACTGCCACGTCATCCAGGGAGGTCAGACTGGATGTCAAAAGAGGGACGCGTCACCAAGACTGGGGTACGTATGAACTTCTACTTTCAATCGCTGCGGAAACTCTGCCCGAAAGGGCTGCCCCTTCTCTCTATCCAGCACTGATAGAGAGAAGGGGCTGCCGATTAGTGCAGAGAAAACGGGTCCGTAAATATGGGTGGAATACTGGTGACAACGGACCCGTATTTACGGGCACGGGTCCGTAAATACTGGTGGAATACGGGTCGAATACGTGTGACAAAGGACCCGTATTTACGGGAGGAAAGAAATACGTTCGTGTGAATGGGGTCTCACTCTGTCAGCACTAATTGGACATTGTCAGTCTGTGTAGAGACACACCCCCAACTGGTAACAGTAGACTAGGTTGGTTAAACTAAAGGCCCTTTTCCACGGGCCAATGATCGGGCAAACGAGCGTTCATACAAACACTCGTTGCCAATCACTGTCCTGTGTAAAAAAAGCAACAATATGCCAATGATCGATTGGCTTACCGATCTTTCATCTGCTGATCGTATCATTTATGCGGCCAATAAAATGTTTGCTAGTCGGCAGCATATTTCCCTGACAGATGTGCAGCCGACATGATGGAAATGTATGGGGACCATAACTGATCATTGCTCCGCGTGAAAGAAGCAAACGAGCGCCGATCTGTCTCGTCGATCGGTGCTCGTTTTCCTGGCCCAAATCAGGCCATGAAAAAGCACCTAATCTAATGAGGAAAAGTACTGTAATGGGCGCCCCCCTTCTTGTGGGCAGTTTATATCATACCTCCAACCCTTTCCCATTAAACCTTCCAGGTATTAATATAAAACGTGCTTACACGCATGTAAGCTCACCGTTATTGCTGGGCTTTCTGAAACAATTGCAGTGAAGCAGCAAATAGGGGCACGCTTCATAGGCATTCTTTATAGACACACACTTATGCCATCCTAGGCATTAGCATTCAACAGAAAATGATCAGACAGTGAGACGTAGGTAGCATCGCAGCGAGCGGAGAATAATTACACGGCAGCGTGATCAGGGCAGGAGGAGTTTATCTCATTTACACATAAAAGCAAAACAAAGTGACAACCGAAGCCATTAATTATACTGTAAAATCTGCAACCTCCTCTAAAAATTCCAAGTACACCAAATAATTATGAGAAAATATCTTAGAAAGCAGAATATACAAGAGATCCAGGTATGTGTGGCTCCATGTCCTGCAGCAAGCCGTATAATGGCTGTCAGGCTAAAAATAAAAATCCCGAAACCGCAACGTTTCTTACCCATTTATCACAATATCACGGATATCATGGCCTATGTATAAATTTAGGATATCCAATAATCTACATGGGTGTTAGCTGTATGTATCATCATTGATCCTGACTCGATTAAGGATCAATCTGGGACATACCAGTTAAAGGGGTTATGCAGGATAAGAAATAAAGGGTTTTCTTTTTTACAGAAACAGCGCCAGTCTTGTCTGTGGCCTATGTCTAGTATTGCAGCTAACGTGAATGGGGATGAGCTGTAATACCAGACATAGCCAATGCACAATAGTGGCGCTATTCCTGAAAAAAAAATAGACCTCTTATCTAATCTCGGGCAACGCCTTTAAAGGAAAACTTGATGCAATTCTGACACACATAGTACAGAGCTTGTGAGGGTGGTGCATGGCACAGCCCCTCAGGCTCTACAGCCAAACGTAACACAGTGGGGCAGATTTACTATTGTGTCTGGGCAATAGAAAGTTTTAAAATGCGTAAATTTTTGGTGCAAATAGGCTCCGTTTGGCGCAATTTTGATATTTGCACCTCACTGGACACTTTTTGAAAATGTTCCGAAAAGAGAGCATGGCTTTATGGGAAATGCCAAAAAGTGGCATGGCTTAAAATGCACCAAAAAACTGGCAAAAAATTCTGTCGCAAAATAAGCCAAATCAGAAGTGGTATAAGGAGGAGAAAAGTGTCTAACAGGTAACGCAAGATATAGTAAAATAATCACGCAGCATGCACCACTGCTCAGAAGCTTGAGAAGGGCTGTTGAGCCAAAACGTCTCACGATGGGATTAAATCTATCATACTTTTGCATCAAGATAGTTCTAATATTTTTTGTTTGGACATATTGGGTTAGCTGGACGGAGCCCCGTGAGGATTTTTAACCACGCATACTACCATTTTGGCTTGGATGCTGTCCACTTCTTTCGACTTGTATTAATAAGGGTGTCCTACAGACTTCTCAATGGGTAGCTTGCAAGGTAGTGCTCAAAAAAGGGAGTGGCTGCTTAGCAACAGGTCCCACTGCCAGAGATGACTTCATTGGAGCTCCATACCCTTATGGGGACCAGTGTGGTCACCGTCTATACTACAGAAGTGCTGGTAGTATGTGGTACTTATACGCCACAAGCACTTCTATCCTCTGTTTACCTGCAGAGAAAAATGGCCATCAGTCCCCAGCACTGCAGCGGACAGTAGGTAAGAGCAATAGGGTGACCTTCGGAGGGACTGCAAGCACCACCTTGTCTCTAATCATGAGATATATGGAAACCTATATGTAGGTCTATCATGGGAAAACTTCTTTAAAGGGGTTTGTTTGACGAAAACCCCTTAATTAAAAGAAGCCGAAGCAGTGATCCGTTGATCGCCGCAGATCCTGCTTTTTTACCCACAGCTGATCAGCTGTTATTACTGGGGGAAGCTATGGCCAGCAACACATTTAAGTGAATGGCCATCCATGTAATGCGTGGACGAGGCGAGTCTGCCAGAGTGAGATGAGATCTTAGAAGAGCGGCTCTCCGTTTTAGCACATAGACGGAGGTTCAACCCGCCTCTGTGAGGTCCATATGCCCATATAGGGCATATGGACAGGGTTTTTTGTCGTGAGACAACCTCTTTAAGGGAAAAATTATTTTACACTATTTATGACTTTTTATGTCTTTGGCTAATTTACGTTTCTCCATGAACAGCACAAGACTGCTCTGCGGCTACACAACTGAAAATAATGTGATTTACAGTGAATTATAAGATGATGTAATTTTGACAAAAGACCGAACAGATATCCTACCAGGCCCATTGCTGTAGTCCATTGTCTTCATGTCGTCTAGTTAAAGTTACTATAGAGTATTGCAGTTTGTAGTGGTTGAGTACGTATTATACTGGAGCTGGAGGCTAAGCTCTCGATATATGGAGATATACATTAACTTCTCATTTAATTGTCATTTCCCAGAGATTATCAAAAAAATATCCCCAGGAAAAGATATCTGTGACCTACTTTATAATATGTAATCACATCTTTTAATAGATGTTTATGACACACAAGAAGTAATTTATGCCTATAAATATACATCATCTTTTAATATCTTCTCAACTAACTTCAAAAATATTAGATAACTTTTTTCTATAAGAAACAAATGTGCCACTGTTTGCTAGTAATATGAAGGCTACCATACAATCTATATAGGAAGCCAGCATACAATTTTATACAAAAGGAGCCCATGATGGTGAAATTTTTTGGCCAATGTTTGATTCAAAAACTTAAATGATTGTTCACCATAACCAACACCCAATAGGTATTCTCAGAAATAAGGTTGACTATGTTGTTATTTTAGCTAACACTTGTTTATAATTGTCCATGGATATGGTCAAGGCCGGCGTTAGGGGAGGCAAACTTGGCAATTGCCCAGGGCCTCCATCCCCTTAGGGCCTCCTGCCCACTATATCAGCCATAGCGGCTTCTACGGGGTCCGAGGGGACCCGCGCCACCCGACCATAACATTTATGGGTCAGACGGCATGGGCCTCATCATGTCCAGTGGTGTCGCTAGCACCGGGGTGGGGCCACGCTGCTTGCGACAGCCACATTCAATTGTATCAGCGTTCCCAGGACGCAGATACAATTGAATACTTGAGGCTATATACATACTATTGAATACTATAGGCTATATACAAGGGGACCTGTGTGGCACTAATTACAAGGAGGGGCTGTGTGGCACTATATACAAGGGGGCTGTGTGGCACTATCCACTAGGGGGTGTCTATATGCCACTATATACAAGGGGATGGGCTGTGTGGCCCTATCTACAGGGGGCTGTGTGTGGCACTATCTACAGGGGACTGTGTGTGGCGCTATCTACAGGTCTGTGTGTGGCGCTATCTACAGGGGGCTGCGTGTGGCGCTATATACAGGGGGCTGCGTGTGGCGCTATATACAAGGGGCACAAAGGCGGAATTATTACTGTGGATGCACAAAGGGGACACGGTTACTCATGGGGCACTTTTATTGTGTCAAGCACTGTGAAACCAACATGTCTGTTTGTCAAATTCTGCAGAGACGTGTCATGGCTGGAATAAGTCGTCACATTGGTTGGGGCCGGATTGAGAAAAAAAGAGAAAGTGAACGACTCTAATCAGAGAAAACATCACCTGTGTGTCACTGGATATAAATGTGTTGTAATCACTTATATGGTCTACAGAGCTCCTGTGTATAACTGGCATCTACCACTATATGGTCACTATATGGTGGTAATATTGGTCTTTCTATAGTGGTTTTTATTCAGTAACAGTATTCAGTCACTATGTGGTCATGATGTGGAGGTATTATTCAGTAACAGTATGAGGGTATTATTCAGTCACTATGTAGTGGTAATAAGTGATCATGATGTGGAGGTATTATTCAGTAACAGTATGGGGTATTATTCAGTCACTATGTGGTTATGGTGTGGCAGTATTATTTAGTAACAGTATGGAGGTATTATTCAGTAACAGTATGGGGTATTATTCAGTCACTACGTGCTTATGGTGTGGCGGTATTATTCAGTAACAGTATGGGGGTATTATTCAGTAACAGTGTGGGGGTATTATTCAGTAACAGTATGGGGGCATTATTCAGACACCATGTGGTCATGGTGTGGTGGTATTATTCAGTAACAGTATGGGGGAATTATTCAGTCACTATGTGGTTATGGTGCGGCAGTATTATTCAGTAACAGTATGGGGTATTATTCAGTCACTATGTGGTTATGGTGTGGCGATATTATTCAGTAACAGTATGGGGTATTATTCAGTCACTATGTGGTTATGGTGTGGCGATATTATTCAGTAACAGTATGGGGGTATTATTCAGTCACTATGTAGTTATGGTGTGGCGATATTATTCAGTAACAGTATGGGGTATTATTCAGTCACTATGTGGTTATGGTGTGGAGGTATTATTCACTAACAGTATAGTGGTATTAGTCAGTCACTATGTGGTTATGGTGTGGCAGTATTATTCAGTAACAGTATGGGGGTATTATTCAGTCACTATGTGGTTATGATGTGGTGGTATTATTCAGTAACAGTATGGGGTATTATTCAGTCACTATGTGGTTATGGTGTGGCAGTATTATTTAGTAACAGTATGGAGGTATTATTCAGTAACAGTATGGGGTATTATTCAGTCACTACGTGCTTATGGTGTGGCGGTATTATTCAGTAACAGTATGGGGGTATTATTCAGTAACAGTATGGGGGTATTATTCAGTAACAGTATGGGGGCATTATTCAGACACCATGTGGTCATGGTGTGGTGGTATTATTCAATAACAGTATGGGGAATTATTCAGTCACTATGTGGTTATGGTGCGGCAGTATTATTCAGTAACAGTATGGGGTATTATTCAGTCACTATGTGGTTATGGTGTGGCGATATTATTCAGTAACAGTATGGGGTATTATTCAGTCACTATGTGGTTATGGTGTGGAGGTATTATTCACTAGCAGTATAGTGGTATTAGTCAGTCACTATGTGGTTATGGTGTGGAGGTATTATTCACTAGCAGTATAGTGGTATTAGTCAGTCACTATGTGGTTATGGTGTGGCAGTATTATTCAGTAACAGTATGGGGTATTATTCAGTCACTATGTGGTTATGGTGTGGTGGTATTATTCAGTAACAGTATGGGGGTGTTATTCAGTCACTATGTGGTTATGGTGTGGTGGTATTATTCAGTAACAGTATGGGGTATTATTCAGTCACTATGTGGTTATGGTGTGACGGTATTATTCAGTAACAGTATGGGGGTATTATTCAGTCACTATGTGGTTATGGTGCGGCAGTATTATTCAGTAACAGTATGGGGGTATTATTCAGTCACTATGTGGTTATGGTGTGGCGAGATTATTTGGACCTTATAATGTATTATTATTTGTAATATTGATCTTATAATAGTGAGTTGTGTTCAGTAACAGTATGCAGGTAATATTCAATTTGGTATAGTGGTATGATTTAATAGCTATATATACAAATATATATCTATATATATATATAATCTTTTTTGTGAGAGAGGGAGGACATATGCTTTGGGGTTTGCAACACTCCTGGGAACGTTAGAAATCAGTGTTACAGTTCTCTACACATCGCCTTCTGAATTGACTGCATTATTTATACTGTAATTCAGCATTTGGGGCCCCACTTTTAACTTTGCCCAGGGCCCCACTTTGTCTAAAACCGGCCCTGGATATCGTGGTCAATGGCAGCCAATTTTTTTTCTGCAAATATCATATATTGTCAAATTGGGTTGTTATATATAAACTATCTGAGCCTCTGTCTGTCATTTATCTATGTGTACGGCCAGTTTAAAGGGGTTGTCCAGGATTAGAAATACATGACTACTTTTTTTCCAAAAACAGCGCCACACCTGTACCTGGGTTGTGTCTGGTATTGCAGTTCAGCTTCCATGAAGTGAATTGGGCAGAGCTGCCATACCGTACTCAATCTTTAGACAGATGTAAAACTGTTTTTGAAAAAAGGAGCCATGTTTTTCTAATCCTGGTCAGCCCCCTTTGGGCTCATGCACCCTATTCCCATAGATCATGAATACAGTGCCTGTAGTATTCAATAGGCCCCTACTGTACCTCTGTGTGCCTTCCGATTATCCCAGGTTGAGTGATCCAGCATTTGCTATATTATGGAAAATATTCTCCATAGAAGCAATAATACTGTAATCATACAAAGGTGTACAGAGGCACTACAGGGGGTACATGGATCCATACTTCGGACCCATGTTACAGTCTGTGTACCACCGTATGCCACTATGCACCTTGTACATGAGGCCATGAACTATATTACAAGTACAGAGTCGTAATATGGTACCCATAAAATCTATAGGCCCATACTGTACCACCATATGCATTGGATTTCATATGGAATCATTTGGAGTTATTTTCATATGAATCCATAAAAAAAAAAGTGCCATATTCCGTACGCAGTATTACAGAAATATTGTCCACTAGAATCTGATGGGTTAAAAATGTGTGTAGTCTGAATGGTTACAATGCTTTGTGTAAAGAGGAGACCTTTTAGTGATTACAATAGTAATCACTGACCCCACTGTAGACTGTGATCACTATCAAAAAGGAATTTAATAAAAAACTACGGTATACGGGATATAATGATCGGTGTTATACAAGATTTTTCAATGGACTTCAGGACTCGAGAGAAATCTGCCAATTGTGGTTTGTGTCTGAAAATCTATTTTTGTATAACCAAATGGTCACATACTGAATATATATTATTTAAAGAGGCTCTGTCACCACATTATAAGTGCCCTGTCTCCTACATAAGGAGATGGGCGCTATAATGTAGGTGACAGTAATGCTTTTTATGTAAAAAAAACTATCTATTTTTACCACTTTATTAGCGTTTTCAGATTTATGCTAATGAGTTGCTTAATGCCCAAGTGGGCGTATTTTTACTTTAGACCAAGTGGGCGTTGTACAGGGGAGTGTATGACGCTGACCAATCAGTGACCAATCAGCCTCATGCACTCCTCTCCATGCATTTACTCAGCGCATAGGGATCCTGTTAGATCCTTATGTGCTGTCTTAACACATTAACAATACTGAAGTGTTTAGACAGTGAATAGACATTCCACGGAATGTCTATTCACAATCTCTGCACTTCGTTACTCTGTCTGTGGTAGTTACAGCAGAGGACGCGTCATCTCGCGAGATTACGCGGTAAATGACAGGTTACAACGAGATCACACTTCCTCTGCTGTAACTACCGTAGAAACAGTAACGAAGTGCAGAGATTGTGAATACACATTCTGTGGAATGTCTATTCACTGTCTAAACACTTCAGTATCGTTAATGTGTTAGTATAAGACAGCACATAAGGATCTAACAGGATCCCTATGCGCTTTGTAAATGAATGGAGAGGAGTGCATGATGCTGATTGGTCAGCGTAATACACTCCCCTGTACAACGCCCACTTGGTCTAAAGTAAAAATATGCCCACTTGGGCATTAAGCAACTCATTAGCATAAATCTAAAATCGCTAATAAAGTGGTAAAAATAGATCGTTTTTTTTAAATAAAAAGCACTGCTGTCACCTACATTATAGCGCCGATCTCCTTATGTAGGAGATAGGGCACTTATAATGTGGTGACAGAGTCTCTTTAAACTGTAGGGGCGGTCTAGATCAAGCCATCATAATATTTTTATACCATCTTAAAAAATATTTTGTGCCACTGCCATCATAAACAAGGGAATTTCTCCCGATAGACGTCCTTGATCAAGGACATCTATTATGACCAAGCTGATTACTGACAGATTGGCCAGATGTGTGTTTTTTTTGTTTGTTTTTTATTAATAATTTATTTATTTGTTCATTATATTTTATTTATTTTTTTCATATGCAGACATGTGTATTTTCACCATAAGGTTAGATGCAGAATAACTAGCATGATTAAAACCAAAAATATTATTTTTTTTACATTTTTACGTTTTTAAAAAAAAATGTTAATTCAATTAAACGTTATTGCTTTTCAAAGCATACAATAAAGTGCCAATGAAATTCGAGGGACTAAATGAATATTTTATATTTTGGCCAAAAACATCTAAAAATACATTAACATACAAGATGTAACTTCAGGTTGATTTTCTTCTGTAGAATTACATTTGGAAATGTTATTACCTGAGCCATCTGTCTTTCAAGCTTTGATCTTGGTATATCATCAAAGTAATTTTCATTTCTTCTCCGCCGTCCATCTCCTTGCATCATAATGTGGGAAAAATCCAGAGATCCCCCAGTCGGATACAGTTTTGCGGATTTAGTGACTAAAAACAATGAAAATCTATATTAACAAATTGTAGACACATTTTTCTTGCATCTATATGTCAAATATGAATTTTTATTATGCTAATGTCTCCCCCCTCATAGAGGTAGAAATTTATATAAGAAGTATATTGCTTGTAATTCAATTGCCTAATATAATAAAGTGGCTTCAAATTTTAAGTTTCACATTAAAACACAAGACCATATTTGCTTTGGTTTTGTCAAATACTACACTAAGTAATTCCTTTTACTAGCTATTGATCATTTTGTCACAAAGTCACCGATGACGTCATGAAAGGGCCTCCATAAGATGCTCAGAAAGAGTTAGTCCAGGGGGTGTAGTAATGAGGATCTGGAAATTCAACCTCCGTTCTCACCATCGATAGGCGTCCCAGCGATCAGAAAATGATCACCTATCCTGTGGATAGGTAATAATTTAAGATTCTGAGAAAACCCCTATAACGCAATTCAAGGAAACTTAAGGGTGGACATATCTATAGGTAACGGAGTCATCTGAGAAAAAATTCTCACCTGGCCACATGGATAGTGCACCCATGTTGTTAGGACTTCAGGAGGAGGGAACTGCCAGTCAGCAGCTCTCCTCCAATCAGTGCTTCCAAGTGTTTTTGAGAAGCGGCAAGCAAACAGGACTTTATTGGCTCAGCAGAATGTACAGTGGATCCCCTGCACCAGCTGTTTTAACCCTTTATCTTTATAGATGTGATTATTAAAAGTTTCACTGTTCGGATGTCATCTCCAGAATACATTGCCGATGCCACCAATGCAGTAATTTCCCGATCCTTCCTTTTTTTTTTTTTTTCTAGATATATCAATAATAGTACATGAAATGGCGTCATACACAACCCAGTTATCAGCTGCGGCAGAAAACTCCTGCCAACCTTATGTATTTAGGTGTAATGTTGACCGATGACCAATATATCTGCCAGTACGGCCAACCTAGCTTTCCCAGAATCCCGAATCAACAGGAAATGTACTGCATAACTATAGAAATAAAGTATAACTATTTGCCATAAAGGAGCCCTGGGAGACAACCCCTATGGGAACTGTAATGGTGGCCATATTGGGTTACAAGATACTTGATGTGCTAGGAGGATTCCTCCATAATACCGTGCCATATGACGGCACCATGTGGCAGCAAACTGAGTAGGGAGCCCTGTGTACCCATATACAGGCACACGGCTCAGCTGTATGAGGTCTGACATATATGAAGTTATTTTGAAGGATTGAGCTCCTCAGTTGACACTCGGTAAATCATGTTGACTGATATTGTTACCTTTATAACAGTCTTTGGATAATTACACAAGCGAGCGGTAAATACGTAAGTCACATAACGCAGAGATCTAATTGTGCAGAATGCCGATGATCTTGTATCATTCTTATTAGATTTACTGAGACCACTTCATAAATCATGATGTTCACCCAAGAGGCAGGGAACTCATGGAATATATTACAATTATTGCTGTATCAGGCAGGGAAAATAAAACAATTTTAATTAAAAAAAAGTGAAATAAAATGTTTTTTTTTTTTTATTTTTTTTTTTATTATTTCCAGTCAAATAGAGAAAAATAATATATAGTGGAAAAGTCTCTAAACTCAAATTTTAATGGCACCTAAATTTATTTTACATATATCTGATTAATAGAGTAGAAAAAAATAGAGGACATTTTCTGCAAATTTGCCTTACGTCTCATACACAAGCCGTAATATGGCACCTATGTAAGTCTATAAGTCCTTGCTGTACCTCTGTATGCCTCTGATTTTATACAGAGGTTTTTTTTAATGGTAATCATGAAATCCAACCCCAAAAAAATAATTGTGTCACAATCCATAGGATGCTGTATTAAGGAGATATTCTCCACTGCTTTTAGGCGAGAATATCTCCTCCATAATACGATGTTGTATGGATACCTGGAATGATGTGCCGCATGCATGAAGCTGTAAAGTGTTTGTCCAGCTGGTTTGCCCCCAAAGCGTCTAATATGAAAACTTAAGCTCTTGATTAAAATTTTCTATCATTTTGTTTCTACAACTCCTATGCACAATTATGTGTATTCATGGTATCAGATAACAAACAAGGATCAGACTACACAAGAGTTGGTTTGTTGTCTGTTACCATGGAGATGCACTGGAGCTGTAGAGATTTTTAAGCAAGACCTATTGCAAAGTTACTTAATTTTTCATTTCAGATGCATTGGGACAATAAAAATACTTGGTTGCAAAGGTGGACACAGCCTAAGTAACCTAAAGCTGTCCATAGAGTGCAGATAAATATCACCCGAAATGGCCAATTTAAATCTTTTCCCCCATTTATTGACCATTAAATTGGTTATGAACTTTTGTGTACGTGACCAATCAACGACAGATAATCTGTCAAAATTTTGATCTGTTATGTTGTGTTTTTTGGCCTTTTGTCGAGCATAACGTGTAGTGTAGTTCAGGGGCGGAAATATTGCGAGGGCAGCCGGTTCGGCTGCACAGGGGCCCGGAGGGGTTGGGGACCCACTCAGCTGCCCTACACACTGTGCTCATAAATCGGCACGGCTGTGCAACAGACGGAGGGGGGCCCCCTTTCCTCCCTGTGCACTTTTTTTGCAACTCACAGATCGGACCCCCTTCCTTCACATATGTTATTGATGCCATCAATAACATATGTGAATGAAGGAGGCCAGATCTGTGAGTTGCCGAAAGTGCACAAGGTGGGAGGGTGCACCCTCCATCTGCCGCATGGCCACGCCGATTTTTTACTTATAAAACGTATTAGGAGGGGAGTGGCCTGGCGAGGCTTGCTCTGTCTGGTGGTCTTCATCACCTAGTAACCAGTGTCACTGTCAGATGCAATGCATCATCTGACAGTGACGCTCACTAGGTGACCAAGACCACCAGATAGAGCGCGCCGCACCTAGCAAGCAGCACCGCTATCTTTGGACCAGTTATTGATCCGGGATAGCGGCGCTGCTGAAATTAAGCCTAATACTGGTTGGCTGAGCCTCTCAGCAAATCAGTGTTATGGTTCTTCTTGCCCCGCCCTCTGAGCCTGCCGGTGCTTTTACTGTGTGGTGTGTGTTCTGAGCATCGTGAAGCGGAATGACTGAAAATAAAAAGAAATAGGAGGTAGTGGTTGCTGCCCTGTCTGTAGAACATTTTTGGAGTGGAGTGGAGCTCAGTGGACAGTTAAAGGGGTTTGCCCTCGACCGGGATCCCACTTGTTTAACCCCTTAGGTGCCATGGTCAATAGCAACCACGGCATCTAATGCGTTAGAAAGTGACAGTGCAATAAGCAAGATAAAGTCATTATAAGTTAGTTACATGACTGCTTTGTGTTATACTCAGTTGTGAAATATGGAAAATATTTGCATTATGTTTGTTACTTGTGTTCTAAACTAGTAATAAAATGTGCAATATAGATTTGTATAGTTTTATATGTGCCCCGGCGTGGTTAGGTTATGGGGGGCCCAGGCTCATTCTTTGCACAGGGGCCCCCTGCAGTCTGTGTCCGACTCTGCTGTAGTTTATGTTTTTTTTCCTTTTCTCTATGGAATCTAGTTATCTTTTATATAAGGCCTGGTGGCATACATCATAGATACATGTGGGACTACATGGTGACTTTTGGACACACATTGGTTTCTATAGTGGGCAACAATCACAAGAATTCTGATATTCGTAAAATTTTTCTTAATTGCTTGGAATTTTTACCGTCACCATAACCAAAAGTCACTGTGGAGCCCAGCCTATATGTCAACAGTCAGGACCTTTAATGTTTGGGCATTTCTAAGGTCTCCTATCATAGAGTTATCAAATTCATGTCAATAGAGCTGAGCTGCAATACCAGACACGGCCTGTGGACAAGAGTGGCGCTCTGATCAAAATAAAAATGTCCACTCTTTAAAATCTATTTGCTGACAATATGTCTAGGTTCCTAGTATAGTCAATGCCACACGTAAATAACAATATATTCTGCATCACAACTCGTAGACTACACAGTACCTGGATACACGACCGGTAAAGATCATTGAAGCTTATTATTACCTATGTGGGAGTAAAGTTACACCACAATCACTGAGAAGAAACAACTTCATTCAATGACAGGCTGATTAAGCGGCACTAAACGTGTACAACTTCATACAAATGTTATTATACACATTATTGAGTTAAATTTAATTAATTACATAAATAAAACAATTAAATCAATCATTATTACTGTGCTGCATTCATAAATTGATGGGATATGCACACTGCGGAGAAGGCGGACTATTGACTAGGACGGCCCACCTGAATGAGCTGAAAATTCCCTTTCTTTTTCAAGATCTCTGATTGTCATCAGTGAATAGGCACCTTCATTGTTTACACTCACAGGCTGGAAACTCATACAGTCCTAGTAGTTCTCACGTACTTGCTACATTGCTTCCAGTCTAGATAATCCCCTGTGAGTTAGGCTCTGTTCAGACTAGCATCCAGGCTTAGGGTATGGTCACACGTACACGTCCGATACGCCTGAAATTACGGAGCTGTTTTCAGGAGAAAACAGCTCCTGAATTTCAGACGCAATGGCATGTGCAGGCGTTTTTCGCTGCGTCCATTACGGACGTAATTGGAGCTGTTTTTCTATGGAGTCAATGGAAAACGGCTCCAATTACATCCCAAGTAGTGACAGGCACTTCTTTGACACGGGCGTCTTTTTTACGCGCCGTCATTTGACAGCGGCGCGTAAAAAAATGACCGTCTGCACAGAACATCGTAAAACCCATTCAAATGAATGGGCAGATGTTTGCCGACGCTTTGGAGCCGTATTTTCGGACGTAATTCGAGGTTAAAACAGCCGAATTACGTCCGTAAGTAGTGTGTGTGAACCCAGCCTAACGGTTATAAGCGGCAGAAGCTGTATTTTCCATTTTAGGCCCTGTTCACATGGCAGAATTTTTAGGATGATTCCGACAAGTTTCCCGCAACGGAATCAGCGTGAATTTCGTCGGTAACAAGATGGAATTGACATTGATGTCAATGGGAAACGGCCCCATTGTCCAGACGGGGCAGAATTTTCAGTGGGCGGAACAGCAAACTGCCTCGCAAAAAAAAGGAAATGACCTGTCAATTCTTTACGCGCCACGAAAACAGTGTCAGAAGCCACGTATAGATTGTCCCGATTGAATGGGGATATTCTGTATGCAAAAAAGGGGCTGTAAACTGTCAAATATCGGCAGAAAACTCATGGTCAGCCTCACATTTCTGCTACGGAAATATCAGCAGACAAAACGTCCGATTGGTGGGATCAAGGCCCAAATAGCCAAAACTGAAGGCTGATACATTTTCCCTGTAATGATACATTGTAGCAAACTATCAGGACATGAGAGAGATTACTATTGCTGCTGATGTTTTTAGCTCACAGAGCATTGTCTAAACTCTTAGGCCATGTTCACATGGGTCGGATTTGCCATAGGCAGATCTCAGGATTTCTGCTGCACATGTGTAGTTTGATGTGGAGAGGATTCACACGAGGATTAGCTTCATTCAATGGGACCAACCTCAACTGGAAATCCGCCTGTTTTCTATGTGGAAATGGTGAGAGTAAATAACAGGCTTTTTATTCTCGCTGGCTTTTTTTCCCCGCACCGCAGGCAAAAATTTGTTCGTAATTTTTACGCAGGGTTACAGAAAAAACTCTTCACATGAATTGGATAAAATTGTCATCGAATTTGACACAGAGATCAGCACGGAATCTGCGCCAAAATTCGTTTTAAATTCTGAACATGGGCCTTAGGTTGTGCTCACATGGTACAGATTTGCCATTTTTAAGAAAATCCAAAGCAGAAATCCGCAGCTGACACTTTGACTTTTCAGCGCAGAATCTGTGGCAATAATAAACACAATTTTAAATTTTAAAATCCACCGAGAATTTATTATTCAGCGCAGATATTTTCCTGAGCGTGTGAATGGGGTATTAAAAACCAGATTCTGATGCATTGCGGTGAAATGTTAGCGGATTCGGTCACGATTTAGGTCATTGAATCCACACTTAAATCCTGAAAGAATCCTACCCATGTCGACATGGCCACAAACAATAAATGTTCCTATTCACTGACAACAAGCAGGGATGTAAGGAATACAAATGTAAAGTAGATTATTAAATTGCACAACCTATACAATAAATGTATTATGCAATGAATTAGCAATATTTACATAAAACTAGAGAAATCTGTTAGCAACCAGCCCCGACATCTTAGGGGCCTACAGTCCTCTTAAACCCCCCAGCCCAGTTCCCTCGCAGGATATTCTCATCTTTCAATATGTTAAAGGGTAACCAAAGTTTCAAAATACTTCTGACATGTCACAGTGACGTCAGAAGTTTTGATCGGTGGGGGATTGAGACCCCCACGGATTGCTAAAACGAAGCGGCAGAAGCGCTAGGTTGAGGGCTGAGCCGCTTTGTTTCTGATCTGCTATACCCGAAAAGCTGAACAATTGGTGTACTGGTTCATATACTTTCTACTGAGCCCATACACCGCTTCGAGAAAAGCTGATCAGAAACTAAGCGGCTCAGCGCTCACCCGTACGCTTCTGCTGCTTCCTTTTAGCGATCAGTGGGGGGTCTCAGTGATCAGACCCCCGCCGATCAAAACTTCTGACAAATCACTATGACATATCAGAAGTTTTTGAAATTTTAGCCATTTAACTGATACATCTTTTCCTCGGAAAGCTGAATAACAGACACATTTTATAAGATTCTGGATTAAGGGAATTTTACTATGTATCTATTGATCTATATTAAGAATGAGATGCCCTTTGTTTCTGGATGAATAGGAATCAGTAGTAAGAAATAGATTTATTCATTTCACCCACAGATTGTGTGACAACAGCTGCAGACATCCATTCTGGAACGAGCGCTGCCATGTGTCTGAGATGCCTACAGATAACATCGCTCATCCAGCCTGCCAATCGCTTTCAGCTCTGGCTCACCTTAGAGAACGCTGCACCAGCTCGCTTTTTGGCACACCTACCCTACCCATTTTCATTTCACATCCAATTTGTGCAAGAGCTCACTCCCTGTGCGTGGCACAAGTTAATAGATGGCACACAGACATATGTGATGTTTGGACAGGGTCCCAGGGAGGGCCTGGCGGCATCTGTCACTCTTTGGAGAAATAAACTGTGGTTTATGCCCTTGAAAAGAGCCTCTGCTGCCTGGCATGAGATGAAATTGAGAGTAGTATGAATTAGCTGATTCAGGCATCAGGTGGGCAGTGCCCAATCTGAACACTGTTTGCCACAGGTTGCGGTCCAAAGCTGATAAAGTACAAACCTCTTACTAGAAAGGATGGACACTACAATTTTATGTAGCAAGACTAATAATAATTAAAGGAACACTCCAAGCAAAACTGATACATTGTATTATAACTATGGGAGGGCCTAAGAGGGAGGAGCATGACACAGGCGTTCTCTCATTGGCGTTCTTAAAATCTCTAAGTCATGCACCCCCTACCCTTAGGATCACCTAAGTATCCACTATGCATACCCCAGTTCCCAACATTATTACAATAAGGGAACGCCTGAAATATGGCCACTTTCAGGGAACTCCTCCTCCCATTTTTACCCCAAAGAAACTCGTGGGACAGATATAGCAGTCTCTAATCTATATTCTGGCTATGATTTGTTGCCAGCTTTGCCCACCCCATGCCAAGCATTTTTAGGCAGGCTGAAATAATTTTGTCATCTCTACTGTTACACTCTTGCTGTTTTCTGGTGAACCACTTATCAGGTTTCAAGAACCGCATATTATAGGGAACCCTGGTTGAGAAACACATAGGGGTTAATTTATCAACATTTCTACGCCAGTTTTCTAGTGTAGTAAAGTCGCCAAAGGGCAGAGAAGTGGTGTTTTTGCGCCACCATCACCACTTTTGTGGCCTTGGGGAAGCCACCGAGGTCCAGTAAATTTATTATAACTTACGACAGAAAACTGGTGCAAATCATAGTGAAAGTCTACGCCAGCTCCTAGCTGCCGTAGATTTCACTCTATGGGGATTAGCAAGGTAGAGGCACGTGCTGGGCCCCTATCTTGCCCCCTCATCATGTTATTAGACATTAAAGGAGTTTTCCCACGAGCACATGTATCCCCTATTTCAGCGGTCAAACTCCACAGCAATCCTACATGTATACCCTATCCTGTGTTTTTTGTGGGAAAACCCCTTTAAATAATTGATAACAAATATTAATTAACAAAAAAAATTATACTCACCTGTCCGCTCCTGTTCTCCCCACCTACTCCCGCACCACTCCAGCACGGCTTATACAATTCATGACGCCGGACAGCGACAGGACCTTGTATGAGTCGCACTTGAGTGATTAGGGAGCCGGAGGGGAGGAGAGGTCAGTATGTTTTTTATTTCATTTTATGGCCGATGGGGGGAATGGATGGCGCATGGCTGCGGTCATTGTGGACGTGGTCAATTGTGGCGCATGGCCCGGCCCAAAGATGCGACACATTTATTAAGATACGTTTGCCTTTTAATAAATGTGTCGCATCTAACTCCAACTGTTCTTTCTATTAAAACTGGCGTATACAAAAGGCCAGGCTAAATATATTTCCCCCATAGGATAGGTCATCAGTATATGATTTGTGGGGGTCCGACACCTGGATCCCGCACTGATCAGCAGTTCCGGCTGCTTCAGAGCGCTGGAAGTTATGTAGGGTCGGTGCCAGAAGCAGATAGCTCCGATCGCTGTATAGCTGCCATGCTGCAGTACTGTAGTACAAGAGAATATGAGCAGATCTGCAGTAACCCAGCACCAAGACTACATAAGTAGCAACAACCCCACATAACTTCCAGCAGCCGGTACAGCTGGTCTGTGAGGGATTTGGGTGTCGGACGCCCATCGATCATATACTGATGACCTATCCTGTGGATAGGTCATCAGTATAAAAAACAGCCCCCAAACTGGACAACCCCTTTTTAACAGTAAGTCTATGAAAGGGATTTGGAGCTCTATGTCAGAAAAAAGAAACTCCGACTTTAAGACTATAGAACCCTTTAATGTAATTACACAAGTGTCTTTCATCCTGTGTCCTTATATTCCCTTCTTCTACACCTTGTCTGCACTGTTTCTGGAATCATCCCTCTCTATTTGGCAGGTTTTTCATTTTCACAGATTTGGAGCAAATCTAAAATATCAGTCGACAAGTGTATCGTTTTTAAGGAATGATTTTATAACGTTCTATCTGAGAAAACTATTCGCAGGTCTGAACGCTGTCACTCCGCTTATGACTCATCGCTGCAGGCAGACACTTCTTCCTATTCCATGCTCCCACACACCTCCTCCTCTCTCTAAAGTCTCACTGTCCACCTCATCTTTCTTTCCTTACTCTGCAAATATCTACTGTCTCCTTGAAATCCCTCCACCTAACCTTTTCCATAGTCAATCATGGAGGGGGGGGGGGGTGGAAATAGTTTCATAAAGTTCCTTATCTGCTATTACAGATACATATTTAGTTCTGGGACTAAAGTTAAAGGGAACCTGTCACATTGATCTTCCAGTCCAATCTGCGGGCAGCATGTTATAGGGCAGGAGGAGCTGAGCAGATTGATATATAACTTTGTGAGAAAAGATTCAGGATAACTTCTGTTTTATTGAAATAAATCCCTGCTCATTTTGGGCTTTAGGGTCCAGTGGGCGGTCCTACTCCGTGATTGACAGTTATTTATGTCTGTACACCCACACAGGGAAGACTGCCAAGATATGAGTAGAACCGCCCACTGGACTCTAAAGCCCAGAATGAGCAAGGATTTATTTCAACAAAACACTAGTTATCCTGGAACTTTTCCCACAGAGTTATATATCAATCTGCTCAGCTCCTCCTGCTCTATAACATGCTGTAGATCAGACATCAAGTATCACATGACAGATTCCCCTTTATGTAATTATACTCAAAATTTATTTGCCATTAAAGGAGACATACATCTGTCTTGCTTATCTGGATGGTGGGCCCTCAGTCTCATCTCCTCTGGTGTGTTAAAGGTAGACCATACCCCGAGTTCAGGTATGAAAGCAGTTAACCCTAATATTATTACTATGTTACTATGTTATTACTATTTTATTTTATTACTATATTATTACTATGTTACTATGTTATTACTATTTTATTTTATTACTATATTATTAGGGCATGACCAGACGTGGCGTATTTCTTCCGCCACTGTCCGCATCAATGCCGCACATAATCTGCGTTGCAGATTCTGCGGCGGATCTGCCTAAAATGGGCAGGAAATTGATGCGGATTAGCCGTTGCGTATTGAGGTGAAAGTACTTCCCTTCTCTCTGTCAGTGCAGGATAGAGAGAAGGGGCAGCCCTTTCCCTAGTAAAAGAAATTCATACTTACCCGGCCGTTGCCTTGGTGACGCGTCCCTCTCTTGACATCCAGCCCAACCTCCCTGGATGACGCGGCAGTCCATGTGACCGCTGCAGCCTGTGATTGGCTGCAGCCGTCACTTGGACTGAAACGTCATCCCGGGAGGCCGGACTGGAGGAAGAAGCAGGGAGTTCTCGGTAAGTAGGAACTTCTATTTTTTTTCACAGGTTGATGTATATTGTGATCGGAAGTCACTGTCCAGGGTGCAGAAACAGTTACTGCCGATCACTTAACTCTTTCAGCACCCTGGACAGTGACTATTTACTGACGTCGCCTAGCAACGCTCCCGTAATTACGGGTGCACACACGTAGTCACCCGTAATTACGGGAGCCCCATTGACTTCTATGGGCCTGCCCGTGCCGTAATAACGCCCGTGATTACGGGCGTTTTTACGTTAGTGTGCATGGGGCTTCAGTCTGGCTGTAGACCTAGAAATACACAGGTCCAGCCAGAATGAAGAAATGTCATGTTCGTAAAACAAATACGCTCCGCAACACACATAGCATCTGCGGATTTCATTGCGGAATTTTGACTCTCCATTGAAGTCAATGGAGAAATTCCGCAATGAGTCCGCTACACGTCCGCAACAGCCAGTGTATGCTGCGGACACCAAATTCCGCACCGCAGCCTATGGTCCACAGCGGCGTTTTCCGCAACGTGTAAACGAACCTCACTAAAAGGCTCTGGAAAGCAATGGAGAAACGTGTAAGCTGCGGATTTCCGCAGCGGACTGTCAGCAGCGGAATTCCAGAGCAATTCCGCCACGTCTGGTCATGCCCTTACTATGTTATTACTATATTATTTTAATACTATATTATTACTACGTTATTACTGTATTATATTATTACTATATTACTATATTATTACTGTTACTATGTTATTACTATATTATTTTATTACTATATTATTACTACGTTACTGTGTTATTACTGTATTATATTATTACTATATTATTATATTATTACTGTTACTATGTTATTACTATATTATTTTATCACTATATTACTATATTATTACTGTTACTATGTTATTACTATATTATTTTATCACTATATTACTATATTATTACTGTTACTATGTTATTACTATATTATTTTATTACTATATTATTACTGTTACTATGTTATTACTATATTATTACTATGTTACTATGTTATTACTGTATTATTATATTATTACTATATTACTATATTATAACTGTTACTATGTTATTATTATTTTATTACTATATTACTATATTATTACTGTTACTATGTTATTACTATATTATTTTATTACTATATAATTACCACGTTACTATGTTATTACTGTATTATATTATTACTATATTATTATTGTTACTATGTTATTACTATATTATTTTATTACTATATTATTACGACACTATGTTATTACTATATTATTTTATTACTATATTATTACTATGTTACTATGTTATTACTATATTACTACTATGTCACACTCACAGGGGTCCAGGAAGCTGTGCTATGGGGGGCTGTTTGTTGAGGACCACATTCATGCTGCTTGGGCCATCCTTGTGACTTGGAGGGACACTTTGGTCATTGGTGGTTTTCTTTCCCTGACCAACATAATAGTAGCTCAGCTCTTTTTTTTTGAGTTAGCGTGTAGTCCTGGCCTTGGAATGGAAGGTCTGTTACTCCCTATATAATCTCAGCTATGGTTGTTACAGTGATGCCCCCCTCATGTTCAGTGCTCCGGGCTTCTAAAGTTTATTATTGTATAGTATAGGATTTTAAAGGGGTTTATGGTAATGGTTTAGGGCAAGAAAGTGTATAATTAAAATACAGAGCACCAAATCCCTGATCTCTTCCCTCAACTATCCCATTAAATGGGATATCCAAGATCAACATGTATCCCCTATCCACAGGATATGACGAAGACAGCCGACTACAGCGCTCGGCTGTTTCCATCAGCCCCATGGACATTGAATAGAGCGGCAGGGCGCAAACTGGACTGCCGCTCCATTCAAGCTCCTCCTCACTGCGGGGGGGGGGGTGCAGTGAGAAGGAAGGCGGATCAGGACCCTCATTCTAGTGATCAGTGGGTGGTCAGAGATTTATCACCTGCAGCCACCCCTAGCTTACTGTATACAGATTTATACAGTTTCCGATTAACTCAATAATACATCAATATGCAGCGAGCTCCCCTAGGTGCGATACATTCTCCGGAACTGCTCACACAGGGGTTTTCAGGTACAAAGAAACCCCCCTAAGTTTGCATGGGTAAACTTAGGGGGTTTCCTTGTACCTGAACTCAACTTCTATGAGTGCCCTAATACGACTCTGGGCAAAACAGAGTTGTAATCCGGCATTGTGCATCAGGCCTTAACTATGTCTGTGTGTGTATATATATATATATATATATATATATATATATACATACATATATATATATATACACACATCACTTGAAAGTAAAATTGGCACACAGTGAATTTGCTCTTTAAATGTTTCCTAAGAAAGTGATATTCTTTGTTCCACAATCACATCTATTTAGAGCATCAATGCGGCGCAATTTCATTTAATTAAATTCAATTAATCCTCTCATTTGGATGCATGTGAAGTGAAAGACCTTCCTATGTTCTATTATCCATTCAATCTGTGTATTAAAATATCTTGTACCAAGTACAATCATCGGAGGTATTCTTGTTGATAGCTCTACAGTTATCTATTTTTAGATGCCATGACCTGTTTCAGTCTCAAGTTATGGGTTGTTTTTTTTCTTACTCCTTGACAGTCTCTTCTATTGAACTAGTGACATTTCCACAGCAAACAACACATTGATCCAGATTGCTCATTGAGGTTGCTATGGACTAATGATCATAGAAACTAAAAAGAGAAGATCCAGGATAGAAATTCTCAGTATTATCCGGTACAACCCAAAGATCACCAAATGTAAATAGTCAAACTCAAAAAGTGCAAAAAGAACACTCTCATTAAACTTCAAACAATGGTATAAGTCAAAGGGAGTTCATACTATAGAGACAGTCCTGTGACGGCTATAGGACTAATGGGCAGCGGGCCACCCAGGTAACCATCCCTATCCGAATAGCTAATATTATACTGGGTTCTCCATCTTCAGAGACACTAGTAACAAACAAAGGAGGGGTCAGCACACCAGAGGGTCACCTGGCCCATCTCTCCAACAAGGGACAGGAAGGTAAAGGGCCAGTCAAATTATGGGGCCCCTAGTGATGGGATAGGTGGTTAATCTCTTAAAGGGGCTGTCTCACTAAAAACACTAAAGATATACCATCAATGATCGATCAGTGGAGGTCCAACTTATAAGAACCATGCCAATCACTAGAACAAAGTGGCAGCTACACTAGGAAGGCAGCATTACACTTTGGCTCCTGTCAGCTCTACTCAGCTTTTTTCATCGGCCATATAGTCAGCCCATTATAGTCAAGGGCCAACCAGAGCGAAGCCCACATGAGCCAAAGTGGCATGTTACATTATGTTGTTACAACTTCGTTCTAGAGATCAGCATGGGTCGCAGCGTTCAAACTGGTTGACCAGGGTCTAGGCCTAGGCTCTGACACATTAATGGATTCCAAATGTCCAGCAGAAGACAACCCTATTTGGAGCTAACTTTGGAGCCAATCACTTACCACTAGGGTCTATTTCAAGGATTTACTTAAAGAGGCTCTGTCACCAGATTTTGCAACCCCTATCTGCTATTGCAGCAGATCGGCGCTGCAATGTAGATTACAGTAACGTTTTTATTTTTAAAAAACGAGCATTTTTGGCCAAGTTATGGCCATTTTTGTATTTATGCAAATGAGGCTTGCAAAAGTACAACTGGGCGTGTTGAAAAGTAAAAGTACAACTGGGCGTGTATTATTTGCGTACATCGGGGCGTTTTTACTACTTTTACTAGCTGGGCGTTCTGATGAGAAGTATCATCCACTTCTCTTCAGAACGCCCAGCTTCTGGCAGTGCAGATCTGTAACGTCACTTCCCCAGGTCCTGCATCGTGTCGGCCACATCGGCACCAGAGGCTACAGTTGATTCTGCAGCAGCATCAGCGTTTGCAGGTAAGTAGCTACATCGATTTACCTGCAAACGCCGATGCTGCTGCAGAATCATCTGTAGCCTCTGGTGCCGATGTGTCCTCACTCGTCTGACACGATGCAGGACCTGGGGAAGTGACGTCACAGCGTGATCTGCCAGAAGCTGGGCGTTCTGAAGAGAAGTGGATGATACTTCTCGTCAGAAAGCCCAGCTAGTAAAAGTAGTAAAAACGCCCCGATGTACGCACATAATACACGCCCAGTTGGACTTTTACTTTTCAACACGCCCAGTTGTACTTTTGCAAGCCTCATTTGCATAAATACAAAAATGGCCATAACTTGGCCAAAAATGCTTGTTTTTTAAAAATAAAAACGTTACTGTAATCTACATTGCAGCGCCTATCTGCTGCAATAGCAGATAGGGGTTGCAAAATCTGGTGACAGAGCCTCTTTAAAGAGGCTCTGTCACCAGATTATAAGTGCACTATCTTCTACATAATCTGATCGGCGCTGTAATGTAGATAACAACAGTGGTTTTTATTTTGAAAAACGATCATTTTTGAGCAAGTTATGAGCAATTTTAGATTTATGCTAATGACTTTCTTAATGCCCAACTGGGCGTTTTTTAAACTTTTGACCAACTGGGCGTTGTAAAGAGGAGTGTATGACGCTGACCAATCAGCGTCATACACTTCTCTCCATTCATGTCCATTTGTACTCAGCACAGCGTGATCTTGCGAGATCACGCTGTGCTGTCACATACTCCCACAGTAACTTTACCGAAGTGTCTTGAAAGTGAATAGACATCACCTCCAGCCAGGACGCGATGTCTATTCACACTCCCGACACTTTGGTAAAGTTTGTGTGGGACTTAAATTACAGCACTGCGTGATCTCGTGAGATCACGCTGTGCAGCGATTAAGTCCCACACAAACTTTACCGAAGTGTCGGGAGTGTGAATTGACATCGCGTCCATGTCTATTCACATCGCGTTTCATAAATAATATGAAATTAGAAGTAGACGTGTACATGTTCTGTATAAATGGAGGGTGGACCCTCAGAATAATTTCCTTTGGTGGGCCCAAGGAACCCCAGTCTGATGCCGTGTTAGATTCTACTTATCCAACATTGATGGCATATCATAGCAATATACCGTCACTGTTTCTTAATTCTAAAAATGTTATGAAATGAAGAGAAAATCCCATTGCCTTCAAAGAGCTCATATAACTTCTATGATACTATTGTTCCATTACACGGCACCGCTGGATATAATATTCACACACAACAGTACCTCACGCTGCAGCTGTACCAGACATAAAATGTTTATAATGCTGATCTAATCTTTTTATGATATTTGTAGGAGAAAATATGAACAACCAAAAGATCTCCTGATCTGTGTCATCACGTTCCATTAATCTTAGATTTGTGTCATTTTTGCTTTTTGACAGATTATATTCAGTTATATTTATTTAACCAAGTCCAAACATAATAATTACCACTTCAGCTACGCAGCGACTTTGGACACGCTCAGGGGCGTAGCTAAAGGCTCATGGGCCCCGATGCAAAAGTTTTTCTTGCCCCCCTCCACAAACTCCTCATGCCCGACGGCCCGCAGCTTTCAGTTGCATCGCTGGGTCTCCTAAGTGACCCAACAATACAGCACTAGCAGCCAGGGGCGTCACTAAGGTCTTGAAGCATCAGAGGAAATAGCCCCAATTCATATACCCCCCCAAAAAATGTGTGTATGTGTATGTGTATGTGTGTGTGTGTGTGTGTGTGTGTGTGTGTATATGTATGTGTGTGTATATGTATGTGTGTGTATAGGAGACAGCATATCTATAGCACTATGACGCTATAGCTATGGATAGGATTAGATCCAGTGGCTCAGCAGACAGTATCACACATGATAGGCTTAGATACAGGGCTCAGCTTGCTGACATTGCGGGTCCAGCGCTGGATAACGAAAGGTAAGAACTGCTTTGCTTTTTTATGTGTTACTAATTATTTTTGTGTGTTTGTGTTATTTTACAGGTTCGGTTGTTGGACTACTTCGGATTCGAGGACTACTTCGATGACTGCGTTTTTTATATTCTCAATAAAATGGGGTTGTGTTTGGTTTCAATAAAATATTTTTTTTATGTCCTTGTATTTTTATAAACTTTATTACTACCGCCTTTGTAATGGCTGCTGACTGATTGACAGCGTCCATTACTAAGGCGGGGCTTAATGTTAGCCGGTGAAGAGGCTAACACTAACTCCCATTATTACCCCGGTACCCACCGCCACCAGGGGTACCGGGAAGAGCCGGTTACGATCCAGTACGAAAATTGCAACCGCTGCGACCCCTATAGTTACGCTGCCGGACACGCTACAGTTCCATGTCATCATAGTTGTCTGACTGCCACGCGACTGAAGCTCGGGAAGGGGGACTGTAACAAAGTGATAGAAGAACCTATTTAGGACCATTGTAATTGAAATAAAATTGAAATAAAAATTACGTGACACTTCAGAATAATGCTGCAGAACATTTAGCATTCCAAGTTAACCAATATATAATTTTGTTCATGGACCTTTAAGTCATTACTGGGGTAGGAAATCCAAAGACACATTTATGGTAGAGCAGCCAGAGAGTGATGGGCATGAATGCATCTTCCAGATGGGATCAACTCCCCACATAATAAATCAAAAACGTCCTGTTTCAAGCAGGCCTCTTTGGACGTGACTTCCCACGTCTGATGTTTTCCAATAAATCATGTAATTTTTCTGTATGCCCATACTACCCAGTATGCATTAACCATTATTGCAAGTGTGCATACCGATCCAGCCAAAAAGCACCTCTGATCTCTGAAAATCCCTCCCACTTGTGTCTTTTGCTATGAGCAGCTCATCTCTTGTGTCGGATCAATAGATGCATTTAAGCCAAACATTACCATACACAGTCTACTTAGAAACGACGTACGGATTTTCCAGCGTTCAAGTGCTGTATCGGAAAGAGGAGGTATGGATGTGAGTTTGGCTTTAATTTTTTACACGAAGGAGGCAAATTATGGTAATCGAATCAATTCTAATCTTTGATAATCTTTTATTCTCTACTGAAATCTCCCACAAAAGTTAAAAGTTTATAACTGCACCACAAAAAATTAGATGCGCCCAATACATTATCAGATAAGCCCCACATCATGGCCTTGATGAATGATTGGCCTCAATAAAACCTCTCCTAAGAGGACAGCGGTGCAATAAATTAGGGGGCAATAACAGAGTTTGCAATGAGACCCAAGAGCTTTATGTTAAGTCATAGCATGTACTTGGGCGCCTGGAGACACCCCCACCAAGGGTTGGGGTTTAATGGAGCCTTATTATTTACCACGCAAGACAAAGTCTTCTTATGACCTTTGGTCTACGCAGTCATCTATACATAACCTACATTCTCTGCTTCAGATGCCAGGCTGGCCACATAGAAGAATGCGGAATGGTAAGTAGAAAGAGGCACTACTGGGGAACTCTGTAACTGCACAGGGCACAGTATAACGTTAGTTATGTGGGCGCTATTTGTAACTGCATGGGACTATCTATATGGGCTGTGTAAAACACTATTTATATGGGCGTTATATGTAGTATATTTCTGAGCACTCTATGGCACTATTTGGCACAGTGTGGCACTTCCCAAGCACCATATAGAACTATTTATATGAGTACTGTGTGGCTCTACCCAGGCACTCTATGCTCTATTTATCTGGGTACTGTGTGGCTCTACCCAGGCACTGTATGCACTGTTTATTTGGGTACTGTGTGGCTCTACCCAGGCACTGTATGCACTATTTATCTGGGTACTGTGTGGCTCTACCCAGGCACTGTATGCACTATTTATCTGGATACTGTGTGGCTCTACCCAGGTACTGTATGCATTATTTATCTGGGTACAGTGTGGCTCTACCCAGGAACTGTATGCACTATTTATCTAGGTACTGTGTGGCTCTACCCATGCACTGTGTGCACTATTTATCTGGGTACTGTGTGGCTCAACCCAGGCACTGTATGCACTATTTATCTGGGTACTGTGTGGCTCTACCCAGGCACTGTTTGCACTATTTATCTGGGTACTGTGTGGCTCTACCAAGGCACTGTGTGCACTATTTATCTGGGTACTGTGTGGCTCTACCCAGGCACTGAATGCACTATTTATCTGGGTGCTGTGTGGCTCAACCCAGGCACTGAATGCACTATTTATTTGGGTACTGTGTGGCTCTACCCAGGCACTGTGTGCACTATTTATCTGGGTGCTGTGTGGCTCTACCCAGGCACTGAATGCACTATTTATCTGGGTACTGTGTGGCTCTATCCAGGCACTGTATGCACTATTTATCTGGGTACTGTGCGTCTCTACCCAGGTACTGTATACACTATTTATCTGGGTACTGTGTGTCTCTACCCAGGTACTGTATACACTATTTATCTGGGTACTGTGTGGCTCTATCAAGGCACTGAATGCACTATTTAGCTGGGTGCTGTTTGGCCCTATCCAGTCACTGTATGCACTATTTATCTGGGTGCTGTGTGGCTCTATCCAGGCCCTGTATGCACTATTTATCTGGGTGCTATGTGGCTCTATCCAGGCACTGTATGCACTATTTATCTGGGTACTGTGTGGCTCTACCCAGGCACTGTATGCACTATTTATATGGGTACTGTGTGGCTCTACCCAGGCACTGTTTGCACTATTTATCTGGGTGCTGTGCGGCTCTATCTAGGTTCCGTATGCTTTTTCTAAAATTCTCCAAGATATTCCCTAATTATTTTTAAATAAAATCAATCTTTACTTAAAAGCTTGTGTTGTTTATACAATATTTTTTATTATTTAACAAAAAGTTCTAAATCAGAAGCTATTTCATGGAAATAAAATACTACAAATACATGATTAACATAAATCCCTTGCGGGACTGAAGTCCAGGGTTTCGATTCAGACTATGGACAATATCTGCAAGGACTTTGAAGAATTTATCTGTGCAGATATAGGTGTCCTCCAGGTTTTACAGTTTCCTCTCACAATTCAAAAATACGTTCAAGTAAATTAGCTTTCTATAAAATTAATTCTAGAATGTGATTATACAAGATAGGGAGATTAGAATGTGAGCCCAAGTGGTGGGGGAGGGGACTGACCGATGTGAGTTCAGCGCTGCGGAAAATGTTGTTCCCTTATAAATAACAGCTAATTAATAAATAAATTCATAGTCATTAAAACCATAAAATCTTGCACTGCTTACTGGGAATTGTAGTTCTATAGCCAAAAGTCTCAATTTGCCTTTTACTTCTGTGATATAATTCAAGTCAATTGATTTGTCAAAGGGAAGATTAATTTAGACCTTCATGACTCAGGCTTGGTAAAAAAAAATCTATTTATAACCCCACAAACAAACATCTTTCGAGTCAGTAGCCAGCCCGGGGAAGCCTGTCTGCACGCTGGAGTTCAATGAATCTACAATTTTCATTGTAAACTATTTCCACAGTTCTGTTCACAATTGTATTTGGGCTTTCGGTCGAGGGTTCTAGCCGTCAAATTGATAGAAAGCTTGATGGAACTCTGAAGATATCCATAAGAAGTGAATGGGGTCCATGAGGCGCCATTTGGATCCGTTGTACTCAAATCCGGCACAGCATCATGAACAGAAATCATGATGCTAGTGTGAACAGAGCCTAAAGACCCCCCATATACATTAGATGAACATTGGCAGCAAATGTCGGGAAAGGATTGGGCATGTTGTCTGGTCCACTGAGAACACATGTACGCTCGGCCGAGCCGAGAGTGCATGTGTATGGGGGTCGGGAGGAAAAGCTGTCGGCCGATCGAGCGTTTGGCCAACAGCTATATAAGGTGTATGGCCAACTCAAATCTTCACATTTTGGCTGGTTTTGCACAGGGGGAAAGCAGAACTACTACCACATCTAAAAAACGGCACCACCGCTGCAAAGGTCTGGTGCTGTCACATTGTGGCTTTAGTGTATCTCAGCCATGCACATGTGGGCGCAACAATATGCTCAAGCAATGCCCAGCATGGAACAATTTGGAATTAGCCCTACATCTTAGATTTAGGAAATTAAATGCTTATGATTATTTTGGTCATCACTTTGCTCCTTTTATCTTTTCTCTTTCTCATAAAGACAACCCCTTTTTTAAATAAAAGCCGGCTCGGTGATCAGCTGATATAGGGAAATGTGAGGCCAGACCAGGGCTTGTCCCAGAGTGTAGTATTACATGGTGGCCAGTCAAATAAACCCTTTCCTTGCCAAGAGTCCAGGGAAAGAAGCGCTACAGTAACCAAGGATGTATCTGATATCTCCATGCTACTAAAGGCTCTCGCTTAGGCTAGATCGCAGCTAGAGCTGCAATCCAAGTCTTGTTATAAAGCCAAGAATCCAGCCTGCGTTCTAGTATTAGTTAGGACATGGAAATGGAAGCTGCATGTACTTTCTCATAAGGGCTCTAGCTCAGGCTAGATCGCAGGCCTTTTTTAAAGCAGTTCTTGTTTTACAGCTCTCGCTGTGATCCAGCCTAAGTTACAGCAAGTTAAAGTATGAGCTGTATATATTTGCAGCTCTCACTTCAGCCCATGTTGAGGAGAAAAGTGAGGACAGCGGAGGACATGTAGGCAGTGTGCAGGAAGAGGAGAATCTGTGATGCTCCTCCTGTCCCTGTATGACCTAAAGGGGAGGCGTAACAAACTTTTCTTCATGTTATATCCCACCCCCCTTATCAATCATTGAGAATACTTGCTTTCTGATTGTCACATATGGGGGGGGGGGGGTCTTCTTTTCCCAGAAAAGGAGTGAGAAGATTATCAGTAGCTTATAAAAGTGATAGTAAAAAGCATGATAATTCCACTTCCAATATCCAATTATGTTTAATTGAAAAAGAAAAAAACATGTAAGACAAGTGATATAGCAAAACAAAAATGCTGCTTGTGAAGAAAAATAAATAAACACGGGAATAAACAAAGCAAGATGGCAACAAAATAAAGGGACCACAAATTACAAAAAAATGTGAAAACGCAAAAAATGAAAGAATGAAGTCCCTGTGACCATGAAGACTGGAGTCACCCAACTTTCTAGATAGCTGCGCTATGTATGAGGGGCATGTGTTGGTCCCCATATGGGGAGTTTGGTTGGCTCACTATGGGGGTCATATAGCTACACATTGGGGGCACATGTGGCTGGATTCTATATAGGGGACACATAACTGCACTTGAAGGGCACATGTGGCTGAACTTTTTATGGATGGCATGTAGCTGCACTTTGGACACATATTTGTCTGGACTCTTTTTGGGGGAGATATAGCTGTAATTGGGGGCACAATATGCCAGACTGTATAAGGGAAATGGCTAGACTTCGGGGTATATGTAGCTGTACTCTATATGGGGGATATGCTAAACTTTATGTGGGGGCAGATGGCTGCACTCAGAGGGACATGTGGCTGGCACAGTTTTTCTAAACTTTGTGGTTATGACTATATATTGGGGCAGCTATCTCTACCAGATCAAAAAGGGAGGGAAAGAAAGAGAAATCAAAGAGACAGCAAGTATATTATTATCATCATCATCATCACCATTATTATTATTGATATTATTATTAACCAACTGGATACTAGGAGTATTCTTTATTATCCCGCTATTTACTAAGGACCACTAGACACCAGGGATACTATTATTAACCTAATTAACTTCAGAATTATTATTTATTAACCCATCATAGACCTGGGATATTATGTATTAATCACTAGACACAATTATATTTTAATTGATGGGTATAATTATTCCACTAGATCAACTAGAGATATAATTAAACCACTAGGACCACCACGGATAATATCATTATTATTATATTATTATTATTATTATTATTATTATTATTATGTCAATGGACCACCATACATATTAGCAACTGAATAACAATGACAATTTATAGCCATTGGGTGATCATGGAAACAGGTAACACATGAGCTGGTAACATGTGGGCAGTAGTGACCAGAAGAAAGTGTTTACTTTAAAATAATTCTTATACCCGGCCCCTTATGGTGAATATCCACCATTAAACACTTTTTATTTTTATCTAAATAGGCAAAAGAATGATGTGTTGTCTAATTTCTTTAAAAAAGTTTCTAATTCCCTGCATAGACACGGGGGGGGGGGGGGATGTATCATTTGTTCTACACAAGTTTTCTGCCGCAGAAAAGATGCAAATGCTGAAAAAGTCACGATTTGCGCAAAAAAGTTCAACTTTTGTGGCATATACGCCGCTCACTTCGCTTTACAAAAAAAGGGCGGCGCTTAGCTGAAGGGGCGGGCCACCTCACTTGCGACCCGACAAATTTCAAATTTACTATCATTAATACCAGAAATTGTGGTAAATTTTAGAAAAAAACAACGTCAGTTATGACTTGACTTTCTGGCGTACAGACGGTAATTGATGCGCCGAATTTATTTAGAGACATGCGCCACCTAATAAATCATCTTAATCTAGCATTGTTTAGATTCAGACGTGTATAAAACTTATAAATTCCCCCCTGGAATTAAATCATAACATTTTGTTTGACTACAGCAACCACTAGGGGGAGCTTCGGGGCTTCCTGCATACTGTTTTATCATAGAGTTGAATGTATAAACTGTATGCAATAAGCTCTTAAGCTCCCCCTAGTGTGTGTTTCAGCCAACTAGAATTTACCGAAGGGGATTTGGAACTCTTTATAAGAAAAACTGATGTCTGACCTCTATAAAGATATAAATGAATCAGCACAGTTAGTGGCACGGGCTTGTGGTCGGCCCTGGCCATCTCTCCATTCACGGTTGGGGATTTCTGGTTTCAGCCGGTTCACCTATTGTCCTTCTTTGGACCACTTTTGGTAGGTACTAACCACTGCATACCAGGGACACCCCACAAGGCCTGCTGTTTTGGAGGCGCTCTGACCCAGTCGTATAGTCATCACAATTTGGCCCTTGTCAAAGATGCTCAGATCCTTACACTTTGCCATTTTTCTTGCTCCTAACACATCAACTTCAAGAACTGACTGATGACTTACTGCCTAATTAACACCCCCCCCCCCCCCCCCCGGTTGTCAGGCGCCATTGTGATTGTGACCAGATAATCAATGTTGGTCACTTCACCTGTCAGTGGGTTTTAATATTATGGCTGATTAGTGTAGATAGATGGATGGATAGATAGATAGATAGATAGATAGATAGATAGATAGATAGATGTAGCACCGTCGGGTTCACTCACCTCCCGACGCCCGCAGCCCTGGATCTGTGAGCGCTGGCCTCCGTCTCCCTCCTAGGAGATGCCAGCGCTCGCTTCCGCTCCGTCCGGCCGGGTCCCGTAGGGTGCGCGCGCACGCTCGCGCGCACATGGAATCAATGATTATTAACCCACGTGATTCCCTGCTCTATAAGAATGCCCCAGCCCTTCTGACCCTTGCCTGAGCGTTGTTAGTCTTTCCCTGTCTGTCTCGCAAATGGTTCCTTAGTGTCTCCCGTTCCTGCTGTTACCCGTGCCCTGTTACCGTTCCTGTATTCCGCATTGTTCCTGTGCCTACCCGTGCTCAAGTGCCATCTGCCACGTCAAGTGTCATCTGCCACGTCAAGTGCCATCTGCCACGTCAAGTGTCATCTGCCACGTCAAGTGCCATCTGCCACGTCAAGTGTCATCTGCCACGTCAAGTGCCATCTGCCACGTCAAGTACCATCGGCTCATCGGATACTGCCCGCCACGTCTGGCGCCACTTTCCGCACCTGTCTCCATCCGTGCTGAGGCAACAGTCACCGTCCGGACTATTACAGGTACCTAAACATTACTGTCTGCTATCTACTTTCACATAGACTGTGACCTGGTCAGCTGCCTCCCCGCTACGGCGGAGCGGCCTAGTGGGTCCACAAACCCATTGCCCGTGACAGTACGCTCAGGCCATGGAACCCGCTGGCCAGCCCAAGACCCCAGTACAGAAAATTCAGACGGAGATGCATGACCTACGCACTCGTCAGGATCAACTCCTTGAGGCAGTGAATTCTATTCTGGTCCGCCTGGATCTACTCGCTGTTCCACCCCCGGATCTTCCTCCAGAAGCTGTTGCCGTGCCACTGCCTGTTGCTCCCCCTGTTTGTTCCGGATCCTCAGTTCCTCTGCCTCTTCCTCCTCGCTATGACGGTGATCCCAGAGAATGCCGAGGATTTCTTAATCAATGCACGGTGCACTTTAGGCTACGGCCTCATCTCTTCCCCTCCGAGGAGGCTAAAGTAGCGTTCATAATCTCCCTCCTCGCTGGCAAGGCCCTCGCATGGGCAAACCCAATCTTGGAGCAACAAGGTGCTGTATCCGCGGACCTAGCCTTGTTAATGCAGTCCTTTCGTGCCGTGTTCGAGGAGCCGGGTCGAACATCCTCTGCCGCAGCCACTCTGTTGACCCTCAAGCAAGAAGGCTCCACAGTAGGGGAGTATGCAATCTCCTTCCGTACCCTAGCAGCCGAGCTGGCATGGAACAATGAGGCACTGGTGGCGACCTTCTGGCAGGGACTGTCCTCTCACATCAAGGACGAACTGGCAGCCCGCGACCTTCCTTCTACCTTGGATGCCCCCATCCTGTTAGCCACCCGGGTTGATATGAGAATCCAGGAGCGCTCTCAAGAGGTTCGTCAGGAGAGCCGGGCCCACAGACCAGCACCCCCTGCCCAGAGACCACAATTGTTCACTCCTAGTGCGCTACCTGAGGAACCCATGCAGGTAGACAGAGTCCGGTTATCTGAACAGGAGAAGCAGCGCAGACGCTCCTCTGGACTTTGCATGTATTGCGGCCTCAAGGGTCATTTTGTGCGTCAATGCCCACAGAAACCGGGAAACTCCAGTACCTAGGGTTGGTTGGAGAGGCAACTCTAGGTGGAACGTCTCCAAACGTTAAAACCTCTTCCAAATTATCGATACCTGTGGCCATCGTCACCGGACAGGCATCACATCCTTCCTCTGCCTATCTTGACTCTGGAGCGGTTGCTAATTTTATCCACCAAGATCTAGTGGATCGGTTTCAACTACCCACAGTTCGTCTGGAGAGACCCCTGGCAGTTGCCTCTGTGAATGGTCTACCGCTGCCTGATCCAATCATGCTCATCACTGAGCCGGTGACATTACGGGTCGGAGCTCTTCACTCAGAACAGATCTCCTTCCTGGTACTACCCAAGGCTATCAATCCTATCCTGCTGGGTCTGCCATGGCTCCGTCTACACGCCCCGACACTCGACTGGAGTTCTGGAGAAGTTCTTCAATGGGGTTCCAGATGCCATAGCCATTGCCTGTCACAAGTCCGTCCTGTTGTGCCCCCTCTGCCGCAGTCACTCTCCAATCTACCTCCTCAGTATGCCAGTTTTGCGGATGTCTTCTGCAAACGAGAGGCTGAGACGTTGCCTCCACATCGGAATTATGACTGTCCCATTGAACTGGTTCCCAATGCTTCTCTTCCCCGTGGACGAGTATATCCTCTCTCCTTGCCAGAGACTTTATCGATGTCAGCCTATATCAAGGAGAACTTGGAGAGGGGTTTTTTTCGAAAATCTTCCTCCCCGGCCGGGGCAGGATTCTTCTTCGTTAAAAAGAAAGATGGATCTCTCCGACCCTGCATTGATTACCGTGGTCTCAATCAGATCACGGTCAAGAACAAGTACCCGTTGCCACTCATTTCCGAGCTGTTTGATCGCATACGAGGAGCCAAAATTTTTTCCAAGCTAGATCTGCGAGGGGCCTATAATCTAATCCGGATTCGCCGGGGTGACAAATGGAAGACGGCATTTAACACCCGCGATGGGCACTACGAATACCGAGTGATGCCCTTCGGACTGTGTATCGCTCCCGCAGTATTTCAGGAGTTCGTTAATGACATCTTCCGAGATCTCCTCTATACATGTGTTGTAGTTTATCTCGATGATATTCTAATCTTCTCCCCAGATCTGATGACCCATCGGAGGCACGTTCGTCAAGTTCTTCTGCGACTAAGAGAGAATCGCTTGTATGCCAAGTTAGAGAAATTCACCTTTGAAAAGAGGTCTCTGCCCTTCCTGGGCTATGTCATCTCGGATCAAGGCCTTAAGATGGACCCTGAGAAGTTAAAGTCTGTCCTGGAATGGCCACGTCCTCAAGGCCTAAGGGCCATACAGCGGTTCCTTGGTTTCGCCAATTTCTACCGGCAGTTCATTCCGAACTTTTCTTCTCTGACGGCCCCCATCTCTACCCTTACCAAGAAGGGTGTGAACGCCAAGGTGTGGACTCCGGAGGCAGAGTCCGCATTCATTAGCATCAAGAAGGCCTTCACTTCAGCTTCGATCCTCCATCACCCTGACATATCTTGGCAGTTCTCACTGGAGGTGGACGCTTCCTCTGTTGGTGCAGGTGCACTTCTGTTCCAGAGGAGCTCCAAAGGAAAGGCAGTAGTGTGTGGCTACTACTCAAGACTATTTTCCTCTGCTGAGCGCAATTATTCCATTGGAGATCGGGAGCTACTGGCTATCAAGTTGGCCCTGGAGGAGTGGAGACATCTTCTGGAGGGCGCTGCTCACCCCATCCTGATCTTCACCGACCACAAGAATCTCACTTACCTTCAGTCCGCTCAAAGACTGAACCCTCGTCAAGCCAGGTGGTCACTGTTCTTCACCCGATTCCAATTTCTGCTCCACTACCGTCCCGCGGACAAGAACGTGAGGGCCGATGCCCTGTCCAGATCATTTGAAACGGAAGACACGGTGGAGTCCCTTCAGACGATCATAGACCCATCCTGCGTTGTCACCGCCAATCCTCTGCAGCTTAGAGATATTCCTCCAGGGAGAACTTTTGTTCGGTTGGCTGACAGAAAAATAATTCTCCGCTGGGGACACAGTTCTAAACTGGCTGGGCACGCTGGCGTCCGTAAAACCCAAGACCTGGTCGCTCGTCACTTCTGGTGGCCCACGCTACCTAAAGATGTTCTGGACTTTGTCTCTGCTTGCACGGTGTGTGCTTCTAACAAGGTGGCTCACAGCAAGCATGCCGGCCTGCTTCAACCCCTGCCTGTACCCAGTGCCCCCTGGCAGCACATCGCTATGGACTTCGTCACGGACCTTCCTCTCTCAGCAGGATGCAACACCATCTGGGTGGTGGTGGACCGGTTCTCTAAGATGGCACATTTTATCCCGCTAACCGGCCTACCCTCTGCCCCTCGACTAGCAAGCTTCTTCATTCAGCACATCTTCCGCTTGCATGGCTTGCCTCTTCACATTGTGTCCGACCGGGGGGTTCAGTTTACCTCCAAGTTCTGGAGAGCCGTCTGTAAACTCCTGGATATGAGTTTGGACTTTTCCTCTGCCTATCACCCCCAGTCCAATGGGCAAGTTGAGAGGACCAACCAGATCATGGAAAATTACCTCCGCCACTTCGTTTCTTCACAGCACGATAACTGGCTACAGCTTCTTCCATGGGCAGAGTTTTCATATAACAACCACACAAGTGAGTCCACCACCTCCACTCCGTTTCACATCGTGTACAGTCAACATCCCAGAGTTCCTCTTCCAGTGTCGACTTCATCTCAGGTACCCGCTGCTGACTCTGCATATGGGGACTTCCTGCAAATCTGGCAACAGACCCGGTCCTCTATTTTGCAGGCGGTCGAACGCATGAAGCGTAAGGCAGATACCAAAAGAAGAGAGCCGCCTCAGTATTTTCCTGGGACTAAAGTCTGGCTGTCCTCTCGAAACATTCGCTTGAGGGTGCCTTCATGCAAGTTTGCTCCCAGGTTCCTTGGTCCCTTCGAGATCCTGCAACAAATTAACCCTGTTTCCTATAAGCTGCGGCTGCCCCCTACCCTCAGAATCCCTAACTCCTTCCATGTGTCCCTCCTGAAACCAGTGGTCCTGAACCGCTACAGCAAGACCTCTAGTTCCACAGTTGCTTCCAGCGGCCCTTCCGATGTATTCGAGGTAAAAGAGATCCTGGACCGCAAGAGGGTAGGAGGAAGGACTTTCTATCTGGTGGACTGGAGAAGGTTTGGTCCTGAGGAGAGGTCCTGGGAGCCAGAAGAGAACCTCAGTGCTCCTGCTCTTATTAAAAAGTTCCTCTCTCACTCTGGCCCCAAGAAGAGGGGGCGTAAGAGGGGGGATACTGTAGCGCCCATGGCCACGGGCCGTCGGGTTCACTCACCTCCCGACGCCCGCAGCCATGGATCTGTGAGCGCTGGCCTCCGTCTCCCTCCTAGGAGATGCCAGCGCTCGCTTCCGCTCCGTCCGGCCGGGTCCCGTAGGGTGCGCGCGCACGCTCGCGCCCGTTCTTAAAGGGCCAGCGCGCGCACATGGAATCAATGATTATTAACCCACGTGATTACCTGCTCTATAAGAATGCCCCAGCCCTTCTGATCCTTGCCTGAGCGTTGTTAGTCTTTCCCTGTCTGTCTCGCAAATGGTTCCTTAGTGTCTCCCGTTCCTGCTGTTACCCGTGCCCTGTTACCGTTCCTGTATTCCGCATTGTTCCTGTGCCTACCCGTGCTCAAGTGCCATCTGCCACGTCAAGTGTCATCTGCCACGTCAAGTGCCATCTGCCACGTCAAGTGTCATCTGCCACGTCAAGTGCCATCTGCCACGTCAAGTGTCATCTGCCACGTCAAGTGCCATCTGCCACGTCAAGTACCATCGGCTCATCGGATACTGCCCGCCACGTCTGGCGCCACTTTCCGCACCTGTCTCCATCCGTGCTGAGGCAACAGTCACCGTCCGGACTATTACAGGTACCTAAACATTACTGTCTGCTATCTACTTTCACATAGACTGTGACCTGGTCAGCTGCCTCCCCGCTACGGCGGAGCGGCCTAGTGGGTCCACAAACCCATTGCCCGTGACAATAGATAGATAGATAGATAGATAGATAGATAGATAGATAGATAGATAGATAGATAGATAGATAGATAGATAGATAGATAGATAGTTCTGGGGGTATGAGCAGCGGAGGTACCCACCTTATAAGTGAGGTCGTCTTGTCGTGGCAGGTGGGCTCACATAATTGGATCATAAGAACCTCCCTATTGTAAGTAGATTTAGCAGTAATGCATATTTATTTATATTTAGTGGTTTAGGTGGCATTGGTGTTCGCAGTGTGCTGTTGCTATTTTATTGTGTGCTGTATAGATAGATAGATATGAGATAGACAGATATAAATACATACATATATATATATATATATATATATATATATATATATATATACTAACAGAACAGAGCGCATTGATGGTGCAGGTGCCGTTGAATCTATTATAAGCAACATACGTTTTATGTAGTGTACCGTATAAAATATATCCAGGTATAAATAAAATGGAAATTGACGGCACCACCGAAATACAATTTAAGTGCGGAGCGTGAAAATGGCGTTCTGGTTCTTAAACAAAAGAGGTCACTTAGAGGTGATAGAGACGGTTAACTCCATTCACATGTCATATATAAAATGCTGCACGTCTGAAGAGGAAGACAAATAGAGAGAGGCGCTGACATTGGACGGACGCATCTTGTTTACTACCTATCGGTCAATCTACACAGACATCATAAAAACACGAAATCACAGAATGCAGCGTAAAAGTAGATGAACCTCTCGTGAGCGTAAAACTGGGCCCAAAGAGAGCAATGGTGATTAGTGTTGCTCATTTAGAAATGCAATGAAACAAACTAATTGCTCCAGGCTCGTTAGTTGTGACAATGAATGATGAGTTACTAGGCATGCAGGAAAATGACTCTGACATAATCCCAAATTAGAAGAAAAATCTCCCGCGTCAGCAGCTTGCAGGCCACTATCTGCTCCGCTATTGTTAAGCGGCTCTTGTTGTGTGTGTTCAATGGGGAAAACACTCATTTCAAGGTCATTTTCAAACAACGTCGTGATAGCATCAGGAATAAACTTCAATTTTTTCTGGAGTCTTCCTAGGAAATTGCTTAACCCTTTCCAGACCTTGCCCACAGCAAAATTTCACCTTTTGAAACGCCATAAGGGTAAATATTATTTATTTTTTTATATTTTTGGCAATTATTTTTTTTACAGCACAGATGGGACTAATGTAGTATCAAAACACAACTTGTAGCTTGACATTTTTAAAAAGGACCTGTCACCGCTCCTGACGAATCTATTTTGTATTTCCCGTGAAATAACAATTCTGGAACATATTTTCTTAGAACTCTACATTGTGCCGTTCATTTATTTATTTATTTATTTCATTTATTCCTCCTAGAAATCTTTGACTAAATTGACAACTGGGTGTTACCATTCCCCTAGTTTAAGAGGCGCGTCCCTACACAGTCTCAGTCTGCCAGCACTGATTGGACAGTCTCAGTCTGTGTAGGGACACACCCCCAACTTGTAACACCTAGCTGTCAATTTATTAATAAATTTATAGGAGGAATAACAGAGGAATGGCACAACTTAGAGTTCGAAGAGAAGATACTCCAGAATTGTTGTTTCATGGGGATACAATTATTTACTAAAACAGACATGTCAGGAGAGGTGACAGGTCCTCTAAGTTTTATATGTAAATTTAATGTTATAATTTATGCCACTTTCACCCGGCAGTATTTAGGTCAGTATTTTTTATCAGTATTTCGAAGCCAAAGCCAGGATTGAACCTACACAGAGAAGAAGCATAATGAAAATATTTCTTACCTCTTCCGTATTTTGGACACACTCCTGGTTTTGGCCTACAAATACTGAAGCAAATTACTGACCAAAATATGGCCGCGTGAAAGAGGTTGTCTGAGAGATGGAAAAATCAAACAAGATGCAGGAAATATAACATTTTAAAAAACGTACCTATTAATCATCTGCCGCTGTAGCGCCGATGCTCCAATGGTCCCCGCTGATATTTTTTTTACTTTGCTGGAGTGAAGATGTGCAGTAGATCGACGTGATCGCTCCAGACAATCACTGGTGTCAGCAATCACGTGCCGTACATGCTAGCTTCTCCGCTGAGGCCAGCAATTGGCTGTAGAGGTCACTTGGATGTACGGCACGTTATCGATCCAGGAAAATAAACAAAGACCGGTGGAGACCACCAGAGTATCAGCACTGGAGCGGCGAGGGGTGAGCTTTGTGAGTATTGTGATTTTTTAGAACTTTTTTTTTACATCTACTTTGATTTATTAAACTGTCGGACAACCTCTTTAACATTATTAGTTGAACCAGAGAAATTTTTTCCACAAAATAATCCCCGTTCTCTCCCGCGTATAACGATATAAACTACATGTACTTTCCCCTAACGACATCATCGCTATATCGCCGGGAACAAAGATCTTCTTTTCTTTCAAGCGCGCCTCCTGCCTTTAGATGATATGTGGGATCTGTATATGGGCACAAAGAACAGAAGGCATCGGCAGCTGGAACGTAAATATACGTACTGTAGTCATCTATGGCTTAATGGCCCACCCAGTACATATACCTTATTAGGGAATATAGAGGTCATGTACTGGGTGGGTCCTTCGCTCGGGACAACCTTTATGAGTCGGACCAGACCCTATGTATTACATTCGTTTGAATGACCACTATGTAATTCTACATTTCTCCTGCAGAGGCCGCTGCAGGGAGAAGGAGTGGCCGGACGCCTCTTGCCCCAGTGATAAAAGCTGATCGACTATCTTTTAAAAATATTACTTAAATCATACCCATTAGTTAAGGGAGTGATTTAGTAATGCCCGTAGGGTGCTTCTGTGCTACCCAGCAGACTACAGGTGATTTTACAGATGTAGCCAAATTATCTTGACTTTTAACGCATTAAATACACAGTGTCAAGAAACTTTAACTTGACTTTTTCAATGGCTTTTGTTGTGTGATATCACGCTGCAGCAAGTTATCAGTCAAGATAAAGATGACTACATCTGTACGTCTGTAGTCTGAATCCCAGTATTGGCTGCCGTCTGTAAACTATTATGGATTTCAAGGGAAACTAATCTGAATTACCCCTGGAGATTATCAATTTGTTTCTACAGCGATTCTCATAACATTACCAGAACATTGAGCAATTAGCTAATATATTCTCCAAAGTAGCTTCCCACTGAACAAACAATTTAAAGGGCTTGTAAAAGATTTATTTAAAAAAAAAAAAAAGGTCTGTTTCTGTTTCAGAAACAGCGCCACTCTCTTCCATGGGCTTTGTCTGGTATTGCAGCTCATCCTCATTCAAGTGAATAGAACTGATCTGCAATACCTGACACAGCACATGGACAAGAGTGGCGCTGTTTATGGAAAAAAAAAGAAGACCCTTTTTTTTTGTAATGCTGGACAACCCCTTTAATAATATTACTGGTTTGTGAACGTAATAGGTTGTCTGCAAATGCAGGGGTAATGCAGGCTTGTGGGGGTTTTCAGAAGTATGTCCTTTTCAGATCAGCTTGACAGGTGACCCACAATGTTGGGACGGGTTGTCCGCACCCAATCACCCCTTTTTAATTATCATTATGCCATATACACACACAACCATCAACGCGAGCCAATATACCAATAACGCTTTATAAGGACGAGAGAATACATGGCATGTAAGGGATGTATGTATATACCATCAATAGACATTTACTACTGCTCCATTTTATTATAGCGCTTATACAGTTCGACTTTCATCATATTTCCACGCCTTATTAAATGGGAAATCCGCAAAAAAAAACTGGAGTCTTCCATTGTAGTTATTCCTAAGGGAGTAATTCAGACCCCCATAAGGAATAATTTAGACTGTAGTTAAGCAGGGGATGACCAGGTTGGGGTAACTGACTAGTAAGGGGCACAGCAGCCAGCAGGTGGCACCAATCTATCTCCATGCTACACACTTTATAGAGGGAAGATGACTGTCAGTCCTTAGCACTGGAGCATTTATTTACAAATATTTATTGGATAAAGCAAGTAAGTCTAATCCGTGAGGGTCCGACCTGTGGGATTCCTATTGATCCCAAAAACAGGGGTGGCTTGTCCCGAGCAGAGAGTTGGGCATTCATGAGGAGTCACCCTCCATTGAAATCTATAGGAAATACAGCCTAGCACACTCATCTATCGGTCGGACTCCACCCGTTAGACTGGTCCATTGCAAAATCTGTCATAGAAAACCTTTTAAGGTACATTTTTTAGCAAATTGAGGAAGCAAGAGTTTTATTATATCAAACTTTATCAACGTATCAATATCTCTACTAAATATCTAAAATGCGTTCGTTACCCCTTAAATATCGGACATAAACGCTAGTTGGTGCTAATGTTGTTAGATTTATATGTGGATGTTACTACGAAATACATTTTAGTTCTAAATTGGATTAATTTACAAAAAGTGATTTTAAACCGATACCTGCACTGTAGCGCCACCACAGGAGAAATGAGGCATTACACTATTCCCATTGAAATCAATCGGCTGTCCATGTAATGCATGTATTTGCTGAGTACTCCAAAGCACTAAAATCTTTCCTCTCTGGGTAATAGACGAGGGTCCTGAGTGAGAGACGCACGTCTATTAACTATAAATGACCTAATCCCTTTGAGTACAGGTTTTCTACCCCTTATGTTAACTGCCAAAAATAAATTAGCACAGCTGCTGAAAATAGAATTTTATACACACAATATATATATATCTCAGAATGTCATTAATTGGCTTAATCATGGACTGAAATAATAATTCTGTATGTGAAGAGGTTAACCCGACCTGATTTGGGGATGTCTTGGTGCGTAAACATGAAAGGGTTAATCACCTATCTACAGGATAGTTGATAAGTGTTTGATCGCTGGGGGACCCACCGCTAGAATGGTGGTCTCAAGCTTCCCATTCTCCCTCACTACACCCCCTGCAGTGTCACGTAAATGGAGCGGAGGATGAGCATGTGTCCTGCCGCTCCATTCGATGTCTATGAAACTGACGGAAACAGCCGAGCGCTTTGAACGAAGCGGCTCCATTTAAAGTTCTCCTCACTGTGGTTTTTACAGCAGGGAGGAACGGGGGGCTTGGGACCTAGGGAGTCCCAGCGGTGGGGTCACCAGTGATCAAACACTTATCACCAATTCTATGGACAAATGTTACATTTCTAATCTGAATACCACTTTGAGAATTAAATGATTGACATGGGATTGTCGGCTCAGTGGTTAGAACTGTTCCCTTGCTTTTCTGGGGTCCTGGGTTTTAGTCCAATAAGGGATAACATCTCCATGGAGTTAATAGGTTCTCCCTGTGTTTGTGGGGTTTCCGCCAGGTTCCTCAGTTTCCTCCGACACCCCAAAAACATCCTGATAACACTATCGCCTGCTCCTCTTAAATTGTCCCTAGTGAGAATTTAGTGTGCACGCGATTGGGAAACTACATTGTGGGGATAGGCACAGGGACTATAATCTGTGTATAGCGCTATGGAATATGTTGGTGCTATATATATATATATATATATATATATATATATATATATAAAACAGGAAATGGATATTACAATTGTAGAGCTGTCGTAGTTTGTCAACTTGGATCAAAGTTGGGAGTGAAACGTCTTTGATGCTCTGGATCACACAAGTCTATGACCCTCACGATACAATGTGAACCTTCCAAAGTCCTAAATGAGGACAACATTAAACCATCACAACTAATATCGAGAAGGTGCCGACAGCATCAAAAAACAATTACTATCCCATTTCTAATGAAGCCGTCTCGGCCCTGGTCTGATTTACCTAATGCTTGCTGCATATTTTAATACATGGAGCGCTAACTTAATGGGATATGATGTCCGCTTCCAAATAATTGAATATTCTTCATGTGCATTTTGATCCCATCTGCACATTAGCTGCTTGATCTATCAGCCCTGAGTCCTAATATCTTTATGATATTCACATCATCAACCATTTACATCCGAAAATGAGGCACCGTCCAAATGCCATTGGCATGCATTACAAAGTGTCTATCATATTATATGTTAACAGATCGGGGGAGGGGAATTGGATACATCCCTTATATATATGAGAATGTTGTATATAGAAATAAGGCCTTCACATCCTCCCTTACAGTGAACAGATCCCTATTGGCATTCACTCCACCACCCCCCTTCTCACTTAGATACAAGAGTGATGATATAAGATACATAGGCAGATACTATATATTACACATACCTGTATATCTGCTTATTATATACATAACCTTCCCTACTATAATAAGAATTCATAAGCATCAGATTATATTCTGCATGCAACACCTGCCCGCTGCTCGGATACAGATGTATCATCTCAATGTATCACAGCTCCCATCATGTATCCTCAATAACACCCACAGAAAAGAACCCCAGGAGTCCTCTATACCCCCCCCCCCCCCCCACCAAAGTTATACAAGTCATGTACAGACATGCAACCCACAGACTCATTGTACAATGCAGATTGCTACAATGTTACTTACCACCCCCAAGAGAATGAAGAAATCCAGCAGATCACAGAGGATCTTCAACCACCAAGAGCCAACAAACAGTATCCAAATATTTACAACAATGTAGCAGAAATGTATCTAAAAATATATCAATACAAAATAGAAGAAGGCTATAAAATGCCCGATCAGTCAGCGCTGTGCTGGAGACTCTGCAGGATGCATAGAAGAGAAATGCTCAGAGAACACTGCAACATGTGAGCTGGGGAAATAGTCTCTCCCTCCAGATCCTCATTACCCTTCTGATAGAATAAGGTGACTGAATGATCTCACATGCAGGAGGGAAAAAAAACGCATCTATTGCATTATTCCCAGCACCGTATATGGCAGAGACTCGTCACACAGCCAGGCTTCTTGTATGGAGTGTCTCTGCCTGCTCTGTTTCTATGGATATAGGCTGTCAATCAAGTAGTGCGCGTATGCTCCACACAATACGGTAATGGCTGACTGGTATAGGGGATGCAGGCTGGGCAGGGATGGATGTATACAGGCAGGTGATGGGGAATGTAATGAGGGGTGGGTGAGGGACAGCAGTATGAGAAGGGGGTGGGAGGGGTGCAGATATTTTCCTGTATAGGAGGAGATGGGGGGGGGGTAGTGTGGCATTGGGGATTTGCAGGTGAGGGGCATGTGTGCAATGGGCAGATGAACATTTACAGTGTGGAAGTTGTTATGTGGCAGCATCTGAGGATTGGTATATACAGGTGACATGTGTATGTGGTGCATTATTGGGTATATTGAGGTGAAATGATGTATATGATAGTGTGCTGGGTATATCATGTAGATATATATCATGATGTACTGGGTATATATAGGTGATATGATGTATGTGATGCTGTAGTGTGTATATACTGGCAATATGATGTATGTGTTGGTGTAGGGTGTATATATAGTTGATATGATGTATATGATGGTCTAGTATGTATATACAGGTGATATGTATGTGAAGCTGTAGTGTGTATATACAGGGGATATGTATGTGAAGCTGTAGTGTGTATATACAGGGGATATGATGTATATGATGGTGTAGTGTGTATATACTAGTGATATGATGTATATGAAGCTGTAGTGTGTATATACTGGTGATATGATGTATATGATGCTGTAGTGTGTATATACTGTTGATATGATGTATATGATGCTGTAGTATGTGTGTGTGTGTGTGTGTGTGTGTGTGTGTATATACAGGTGACATGATGTATATGATGCTGTAGTGTGTATATACAGGTGATATGATGTATATGATGCTGTAGTGTGTGTGTGTGTGTGTGTGTGTGTGTGTGTGTGTGTGTGTACATACAGGTGACATGATGTATATGATGCTGTAGTGTGTATATACTGGTGATATGATGTATATGATGCTGTATTGTGTGTATATACTGGTGATATGATGTATATGATGCTGTAGTGTGTATATACTGGTGATATTATGTATATGATGCTGTAGTGTGTATATACTGGTGATATGATGTATATGATGCTGTAGTGTGTATATACAGGTGATATGATGTATATGATGCTGTAGTGTGTATATACTGGTGATATGATGTATATGATGCTGTAGTGTGTATATACTGGTGATATGATGTATATGATGCTGTAGTGTGTATATACAGGTGATATGATGTATATGATGCTGTAGTGTGTATATACAGGTGATATGATGTATATGATGCTGTAGTGTGTATATACAGGCGATATGATGTATATGATGCTGTAGTGTGTATATACAGGCGATATGATGTATATGATGCTGTAGTGTGTATATACAGGTGATATGATGTATATGATGCTGTAGTGTGTATATACAGGTGACATGATGTATATGATGCTGTAGTGTGTATATACAGGCGATATGATGTATATGATGCTGTAGTGTGTATATACTGGTGATATGATGTATATGATGCTGTAGTGTGTATGTACAGGTGATATGATGTATATGATGCTGTAGTGTGCATATACTGGTGATATGATGTTTATGATGCTGTAGTGTGTATATACTGGTGATATGATGTATATGATGCTGTAGTGTGTATGTACAGGTGATATGATGTATATGATGCTGTAGTGTGTATATACTGGTGATATGATGTATATGATGCTGTAGTGTGTATATACTGGTGATATGATGTTTATGATGCTGTAGTGTGTATATACAGGTGATATTATGTATATGATGCTGTAGTGTGTGTATATACAGGTGATATGATGTATATGATGCTGTAGTGTGTATATACTGGTGATATGATGTATATGATGCTGTAGTGTGTATATACTGGTGATATGATGTATATGATGCTGTAGTGTGTATATACTGGTGATATGATTTATATGATGGTGTAGTGTGTATATACTAGTGATATGATGTATATGATGGTGTAGTGTGTATATATACTGGTGATATGATGCTGTAGTGTGTATATACTGGTGACATGATGTATATGATGCTGTAGTGTGTATATACTGGTGATATGATGTATATGATGCTGTAGTGTGTATATACTGGTGATATGATGTATATGATGCTGTAGTATGTATATACTGGTGATATGTTTTATATGATGGTGTAGTGTGTATATACTGGTGATATGATGTATATCATGCTGTATTGTGTGTGTATACAGGTGATATGATGTATATGATGCTGTAGTGTGTATATACTAGTGATATGATGTATATGATGGTGCAGTGTGTATATATACTGGTGACATGATGTATATGATGCTGTATTGTGTGTATATACTGGTGATATGATGTATATGATGCTGTAGTGTGTATATACTGGTGACATGATGTATATGATGCTGTATTGTGTGTGTATATACTAGTGATATGATGTATATGATGCTGTAGTGTGTATATACTGGTGATATGTTTTATATGATGGTGTAGTGTGTATATATACTGGTGATATGATGTATATGATTCTGTATTGTGTGTATATACTGGTGATATGATGTATATGATGCTGTAGTGTGTATATACTGGTGACATGATGTATATGATGCTGTAGTGTGTATATACTGGTGATATTATATATATGATGCTGTAGTGTGTATATACTGGTGACATGATGTATATGAGGCTGTATTGTATGTGTATACAGGTGATATTATGTATATGATGCTGTAGTGTGTATATACTGGTGACATGATGTATATGATGCTGTATTGTGTGTATATACTGGTGACATGATGTATATGATGCTGTATTGTGTGTATATACAGGTGATATTATGAATATGATGCTGTAGTGTGTATATACTGGTGATATGATGTATATGATGCTGTAGTGTGTATATACAGGTGATATGATGTATATGATGCTGTATTGTGTGTATATACAGGTGATATGATGTATATGATGCTGTAGTGTGTATATACTGGTGATATGATGTATATGATGCTGTATTGTGTGTATATACAGGTGATATTATGTATATGATGCTGTAGTGTGTGTATATACAGGTGATATGATGTATATGATGCTGTAGTGTGTATATACTGGTGACATGATGTATATGATGCTGTAGTGTGTGTATATACAGGTGATATGATGTATATGATGCTGTAGTGTGTATATACTGGTGACATGATGTATATGATGCTGTAGTGTGTGTATACAGGTGACATGATGTATATGATGCTGTAGTGTGTATATACTGGTGACATGATGTATATGATGCTGTAGTGTGTGTATATACAGGTGATATGATGTATATGATGCTGTAGTGTGTATATACTGGTGACATGATGTATATGATGCTGTAGTATGTATATACTGGTGATATGTTTTATATGATGGTGTAGTGTGTATATACTGGTGATATGATGTATATGATGCTGTAGTGTGTATATACAGGTGATATTATGTATATGATGCTGTAGTGTGTGTGTATATACAGGTGATATGATGTATATGATGCTGTAGTGTGTATATACTGGTGACATGATGTATATGATGCTGTAGTGTGTATATACTGGTGACATGATGTATATGATGCTGTAGTGTGTGTATATACAGGTGATATGATGTATATGATGCTGTAGTGTGTATATACTGGTGACATGATGTATATGATGCTGTAGTGTGTGTATACAGGTGATATGATGTATATGATGCTGTATTCTGTGTGTGTGTATACAGGCGATAGGGATATATTTGCATAATGCAGGAGAGATGATGTATATGATTCTGTACTAGGTATATGCAGGTTATTGGGCTTGTACAGCTATAATGTTGATATATATTGTATATTATGTAATAGATGCAGTCAGTCCAGCAGTCAGTCACACAGTATTGCAGTGTGGGTAGTGGGTTACCAGAGAAAGCACATGGAATCTTTTGTGCAGCCCACAGTGATTCACATGATGGCACCAAGTTACTCCCCCACACTCCTTGATTGGCATCTTCACAGACAGAGATTTGCTAAACAGATTTTTTTTTCCTTTTTTTTTTTAGTTCAGTCTCCTGCATATTTTTTGTATTTGGTTGTCATTGACCACCATGGAGGAGCATATTCCCCTATTGATCTGTCTGATGTCAGGCGTATACTAAACATGGGGACTGATTGCTCCTTATATCTGCGAAGGACCAAATTCAATGTTTACCAACTCCGAGAGAGTCCTCGTCAACTGAGACGAAGTGTCAACGCCTAAGGGCTTATGTACATGAGCGTGTTAAACGTCCGTGGGACGGCCCACGGACCTATGTAATTCAATGTGGCCATTCACACAGCCGTTGTTTCAATGGACCGTGTGAAGGGTCCGTGCGAAAATAGGACTCTCAACTATGGGGGATGCGTGACATCGCTTCCCATAGCGCTGAGCACAGATGCACCTTGTACGTGAAAAACTGCAGTTTTTCATGTCCGAGATGCGCAGCGCTCGTGTGAATCAGGCCTAAGGGCATGCCCAGACGTGGCAGATTTCTTCCGCAACTGTCCGCATCAATGCCGCACAGAATCTGCGTTGCAGATTCTGTTACGGATCTGCCCAAAATGGGCAATAAATTGATGCGGACTAGCCGCTGCGTATTGAGGTGAAAGTACTTCCCTTCTCTCTATCTGTGCAGGATAGAGAAAAGGGACAGCACTTTCCCTAGTGAAAGTAAAAGAATTTCATACTTACCGGCCGTTGCCTTGGTGACGCGTCCCTCTTTCGGCATCCAGCCCGACCTCCCTGGATGACGCGGCAGTCCATGTGACCGCTGCAGCCTGTGATTGGCCTGTGATTGGCTGCAGCCGTCACTTAGACTGAAACGTCATCCTGGGAGGCCGGACTGGAGGAAGAAGCAGGGAGTTCTCGGTAAGTATGAACTTCTATTTTTTTTACCGGTTGATCTATATTGTGATCGGTAGTCACTGTCCAGGGTGCTGAAACAGTTACTGACGATCACTTAACTCTTTCAGCACCCTGGACAGTGACTATTTACTGATGTCGCCTAGCAACGCTCCCATAATTACGGGTGCACACACGTAGTCACCCGTAATTACGGGAGCCCCATTGACTTCCTCAGTCTGGCTGTAGATCTAGAAATACATAGGTCCAGCCAGAATGAAGAAATGTCATGTTAAAAAACCAATACGCATCCGCAGCACATATGACATCTACATGACATCTGCGGACTTCATTGCGGAACTTAAAATCTCCATTGAAGTCAATGGAGAAATTCCGCAATGAGAACGCAAACAGTCCGCCACACGTCCGCAACAGCCATTGTATGCTGCGGACACCAGATTCCGCACCGCAGCCTATGCTCCGCAGCGGAATTGTCCGCAAAGTGCAAACGAACCCTACTAAAAAGCTGTGGAAGGCAATGGAGAAACGGGTACGCTGCGGATTTCCGCTGCGGAGTGTCCACAGCGGAATTCCAGAGCAAATCCGCTATGTCTGGCCATGCCCTAAGAGACAACTTTTTGCACTCTAGGGGTTGTCACCTTTTACCTCATTGTTCATTATTCATTTTATAATTAAAAGCTCTCTTTAAATGAAAACTTGTAAGATCTCATGAATTTACAGATGTAGCAGAGCTGAATTTGTCATTAAACTGTTTACAGTAGGTTTACCCAGTTCTATGAAAAACCAAAATGAAAAGTTATACAATTTCCTAATATACTTTGTTTCAATTCCTCACCATTTTCAAAAACGTTACTTGCTGTCAGTGAATAGGAACAATAGTGTTTACAAATACAGATATACAGACCCAGCCCTGCTCTTACCTGAGAAGTGGATACAATTGTATCCAGTCTAGACAATGCTCTGTGAGCTAAACAGCCTGGACTCCAGACGGATACATTGTAGCAAACCAGTAGAGAGATTTGTGCTGCTGTAGCTCATGTAGGATTAGATACAATTGTATCCACTTCTCAGATGAGCACAGGGTTAGGTCTGTACAGGTTTTTTTAGGCTCTGGATGTAACATGTAGCAGAGATCTTGAAAAGTGTGCGGTATTAAAAGGGTTTTTCGGGTTTTGTGGCAATTGAATGTAATCATTGGAAAGTTCTGCAACTTTCTAATATACTTTAGCCCAGAATTATAAAGAAATTTATGGCAGTTTTTGACAAAAACTGTGGCGCTAAAATATTGCAAATGGCAGCGGACAACATTTTAGTGACAAAATGTGCAACTTTTGTCATCGCCAAATTAGGAAAATGACAAGAAAAGTGGGTAAGGTCTCCAAAGATGATGCACTTTAGTCCACATTGATTAACTAGAGCAGGTGGAAATGGCAACAATTTGGGCACAAACCTATGCCTTCTTATGAAAGGTGTCGATTTTATTTCCTGACGGGTGAAAATGCGCCAGATTTGTGTGCCTTTTAATAAATTTGATGCGTCACTCCAACTACCTCCTGTAAAAAAAAAAAACAGTATTAGTAGATGTGGGCATCTATGTTTTACCTCTTCGCTATTTTCAAGATCTCTTCTTGCCGTCAGTGAATGGAAAAATTCTTGTGTGCATCCAGAAGCGGAGAACTTTTCTAATAATGTCCAACTGACATATCTACAGGGTTCATTACAAGAGAGAGCATTGAGATACGGAGCATGCCGTGCTCCTGTATGCCCTATATATATTTTTAGGATTGGTTTCCATTCACTCACCTACTAAAATAACACCCATTGTGGTGATATATTGCAATGCAAATCATTTTAAAGGAGGTTGTTCAGGCAAGACATTCTTTATCCTTATTACCCATTATGGGTATAATATAATGGACTCCCTGTAGTGGACAGAACGGAGAGCAGGTCTCACTCAGAACCAGTGCGTTGTGCATTACTTAAAGGGCCACGTCTTCAGGTAGGGATTCCTTGTTTATATGTGTGTTTCCGCAAAGACAGCTATAAGGACCTGATACATATGTAGAAAGCAACATAGAACTATATACTACAGGTTTGTAAAAAAAAGAAATATTTATACATATATATTTATTTATTTCAGGAGATATATAAAAACTAGTGCAAACATAAAATGGAGCAATCTCCCATGTCAACCAATCATGTCACTAGTTTTGTATTATAATTCGCCTTAGAACAATAAAAGCTGCAATCTGATTGGTTGTTATGGACTGCTGCTCCAAATTTTCTCTGCACACTGTCCTCTTATTTCTCAAAACAATTCCAGATGCTCCACCACCTCCCCCAGGCCCTCCCCCCAGCAACCATGAGTTTACCTTGCAAATTACGAGCACATCTAATACTCATTCCAGGGAGAGAATCATCAGAAAACAACATATTATTTAAATCACTATATTTATTTATTTTTCATTTTGTATGTGACTATCAATAAAAATAAAATAAAAAGAACTATGAGATCATCCTGATTTTTAACACTGGGCACTGGAGCACACACCATAGGCTGACATTGTCTGTATTCTGCAGCTCACTTTTTCAGCTTCGCTGTGTAGACTGGGATAGAGTCAGCGGACTCATCTCATTATCATTACCTGTATTGTACTGCTGGAGGCATTAAAAGACCGCCTTCACATGAGCGTAATATGGGTAATACTAGAAGCCTATATTGCCCTATATTCGGTTCTGATAAATCGAGGGAGGTCCGGGTGATGCGTCCAAAATACTAGTACAAAAAAAACACCCATAGTACACTTGTGTGAAAGCGACCCTAGGCAGGATAGCAACACTATACACTAAACACATAGATAAGGCTCTGTATGCAGCTCCTCTGCTAATCCCTGATCTTTGGTGGGGAGGGACTGTACTCCATCCAGAGGCATAGCTGGGCCTTAATGCAAAATATGTAACAGGGCCCACCACCTACCATGCACCATTTATAGCACTGGTGTGTTCTCAAGTGGCAGAGGAGACTTGGATCACCCCAGGCACAAGGGCATGGGTGTGAATGATACCCCTGCCCCTCCTTTACCTACACCCCTAACTTCATCTCTTTCTGTGTGGACTTTTCTGACCATTAACTGCCATTCATTGCAGCAGCCATAAAGCACAAACACCCTGCTGTGCTATCCATACAGACAAAAGAGGAAGAAAGTGTGCGTCTACAATATGGCCGCCCCATGGATGTTTAAAAAATAAAATAATAATAATAATTAGTACATAGTACATTCCTTTGAACCTTATATGGTTAAAGTGAAATACCCCTTTAATATAATGATTGAGCTCCTTATAATATAGCCCTTTACTGGTCTATCTTCTACTACGTTACCTTAAGATCTCTGCCTGTCGCCACGGGATTCTACGCTGTCCTCCCTACGTTGGACATCAAATTTTTGTGTTGAATCCTTTAGAAACAAGCGTAGGAGTCCCTGCCTCGCTGCAGGAAAACTGTCCCGTACTGTAATCATGTTTTCAGTACGGGACAGTAGTTCCACGGAGAGGCAGGGACTCCTAGCATCGTACATAACTATGATGCTAGGAGCCCGGCTCCCTGCACTGTGTTCGGTCCGGGACTTGCGGCCGAAATACGTTCCGTCCTTTACGGACCAAACATGCTCGTGTGAATCCAGCCTTAGAGAAAGGTCCTAAGGCTGGACAGAAACGTCGCATCTCTGCATTCGATTGAATAAAGCACTTTATCTTTTGCTTAAATTGGAGTTCTGCTGAATTTCTTCTTGAGCTTGGTTCTGGGGATGTATTTATGTACTGAGGTTGGTTCTGGTTCTGTATATATGTATGGGCTTGATTGTGGTACTGTATATATGTCAGAGCTTGGTTCTGCATCTGTAATTATATAGGATATATTTCTAATAACAAAATTGCAGGGCAGATGGAATTGTTCTCAATTCATTGTTTATTTAATGGGAACCTGTCTGGTAGTTTTAACCCCTTGAACCGCCACCATGCGGTAATACATGACCTGATAATATTTCCAAACATTCCCTTGTATGTTTTTTTCAGATGCAGCAAAATCTTTAAAATCCACTTTTAAAACGGCGCACACTATATGCTAATTACTCATTAGAGGGTCATTGGGCGGTGCCGCTATCCTGAAGAGTCACATAGTCTTGCCTCCAAACCCCACCTTTCCATGTTTGAGTGACATCCCCCTGGCTGATACAACTTTCTCGGATGCGCCATTGCCTTGTGGCACTATACACAAGGGGGCTGTGTGGCACTATACACATGGGAGAGCTGTGTGGCACTATACACAAGGGGGCTGTGTGGCACTATACACAAGGGGGAGCTGTGTGACCCTATACACATGGGAGAGCTGTGTGGCACTATACACAAGGGGGCTGTGTGGCACTATACACAAGGGGGAGCTGTGTGACCCTATACACATGGGAGAGCTGTGTGGCACTATACACAAGGGGGCTGTGTGGCACTATACACAAGGGGGAGCTGTGTGGCACTATACACAAGGGGGAGCTGTGTGACCCTATACACATGGGGGAGCTGTGTGACCCTATACACATGGGGGAGCTGTGTGACCCTATACACAAGGGAGAGCTGTGTGGCACTAAACACATGGGAGAGCTGTGTGGCACTATACACATGGGGAAACTGTATGACACTATTTACAAGGGGGAGGGCTGTGGCTCTATCTACAGGGGGCTGTGTGTGGCGCAATCTACAGGGGTCTGTGTGTGCGACTACTAAGGGGGGGCTGTGATGCACTATCTACTAAGGGGGGGCTGTGTGGCACTATATACAAGGGTAGACTGTGCAGTGACACTTGCAGAAAGCGTATCACTATCGGCGCTATCACTGGTAGACAACATATCTACCTCAGACGCGGTTTCTGTATCACTTTCATCAGAGTCAGAAACTAACATGGCGTATGCCTCTTCCACCTCCTATGGGCCATTCTAATTACACAAACATACGGCAAAGACTGTAACCACAAGAAGGTAGAAAAACCGCAGCACACACGTTATCCAGGTATTAAAAAGAGGTGTCTTTATTTCACCATAAAAAGCGACATTTCGAACCTCAGTGAGGGTCTTTTTCAAGCCTCACTGGGATCGAAACGTCGCTTTTTATGGTGAAATAAAGACACCTCTTTTTTATACCTGGATAACGTGTGTGCTGCGGTTTTTCTCTCTTCTTGTGTCTGCTTTGGAGTTGGAGATGCTACAACTTGACAATGCCTGCACCGATTGAGAGATTTTATTTCATATTTAAATGCTCCCTGTGAATGCTCTCTGGGACTGTGATGTGCTGCTGATCTCTTTCTATTAAAGAGGCTCTGTCACCACATTATAAGTGCCCTATCTTCTATATAATGTGATCGGCGCTATAATGTAGGTGACAGCAGTGCTTTTTATTTAGAAAACAATCTATTTTTACCACGTTAGGAGCGATTTTAGCTTTATGCTAATTAGTTTCGTAATGCCCAAGTGGGCATGTTTTTCCTTTAGACCAAGTGGGCGTTGTACAGAGGAGTGTATGACGCTGACCAATCAGTGACCAATCAGCGTCATACACTTCTCTCCATTCATTCACTCTGCAGATAGCGATATAGTTATATCGCTATGTGCAGCCACATAAACACACTATAACATTACTGCAGTGTCCTGACAATGAATATACATTACCTCCAGCCAGGACGGGATGTGTATTCAGAATCCTGACACTTCTGAATCTTTTCTGTGCGATTTCCAGCAAGGCAATGTATATTCATTGTCAGGACACTGCAGTAATGTTATAGTGTGTTTATGTGGCTGCACATAGCGATATAGCTATATCGCTATCTGCAGAGTGAATGAATGGAGAGAAGTGTATGACGCTGATTGGTCACTGATTGGTCAGCGTCATACACTCCTCTGTACAACGCCCACTTGGTCTAAAGAAAAAACATACCCACTTGGGTATTAAGAAACTAATTAGCATAAAGATAAAAATCGCTCATAAAGTGGTAAAAATAGATAATTTTTCTAAATAAAAAACATTACTGTCACCTACATTACAGCGCCGATCTCCTTATGTAGGAGATAGGACACTTATAATGTGGTGACAGAGTCTCTTTAAAGACTGTAACCAGACGCACATGCACGTAAGACAGATTTATATATATATATTTTTTGTCACACAAATATGCTTCACAAAACGGATGTCGCACAGACACGTAGACTATAAAACTTTTTTAACTTTTTTTTTTATATATATTTTTTTTTTTTACACCAAAAAATTAACAGACGTCACACACGTACGCTACACAAAAAAAACTGGCTAATCCTAGACTCTTCCTAGAATAGAACCTAAAATAACCCTAGACTAACCCGAAGGATAACCCTAGCCTAGGTATACAATTGATATAAAGTTTATATATTAGATTTTCAGTAACGTAGTGTCATTGATCCACAGTAAAATTCTCTCTCCGTCTCTTCTCATACAAAGTAACAAGTGCGAGGAGGAAAACTTTGTTTACATTTTGTGATCACTGTGAATGGTTCTCAGAGTGATCACATGAACGGAGACCACAGTTATTAGTCTCCGATCAGTGCTCTGAAGCCTAAGGGTATGCGCACACACAAAATAAAAACGTCTGAAAATACGGAGCTGTTTTCAAGGGAAAACAGCTTCTGATTTTCAGACGTTTTTTATTTAAAGTCACGTTTTTCACTGCCGTTTTTCTATAGAGTCTGTGAAAAACGGCTCCAAAAACGGCTGAAGTGACATGTACTTCTTTTTAAAAAACGCCCCATCGGAACAGAACGCCGTTTTTCCCATTGAAATCAATAGGAAGATGTTTGGAGGCATTCTGCTTCCGATTTTTCGACCGAAAACACTCCATGTGAACATACCCTTAGGCTGTTGCTAACAGCCTTGGCTTCAGAGGCAGAACAAGCGATGCCCGCAAAAGCTCTTCTGAAGCGCCGATGTGAAAAGGCGGCGATTCAGAAGAACTACCTCAAACACCCGACGTAAAAAGACTATACGCCGGTCATTAAGGGGTTAAAAGGACTGGTCTGTTTTCAGATGAAAGTCAATTTTGCATTTAATTTGGAAATCTCGGTCCCAGGGTCTGGAGGAAGAGTGTGGAGGCTCAATCCAAGTGTCTTGCGGTCCAGTGTGAAGTTTCCACAGTCAGTGATGGTTTAGGGGCCGTGTCATCTGCTGGTGTTGGTCACTGTGTTATATCAAGTCCAGAGTCAGCGCAGCGTCTACCAGGACGTTTTCGAGCACTTCATGCTTCCCTCTGCTGCTGCTTTATGGAGATGCTGATTTCATTTTCCAGCAGGACTTGGCACCTGCCCACACGGCCAAAAGTACCAACACCTGGTGTAATAGCCACAGTATCACTGCGCTTGATTGACCAGCAAATTCGCCGACCTAAACCCCACAGAGAATCTATAGGGTATTGTCATGAGGAAGATGAGACACCAGACCCAACAATGCAAACGGGCTGAATCCGCCTATCAAAGCAACCTGGGCAACACCTCAGCAGTGCCACAGGCTGATCACCTCCATGCCACGCCGCATTGATAACACCTCAGCAGTGCCACAGGCTGATCACCTCCATGCCACGCCGCATTGATAACACCTCAGCAGTGCCACAGGCTGATCACCTCCATGCCACGCCGCATTGATAACACCTCAGCAGTGCCACAGGCTGGTCGCATTGATGCAGTAATTCATGCAGAGTCGGAGCCCCAACCAAGTATTGAGGGCAGATACTGTACAGACTTTTCGGTATTAAAAATCATTTTTGAAACTGGGCTTATTTAATATTCTAATGCTCAGACAGAGACACTACATTTTGGGTTTTCTTGAGCTGTTACCATAATCTTCAACATAACAAGAAAAAAATGCTGGAAATAGATCACTCTGTGTATAATCAATCTATAGAATATATGACTTTCACTTTTAGAATTGAGTTACTGAAATAAATTAACTTTTTGATGATATTCTAATTCATTGAGAAGGACTAGTACATACATAGTTACATACATATCTATATATATATACACATACACACACACACACACACACACACACACACACATTCAGGATATGAATAAAGGACCGAATGACCCTTTAAAAAGAAAGGAATATATTTAGAAAAAAAGAACAAGAAGCCGTGTGCAAGTCAATGAACTAAAGCCGTCTGAAGGTGTAAAACACAAATTAAAGATTAGATGGAAAAGAAAAGCTTTGGTTAATTAAAATGACAAGAACAGTTAATGAGGATCGTAATAAGCTTTGAGCAAAAAAACAGTGAACGCAATTCTAGAACAGACCTAATGACACTCTAATGGCGTCTATTATTAACAGAAGAGATGGAGAAGTTGTATCGTATAAGCTGGAGGCAGGCAGTTAAGTCAGAGGGAGGATAGTCAGCAGTTTGCAGGGAAGACAATGAAGTGAAGACAATCTATAGGATGCGGTCAGCGACAATAACTCCATGAGTAAGACGAGGGCAAAGCTATAGGGGGTGCCGAGGTAGCAGCTGCAATTGGGCCCCTGCTTCTGCGGGGCCTATAGGTGCCCTATGCAATAAAAGGGAATCTGTGTGGAAGCAAAATGTCCTATCAAGCTGCTGTCATCATGTTATATAGAACTATGTATCTCGCTATACAATTAATCAATGCTGGATTTTTATATTGTATATAGGTATTGTGGAACGTGGAAAGTCACCACTGGTTGAGCAGTTTTTGCAGGTTATATATATATAACACATAGAATAACTGTGTAAACACATTGCATTAATTATCTTGTACTGATCATGAATAACAGCGTGCATTATACTCCAGAGCTGCATTCAGTGTGCTGCTGGTTGTCATTGAAAACTGTCAACATTATCTATAAACACAACCCTTATTCAGACGAACGTGTGTGAAATCGGCCGTAAAAAACATCTGTTTTTCGCGGCTGATTTGCACCCGTGCTGAACCCATTTTCACAGATCCCTCATAGACTTAAGTCTATTGTGGGATCCATGAAAAAACGGACAAAAAATATCCTGTCCTATCTTTTTCATGGGCCCTTCACACGGTCCGTTAAAACAACGGCCGTGTGAATAGCCCCATAGAAATACATGAAGCCGTGTGACGACCGTTAAAAGAAAAATGGCCGTCACATGGACGATTTATACGTTTGTTTAAATAAAGCTTAAGAGTTTACTTGAGCTCATGTAATGCAATGTACTGAATGCAAATCATTAGAGAAGGTTCTGTACAGCTATTGTGCCAGTAATGAATGTTGGGGGTTTTCTGCTCTGAAGCCTGCAGAATTGTAAATGCAGCTCTGGAGTATAATTTATACGTAGGATAATTCTATATCTCTATTGTAAAAATCGTTTCAAATGTGAATATTGTCACCAGCACCCTTTCCACACCTATGCAGTGCTAGTGCATGTGAAACAATAAGATTGGGGAGGGATTAGTGTCTGGCCATGAGGCAGCTTGCTGCAGTAGAAACCTTACCACATCCACACAAGTCTTTGTAGAAAGGAGACCACGTAAACAATGCCCCGCAGTCTCAGTCAGTCTCTCAGACCTGAGAGTTTCAGAGACCTCCAGTAGGACATAAGCCTGCAATCTTTCTTTTCATGTTCGTTTCTAGGTGTTGTGTCCCTTTAAGGAGTTATTCCAGGAGGCCCTAACGCCTTATGCACACAAACTTGTTTCTTCGTCCTCAATTCATCCGTAAAAAAGCGGATCAATTGCGGACTTATGCATTTCTATGGGCCCATGCACACGACCGTGGTTTCCACGGTCCGTGCATTGACCGGGAGCCCGGACTGGAAAAAAAAGGGCAAGTCATTATACAGGCCGCATTTGCAGTCCGGGCTCATTGAAATCAATGTGTGCACGGTCCCCGATTTTTAGACAATCCGCGGCCATCCGTGCCATAATCACGAGCAGGGCCGATTCTAGCTTTTCTGCTGCCTGAGGTGAAAATTGAAATGGTGCCCCCCCAGATTTTGATAGACATCCCTCTGGCTGCTCTACATCACTAGCAGCCTCCTCCAGCTCTTGCGGATGCGCCGTTGCCTTGTACTGACATGTGCGGTGCTGCTGTGCAGAATGCACGGTGCATGCCCATGTAATACAAGGCAATGGCGCATCCGAGAAAGTTGGAGGAGACTGGTAGTGATGTAGAACAGCCAGGGGGATGTCAATCAAGCATGGAAAGGTGGGTTTGGAGGCAGGACTATGTGACTCTTCAGGACCCTTTAATGAGTAATTAGCATAAAGTGTGCGCCCTTTTAAAAGTTGATTTTATCGATTTTGCTGCATCTGAAAAAAACATACAAGGGAATGTTTGGAAATATTGTCAGGTCATGTATTACCGCATGGTGGCGGTTCAAGAGGTTTTAAACTACCTGACAGGTTCCCATTAAATATACAATGAATTAAAAACAATTCCATCTGCCCTACAATTTTGTTATTATAAATATATTCTATATAATTACAGCTCTAGAACCAAGCTCATACGTATATATGGCACGAGAGCCAAGCTCAATAAATACATACAGCACCAGAACCAACCTCAGCGCATATATACAGCTCCAGAACAATGCTCATTACATATTTACAGTACAAGAACCACGCTCAGTACATATATACAGCCCCATAACCAAGCTCAGTACATATATACAGCCCCAGAACCAAGCTCAGTGCATAAATACAGCACCAGAACAAAGCTCAATACATAAATACAGCCCCAGAACAAAGTTCAGTACATAAATACAGCACCAGAACAAAGTTCAGTACATAAATACAGCACCAGAACCAAGCTCAGTATATAAATACACCATCAGAACTAGGCTCATACATATATACAGCACAAGAACCAAGCTCAGTACAGATATATACAGCATCAGAACCAAGCTCAGTATAGAAATACAACACTAATGTTTGTACGGCGTAAAACTACAGCTCCCAGCATGGCCCGAACAATGGTAAGGATATGCTGGTATTTGCTGTTTCACAAAAAAAATCATGCCAACTATCATCTCGCTGCAGATCATACAGTGACTACATTACTGATTAGAGGCAGAATAAACATTTATATTAAGTGACTCACCGGTGACTATCTGAGATTCTAGTTGTTCTTTTTCTCTTTTCTTCTCCATCCGGTTCAGACCTCTATGACGACTCCCAGCCACAGCCCATTTCTGCTGTTTGCCGCTCAGATGTCTTCAGCTTCTCACTTTTCAAACATTTCTGCACCTAGAAATGAAGATAAAATTCTCATGATGCCCCACACTACTCCCTAAATATAAATATAATAGTGCCATACACTGCACATCTAATTATATCACCATACAGTGTACCACATACACAGTGCTCCCTGTAGATCGTGCCCCCATACAGCCCTGTGTAGATAGTGCCCCACATAGATCCCCCTATAGATAGTGCCCTACATAGATCCTCTGTAGATAATGCCCACATATTGCCCCATGTATATTCCCCCACATAGATCCCCCTGTAGATAGTGCCCTACATAGATCCCCCTGTAGCTAATGCCCCACATATAGCCCCCCTGTAGATAGTGCCCTACATATGGCCCCCTGTATATAGTGCCCCACATATAGCTCTCCTGTATATAGAGCCTCACATAGCACCCCTGTATATAGTGCCCTACATATAGCCCCCACTGTAGATAGTTCTACATATAGCCCCCTCTATAGATTGTGCCCAAAATATAGCCCTCCCCTCCTGTAGATAATGCGACGCACACTTTTTAAAGAAAAAAACAACTTTACACGCTCACCTTGATTGCGTTCCCGCGCCGTCCTGTGTCAATGCAGACCTGCTCTCTTCTGAGCAGGTCTGCTGGGGCTGAACAATGCAAGCGACACGATGTCGTCATCGCGCCGCTTGCATCGTTGAAAGGCGGTGATTGGCACGGCAGAATGACTTAGCCCACCAATAAGCGCTTTTCAATAACGGTAGCTGCGCGATGATGTCATCGTGCCGCTAGCATCGTTGAAAGGCGCTGATTTGCGTGGCAGAATGACTTGCCCCGACAATCAGTGCCTATCAACAACGGAAGAGGCGTGTCGTCGAAAGTCGCTGAAAGTCATTCTGCCCTGCCAATCAGCGTAATTGTAAGGCGCTTATAGATGTAATTGTACCTGCGTCCTATAGACGCAGGTACAATTAGTGCAGGAGGGGTTGGCGGTGACTGGTTTCAGTGGCGGCGCCGCCGCCTGAGGCGAGATCCTCACCCTCTAAAAAATACAAACCCCAGATAAATGGGACCGCACAATAATAAAACCATCTGTAATGATGGGGGTAGGGAAACAGACAAGTGAGCCCTAATCTACCCGCCACTCAGTCCCTGCCTACTTGCAACGACCCGCCCTAGGCGACGGGGTACAACTGGACGACAGTCCCTACGCTCAATAAGTGCACGACAGACAAGGGTACACAGAACCAGAGGGAAATGGGGCAGTTGCCCACGGCAACACCGTGAGCAACAAGAGTAGTGAACAAGCCGAGTCAAACCAGGAGTGTACGAGGTACCAAACGCAGAACAGGAGAGTAGTCAGTAAGCCGGGGTCAGTATGAAGCAAGGTCAAATAGTTCAAGAAGCTGCAGCAGGGCCAGGAAACCAACAGAGAAGAATCACAAGCAAGGAGCAAGAGGAAAGGCAGGTATAAATAGACAGAGGGCGGGAGCTAGCTCCGTCTGGCCAGGCAGTGATAGGCTCTCCCACTCCTAAGCCTGCCATCCTGAGTGGTGGAAGATGGAGTCAGTCTCTCAGACATAGAAGCAGGTGCAGACTGATTACCTATGGGCGTCGACACAGAAGTTGTGTCTGGCAGATCCTTTACACCATCATTATTATGGGGATGAAACCAACCGGCCCCTCTCTTTAGGGCCCCCATCGCCTACATCGTACATATACCCTTATCTGCAGAAATATAAATTTCACAATTACTTTTTTTTATTGCTCGGACATGTAAAATTCCACATATATTGCAATTAGGTGCTGGATTAGTAGATGCCGGATTAATGGAATTTCACTGTACCACTTGTCTGTACACTTTATATTATTCTGTGCAATCATATTGGACTCCAGTGACCTCCCGTCACCTCCAGAAGCTTATTTTTCAGCATTATCCTAACCAAATCTCCTCCGGACAGCAGCAACAGAAATCCTTAAAAACAGGCAGCAACAGAAATCGGTCCATAAGAGCGGCCACCTTACGTGTGTATCTAAGCAGGGGTGCATTGCAATAAGCCTGAAAATTGAGTTTATTCCTCTGTGTACCGAATATATCTTCGTCTACACAAAGATGTTATTTCCCGTGAGATCAGAACAAGCCGGTATTTGCCATTTGGAACAATAAAGGAAAATATACGGTGAAGATAAAATGCGGTTTAATGCACCTTGCCCAGAATGGCATCGTATAATTTACAGTGACCTTCACGGTTTTGCTGCAGACACATCAGTGCTGGAAATCCGGTATCTTGTTAAAATGCAGATTTAAAAATAAATCCATAAAGTGGCGGAATGTAAAAAAAAAAAAAAAAAAGCAGACGGCTCCTGCGGACGAATAATGGCCGTCTCCCTATTTCACATCTACATTTCAACACTGCATTAGGGAGGAAAGTCAATGAAACCGTTGTGAGAGTCGATTTAGCTACAGGAAGCACAAAGAAAGTGAATTTGCCAAGAAGATTGATCACCTGCACTAATATAGCTGCAAATGAAGAATAAAGAAAACCTACTGGTGTTACGGTATGCAATGTTTGACTGGTAGAAAAGGGAGCTATTTCCATTCAGTAGGTCTTGTAGAGAGGAGTCGCCGAGATGTTACCATATTTTATAGCCATTTTCTGCATTGCTACTGTTGAGGGAATGTGGGCTGTCATGTGTACGAAGGACTGTGTTTCCCTAATCTATGGGTTTATTCACACGAACGTAGAATACGCCCGTGTGACGGTCATTAAAACAACACGCACCGTGTGAAGGGTCCGTTGAAAAATAGAACATGTCCTATTTTCTTCCATTTTCATGGATCCCTCGATAGACTCAAGTCTAAGGGGATCCGTGAAAACGGGACCCACACGAATGGAACTCGGACGTGAAAAACAGCTGGAAAAAAAAAAGTTCACACAGCGTTTTTTGTCAGGCAGAAAAAATCTGCCTCAAAATTGGATTTTGAATTGACGCGTTGTATGACGCTGCAAAGAAAACGCTGTGTGAAACGAACCTACAAACAGTGATCTGAGGGGCCCTGAGCAAAAAAAATTATTTATATATATATCTACTATATCTCAATTTATCTACAATTTAGCTTTTCCCATGTTTCCTGTGCAGCAATCGGTAACATCCCTGGTGGTCTAGGGCAGTAAGGGGGTTAATGAGAACATATCTGGTGGTCTAGGGCAGTAAGGGGGTTAATGAGAACATCTCTGGTGGTCTAGGGCAGTAAGGGGGTTAATGAGAACATCTCTGGTGGTCTAGGGTAGTGGTGTTAATATCATCATCCCTGGTGGTCTACAGCAGTCTAATAAAGGAGTTTATTCTCGTTGAAGGGGTTAACTACAGGTATTGAAGTCTGCACTGAGCCTTAACTCCTTAAGAACCAAGACAGTACAAAGAAAGTACTGAGGGTATGTTCACACGCTTACTAAAAAATGTCTGAAAATATGGAGCTGTTTTCAAGGGATCACAGCTCCTGATTTTCAGCCATTTTTTAAGCAACTCGCGTTTTTCACGGCCGTTTTTGGAGCCGTTTTTCTATAGAGTCAATGAAAAAAAGTCTCCAAAAATGTCTCAAGAAGTGACATGCCCTTCTTTTTACAGGGCATCTTTTTATGCACCGTTTTTTTCAAAACGGAGTGGTAAAAAAATGGCAGATGTTTGGAAGCATTCTGCTTCAGATTTTTCGGCTGTTTACGGCCCGAAAATAAGCCGTGTGAACACACTAATTGTTTTCATTGTTGAGCGAACAGTGTACGGGATCGGTAAAAAGCGTAGAGTCCGCAGAGCCGATCAGAAACTAAGCGTCTCAGCGCTCACCTGAGCGATTCTGCAGCTTCATTTCAGCGATCGGAAGGGGTCTCAGTGCTCGGACCTCCACCGATCAAAACTTCTGACATGTCACTAGGATATGTCATGAGTTTAATGAAAAAGTACAGGTACACTTTAATGAAATGAAAGCTGACCTCTGATTGGTTGCTATGGGCAACATGGCCAGGTTTTTTTTTGTCAGTCACTTTTGATAAATGAGGCCTAGTTACTGTGGATTTACGGATTAGCGGGCGCTAAGATTAGAACAATTGTGAGACTTAATTGGTTTTAAACAAACAAGCCGCTCACCCAGGGGACTTGATATTTACGAAGACTCTAAAATCTATTCTATTTTTATTTCTATTCCCTGAAACGGCTATAACAGCACGTTGCGATCATTCACTTTCCGGTCTTTGGATAATTAAATGAAATGATTTTTACCACTTAAAAAAGGTATTGCTATTAAAGCTCCTTGATGCTCTTCTGAGGACAGAGGAACTATCCTAAAATCAAAATGCTCCAACCAAAGTAAACATATCCCCTATGAGATTGTTAGTTTATTCCTTAATACCAAAATGTGAGGGGTTTATAAGACCCCAATATAACAGACACAACCATTGTTCTATGAGAACAGTTATTAAAGTGAGACAGATGATAGATAGATAGATAGATAGATAGATAGATAGATAGATAGATAGATAGATAGATAGATAGATAGATAGATAGATAGATAGATAGATAGATAGATAGATAGATAGATAGATAGATAGATAGATAGATATAGATAGATAGATAGCTCAGGCCCTGCTCTGTATGCAGAAATCTGCTGGTTGCTAAAAGAATTGGCGCTCAGCCCGCTCTGTGCTGCATTGCATTCTTGGTTGATTACTTCATTTCTATACGAGATTACTCTACAGTGACTGGTGTAAAGACTACAATTATACAGACTAGAAATCAGCTATGCCACATCTATCAACAGTGCCGGTTTCCATGGGACTGTCCTGCAAATCGAAGCACGAGGGGGGGGGAGGATTATGAAAATTTGAATAAAAATGGGCGTTCAATGTATTTATGGGGGCAAAGCCTTAGAATGTCCCAAAATTTGTGATTCAAATGTTAAGAAACCTCTGCACAGACACTGAACTAGCAGGGGATGTTGGATGGTTCGAGCTCAGAGGCTTAAAGAATTTTTTACATTTATTTTTTCTAGTTGTAAATCTAAAATTAGGCTTCAAAAATTAACCTGCACTTCAAGAGAACTTTGTGATAAAGATCCATTTCAAAATACAGAATTGCTCCAGTGATGTTCAGTAAGGTGGGCACTAAGTAACACTAGAGAATTTCCTGCTTTCGGAGACTATATTTAGCAGCTTCACCATAAATTCTATTGTGTGAGAATTTTCCTTTAACCATTAAATCCAACAGCCGAGAACAAAACAAATTTAACTGCAAGTCAGGAAAAGACGGAGGTTCTATTATCAGAAGCCATAGGCGGTCTTGGGTCAGTCTATTTATAACCTTATTGGACCCCACTAATTTTGTGTAAAATACTTATCTGCGGGGAGATGCTGGTACTTCAGCGCAGGCAGCCATGCTGCTACATACAAAAAAAAATGTGATTACTATTTATTTTTTGCACATAAAGAACGAAAAGCTACAATAAAAAAAAATGGAATATCCGCAGATATTAATAGCAAACCTGGGCTGGGTATGGAAGTTCCATCAGATTCAAGTGTCCTATACTAGAGGTGGACAGACTTTTCTTATTTACGAGCAACTTTTTTTGTCATAGTATTTTTGTTCCCAGTGTGCCGGTCTCAGATGTCGCCCCCCCCCACCCAGAGAGCCTACCACACTTGGCTGCCCCCCCCCCCTTAACTGGTGGTGATCGCACCTTTCCTGCTTAACGCCATCCGCAGTACATGTATGCCAGATGTGCGCTTTGAAAGAATGGCATGGGCTCAGGAGCTGCTAAATGCAGCGGGTGCTGGCTGTTTTATATAGTGGACATACGCCTGCAACTACTGGGATCAGAGATATCTCTGATCCCAGACGTTAAAACACCTCAGATGCCGCAGTCCATAGCAACCATGGCATCTGAGCAGTTCAGAGGAAGGGGGCTCCCTCTGTTCCCCAATAGCCCACCACCACAATGAAATCATAGGGTGCTAAGTGGCTTCCATGGCAGCCTGAGGCCTAGTCAAAGCCGCCTGGTTTGCCTACTGTGCATGATTATTAAGCCCTGTAAGAGGCAAAACTAAGGCCGGATTCACACGAGCGTGTTCAGTCTGTCATTTCCCGGACCGAACACAGTGCAGGGAGCCGGGCGCCTAGCATTATAGTTATCTATGACGCTAGGAGTCCCTGCCTCTCCGTGGAAGCACGGGACAGTTTTCCCACAGTGAGGCAGTGACACCTAGCACCATAGATAACTATTATTCTAGGAGCCCGGCTCCCTGCAGTGTGTTCGGTCCAGGAAATACAGCCGACATACGGTCCGTATATCACAGACCGAACACGCTCGTGCGAATCTGGCCTTAATAGCAGAGCACAGAAAAAGGCAATACACTGCAATACTACAAGTATTGCAGTGCACTTCATGAGCGAGCCATCGAAAACTTGGTAAAGTCCCATAGGGGGACTAAAAAAATAATGGGAAAAAAAAGTGTAATAAAATATTTAAGGTTATCTAAAAACAAATAAGTAAAAAAAATAATAATAATTTTCCCAATTTTCACATTAAACAAGGTAAACAATAATAAAAAAAATAAAACATTATTGGTATCATTATGAAACCCAAAGCATGAACGCCGTAGGAAAAAAACCTAAAAAAAAACAACTCACAATGGCAAAATTACTGGGTTTAAAAATCGAATAAAAATTGGAATGAAAAGTAATCAGAAAGTCTTATTTACCCAAAATGAACGACTAAAAACGACAGCTCGTCCTGCAAAAAATAAATAAATAGACTGAGCTGGAGTTGGCAACTGGACAGGAGCACCTCTGTGCAGGGAAAATGCTGAAGGCACCTTCGTTCTTGTGATCAGTGGGGGTCCCTGCGGTCGGAACCCCACTGATCAGCAAGTGATGGTATATGCTAACGATATGCTCTTGGACTGGCATCTGGGTCGTGACATATTGACATAGTCAGGCTATTGGACTGTGCTGCAACCAACTACATTGTGCATGGTGTGGCTAGCAAATCATCACACTCTACCATTGATACTAGTCCTGACTACTCTTCATAGATTGGGTTCCTCTCCTGTCTACATGGGGTGCCATTCTTCACATTTCTTATAGGGGTCCAAATCTCTGCCACCAAGTTTTTAAAATGACTCAGTATTTGTGGCAATTAAAATGTCAAACAACCGCCTCAACGCACCTGCATCAAATTTTTTATTGATAGTGCAAATAAAAATTTAAAAATAACTCTTAAACAATATTAAAACCAATTATGTCTAAAGATAATTAACATTACTTGATATTACACTTTCCTTAAATAATTAAACAATGTTCCAAAACCTATTTTAATACTTTGAAAAATGTCAGAGCTTCACCTATTGAAGTCGAATAGACAAAGTTAAAGGGGGTTCGTCCGGGATTAGTAAAAAAACAAAAAAAAGGTCAGTTTTCTTGTTTGTTTTTGTCCCCAGAACCAGTGCCACTCTGTTCATGGGCTGTGTCTGGTACTGCAGCTCTTCCGCATTCATCAATGGGACAAAACTGCAATACCAGAAACAGCCAATGGACAGAGTGGCGCTGTTTCTGGAATAAACAACAACTGAACAGCCGCCCCTATTTTCTAATTTAACAGACAACCCCTTTGAGACAATGGAGCTGTGTGATTTCATTGTAAAGGTGGCCATGTAAAAAACACTGAGTCGTCATACTTCATCTTTATTTCCTTCAACGCAAAAAAATGGTCTTGGTGACTTCAATTACAATTTTAGTGAATTTCCAATGGAGATAATCTAGCCGCAGTCAGCAATGCTACTAAATATATCCAATGGGTTATAGTCCAGTACAAAATCCAAGAGCCAGCGCTATTTGCTTAGTGTAATCGTCTTTATTTGATGACGTAAGCTGTCCTTCTCCATGTGCGACTCGGCAAGAGCCATCTTGGTTTTGGCCAATTCATGCTTAAGACATTCATTTTCGTCAAGAAGCTGCAGATAAATGGAGAAAAATAAATGACCAAAAAGAAAATATATTTAGGTATCATAACTTACTGCTTACAGAACTGGAGACGGCAATCTGAATTTATGTTCTACATCAAAAACTTCATGTTTGAATCCAGGCCGCTCAGCCTGGCAAAGTCAACAGAATACCAGTGCCATTTACGGAGCTGCTATTCTGCTGATGAAGAGAAGACGGTCTTCATGCGTTGGTATGAGGTGATATAAACAGCACATGTGTAGATTTCCCAGCATCTGCTCTCCCCAAATAGCCACATCGTTACCACTTGTAAAGGGAGCATGTCAACCAATAGAATATACATATTAAGGCCCCATGCATACGAACGTGCTTTTGCGGCCGCAATTCCCCCGAAACTCCACGGGAGAATTGCGGCCCCATTCATTCCTATGGGGTCATGCACACGACCGTAGTTTTTACGGTCCGTGCATGGCCCGGGAGCCCGGACCGCATTGAAAATAATGGCCGTGGCCATGTGCATTGCCCGCGATTTGCAGGCGGCTCGCGGCTGACAGTCCGCTGCCGGCTAACCTCGAAAATCACGGCCGTGCAAATAGCTACGATCGTGTGCATGAGGCCTTAGATTTTTTTTTTCTATAAATGCCCGCTTGGTTGACCGTTATTTACCTCTACCCTTTGCACATTCCGATCAGCAAAGCACACACGTTTATCACAATATTGGCTAGGGGACAAGTGGCTGCCAAACACCTTTAGCGACGCTTATCTCCATTGGGGAACAGCATCAACCCAGCCTGTCTGGTCAATAGTTGAATCAACTGACTTTACTCCGGTATCAGACAAGGAATGCTTTTGGCCTCCTATTAACCCATTATAGATGCCTAAATTTTCCTTGTAGGAGGGATCGCCAAACCCGCTCAACTCAAGATAGGCCCTACCTCGTTCTTACTGGATAAATGCACTGGCTGCATTCTCCTAAATAAAATACATATTGGATAAGCTATATATAATGAAAAGTTATAAAATATTCCAATATATATCTGTATCAATTCCTCATCGTTTTTAAAATCTCTGCTTCCTGTTATTAAATGGGAACCTTCATTGTTTGCTTCCAGTGTATAAAAATCTGTCCTGGTCATGTGATGGACACACAGGTGCAGGGCTCATTACAAGACACAGCTCTGATACACATACTGTAACGAGCCAAGCACCTGTGTGTCCATCACTTGACTATGGACAGAATTTAACCAATAAGGGTTCTCATAATGACAGAAAGCAGAGATCTTGAAAACTGCAAATTGATACAGAATGTATATTGGAAAACTGTATAACTTTGCATCGTACAAAGACTAAGCTTTATTTGCTGAAACCGTAATACCCCTTTAAGCCAACTATGTGAACAACAAATACATGTTTAAAAGACAGACAAGGCCTCCCCCCAAGGGGACCCCCAGCGATCAGCTGTAATCTGTGGGGAAACCTGGCAGAAAGTCTTCAATTTCCCTACAGTGCCACCACAGGGGAAATTAGGTATTACACAGTGCCCATTCAAATCAATAGGTTGCTGGGTGATACAGGACAGGTCCTCCGGAGCGAGAGGCGCTCTTTATAGATCCAAGTGATGAGGAACAGGAGACCCCCCCCCCCTTTATTAACTCTGAATTCCATAAAAAGGTGTATGGAAAGGGGTTTTCTAAACTGGACAACCCCTTTAAGTTAAAAGCCGCCATCACAAATTTCAATTAATATTTCAGCACTAACTGCTGATTAATCCAGAACTCGCACTTCTATCTCCTCCGAGACATAAGAGGTGAACTGGGCCGCAAACCAGATCTTCCGATTACACTGCGCACTTCAAAAGACATAAGTGATTAAGAGATAATTAATTTGGACAAAGAGTTCATCCAGCAGACAAACTATTTTTTTTATTTTATGTAAATCATAATTTCTTGTATGATCTACAATTACTCTGAATTCTATTAGTCTCTTTTATCACAGATTTCCCTAAAGCACAGTCATATTATCTGAAATGTAAAAAAAATATAAAAAATGTATATGACTGCATATCTAGAAATTATAATTAAAAGCCAAATCAATGTCTGTAGTAGGTGGGGACAAAGTAATAAAAAATAATACTAATGCTTCAGTTATTATATATACGGTAATCCATAATGCTCCAGTTATTATATATACGGTAATCCATAATGCTCCAGTTATTATATATACGGTAATCCATAATGCTCCAGTTATTATATATACGGTAATCCATAATGCTCCAGTTATTATATATACGGTAATCCATAATGCTCCATTTATTATATATACGGTAATCCATAATGCTCCATTTATTATATATACGGTAATCCATAATGCTCCATTTATTATATATACGGTAATCCATAATGCTCCATTTATTATATATACGGTAATCCATAATGCTCCAGTTATTATATATACGGTAATCCATAATGCTCCATTTATTATATATACGGTAATCCATAATGCTCCAGTTATTCTATATACGGTAATCCATAATGCTCCAGTTATTATATATACGGTAATCCATAATGCTCCAGTTATTATATATACACGGTAATCCATAATGCTCCAGTTATTATATATACGGTAATCCATAATGCTCCAGTGTGGATTCCGTCCGACCATTTTTATGAACTTCCCGAGCACTGCTTTGAAAAAAGCCAATACGCTAGAATTAAATTAGAATATTTACAGGGAGATCAAGACTCTGGGGGACTGGCCATTCACATCACGGGCTGGGGTCAACTGGAGAATCTAGGGGTAGCGGATCAGTGGATCTCACAAAAACCACTTGCTGTGAGACGGGGAGAAGTCCGGATGGGCAACCCCCATGTCCGACTGTTGCCATGTTGGAGAAGGTTTGGAATAAGGTTACGGATATCCAGGGGGTCAGTATTGTAACAAATGCACCTCTATTGGCATAATCCAAAATTGCCACGAAACCTTGCTGGTCAGAAAGCGACCACAATAACTTTTATTACCTGTGATGCAGGCAAAGCGACACAACGATCTATGGCCAAAGTCGCCGTGAAGCCATAGCCTAAAGGAATGGGCCCCTTTCCGCGTCTTAACAAGTTAGGTAATGGTATACGATGGGAGTAACTGGTGATTGCTCTGTGTATTAATATAACTATATTACTTCTATAAAGTTTTGAATAGTTAATAGTATCTTGCTATTCCTGCACCTTTTCTTTCCATGGATGGACAATAACTGCTTAAAGCGTCTCTGTCACCACATTATAAGTGTCCTATCTCCTACATAATGTGATCGGCGCTGTAATGTAGAGAACAACAGTGGCTTTTATTTTGAAAAACGATAATTTTTGGCCAAGTTATAAGCAATTTTAGATTTATGCTAATTAGTTTCTTAATAGACAACTGGGCGTGTTTTTACTTTTTACCAACTGGGCGTTGTACAGAGAAGTGTATGAGGCTGACCAATCAGTGACCAATCAGTGACCAATCAGTGACCAATCAGTGACCAAGCCGTGACCAATCAGCGTCATACACTTCTCATTGTTTCAGCCCATTGTTAGGCCGGATTTACACGAGCGTGTGCGTTTTGTGCGCGCAAAAGGTACTTAACAGCTCCGTGTGTCATCCCCGTATGATGCGTGGCTGCGTGATTTTCGCGCAGCCGCCATCATTATGACACTGAATGAAAACAGCGAAGCACCACGTGCTTTTCTGTTTACAAACACACATACTTTTCACTGCTGTTGCGCGAATCATGCGCGTCACACGGAAGTGCTTCCGTGTGCTGCGCGTGATTTTCACACACCCATTGACTTCAATGGGTGCGTGATGCACGAACAACGCACAAATATAGGACATGTCGTGAGTTTCACACAGGGGACATACGCTGCGTGAAAATAAGGGCTGTCTGAACGGCCCCATAGACTAACATAGGTCCGTGCGAGGCACGTGAAAATCACGCGCGTTGCACGGACGTATTACACGTTCATGTAAATAAGCCCTTATAGTGTGATTGTGCAGTGAGAGAAACTGGGCTGGAACAATGAGAAGTGTGTGATGCTGATTGGTCACTGATTGGTCAGCCTCATACACTTCTCTTTACAACGCCCAGTTGGTAAAAAATAGACAACTGGGCGTGTTTTTACTAAGAAACTCATTAGCATAAATCTAAAATTGTTTATAACTTGGCCAAAAATGACCGTTTTTCAAAATAAAAACCACTGCTGTTATCTACATTACAGTGCCGATCAGATTATGTAGGAGAGAGAGCATTTATAATCTGGTGACAGATCCTCTTTAAAGGCTTATTCCCAACCTCAACATTTATTGCATATCCACAGCATATCAACTCACCCCAGATAGCAAAACCCCCATACATCGCCCCACCACTAATACATACAAAAAAACAAACAAATGTGCAGGTGTAAAATACACAATTGCGAAATGGTTATAGATAATTGGATACAAGTATATTAAATTAACCACTGGTAACTAATGGTGCACACACCAACTCAAGAAAATAAAGAGATGACAAAAAAAACTCGCTATCGCCCTACCACATAGTAACAGGGTGAAAAACCAGAAGGATATTAGAGGAACGTACCTGAAGTCATGGTGGGGAAAGGGGAATGCCACATCTCACGTAGTGTTAAAAGGGCTTTCCCATCAGGGACATTTATGACATATCCACAGGATATGTCATAAGTGTCAGAGAGATGCCGGTCCCGCCTCTGAGACCCGCACATTTTTCCAGAACGGGGCCCCCTAAACCCCGTTCTACCGCTCTGTGCTCCGGCTGACTCGTGTGATTTCCGACCATGAAGAAGGAAACAGCGTTGCTCGCAGAGCTACACGGTTTCCGTAAGTCCCATAGAACTGAATGGTAATTACGGAAACCGCATACCTCGCTGCTTCTGTAACTGCCATTCACTACTATGGGAGTTACGGAAACAGCGTAGCTCAGCGAGCTACGCTGTTTTCGTAACTCCCCACCATATTGTCAGGAAGTGGCTGGGTGCCCCTTTCTAGAGATAGGTGCGAGTCCCAGGAGGTGGGACCCGCATCTATCTGACATATCCTATGGATAGGTCATAAATGTCTCTGCTGGGAGACCATGTAGGACCTCGAGTTTTACTGCCATGTTTACATGCGGCAGCGCTCATCTCAGTGGGTGCTGCAGGGCAAGAGGGAGATTGGTTTTTTAACAAACATTGTATTGCAAAGAATAATAAGGCTAAATGGAGCGCTGTGCCAGGTATTGCAGCTCAGTTCATAACTACATCAGGACCCTGCAGGACTGTCCGACACCATAGAAGTGAATTGTACATTTCTAGATGGAGCTCACTACATGCCTTGACTTTACAGCTTTATACAGCTCCCATTAAAGCATTGAGCTCCCCCTAGTGGTGGCTGCAGGCATCCAGAATATTATCATAGAACTCTATGACTGTGTGAATGGAAAAAGGGAATTTAAAAATACAATTACACGCACACACCCTTTCCCCATTCTACCCAGCCAGGGATCTCCAAATTGGGAGAGATTTAATCACATTGAACGAAGTGTTTTATATTACAAAGAAGCTGGATAATCAGAGATGTGTCCCTTTAAATGCAATTCCAAGGTCAATATCTAAGACTAGGATTAACACATCAGAGATCGACCCTTCCAACAATGTAGAGATAACGTACCTGCTCCATAGTAATCACTGGCATCTTCCGACCATGGCTCCTCTTTACATCCATCTGTTCAAGGGGTGCGGGGCTGTCACAAAGTGTCTGTGTGCTTTTTGTAGCGTTACTTCTGTGCTGTATGCTTTTAGTACTGTCAGAGTTTATTGAAGAGATCTCAATAAGTTCTTTGTGATTGGTTCTGGTGTCAGTGGTTGAGTCTGGATTACCTTTACATGAAAGAAACATATACATATTATATACTTCTTACTATACATAAACAATAGATTAAAAAAATACCTTCTCCATATATAACTATTATATGTAAAGAACAAAGTTAGATAATGATGCCAGCCTGCACAAAGGACAGAACCGTTTAAAGGGGATGTCTGGTTTAGAATACCCATTTTCAAATTCCTTATTAGGGGATTCTGAGTTAGAGGGGGGCGGGGGTTCCCGTTTCAAGACCTTCATCTTTTTATTCAGAGTGTAAAGAGGCTACAAATTGTGGATCTCGCTCTGGACGACCCAGCACGTTCTTTGCATTACATACGCAGTTCATTGACTTCAAATTACATTTTGTAATGCTTCATTTTCCCTGTGGTGGCGCTGCAGGGTAATTGATCACTTACGGCCCGTTGATCTCTGGGCAGTAGGATTCCCAATGACAAGCCTATAGTTGGGAAACCTCTAACAAAAAGTGATTGTTCAAAGTGGGCTAATCGAAAAGCAGAATGTAGAGGAAGCTGAAATTAAACTATATATTCCTAGAAGGCTGAACCTGGGTGAAGCCCCTAATAAATATTAATGAGCAGTCGTTTTTAGTAAAGGGGTATTCCCAGAATCACCTACCCACAGGATAGGTGATAAGTGTCTGATTGCTGGGGGACCCACCGATCACTAAAATGAGCGCCCCAAGCCCGTTCTTCCGGACTTCCTTAGGAGCTTGAACGGAGTGGTAGACAAGCCGCATTATTCAATGTCTATAGGACCGAGTGAAACATCGCTGTACTCATCTGTCTTCTTCAGTCCCAGAGATTTGGAATGGAGTGGCACAGCGAATACTCGTTCGCCGCTCCATGCAAAAGTCTCCTCACTGTGGTGCCAACAGGGAGTGCCAGCAGTGGAGTGCCCAGCGATCAGACACTTATCACCTATTCTGTGGATATGTGATAAATGTAGATACTGGGGATACCCCTTTAAGAAAACACAAATTAAATTTGGAAGGGCATTAATTTAATGTAATAAAATAAAAATCACTGCATGCCACGGTACAATACACTGCGTAATAACAGATCAGTTTCTGTGTAACAATAAGTTCTCGTTCAGTTCAATATAGTGCAGAGGAAAAGTGGAGAATATCTATCAATGTATCTACACTCCACTTTAAATGAGTTGTCTATGATTAGAAAAAATTGTATTTTTTCTAAAAAACCATGTCATTCTTCTCCATGGCCTGTATCTGGAATTGCAGCTCAACTCCATATACTTGAATGCTGCAATACCAGACACAGCCTTGGGATAAAAGTGGCACTGTTACAGGAAAAAAAAGGGAGACAGACAACATTAAGGCCACAGGAAGAATACAGTGTGTGGAGAAAATACTTTTAATACATTAAATGCATTTTATTACAGGACTTAGACAAGGAGTATGCAGCTTACCTTTGATGCAGAATGCTCCGTCATCATACCTCTCTACTAAGAGATTCTCAATATTCAGGATGATGGGCTCCGGCTCTGGGTCACTGTTGTTATTCCTCGGACTATCATCCTACAGATGAAAGGAAAAAAAAAAGTCACTTGTACAGTCCCAATACATAACCCGGCACCGTCAAGCTTGTGCTGTGTAGCTCTCTATGTAACGTGACTAATATCAGAATGTATCCATGTCCAACACATTGTAATAATGACCCAGTATTAAGAGGATGTCTGAGGTAAAAGGGTTTCCTACCACTGTATATTATGAAACTACATCTACGGCAAGACCCCCAAATTGTAGAGGGGGCGTATGAGCTCAATGTATACTGTGATATTATTGAGTTCAATGAATAAATTGTATGCAGTAAGCTCCCTCTAGTGGTGGCTGTAGACATCTAACATGTTGGCTGCCAGCCCCGCCCCTCCGCTGAGTGACAGCTCTAGCAGTCTCCTAATTGACTGCTAGAGTGGTCACTTAGAGAGGGTGGCACTTCCGACCGCCGCACCAGGAGAATTAAATATGCAACTTGCATGACCAAGACATAGTATGTTTACATACAATGCCCTTCCCTTATGTTGTTCCGTCAGCAGTTTTGAGGCCTTAAAACTGCTGGCAGATTCCCTTTAGTTATATGTAGGAGGCCGGGGTGTAACTACAGCGTGCTGGACCCTATGCCAATAAGACCCAGATCAGACATTTAAAAAAAAAAAAGCATTTACTCAACACTCCTGACTCCTCTGGTCTTCAGGGCCCAGCACACAAGGGCGCCCTACCACATCAGGGCCCGGTACACAAGCTCTATGCCGCAGGCAGCATCAGTAAATTGTATGCAACCTGACCTTGTGTGGCGGGGCCTGTAGGCACGGCAATAGGAGCACGGAGGGGCAGGGGATCCGGGGCAGCCCCTTTGATGTCTGAGCCCAGTCGCGGTTGCACACCCTGCGACCACGATTGTTACGCTACTGGTAGAGGATTTGGAACTCTGTTTCAGAAAAACAAAGTACCGACTGCTAGAAAGACATATTAAAAAATTACTCGACACAGAGTTTCTAATCTATTTAAAATAAAAACCAAATGGTATTCAAGGATGGACGTTGACTAAGTCTCGCTAGATTTTCTCCCAAGTTTTAATTCGCTTGGATCCAATATTTTCCAATGGTTGCACTTACGATTCGGTATTTGGATGCTCCTGCTACCCCCATAATGCACCATTGGAGCTGCATATAACACATAATAATAACGGCTACTAATGTAAATGAAGTTCCAGTAGGCACAAGTCTCCGTGTATGAACAATGCAAGCAAATGCGTACAAACTGCTGGAGCATTAAAAGGTTTTGTTTTTTATTTTATTCTTTATTTTGCCTATTTATCTACATTTTATGTTTAATGATACATATGCTTAGAGGGAAGGGCTGGTGGTAAGCAGAGCCTGGGATTATACGGCACTTAATATATAATTTATAATGTAATAAACATTTATAGTCTACTACAAGAAACCATTATTAGTGGTGATTCATGTTCAGCCTCTCTGAATATTGTCTGCAGACACAGTACTGGGAGCAATGGGAATCCCCGGGGTTTCATAGATATTGGGCAATGTAAGATAATGGGTTCCTGCATGTGGTGAAGTTGTAAAGTCATTTCTTATCACATATCCTTCATCCTCACAAGAGTAGGAGGATAAACCGAGATGTTACTTTCTGCCTCAAGATCATGTAAGACTACAGTAAAGCCATGTCTAGCAGACCCGGTAATACGCAGATTCCCATTGAATTCAAGGGACAACCTATAAAACTTAGAATCTTCATAAGAACTGGACAGCAAGCAGCCCGCTCCCCTGGCGAGAACAGCTGATCTCCAGGAGCCCCAGCACCGAGATCCCCTGTGATCAGCTCATCGTCAGGCGAAGTGGCCTTGGCACAGAAGTTGTTCTTCATTTAAGACTCTGTTCACATCTGCATCATGGCTCGAGGTCTGTCCTACTACGGATCCCAATGGACCCCATTAAAAAGGACCTGTCATCTCTCCGGGCATGTCAGTTTCAGTAAATAAATGTATTCCCCGTGAAATAACATTTCCCGAGCATCTTTTCTGCATTGTGCAGTTCCTCGGTTATCCCTCCTAGAAATTTATGAATAAATTGACAGCTGGGTGATACCAGTTCGGGGTGTGTCTCTGCACACACGGACAATATCCAATCAGTGCTGACAATCTCAGGCTGTAGGGACACCTCCCACAACACCCAGTTGCCAACTTATTCATACATTTCGAGGAGGAATAACAGAGGAACGGCACAATGCCGAGATCTAAGAAAAGATGATCCAGAATTGTTATTCCATGGGGAATACAATTATTTATTGAAACAGACATGTCAAGAGAGGCGACCGGTCCTCTTCAACTTGTAACGGGGTCCGCCAGAGCTCCATACTTTTGATAGCAAGAATAGCGTGACAGAACGGACGACGGTGGCTCCAAACTGCAGAAGTCTCTACAGACATGCTGAAGGGAGTATGCAGTGGGTAGAATGAAGCGGGAGTAAGAATACAGTTTACATACAGATGCACAATACACCTTCCTCCCACGTCACGCTTATCCTCCTGATGAACGGCATAGAGCTTCTGTGGTAGGATTACGCATTTCAGAGATTTTGCACTTACAATGTTTTGACACAGAGATGACAATATGTTCAATACGTAGTATTGTACTTCTATACAGTATATGTACGCGACTTTCGAATAAACACAATGGCCTGTAGCGTACACTTTGCAAAAGTCATTTTAGCCGAACGCTGGCCTAGATGGACATTCGGGAGAACCGTGTTATACAGGCAGTTCCACAAAAATCGATCGCTAGTACGAATAGGTGAGATTCAGCTATTTCCATATGGGGCAGAGAGGAAGACCAGGAGCAAACCGGTCAAGTTCGCTCTCCTTCCTTTTTTACAGTATAGCTCAGCAGCTATTTGGGTTCTTTGCCATCTCACGTTGTGGCTTGGCCTATTATTTAAAGAGGCTCTGTCACCAGATTTTGCAACCCCTATCTGCTATTGCAGCAGATCGGCGCTGCAATGTAGATTACAGTAACGTTTTTATTTTTTAAAAACGAGCATTTTTGGCCAAGTTATGACCATTTTCGTATTTATGCAAATGAGGCTTGCAAAAGTACAACTGGGCGTGTTGAAAAGTAAAAGTACAACTGGGCGTGTATTAGGTGCGTACATCGGGGCGTGTTTACTACTTTTACTAGCTGGGCGTTGTGTATAGACGTGTCATCCACTTCTCTTCAGAACGCCCAGCTTCTGGCAGTGCAGATCTGTGACGTCACTCACAGGTCCTGCATCGTGTCGGCACCAGAGGCTACAGATGATTCTGCAGCAGCATCGGCGTTTGCAGGTAAGTCGATGTAGCTACTTACCTGCAAATGCTGATGCTGCTGCAGAATCATCTGTAGCCTCTGGTGCCGACACGATGCAGGACCTGTGAGTGACGTCACAGTGCTGCACTGTCAGAAGCTGGGCGTTGTGAAGAGAAGTGGATGATACTTCTCATCAGAAAGCCCAGCTAGTAAAAGTAGTAAACACGCCCCGATGTACGCACATAATACACGCCCAGATGTACATACACAATACACGCCCAGTTGTACTTTTACTTTTCAACACGCCCAGTTGTACTTTTGCAAGCCTCATTTACATAAATACGAAAATGGTCATAACTTGGCCAAAAATGCTCGTTTTTAAAAAATAAAAACGTTACTGTAATCTCCATTGCAGCGCCGATCTGCTGCAATAGCAGATAGGGGTTGCAAAATCTGGTGACAGAGCCTCTTTAAGTGAGGGACCCCAGTTTTTCAGGAGGCTACAAGCAGTCAAACCTATATTGTCCGAATCTATTAAGAGTGCCTGGTGAAATATCAAGGTTTTTACGAAGACCATGGGAGCTACCAAATTATTCAGTAAATCTATCCACAGGGTGGAGCACTTCTATATACGAACCTTTAAGTGAAGCTTTGCCCTCTGAACTCTTATCTTCATTGGCATAACTTTTGCAATTGAATCATCGTCTATGAAGTGGTGGATATTCGCAAGAGTGGAGGTGAGAAACTCGGAGCTAAAATCTGTCACTTGGCACTGGAGGAAACCGTTTTCAGCAGCAAGTAGAGAATGGCGTTTAGCACCAGGACCGGTCTCCAGTTTTAGGCTGATCTCCGGACATGAACTTCTCTGCTCCGCTGATGACTTTTGATCAGAGTCTGTTTGAGAACATAGAAAGATTAACAATAATCGGCTTCCATCAACCTAAATATTCCAGATAATTCAACACTTACATTCAGACAGGAAGGTAGATAAACTTTTAGGTCACTTGCACACGATGCGTATTAAGCCCCTTTTACACCGGCAGATAATCGGCTGATGCAGCGAGCGCCGATCAATGAGACATTGTTGATCGGCGCTCGTTTGCTCCTGTCACACGGAGCTATGGATGGGAACGAGCGATCGTTACTCCGATCGCTCGTCCCCATACGTTATCATGTCGGCAGCGCGTCTCTCTGTTTACACAGGGTGATGAGATGCCGACAACGATAATATTTTACTTTATTAAAACGATACGATCAGCAGATGATCGGGCGTTTGCTCGTTCATCTGATCGCTGCCCTGTTTACACAGGGAAATTATCGCCAATGAGCGTTCTATGAACACGTCTGCCCGATATTCTCCCAGTATAAAACCCCCTATATGTGTGGATTTGCCACGTGGATTTTGCTGCAGCCAATCCGCGAGTATAATACAGTACCAGCAAAGTAAATGAGATTACAACTAATCTTATCTACACATTGCCACATTTTTCAGCACTTAAACTGACCTGACGTACATTTTTAAATCCGCGCAAAATCCACAGCATATACGGTACCTGTTTCTGCATCAAAATGTGAAATAAGCATTCCAGATTTTACCTGCGAAATAGCCTGTTTTTTTATGTGCAGTTTTGACACGGATTTTCCACATCAAATTCCGCCATGTGTGCATGTAGCATGCTAACAGGGGTCCCCTCTGTAATCCCATCTCCCCTCCAGATGGTTTAAATGTTGATCGGGTCTTTCGCCACATGGTATGAGGAGGGAAATGTTTCCTTTTTAGTGTAGATTGGTTTATGCCTTATTTTTTTTTTCTACCTTTCTCTGGATCAATAGGGGTAAAACAGAGTCCTATAGTTTACCCACATCCCTTCCGTTTCTCCCCTCCCTTGGTTGAACGTGATGGACATATGTCTTTTTTCAACTGTACTATCTATGTAAGTATGTACCTATGGTGTCGTGGCAGCCTGGCGGCAGGTCTGCCATCTTGGTGCTCCTATTAAGGCCTATTATTTTAAAAGTTGAGTAATGTAACAACAAAAAAAAAAAAGAAAACAATAAAAATTGCGGTTTCTCTAAAAGTCTGAACTATTACAATGCAAAATCTATTTAACCCGCAGGGTTACCGCCGTAAAACAAAAACAGCCAGAATTCTGGCTGTTTTTTGGTCTCCTTAGCGCCCATAAAAAATGGAATACAAAGTATTCAAAATGTCGTATGTACCCCAAAATGGTACCAATAAAAACTACAGCTCGCCCCACAATACCTGCGCAATATACCTTTTTGTTTTAAAAAAAACATGGGACCCTATAGGCAACATATGACACTGTATTCCGATACAGTGGTATATGTCAGAGGCTTCGGTCAGAGGTATAGGTCAGCAGCATTTTTCTACGTGCACCTCTGACGGACGCTGCAGTGTGAATAGGGCATAAAAACAAGAAAGGAGGGGGGTAATTATATGCTGGTCGAGATGTAATGCAGGAAACATTCTATTTAGGGACACATTTCATATAGATGTATAGAGTCTCATCAATATTTCATAAGGATCAAATTGTACACATTACATCATGCCAAAATGAATAGAGAGAAGGTTGCAGTAGGTTGGGCACATTGCTGCAGGGGGGGGGGGGGGGGGGGATAAAAAAAATCGACAAAGATGCCACCGGACTCTACCATAGGAAACAGGCGCCCGCTGTGTTCAAATTTAGCAATCAGTGGAGCCGTCTCAATTTCAGAATATTATTTTTACAAGTAACTGAATCTTAACTCCTCTCATATTCTCATATTCTGTAATCCCATTGTGCATCTCAAATTCCATACATCCAATTTTCTATTTTTATCAATAGCATTCACGCCGATTTATTATTCACTCGTTGTTTCCATGGGTAAAAGGGGCGATTTATCAGAATTGCAAAAAGGGATGATTATTGAATTTCATGTCCTTTACCACAGCAGCACCGGAACAGTATTTCTCACACAGCGCAGTTTGTGACCTGTTCGCGTGCTGCTGTGGTGAAAGTTTATCGTGAGTGGACAAATGGCACCATTGGGAATAACAGACGTGGAAACTGTGGAGCACCACGTGCCATTGATGTGAGTGGTGAACGCCGGCACGCTACAGTGGAGCAGCGCACTGTGAAAATCAACCAGGGGCTACCAGACATGTGTCTAACACAACAGTTCAGCGAACCCGACTACGTATGGGGCTCTGAAGCAGACGGATGGTCACTGCTCCTATGTAACAAAGGTGCAGCGGGAAAAAGGCTTCAGTTTGCATGGCAGTATCGGAATTGGGCCACTGATGATTGGCAAAGGGTTGCCTTCTCCAATGAGTCACGTTTTCTGCTTCATGGAACGGATGGACGTTGGAGTGTGAGGAGAGAAATACCAGAGACCAAACACCCGGCAATCATTGCTGGAAGAACACAAGCTGGTGGCGGCAGTGTTATGGTCTGGGGAACTTTTTCATGGCATTCTCTGGGCCACTCATCCATGTGGAAGGCTCTGAACCCATTTGGGTATGAATCCATAGTTGCGATCACGTCCCCCCCATACATGTTGTTTGTCTTATCTGGGGCAGACGGAATCTTCCAGCAAGACAATGCGACATGTCACATGGCTAGAAATGTCCGACAGTGGTTGGAAGAGAACAACCAAGACTCCCAAGTACTTCCCTGGCCCCCTAATTTGCCAGACTTGAACCCAATTGAGCATCTGTGGGACCTGGATCGTTTTGTTTGCTCTATGGATCCTCCCCCCACGCACCCACCAGTAAATGTGGGATGCACTGCAGTCAGCATGGCCCAGATACCAGAGACCACCGACCAGCACCTTATTGATCACTGCCCGCCCGTCTAGCTGCTGTCCGTGCTGCACACGGCAGTTACTCCGGATATTAGCTGGTGGTCATAATAATGCGCGTGCATAGTGCGAAAGGCTAGATCAGAAAATGAAAAAGCATCGGGTACATTTCAGTTGTGGCTACATTTGTAGCCGTATATTAGAATTTCTATAATACTGAAGAGATGAATTAATAAAAGGGTTTGTGTGTGACTGTAGGATCTTAGGAAAATGGAAGTTATGGAGTGATTTCAGAGGTGGAGCTAGGGTTTCAACCTCACAGTATATTCTCCATTGCAATATGCAAGGATCCATAAACAGCACAATCCAAAATGACTGCAAGATCGCTTCCAAAAAAACCCCCTTCATCTCATCCAGGTCATGGTCGCTACGTCTGACAGCACCCTATGTAGAGCTGTTTCTATGATGCAGCTTCTAACTCCTTCATTTGGACACTACGTGGTCATAGTCATGATTTCCCTCCACCAAAAAGTAATGGTGGTCCATATGGTGACATTGAACCCCATAAGGGTACACAAGACAGACTTTCGACAATAGTGAGAAAATCTCCTGCTATCTTTTCATGTGGTGACTTGTATTCTTTCCTAAAGGAAAAAAGTACAATAATAATGAAGGTTAGGCCTTATTCACAGTCCAAGGCCTGTACCCAGATTCCTGTTGGGACTGTCCCGCAAAAGGGGCTATTCTAAAATCTGAGGCATACAGAGGTATAATAAGGGACTGTAGCAGTCTATGAGCTCTGTATTAGCTGAAGATCGTTTTTATAGATTAATACGTCAACAAGGAAGAAGCACAAGATTTCAGAAGCTCTCCTTGCACACAATCCTATAAGAAAAGCGGATATTCAGTGCGCGGGGGTCCGAGGACAGGCAGATGGCTCACCACCCATTCAGACATATGGCTTCCCTGACTCTAGATTAATTTCGCTCTACTTGTTGGTATCATCTCCGTGTCATGTGATGCTGAATGTATGAACTATGAGACACTATTAACACATGTTCCACATGAAAATCAGCAAAACAGATGTATGTTTAATGCTGTACCTACTGCCGTACGTGGTCTCCCAACATTCTAATAATATACAAACTATCTTCTATTTTTAATCTTTCTAAATATTTTTATAGCATCTTAAGCGGAGACGAATACGGATAATGATCCTCTATTTTACAGTTATTACTACAGCTGGCTTTGCCCATTTCAATCTAATAGAACATCGCCACCCAGTGGCCACTGCCCAGATGATCTCATACACTGAACAATAAGCAGCATTTCATTCACACGAGCGTATTCCATGCCGGTTTTACTTATATTTGTACCCTACTTTAGCCAACACATCCAATCCCACATTTTTAGGTCTGTATTTCATATATGAAGCATTTTCCCTCCAATAGAGCCTGAAGAAAAATATGTAATCTCATATATATTCAAGTCTCTATTTGGGCAATTGAGCAAAAAAAATAAAATAAAACAACACATATCTTAAAAGGGTATCTCCACCATTGAAACCGTTCTAAGGCCCTGTTCACACTGAGTTTTTCCGCCGCGGTTGCCGAAATTGACTCCCATTGATTTCAATGGGAGGTGGAGGCGTTTTTTTTTTACCGCGAGCAAAAAAAATGCTTGCGGTAAAAAGAAGCGACATGCCCTATCTTGAGGTGTTTTCCTCCTCAAAAACCCAATTGAACTCAATGGGAGACGAAAATAAACGCGTTTTGACACGTTTTTTTTGCTGCGATTTTTGACGCTCGCGGTCATTCCATCTTTCTGTTGAAGAGATAGCTAAAAAAAAACGCGTGTGATGCAATACCACTAAAGAAAAACGGAGCTGATTTTTCCAGGCAGAATTTTCTGCCTGCAAAAAACTCTGTCTGAACAGGGTCTTATTGCTCCCATAAATCTTGGGCCCTGTTCATAGCGCGTTTGTGATGTAAGTTTACCATGTATGCCAGGAAAGCTACTGGTGTACAGGTGAAACGTGTCCATACAAAAAAAAATCCTGTAAAAAAAAAACAAAAAAAAAAACAACTAATCACACACTATCCGTTTTTGGTTTTGGTTTATTTTTTTTAACATGGGAGCCAATGGGTGACAGATATTACTGTCACAGCATCCATTTAAGTATACATCATTCATTTTTCATGCCTTATATGTTCAAAAGTTGCCATAATAGCCTATTGGTGACGGAGGCCACAGTTAGGCATGCGTCACAGCCTCCGTTTAACATATATGTTGGGAGCTTTAAACGTATGGCCAAAAACGCAATGTGAATGTAGCCTAAAACATAATAAAAAGCAGCAACTTTTCAAATAGTTTTGACTAAAAATCAAAAATTGTGTGTATACAGCTCTAATGCAGACCTATGTGTCTCCATGTTTATATCTTCATACAAGTCTTGTATAGTCTGATCCTGAATTCAGGTGTTACTCCCTTTCATCTGTATTTTCTTCTACTTTCAGAGAAGAGTAAGGGTATGTTCACACGGCTTATTTACGGACGTAATTCGGGCGTTTTCCGCCTCGATTTACGTCCGAAAATGCGTCTCGATAGCGTCGGCAAACATCTGCCCATTCATTTGAATGGGTCTTACGATGTTCTGTTCCAACGGTCATTTTTTTTACGCCCCGCTGTCAAAAGGCGGGGCGTAAATAGACGCCCGCGTCAAAAAAGTGCCTGTCACTTCTTCAGACGTTAAATGGAGCCGTTTTCCCTTGACTCCATGGAAAAACAGCTCCATTTACGTCCGTAATTGACGCAGCGAAAAAGCGCCTCAACATGCCATTACGCATGAAATTACGGAGCTGTTTTCTCCTGAAAACAGCCCCGTTATTTCAGCCATAACGGACGCTGCCGTGTGAACATACCCTAACACATGACTGTAGGATCAGACTATGCAAGATTTGTATGGAGATATAAACATGGAGACACATAGGTCTGCATTAGAGCTGTGTACACACAATTTTTGATTTTTAGTCAAAACCATTTGCAAAGTTGCTGCTTTTCATTATGTTTTAGGCTACATTCACATTGCGTTTTTGGCCATATGTTTATGTAACCTGTAACCATGGAGACTAAGGCCCTGTTCACACTGAGTTTTTTGGGGCAGAAACCGCGCCAAAAAACTCCTCAAAAACCGCCCGAAAATGCCTCCCATTGATTTCAATGGGAGGCAGACGAGTTTTTTTACCACGAGTAAAAAAAACTCGTCGTGGTAAAAAGAAGCAACATGACCCATCTTGAGGCGGTTTCCGCCTCCAAAACCCCATTTCAATGAGTCAGAAAGAGGAAAAAAAAACCTCGACGAGTGTTTTGACGAGTTTTTGTCAAACCACTGTGCAAAAACCTACTGGAGCAGTTTTTGCAGGAGGAATTTTCCTCCTGCAAAAAACTCTGTGTGAACACAGCCTAATAGGTCTGCATTGGAGCTGTATACACAAAACTGTTGATTTTTAATTAAGACTATTTGCAAAGCTGCTTTATTTTTCTATTTTTAGAGGATGGCAATTTGGGATAATTTTCTCTGGTGGGCCAAAGGTTTGAAGTATTGTTGGATTGCATATCCAACAAGAAATAAGCAACGACCCAGAACAGACCATCACCTGTGGAGAGTAATCCCCTATGGTTACCTGTTCATCATGGTGGATTGCTACTGTGCAAGTATATTTAGGATAAACCGTTCTCGCCATTGTGGAGGTCTCCGCTTTTCTCGACAGATGGCTATAAATATGTTCTTTCTCCATAATCCCTCTCAATACGTGTGGACGGCCGTTCCTTCTTTACAGATTAATTTAAGGCAATTCATTTTACAAAGCCATAATTCCTCAAAACCCGTGCGATTTCTCTCCTGGATTTACTGTACAATACTGTGTCACTGCTTGGTAAGCACATGCATGTATATAAAGAGATTTACCCTTCAGGAAAAATGTTTTACTGCTTTTTCCTTGTGAAAATGCCTCCTACAGCCTATTGTGCCCCCGCTTGAGAAAAAAATAGAGGTGTGTCCCCTTTCCCCCCCTTAAATTACCACCATCTGCATTACTTCCTAAGTTTCCATTAAAATCAGCCAGGATCTTAAAGGGGTTGTCCATGATTAGAAAAACACGGCTGATTTGTTTGAAAAACTACGCCACACCAGTCCACAGGTTGCGTGTGGTATTGCAGCTCAGTTGTAGTTACTGCAATGAAGCTGAGCTCCAATACAAGACACCACCCATGGACAGGTGGGTTGTGTTTTTAAGAAAAAAGGAGCCATTCACAGAAGATTTTTCCTACAGATATGTCATGTCCTCTCTTACATTCTAAATCTAACATAACCCAAGATGTATGATGTGAGATGTTAAACATGTAAAAAAAAACAACACACGTATAGCTCAGACATCTGCCATCTGTCACTCATAGACTCCCATGTTAAAAACGTATACGTCACAGCCATCCAGTAAAAAACATATAGGTTAAGCGTATACTACTTTTTTTTTTTTTAACAAGGGAGTCCATAGGCAACCGGTGGAATCCATCAGAGGCATCCATCGGCCATCAGTCGCTCACAGACTCCCATGTTAACTTACAGGTTTAACGAATACGTTTTTTTTACGCGAGATAATATGGAATTAGTATCATGGCAAATGGTATAAGTTGACACAATTCGAGAAAGAGTAAAGGTGCTCACATCTGTATATAAGATTACTGTACAGTACTTGCTGTAAACAATTCACAGAATGCAAATTATCAAAGCAAGCTCTGTGCAGACAATAAGCCAGCAAGGAATGCTGGGAGATTTCAGCTCTGAAGCTTGTGGAATTGTGAATGCAGCTCTTGTCTATGATACACACTGCAACTCAGGATTCATACAAGCAATTAATGCAATTTATTTACAAGGTTATTCAACTTTTTATGTAGATTCATTATCAGTGTAAATTGTAAAAATGTTTCAAATGGGACATACCCTATAAGAAAAAAATTTTGGGGAGGGAATGCTGTGATTGTACAAACTGCAATATGCCCTCCGTCTCTCAATTATCACTGTTTGTGTGGCATTTTTTAAACACGCCGACTTCCGTAGAGGCAAACACTACACTGAAAGAAATGCTGGTAGAAACCAGGATTGTGGTCAAGCAACGTTGTTGGAAGCAGAAGACATGGCAATACCCGAGAACTATGTGGTGTTTTACCTGCCCCAACAAAAGGCTTCTTTTGGCTAGAAGTAAAGAACAAAAAAATTTTCAGGGGAACCCCCATGGTAAAACATTGCACGGGACAGACTTTGGGAAACGCATATTACTTACTCATGGTCCGGCTGTTGAGGTATTGCCGGACACTAACATTCCCGAGCTGTTTTGGTATCACTTGGTTAACCTGAAGACCAACAGTGACATCTTCACCCTTGATGTCGATCCCGCCATTAACACCAAGGATTTTAAATACTACGACAGACATCTGTAGGAAAAATAGGCAGAGGGTATTGGTCAATGGAATCTAGATTTTGAAAAGGGCAGTGACATCATCCACCTTACCAGATAACCCTGCAACCTCATTGCGTGACACCACAGCCCTCCCCAGGTAACCCTGCCTGTCACTCTGCTAAACGTAATTTCGTGTCCTTTCAGAGGAAGTATAATAGATATGTAATTTTTGTCATTTTTAATGCTCTACCTACTAACTATAATGAAGTGATAAGATTCAATTAAAAAAAAATAAAAAATGCAATTTTACTGTAGGCTGTAAAATGAGCTGATTTTTTTTTTTACCAGTCTGCAGTGTACCCTGTTTGGCCACTAGATGTCAGCACATGTAATATACAGCATTAGGGCCTGTTCATATCAGCATTGGCTTTCCGTTCCGGGGTTCCATCGGAGGTTTCCGTCGGGTGAACCCCGCAACGGAAAGTCAAACTGAAACCACAGCTTCCGTTTCAGTCACCATTGATATCAATGGTGACGGAAACATTGCTAATAGTTTCCGTTCGTTACCATTCCGGCAGGTTTCCGTTTTAACAACGGAATCAATAGCGGAGTCGACTGCGCTATTGTTTCCATCAGAAAAACGGAAATCTGCCGGAATGGTGACGAACGGAAACCATTAGCAATGTTTCCGTCACCATTGATATCAATGGTGACTGAAATGGAAGCTGTGGTTTCAGTTTGACTTTCCATTGCTGGGTTCACACGACGGAACCCCGTAACGGAAAGCCAACGCTGATGTGAACAGGCTCTTATTTCATTCTTCTTTCGATTGCATCAGGTGTGTAATAGCACTTGGTATAAGTCCCCTAATCGAAAGGCACCCGCTCCGGGCACAGCGTCTCATTAAATTGGTCATGTACAAAACAATCATAACAAATAAACCAGTAACGATTCAAAATGTGACATTACATTTCTAGCAAAAAATAAAGTATTTGAAGCAACGCAAATCCCAATATCAGGAGCGGTGTCGCGCTGTAAAATCAGACAAACCCAGTTTGAAGTAATGTAATCTTCAGAAAAAGCGTGGTTGAAGAGCAGCACACGTCACCCAAATTTCAATCAATATGTTCTTTTATTGGTCAAACATCTAGTAAAAAATGGCAACGTTTCGACCCGTGACAAGTGGAGGGTTAAGAAAGACCATTTTGCAATTTTTACTGGATGTTTGACCAATAAAATAACATATTGATTGAGATTTGGGAGACGTGTGCTTCTGTTCACCACGCTTTTTCTGAAGATTATATTTCTAGCAGTCACTAGCAACCAATTTGATAAATCTTCTTCAGTCTAATTAAGACAGAACTAAAATAATTGGAAAGGCAATGACAGCAGTTAGATAGGCTCATCTATATATAATTACCACGTCTTGTCTGGTGTCTTGTGTACTTTCATCAACTGCGCTAACTGCATCTGGCGATGATGCGGAGTAATCCTCGTTCCTCAACTCCACGCTGGCCGTGTCCACTGTAGACTGATAATTCAAAGAGGAGAAGTCTTCCAGTCCTAGGAGGAGGAACATCAAAAACAAAACAAAAAGTAAAAAGAATAACAAATTGCGTAAAGTAAATGCCCACCTTTTCAATATGTCCTATCTTTATAGGAGTCAGCGCTCTATCTTTGTGATACAGAGTTCCAAATACCCTACACACACACACATATATAGTGACAGAGTTAAATGATACAATTTTGCCACCACTAGAGGGAGCAGTACTGCATACGGTTTTATTATGAAGTTCAATGTATAATCAGTATGCATTAAGCTCCTAAGCTCCCTCTAGTGGTGACTGCAGCCACCAGAATTTTATCATTTAACTCTACGTCTATCCAGAGGAATTGGAGCTCTGTATCAGAAAAACGGAGCTACGAACACCATAAAGATTCATAATGAAAGTAATCACCACCGAGTTTTGGACAAAATTTAGATTGAAAATAAAGTGATATTCGAGGATGGACATTTAATTTAAGTCGTGCACACATAGGCATCCATAAATGACAACCAGTGAATGTTATGTATCTTGATAAGGATTTTTGCCATAGCATTTTAGATTTAGGGGGGTACACCTTGTCCACCCAAACTCCTTCTTCAGGGGTGCACTTCCACCCCTGGGAACCCCCCTCTAGCTAGAGAAGCAACCAAACATTATTTATATTAGAAACTTTTCTCTCTTTTACCAGGTGCAATTCCATACACTTGTATTTATACAACCAGTATTGAGTTCAAGGAGAGCTGTATAAATCTGTAGTGAGCTCCCCCTTGTAACTTAATGGCCGATTGTGGGGAAGCAGGGGATTTGGAGCTCTGTATCAGATAAACATAGCTCTGATCCCGTATTAAGATTTATTATGAAATTTGTCAGCCCAGAATGGTGTACCCATTATATATAAAAAAAAAAAAAAAACTTCAAACCTTTCATCATCCTAAACCATCAGGAATATTAAAAGGGTTGTCTCATGAAGTCAACCCCTTCTCAAAAAGAAGCTGGCGATCGGCTGGCTTCCCTCACCTCCAGCGATAAGCCAAGTATTTCCTCTGCAGTGGCCACTGCAGGAGAAACATAGCATTACACATCATTGGAATGCAAGGACAGGCCGGTCTGCCAAAGCAGTAGCAGTTTTGGCACATAAACGGGGGAGTGGATTTTCATCTAGTCAGCTCAGTGGTGGCCATCCTAGGCGATACTGGACTATATGTGATTGACTAAAGTTTTGCTTTAAAAATCAATCATATCAGAATATTCCCCACTCCAGAACAAGAGTCACACTATACAGTGGCTCCTAATTGATGGGGACCTATCCCCCATACATTCATTAGGGCATATAAAAAATTTTTTCCAGTTGGAGGACTCCAATACAAAGACTCAAGTTGGAGTTTAAAAAGGTCACCAGATTCTAACTTGTCAATACAGATTTTTCTACATCAGCAAGTAACTCCATGAAGTATTTGTCTCCTTCCTACCCGCTTCTAGAGGGTCACTCCCATCGCTCTCCCCCAAATGTTCATCCAACAAGTTGCTGTCGATGGAGATATTGTCCAAAGAGAACTGCGAAGAACTCCTCTTCATGTTCTTGTAAGAAACAGAGAAGGTAGGCAGGTTGGACGAGCATCGTTCCTTAGGGGTTCCACTTAACAAAAATACATGGAAACGAAGTTTCAAAAATCAAAAAATAATAAAACGTCAAAAATGCATAATAAATAAAAAGAACAAACGAGGGGGAAGTTGTGAATTTCTGTTTTAGATTGTATGCATCCGTTTACCCCATGTGGTTTCTGTTGCTATGCATTATTAGAAAAACCGAGCAACAGCCCCATATAGTAACGTGGTCCTCGTGTAAATATATAGTCAACCAACCAAGAAGAGATCACGACCATGTATTGAAAAAATACAAAAGATGCTTTAGTATGGTTGCATAAAAATACACATAAACATGAATCCTCGGTGAAACGCGTGTCGGGTCAGCAGTGGTGTGTTCGGTCTTGGTCGCTCATTTACGGTTTATAGTCGATTTTTAGTTTCAGGTTATATCATAGTAATTTGCAATGTGCCTATCTTGACAACCATTTACCATTAGCCTGAGCACATAAATTGCTTACACCCTGTTTGAGTCTACTCATTACTTTTCCTCTTTGGACTCCATTTTTAACTTGCGAGGGTTTTTCTGTTTCTTGCTTTTAATTAATGTTTATGTAAGATGAATAAAGCATCTTTAGTATTTTTTCAATACATGGTCGTGATCTCTTGTGGCTATGCATTATGAATGATTTTTATCTTTGCGGGTTGTTTGGCTGCTTTTTTAGTGCACAGCTAAAATCACTGCCGGTTAGATACATGGTAGTCCAGGCTACAAAAGAAGTCTGAAATAAACCTCCTGCCTCATCAGAGTCTCAGGCTGCTGTTCTATCTCTAAGGGTATGTGCACACACACTAATTACGTCCGTAATTGACGGACGTATTTCGGCCGCAAGTAGTGGACCGAACACACTGCAGGGAGCCGGGCTCCTAGCATCATACTTATGTACGATGCTAGGAGTCCCTGCCTCTCCGTGGAACTACTGTCCCGTACTGAAAACATGATTACAGTACGGGACAGTTGTCCTGTAGCGAGGCAGGGACTCCTAGCATCGTACATAAGTATGATGCTAGGAGCCCGGCTCCCTGCACTGTGTTCGGTCCGGGACTTGCGGCCGAAATACGTCCGTCAATTACGGACGTAATTAGTGTGTGTGCACATACCCTAACTGCTTTATACTGCAGCTCTGCTTGTTCAGATTGGCTGCTGTGTATGAGCAAAAGCTCACCATGAAGTCAGCGCAAGCTGAGACGATCTTCCTTACAGCAAGGGTGATTATTATAAAATACCATCAACTAAACCACAAGTGAGGAAAATAAGTCTCTCCGGTAATTGCTATAGATATAGTGAGCTGAACGAGCCTCAGTACGGGCAAGTCCGGAGTTATGCTTTAAGAAGAGGATATAAACTATACAATAACCAAGTCGCATCTAATAACCTGAAACATACAGTATGTGGTCGAATTCTTTTAGCTGGCTAAAGACAGAGTCCTCGGTGTGTTGTCAGCTTAAGGTTGCGATACAGAACCATATGATCGGGTTATTTAGGGATTCTATGATTTTAGGTGCACTTCCACTATTCACTGCCCCTCCTTTATGAATCGACTTTTAGACAATGATGTTTTTTGGATGTACCCAACAACAGAAATCCGAAATAAAGAGTAGGATATAGAGGATATTGTAGGTAAAAGCACAATAACCGATATGAGGACTTCATGCCTATGGGGTAGTGCAAAACAAAATAGGATAAAACCATTGTGTGGGACATGATATGAAATAAACATATTCGTTCTTTACCTGGTATCAGTGTGCTTCTTCTGCGTCTCTAAAAAATGTGCATTGAGGAGGGGATTATCTATTATAGACTCATTATCAGAGGTCTGAAGGCTACCGAAGGTTTCGTCAATATCTTTGACAGGATTGGAGATGCTGTCATCACTACTGAAGTGGCCGCCATCATTAAGACCGTTAACATTAATAACCTGACACAAAGTTCCATCTTCTGCTTTCAGTGACGCTCTATCAGAACCACCTTCCAAACTTGACGTCCTTTTCAAAATGTCAGTGTCACTGGGCGACTTTGTTATCAAAGTCTCTGGCAAAACAATCTTTTTGGGTTCTAGTATTGCTCCAGAGTCACCGTTGACAGAGTCCATGAGTAAATCGATAGGGGGATTACCCACGTCTACATCTTCAGTACCATCTGATGGAAAAGTTTCTTTATTGTCCACAAGGGGGCTACCATCCCGGGAGAGGGGGCAATTGGACATATTTTCCTCCGGCAAAGGATGCAGTAATAAAGAAACCTCAGCACTTTTTAGCAGCACGCCTATGGACACCTTGGTCTCCTCGGCTGGTTTCCCAGTCACATCCTCCACATCCTTCAGTAGATTGTCCATGACTTGCTTTAGGGATTCTTGTAGCAGCATTAAGAAAACAAACTGATAGTGATTGATTTGTAAGCTGACATGTTTTTGTATGTGTGCAAGCATCAGGATGTCCGCTTGAGGTGACTCATGGGCAGGGCTGGATGACAGGCTGCTGTCTAGGGATTGGGACTTCTGTAACGGGGTGCTCCGGCCATCCATTTCAGTGCTGTAATATTGTTTTAAAAGTTGCTTGCGTTGAATACGACCGGCGAAGTCCGTGGATTCACTTTTGGAAAGATTTACTAGATGATCGCAGTTAGAGGCAATCTGTTTCTGAGACTGGGCGAAACGCGAGGGCTGGCAGACCCAGATGGAAAATGGAAAAGCATCAACAAAACTTACCGGTCTACCCTTTCCACTCTTTATCCCTTCATAGTCAACCCAAAACTGTGTGAAATGTATAGCCCAGATGTCCTTAGCAGCAGATGTTTTCAGTGCATTGGTGTCCAGCTTTGGTGTAATGAATCCCTTGTATACATCGTGCATCTTCGTGTCCTGTTCAAAAGCGTGCCTCTGGAAAATGGGGTGCAGGAGGTCAAGACTGTCCATTGACCTGGGGAAGGAGGTGAACGATTTAGAGTAGAAAGGGTATTCTTTAAAGTCCTGAAATATGGCTTCAAGATCTGAACGTCTGCAATTTGGAGATTGCCTGGTGTTACTTGCTATCATTTCAGATGTCTGGATGCTGATGGCTGTGGGCTGGTCATGGTGACAAGCTGATTTAGTTTGGGAAGGTATGATAAACTGTAGAGAAAAGAATAGGAAGGGGGGAATATGTAATATTGAGTATAACAAGTAATAAGCAAACAAACAAAAAATGGTCAAGAATGTCTTAGGCCCTGTTCACATCATGTGATGTACGTTTAGCGTGTACGCCAGGAAGGCTCTCCATGTACACACTAAATGTGTCCATAAGGCTCCATTAGCCAGACGGAGCCCAAAAGAGTGTCTTTCTCCGTCGGACAGGTATACTTTTTTTTATTTGAGGTATAGAATAGCGTAGTAAACTCCATTATTCCATACAACGGGATCCCTTAAAAAAAAAAAACATATACCGTTTTGCTTCGTCACAGAACCTTTCTCAAGCTACTAATATACACACGGCCTAATATATAGGTATGTTGGAGTGCTGTGTTCATTTTCTATTTACAGCAAGGCAAGCGTAATCTCGTTTTAAATTACAGGTTACATTGTAATCTCGCAAGATTACTCTTGCCTTGCTGTAAATATCACACAGACGCTACAGAAGTGTCAGGATTCTGTATAGACATCACGTCCTGGCTGGAGGTAATGTATATTCATTGTCAGGAAACTGCAGTAACGTTATAGTGTGTTTATGTGGCTGCACATAGCGATATAGCTATATCGCTATCTGCAGAGTAAATGAATGGAGAGAAGTGTATGACACTGATTGGTCACTGATTGGTCAGCGTCATACACTCCTCTGTACAACGCCCACTTGGTCAAAAAGTAAAACACACCCAGTTGTTCATTAAGAAACTCATTAGCATAAAGCTAAAATAGGTCATAACTCCGTCAAAAATGATCGTTTGTCTACATAAAAAACACTGCTGTGATCTACATTACAGCGCCGATCACATTATGTAGAAGATAGGCCACTTATAATGTGGTGACAGAGCCTCTTTAAATGCAGGCCCAGTGGAGTATTATAAAATATACATGACTTTTATCCATCATTTATGTGTAGATTAGCTGATCCACGTGAAATATCAAGCTGAATTATTCAGCAGTGTTTGTGCGGTGAACAGTCTGGTTTTACCTTCAGCATTAGGCAGTCTACCCGGATATCAATGTGCTCATCTGACTTGGAGCTGTCGTTCAGCATGTACATTGCCATAAACTGGTCGACGCTTTGCCTCAGGTCCAGGATAAATTGGTTCAGCCATAGAATGCTCCGCTCATCCACGGTTACCTGCAGTGCATTCAGCTGTACATATAAGTTGGGACTTGGAACTATGGGAAATAAAAAAAAATTATGGTTAATTTAGATTACAGGATGGAATAACAAAAGGGTCTTTAGAGCATTACAAACTCAGTGTATTTAATGTACGTTTGACATACATTTTTGAACGACACTACGGTTTTTGACGTTTCGTAACATACTAACCCTAACAGGGATGTTGGGCGGCGCAGGGCGGTCCTACCCACCAGATTGGAAGGTGCTTTATTATTGGAAGGTGCCTTATTGGCAGCTATAGGTTGTGTTCCTGACTATTCTCCTGGATTTTCCTTTGTAATGCATACTCGACTATGCTACAATCTTTGTTACCGAAACCTTAATTGCCTGACTACTTTCCCGGCCACCCCCTTTGTACCGTATACACGACTCAGCCTCGTCAACGTTGCCAAACCCTGGATTTCTTGACTACTCTGCTGACCACGGCTTCTGTACTCCTACCGGCTCTGCTACATCAGGAACCCTGAATTGCTTAGCTCTGTTGCGGCATATTCCTGGTACATGTTATTAGACTTTTGGCTGTTATCTTAGCAATCATATCTCCTACATCTCTATAGTAGTCTGCTTCCCCTACCAATGACGTTATCCACAGGATCAATCCCATGTTTGCTAGAGTCCCCAAAGTCCCGGGTCCAGCGGAGAACCTCGACCCTTACTGAAGTCATAGTAAAAAGGGTGCTATAGGTAAAATTGTGCCACCCGGTTGATTTTTTTTCTCTCTAGATATCCTAGGTACCGGATCAAAACTGTTTTTTTTCCAGCAGATTTTCAAAATTGCCCTTGGTTGCCCTTGGAAACAGACAACAGTTTTCAACCCTACTGTCAGACATGTGACCTAAAAGCTTTCCTCTAACAGTGTAAATATTATTTGAGCGCCTATAAATGGGCCCCGGTAACATGAATTCTGAATTTAGCATCAGATGTGAATAGAGAAATAGCAACATCTAAATAAAAATCAGCAAAAGCTACATAAAACTAAAGGAGATATTTATCAAAACCAGTGTAAGAGAAAAGTGGAGCAGTTGACCAATCAGATTTCAGCTCTTTGGTACTTTGGAAAATAAAAGTAGCAATCTGATTGGTTGCTATGGGTAACTGTTCTGCTTTTCTCTTACACTAGTTCGGATAAATCTCTTCCTAAGTATTTATGAAGTTCCTTCACATTTTACATAGGAATGTTGCAAATTGTAGAACATTCTCATTTCAAATTTGATTTGGTAGCAGAAAACCCAAATAAATCTTGAATTTTCCTGGGGCTTAATCTTATTACAAAAAATACCATATTATGGGAGATTTGCTAGACAAACACAAAGCCCTGTGAAAAAGACACGTGGCTAAGAGATTTAAAATGTGCCAAATTTATGACGTGTTCCATTTTTTTTAAACGTTTTTGGGGGAATTTATCAAATGTTTCCGGCGTAAGAAAAGTCGCAAATACATCAAAATTTGCAATTTGCGGCACTTTAGAAAAAACCTGAGTGGGGCTTAGCGGAAGGGATGTGGCCACCCGTCGTCCAACATATTTAATATAATTTACACCAGAAACTCGCGGAAAGTATAGCGAAAATCTATGCCAGCTACAAGCATAGATTACCCTTTCTGGCGCATGGACGTGCGCCCCTAAATCAATTAGCTGCATCTTACGCCTGTTCACAATATTAAGACTGGCGTATAAAACTCAAGTCTTAGGTCTCATGCACACGACCGTGTGCGCCGTGCGAGTCCCGTCAGTGATCCGAGGAAAGATAGAACAATGTCATATCTTTCCTCGGATCGGAGATTCTGACCATTTTTCACAGACCCGATTCACCCGCTAAAAGTGAATGGGTCCGTGAAGACTATCGGGTGCCACTCGGATGTCGTCAAAAACGGCCAGAGAGGCACAACGGTCGTGTGCATGAGGGCTCAGTAAATCGACCCCTTTGTGTAAATGCACATCAGCCATAAGGTGGTGTGAGAAAAAGTCTCTTACTTGCCTAGCAAGTTGCACCAAGTTTACCGTGCCATGTGCGGCGTATTGATAAATTTACGCTGTTTTCACCGTCTTAGGCCTCATGCACACGACTGTAAAAACTCCCGTTATTACGGGTCGTAATTACGACCCGAAATAACAGGCCCATAGACTTCTATTGGCCACGGGTACCTTCCCGTTTTCTTACAGGAAGGTGCCCGTGCCGTTGAAAAAGATAGAACATGTTCTATTTTTTTATTTTACGGGCCGTGCTACTATACTTTATAATGGGAGCACAGCTCGGAAAAACGGCCAGCTGCCCGTGCCCGGCCATGCCCGTAATTACGAGTCATAATTACGGGTACGGTCGTGTGCATGGGGTCTTATATAAACACCTGGATCCTGCAATAAATCTCTCCCATTCCATTTTGCAATTGTTTCATTGTGGGCCACACACTCATTTTTTTGCAGCTTTAAAAGAATTGCTCGTCTACAGAGTAAAACTGGTAAATCCAATAATGATGTATCTTCAGGGCTCCGGGGAAATTATTCAGAGAAAAAAAACTTTCTTACTGGGGAAATTCTTTCCATCTGGGAAATAATATTCAGTAAATTCAATATGAATCGCAGACATTTCCTGGGGAAGATACAAGCTCTTCTTATTGCAGGAAATCAGAGTTTTAGGGGAAGATCGACACTGTTCTGCTGTGGACACCTGGAAGACAAAAATGTATAACATTCATATCCGACACTTTTATTAGAAAAACAAAATTTGGTTATAAATAGAAAGTTACGGTATTAACATGTTCACGACCACATGCTGTTAATGTATGGCAGGCGGTCTTGGGCATTCGACTTGCGCCATTGTAAATGTACAGTGTAGGTTTAAAGCCTCCGATCCTACGATCAAGCCGGACACCCCGGAGAGAAAACTTTCATGACCTCTTGCAGGATTTACACATATGCGAAATAAAAAATATGCAAAAAGAGAAAATACAAAAATAAATACACCGCCAACCCATAACCTGACCTGACCACCCAAAATTGCATTGAAAAATGATCTTCTAGAGGAATGGTCCGAGTATGCATAGTATATAATGGAACTGAAAATCTGCCACAGGAAATTTGGTCTGGATAAAGGGGTGGTCTTCGCAAAAAAGGTCTACTTTTGGAGAGGTTATAAATACCACCACCAATCCAAACCATACCCATAAACTGCCAGGATATTATGCTAAATCTAGATTATATATGTATGAAAAAAATTAGCAAAAATAAATAAAAATACATTAAAAAGAAAGGGGAAAAAAAACAAAAAAGACACACACACAGCCAACCCAAACCATACCCAACTTTTGACCTGATCACCCAAAACTATATAACTTGTATCAAAATGACAAAAACAAATTAGGAATAATTAATTTTAGCGTAAATGAGCAAAGTCAAGGCCAGTAAACTACCAAGTTGCTAAAAAGTGTCCAATCATTATGACATCAATTTTAACCCCATAGGATTGCGATGGGGTTAAAATTAGGCCCTTTTCCCCTGCAAGATATTGGATTAGTTAAAGCTATTATATGGGCTTTTAAAATTGATATTATATAGGATATTAGATCGGTGGGGGTTTGACTCTCGGCACCCTCGAAGATCAACTATTTGGAGGGGCCACGTCGCTCATACGAGCGCCGCAGCCTATACATTTGTTTCAATGGACTTCTTTATCATTCGTAGCTGCTGTGGAAGGTATTGCAGCGCAGTCCCATTCAATAGAATGGGACAGTGCTGCAATACCTTGAATAGCGGCGGCCCCTTCAAAAAGCTGTTCGGCGGGGGTGCAGAGAGTTAGACTCAGATAGATAGATAGATAGATAGATAGATAGATATAGAATACAATTCTAAATGTGCCAAAGACGGAAGAACTGAGGCCATTGGAAAAAAAAAAAAAAAAAAAAAAAAAAAAAAAAAAAAACACGATTGCCTCTTCAGGCTCATCATCTATCAGAATCTTAAATTGATTTGTGTCTGTTTTTTGTAAATGCTTTTCCCACTCTTCTCACAACATCCATCCATAAATACCATCTGCAGCAAATTAAATTCTTGGAGGAGGATGGATGCTGGGAGGCAGATATGATACGGAAAATTGCATCTATAGATTTTACATTCGACGTAAACGCTTATGTCTCAGGGCTACTATATACTCATGAAAATTTTTAATGTTATAAGGGTTGTCCGAGATTCTAAAAATGTCTTCAAATAGCACTAACTTGTAAGAAACATATCAAGAAATAAATCTACCATTACTGTAATTACCATTAAAGGGGTTTTCCAGTTATAAAAAATTGTTGGCCTATTCTCAGGTTAAAACAATCCCTTTAAGGACGCAGCCTAGTTTGAGCCTTAACCCCTTCGTGCACCCGGACGTGCCATTACGTCCGGGTGCAGGGGGTGATGTTTGGAGCGCACTTACGCGCGGAGCGTGCTCCATATGCAGCGGGTGTCAGCTGTGTTTTACTGCTGACACCCAAAACTAACAGCGATCGCGCTGTCCCTGGCTGTTTAACCCCTCAAATTCTGCTGTCAACAGCATCTGAGGCGTTGAAAAGAGGGGGCGGCCCTCCGCCAGCTCATCGCCCCCCCCCCCTGCAACGAGATCGGGGGGTGACGACGCTTGTCATGTAAAACCCAGGGGCCTAATGAAGGTCTACCAATAGAAACTACAACTCCTCCCGCAAAAAATAAGCCCTCATACCACTCTTGACGGAAAAACTAAAAAAAAACTTATGGCTCTTGGAAGGCGGGGAGTAAAAAATGAAAAATCAAAAAATGGCTCAGTCCAGAAGGGGTTAAGGACGCAGGTAATTTTATTTCGTTTTTTCATCTCTGCATTTTGAAATCCCAAACCTTTTCATTTTTCTGTCCATTTTGGGGTACATATAAAATATTGTATCCTATCGACAGGAGAGGTGATAAATGTTAGATCTCAGGGACCCCCCTAATCACTAGAGCGACTGCAGTGAAGAGCAGCTGTATGTAGCAGCAGAGCACAGGATTTACCACTCCATACAACTGTATGGGAGATACCGTAACAGCTGAGTGAGAGCCCACCTCGGATGTGAAAAACTGTGGGGTATCCGTGCGGGACGCTTCGTCACTGATACCCCACAGACTACAGTCTTTGGAGGGATGCATGACACGCAGGAAAATTGAAATGTCCTATTTTTCAACGGACCGTTCACATGCTCCGTTGAAACAACGGTCGTGTGAACGACTCCATTGAAATACATGGGTCCGTGTGACGGCCGTTGTTTTAACGAGATTCACGTTCGTGTGAATGGGCCCTAAGTATATAAATACAGGAATAATATAGAAGCAGGATACCAAAAATTGGATGCCTGCAATGTAATATGTCACTTACTTGATAAATGTTAAAATCAGCAAGTCTAACCACAAAAGAGCTGGACATTAGTTTGGATTTGAGCTGTTCTAACGTTTCTGTGGGAAAAGATCCTTTACCACTGGATTCAGAGCCTGTAACGAAAAAAAAAAAAAGATATAAAAGTGCTGTAAATACTAATATATTTACCAAAAGTATGAGAACTGATGGTTACCTTTGTAAATACATTGAATTACTTATTTTGTGCTGTTCCCAAATTGCAGCCTGTAATATACTCCACAGCTGCATTCACAATTCTGCAGGACACTAAGTAAAAACTGTGGTACACAATTTTCTCGGCTTGAAGTCAATGAAGACAAAACACTATCAAAATGGCAGGCACAAGGTATGACGTGGATTGGAAAGAAAAAAAAAATAACGTGTAAATGAGCCCTAAATAAAACAATTGGTTCCCCACAAGTTTCTTCCTGCTTGCAGACCCCTGATACCCCAGTCTCAATTGGTACCAACAGACATCATGGTAGAAGGATTAATCATATAAAATCTCTGGGATAGGAAAGTTTCTATTTTAGGCTATGTTCACACCTAGTTTATCAGGAAACGCTCCCGACGTATACACTGGATGTATCTATAGGTTATAAGGGTTAGACATATGCTAAAATAATATCGGCATACCTTTATAACATAAGGGCATCCCGCTAAAAACGTTCACAGCGCAGTATACAATTTTTACAATGCAAGACAATGAGTAACGTATGCAATTGTATGGTAGCACACGCCTGGGCCATCCAATCAGGGTATATGTCAGGAGCATTTCCTAATACATACATCCAATATAGGGGGAAAAAACGAAATCTGAACCGAGCCTTAAAGCCGTTTTAGACTATTCGATTATCGTAAGAATTTTTGAATGATCGTTCGAATGTAAGAGATAAATCACCATGTGTAACGATCAAACGACAAAAGATAAAATTGTTGGGTTATCCGTGGATCGGTCACTTCTACCTGAATGAAAGATTATCATTCGTCGCTGCCACATGCCCTCGTCTAATCAGAAATCTTCCAGTCGTTAGCAGTTTAGAGATGAGGTGTGGGCAAATGACCAACGATCGCAGTAACACCTGAACAGCGAAAATCTTTAGCAATTATTGTCACGTGTAATAGACTGTCTTTCGAACGCAAACATCTTACTAAATCATCACTCGTCGCTCCTTCATGAAAGAATATCTGCCCATCTCGTTCGGAGGATGTGATCTACAGCTCCATATGTAAACGGTTTGGCTGATCACAGATAATGGTAGCATATTACTAAGATATGTCACAAATTACCGATCAGCAAGGGTCTGACCGCTGTGACCCCCACTGATCGCTAGAACAAAGTAGCAGTACTAGGAAAGTGCTGTGCCACATCACCTCCTGCTGGCCCCTTTCGGCATTTTGTCTGGCTAGTTATATACTGTATATGGCTATTATGAGAAATACCCTATTACGGCATTAGAGGGGGTCCCGTCATATATAACCGCCATGGATTATCGAGAGTGGAGAGCAACTACAAGAGTTTCTCTGGAGGGCCCAGCGCATCCATGGACAGACCCTTGGTTTCCCTAAAGAGGCTCTGTCACCAGATTTTCAAACCCCTATCTCGTATTGCAGCAGATCGGCGCTGCAATGTAGATAACAGTAACGTTTTGTTTTTTTCAAAAACGAGCATTTTTGGCCAAGTTATGACCATTTTTATATTTATGCAAATGAGCCTTTCTTAAGTACAACTGGGCGTGTTTAAAGTTATGTACAAGTGGGCGTGTATTATGTGTGTACATCGGGACGTTTTTACTTGTTTTACTAGCTGGGCGTTGTGAATAGAAGTGTATGATGCTGACGAATCAGCATCATCCACTTCTCTTCGTCAACACCCAGCTTCTGGCAGTGCACAGACACACAGCGTGTCCTCGCGAGATCACGCTGTGACGTCACTTCCTGCCCCAGGTCCTGCATCGTGTCGGACGAGCGAGGACACATCGGCACCAGGCGACAGAGGCTACATCGACTTACCTGCAAACGCCGATGCTGCTGCAGAATCAACTGTAGCCTCTGTCGCCTGGTGCCGATGTGTCCTCGCTCGTCCGACACGATGCAGGACCTGGGGCAGGAAGTGACGTCACAGCGTGATCTCTCGAGAACACGCTGTGTGTCTGTGCACTGCCAGAAGCTGGGTGTTAACGAAGAGAAGTGGATGATGCTGATTCGTCAGCATCATACACTTCTATTCACAACGCCCAGCTAGTAAAACAAGTAAAAACGCCCAGATGTACATACACAATACACGCCCAGTTGTACTTAACTTTAAACACGCCCAGTTGTACTTTTGCATGCCTCATTTGCATAAATATAAAAATGGTCATAACTTGGCCAAAAATGCTCGTTTTTGAAAAAAAAAAAACGTTACTCTTATCTACATTGCAGCGCCGATCTGCTACAATACGAGATAGGGGTTTGAAAATCTGGTGACAGAGCCTCTTAAACACCATATAATACCTTATTTGCCCTGTGGTGGAGCTGCAGGGGAATTGAACACTTGTTGTCAGGTTCCTCTGCAAATTACAGCGGATTGCTGGGGGTAGCAGCAGTTGGACATCTTGTGATCATCTTATTTTTGGGGAACCGTCTAACAAAAAAAAGAAAGACCAAACCGGAGAACCCCTTTAAAGGGTAACTAAACGCTCAACAAACTTCTGACATGTCAGAAGTTTTGATTGGTGGGGGTCCGAGCACTGAGACCCCCACCAATCGCTAAAACGAAGGGGCAGAAGTGCTCGTGTGAGCTCTCAGCCGCTTCGTTTCGGTTCAGCTTTTTCCAGAAAGCCGATGTATCGGAGTACGGGCTCATAGACTTTCTATTGAGCCCGTACTCCAATACATTGATTTCCGGAAAAAGCCGAACAGAAACGAATCGGCTGAGAGCTCACACGATAAATTCTAACGCTTTGTTTTAGCAATCGGTAGAGGTCTCAACGCTCGGACTCCCATCAATCAAAACTTTTGACATGTCACTATGACATGTCAGAAGTTTATAGAACGTTTAGTTCCCTTTAAGTAAACACAAGACAAGGCGTTGCATGCAAGTCTTACCTGGGTGCCCATACTGCTGGGATATGTTGGGCATGGATTTTGTAGGCAACCCAGAACCATGATCTTTCACCGCTTGCTTCAACATATCTGCATTACACATGAACTCCTGAAGTAATTCCTGTGCCCAAGAACATCTCGTCTTTGTGGCGTCTCCATAATACATCCAGTGGCTGCAGCTGTCACCTGGAAACGAGTCACACCTGAATATTTATACTGTATGGACTGACGGACACGGATCTAATTTTTATCACTATTTATTGAGAGCGTCAGAATGTAAATGTGAGATATTATATTGGGGCTTATTGATGAAAATATCTTCTGAAAAAGGGGAAGGTGGAGGTCATAGCGATAATCGAGCACCTATCATATCGCATTGACGATAGATTAAAGAAATTTTACTACATACCTATACATATGTAGGTACGCCATTAAAGGTGTTGTCAGGATTAGAGAAATATGGCTGCTTTCTTCCGAAAACAGTGTCACGTTTGTCAACAGGTTGTATGTGGTATTGAAGCTCCATTAATTTCAATGGAGCTGAACTGCAATACCAGACACAGCCTATAGACAGGCGCGGTTTGTAGAAGAAAGCAGATTTGTTTTTCTAACCCAGTACAACCCGTTTAAGACCAACGCCACGGGCAACTGTGTATATTCACAAAGGACTTGTTACCTGAAATTGATGTTACTTCCTTAGGTATTTTAAATTGTATAACTAAGAAAAATAAAAACAAAAAAAGCAAAAACATTAAGAACATACAAACCTTCCCGGTGATACGGGTAATAGTCCACTGTCAGATGACTAAACGACAACTGCATGGCTCCTCCGGTAATTCTCCTTTCCAAAACTGTAAAATAATGGTGTGGATTTATAATATATGAAATTAATGAGATAAATAGATAGACAGACAGATATGAGATAGATTAGATACATATACAGTATAATCGATACATATACAGTATAATCGATACATATACAGTATAATCGATACATATACAGTATAATCGATACATATACAGTATAATCGACATATACAGTATAATCGACATATACAGTATAATCGACACATACAGTATAATCGATACATATACAGTATAATCGATAGATGAGAGATAGATAGATAGATAGATAGAGATAGATAGATAGATATGAGATAGATAGATATGAGATAGATAGATATGAGATAGATAGATAGATAGATAGATAGATAGATAGATAGATAGATAGATAGATAGATAGATAGATAGATAGATATGAGATCGATAGATAGATATGAGATAGATAGATATGAGATAGATATGAGATAGATAGATAGAAGAGGGTGACGGATATCTGTCAGTCTATTTATACGTCTATACATAAATAGATTGATAGCAGATCGATATAAAACATAATGAATATATACAAGTGTGTACATTTTTACATTACAAACCTACATAAAACGTTGCTCCATTTCCCTATATGAAGACCTGTCTGAATAGATATGTAAAATGAATGAAAAGCCTTTGGATTTGTCACCTTTTTCATTGGAGTGAATGTCATCACAGATGTGCAGATCCAGGTGGGAAATAACTAGATGATAGGAGGTTTCTTTCACATCAAAATCTCCGAACAGCTTTAAAATAGCCTGGTTCTGCTCAGCGGTGGCGGAGGTTTGCTGGGTCTTCACTTGCTGGGTGCTGGTGGGGGGTGTCCAACTCTGAGCAGGTTAATAAAATGATAAGAGTTAACGTACAAAGAAATCATTTTCCAATGATAAAAAGATTCGATTACCAGGTCCCCAAAAACAAGCTGCACTCGCGCTAGGAAAGCTAAAGGGACCGTCTGGTTTCAGCAAATAAATGTTACTTTTTTTGTATAATTAAGGATTGTACAATTTTCCAATATAATTTATGTATTAATTCCTCACGGTTTTCAGGATCTCTGCTTGCTGTTATTCAGTAGGAACATTCATTGTTTACTTCCAGTGAATACAATTCTGTCCACGTTCATGTGATGGACACACAGGTGCTGGGATTGTTACATTTACAGTACGTGTATCAGAGCTGTGTCTTCTAACGATCCCAGCACCTGTGTGTCCGTCACACAAACCTGTAACGAGCAGTGCACATGTGTGTCCATCCCATGACCCCGATTTATAATCCAGCACGTGTGTCCATCGCAAGACCATGTAACAAACCCAGCGCCTGTGTCCATCCCAAGACCCTGTAACAAGCCATGCACCCATGTGTCCATCACATGACCCTGATTTTGAACCCAGCACATGTGTGTCCATCTCATGAGCATGGAGAGAATTGTATCCACTGGAAGTAAACAATAAATGTTCCTACTGAATAACAACAAGCAGAGATCTTGAAAACCGTGAGAAATCAATACAGAAAATATGTTGGAAAATTTTACAACTTTTAATTATACAAAGAATAACATTACTTTGATGAAAGTGGACAACCCCTTTAAGCATTACATAGCAGAAATCAATGAATGTCCAATGAGAAAAAATTGCCAGTGATCACCCCGACACCAGAGATGCTCTGCTATGGCTAATAGGGGGGGAGGGGTCCTAATAGGGAGACCCTTCATTAATGCCGAATGCCGTAGTAGTGAATATGGAAAAGAACCTTTTTCTACAGAATCCCTATTTCACTGATGTGTCAGTAAGGGTGGAGCTGGCTGGCTATGTGGGGGAATTCTCAACACGGTCATATAATGAATAAACAAACTCAACTCTGTATTTTTATCTATGGTTTTGAAATATTTTAGAAAAAAAATACAAAAAGTGCAGTTTAAAATAAAACTCAAAAGTAATTTAGTGAAAACCGATTTTACAATCTCCCCATCATACCCCAATCCTAGTCTACAGGAGGTCCACCAAATGAGAAGGAAGGAGAATAGAAAGCAGCTGTATAATTATAAGACTAAGCACATTGGCACAAATTGATGGGGCAAAATATTGGCAGGACTATACAGGAATAATATAAGATAATATAGCTGCCGTTTCAGGATGACAAACGTAAAATGGATAAATACAAACCTGCGCAGGCTCTGCTGAGGCGGCCATACTCTTTCTCTGCGTTGTGGACTTCTCTATTACTTCACTTAGGGACTTGGCGTACTGAACCATGGCTTTCAGCTGTGAGTCAGTCAGCACCCACAACAAATCATCCAGTACGAGTACCAGTTTTGATGCCAGTACATTACAATCTTTTAGCTGTTGAAAAACAAAAAAAGCATTAGATCACATAATAAAGGATTAAAGGAGTTGTCTCCCCAAGACAGTACATTTCCATACGACTAATTAGGGCATTTGGAAGATATATAAAAAAAAAAAAATTAAAAAAATGTGGCGTCCCCTGTTCGAGACCCCCCTCTTTGAACCAAAACAGGGAGCTGCCAAGTAATGGTAAAATAAATGAATGCCTTGGCTGGAATACAACATTTCCAAGAATAACCCAATCACTAGTCCTGGAGTCAAGGTCGGCTGTTATTGGTAATGATTTATCTTCATGAGATAACATATTAGTAAAATAATTTTGCTGGAGTTTGCAATACTTAAAAGAAAAAAATTAACATTTTTCACGCTGGCCACTAGGGCACCCATAGGACCTGTCACTAGGTCATAAAAGTTGACCTGGTTTATTGACCCAAATAGCACTTTCTCCCCAATTCCAGCGCGTTGGTTTTTTTCCCTTAACCCCCCCCCCCCCCATTCTGGAGATATTGGCCCACTGTTGTGTTGGCTCTCTATATGCCAATTTGATGTAGTTAGCCAACAGGGCGTGAACTACCCTCAAGCTGCCTCGCGCTGATTTCTCAGAGGCGGGGAAGCTAGCTCCACCCTTGTTGGCTAACTGCAGCAAATTACCATATAGTCAGCCAACACAACAGTGGGCCATATCTCTGGAATGGTGGTCTAGAAGAAAAACAAAAGAAAAACAGCGCTGAAATCAGGGAGAGAGAGATATTTAGGTCAGTTAACCAGTTTAACTTATATGACCTAGTGACAGGTCCTCTTTAACTAACACTTTGGTTTGGTGGCCATCTTTTCCTGTACAATGCAGGATCTACGCACTACCAGTACTTCTGCAGTATAGAAGGTGACCACATTATCTCCACAAGAGCATGTAGCTCTAGCGTGGTCACCAATGCCCTGGTAGAGAGTCTGTTAGGCTAGCCAGTGGTTAGAGAGCGTGAAGAAGTTCCCCATATATATATATATATATATCCCAATTGAAAGCTAAATGGTGTGAGGTTGTACTTGGTTTCCTAAAGGAGGAAGTGGAAATGCCCTTTAAGTAGGTGTCAAATTAATGCACTGGCAAGAGAAGGATATCAAAAATCATTTCAGTTTCTGTGCACCATGTTTTAAATTACGACTGATTTTTTCCCTCTAAGTAATTATATTGTGGAAGAGAATAACAGTTTTGAAGTGAACAGGATGACAGATGGCGGCAGCAAGAGAGATGGAGACTGCATGGCTCATAGAAAGAAAAGAAACATTCACACTCACTCTTCTCTTCAGCGTGACTCGAATTTTGGACTGATTGGTGATCAAGCGGACGGGTGCGCTCATAATTTCATGCTCACAACTCTGAATGGCATCTGCTTCTATCCGGATCATCTGCCAGTTTATCTCTTTGAATGTCAGTACCTAAAATTTGTTTTAAAAATATGTATAATAATAATAAAAAATAAAAATAAAACTGATACATTGTAATTGTAAAAAAAAAAAAAAAAAAACAACAACACAGTGCTGGAATCAGGAAGACCAAGATATTCAGGTCAGTAAACCAGTTCAACTTATATGACCTACATACATATTAAAACGATTTTGCAGCTTTTTTTTTTTTTAAATCCTTAAAGGGGTTGTCCAGAATTTGTAATACATGTCTGTGCCACACCTGTCCTCGTATACAAGGAAAGAAGTGGCTCTTCCAGCACATCCTAAAAAAGGTATACATTTATTTTGCAAACATGATTAAAAATGTCAAGATTAAACCGGTCTCAAATTTTTAATCATATTTGCAGATTCAATTGAAACATTTTGAAGGATGTGCTGGAAGATCCGCTTCTTTCCTTGTATGTATGGATTTTTCTTGTTAGCCTGCAATGCAAGCTCCCCTCTGCTGCACTCAAAGAGATGCATCTGGTTAGCACACTCTTTGCATTTGCTTTTCTTTTTAAGGGTATGTTCACACGGCCAAATTTCAGACGTATACGAGGCGTATAATGCCTCGTTTTACGTCTGAAAATAGGTCTGCAATACGTCGGCAAACATCTGCCCATTCATTTGAATGGGTTTGCCGACGTACTGTGCAGACGACCTGTAATTTACGCGTCGTCGTTTGACAGCTGTCAAACGACGACGCGTAAATATACTGCCTCGGCAAAGAAGTGCAGGACACTTCTTTGCCACGTAATTTGAGCCGTTCTTCATTGAAATCAATGAAGCACGGCTCAAGGTTTACGAGCGTCTCAGACGCCTCGTAAATTACGAGGAGGAGCTTTTACGTGTGAAACGAGGCAGCTGTTAACAGTCTGTCTTTTCACACGTAACTGCCTCTCAGCGTGTGAACATACCCTTACTAGTTCATACCTGTCCATAGGTTGTGTGTGGTATTGCAGGTCATCACCATTCACTCCAATTAAGCCAATCAGCAATACTAGACACACCCCATGGACAAGTGTGACATTGTTAGTTTTAAAAATCCTGGACAACTCTTCTTTAAAAGGAATACTAAGGCTATGTTCACACGGAGTATTTTGCCGAGTTTTTTGACGCGGAAACCGCGTCGCAAAACTCGGCAAAAACGGCCCGAGAACGCCTCCCATTGATTTCAATGGGAGGCGTCGGCGTCTTTTTCCCGCGAGCAGTAAAACTGCCTCGCGGGGAAAAGAAGCGACTTGCCCTATCTTCGGGCGCTTCCGCCTCTGACCTCCCATTGACTTCAATGGGAGGCAGAGAAAGCGTATTTTGCGCTGTTTTATGCCCGCGGCGCTCAATGGCCGCGGGCGAAAAACGACGCGAAAATCGCCGCGAAAATCGGCGTGCAGGGAGAGGAAAATCTGCCTCAAAGTTCCAAACGGAATTTTGAGGCAGATATTCCTCCCCCAAAATACTTTGTGTGAACATAGCCTAAAAGTATAAAATAGACAATAATAACAAAAAGCAACTCCTTCCTTAGTACCCTCCTTTGACTCTATCCTGTCAGATACAGCCATCAAAATTGAGAAATATATAAAGAACTCTTCTATATGTTACATAGTTACATAGTTACATAGTTAGTACGGCTGAAAAAAGACACATGTGCATCAAGTTCAACCAAGGGAAGGGAAAAGGGAAGGAAAAATTTCTACACATAGGAGCTAATACTTTTTTGTTCTAGGAAATTATCTAACCCTTTTTTAAAGCCATCTACTGTCCCTGCAGTGACCAGCTCCTGCGGTAGGCTATTCCATAGATTCACAGTTCTCACTGTAAAGAAGCCTTGTCGCCTCTGCAGCTTGAACCTTTTTTTCTCCAGACGGAGGGAGTGCCCCCTTGTTTTTTGAGCGGGTTTTACAAGGAACAGGATATCACCATATTTTTTGTATGTGCCATTAATATATTTATATAAGTTAATCATGTCCCCCCTTAGTCGTCTTTTTTCAAGGCTAAATAGGTTTAATTCTTTCAATCTTTCCTCATAACTTAAATTCTCCATGCCCCTTATTAGCTTCGTTGCTCTTCTTTGTATTTTTTCCAACTCCAGGGCATCCTTTCTATGAACTGGAGCCCAGAACTGAACTGCATATTCTAGATGAGGCCTCACTAATGCTTTGTAAAGTGGTAATATTACATCCCTGTCCCGCGAGTCCATGCCTCTTTTAATACACGACAATATCCTGCTGGCCTTTGAAGCAGCTGATTGACACTGCATGCTGTTATTGAGTTTATGATTTACAAGTACACCCAGATCCTTCTCAACAAGTGAATCCGCCAGTGTAGCGCCCCCTAGGACATATGATGCATGCAGGTTGTTGGTACCCAGATGCATAACTTTACATTTATCTACATTAAACTTCATTTGCCAAGTGGACGCCCAAACACTTAGTTTGTTTAAATCTGCCTGTAATTCATGAACATCTTCCATAGTCTGAACTATATTACATAGCTTGGTGTCATCTGCAAAAATAGAAATAGTGCTATTAATCCCTTCCTCTATATCATTAATAAATAAGTTGAATAATAGTGGTCCCAGCACTGAACCCTGGGGTACACCACTTATAACCGGTGACCATTCAGAGAAGGAATCATTGACCACAACTCTCTGGATACGGTCCTTGAGCCAATTCTCAATCCAATTACAAACTATATTTTCTAAACCTATAGTCCTTAATTTACCCATTAGGCGTCTATGGGGGACAGTGTCAAATGCCTTTGCAAAGTCCAAAAACACTAAATCCACAGCGGCCCCTCTGTCTAGACTTCTGCTCACCTCTTCATAAAAACAGATTAGGTTAGTTTGACAACTTCTGTCCTTAGTAAAACCGTGCTGGCTGTCACTTATAATGCTATTTATTGTCACATAATCCTGTATATAGTCCCTCAATAGCCCCTCAAACATTTTCCCCACGATGGATGTTAAGCTTACTGGTCTATAATTACCCGGGGAAGACCTAGAGCCCTTTTTGAAAATAGGCACCACATTTGCCCTGCGCCAGTCCCTTGGCACTATACCAGTCACTAGAGATTCTCTGAATATTATGAAAAGGGGGACAGAAATAACTGAACTAAGCTCTTTAAGAATTCTAGGGTGTAACCCATCTGGTCCCGGAGCCTTGTGCACATTTATTTTATTTAATTTAGCTTGGACCATCTCTACATTCATCCAATTCAGTATATCAACCGATATATTAACAGCACTGGCACCGGCTACATCAGCTGCTCTTTCTTCTGTTGTATATACAGAGCTAAAGAACCCATTTAGTAACTCTGCCTTCTCTTGATCCCCTGTGACCAACTCCCCATTACCATTATCTAGGGGTCCTACATGTTCAGACCTTGGCTTTTTTGCATTTATATGCTTGAAGAATTTTTTAGGATTTGTTTTACTATCCTTGGCCACCTGCCTTTCATTTTGTATTTTTGCTAATTTTATTACATTTTTACAGATTTTATTAAGCTCTTTATATTTTACAAAGGCTTCAGATGTACCCTCAGATTTGTATTTTTTAAATGCCCTTTTTTTGTCATGTATTGCCCCTTTCACAGAAGGTGTAAGCCATGTGGGGTTTAATTTGAGTCGTTTATACTTGTTACCTGTAGGAATAAATTTTGCACTATAATAACTCAAAGTAGATTTGAAAATCTCCCATTTATCATTTGTTCCATTATTTGACATTAGTTCTTCCCAGTCTATATCCTGAATTGCAGCCCTCATCCTGGGGAAATTGGCTTTCTTAAAATTAAATGTTTTTGCCCTCCCAGCCTGCGTTTGTTTTTTACAGTATAGGTAAAATGTAACTATATTATGATCACTGTTACCGAGGTTTTCACGAACATTGACATTCCCAACAAGCTCTGCATTATTAGAAATGACCAGATCCAACAGAGCTTCACCTCTAGTCGGGTCTTCCACAAACTGGCCCATAAAATTTTCCTGCAACAGGTTGAGGAAATGTCTCCCCTTTGCAGTTGAAGCCGAACCATGACACCAATTAATATCCCGGAAATTAAAATCTCCCATTATCACTACAGTACCCGCCTGTGCAGCCCGCTCCATCTGTTTATATAGCTGAACTTCCATCTCCTCAGTTATATTGGGGGGTCTATAGATTACACCAAAAGTAATTTTTTCAGTGTTTACCTCCCTTTCTAGTTCCACCCACAAGGTTTCAACCTCCTCACAGTCTTCACCCACTATTGTCTCTTTCACACTCGCCTTCATATCACTTCTCACATACAGACATACACCACCACCTTTCCTATTTGTCCTGTCTTTACGAAAAAGTGTAAAACCCTGTAGATTTACCGCCCAGTCATGTGAAGAGTCCAGCCATGTTTCAGCAACACCAACTATATCTATATTTTCTTCCAGTATCAAGGCCTCCAGCTCCCCCATTTTGCTTGCTAGACTTCTGGCATTTGTGAACATACACTTTAACTTGCCTGTCAGTTTTTCACTTTTATTATCAGAAATGTGATTTGACATTAATCGTTCCTTTTTATTTACACTGATGTTTTGTAACGAAAGGATCTCCTTATCTTGTTGTCTAGTCCTCTCCCCACATTCTGTTTCTCCCCCCACCAATATAGTCTGACCCCTCTCTAACCTGGCTACCCCTTTTTTTTCTACATTGACCTCCCTCCTCAGCCCTAGTTTAAATACTCCGCCACCCCAGCTAGAATTCTCTCCCCCAGCACAGCGGACCCCCTTCCATTTAGGTGCAAATCATCTGCAGAATACAGTTTGTACCCCAATGAAAAGTCAGCCCAGTGCTCTAGGAACCCAAATCCTTCTCCTCTACACCAAGACTTCAGCCATGCATTTAACTCCCTAAGCTCCCGCTGTCTTTCCTGTGATGCGCATGGCACAGGCAGTATTCCTGAGAATACAACCTTGGAGGTCCTTCCCTTCAGCTTGTAGCCTAGTTCTTTAAAATTATTCTTAAGGCTCCTCCACCTACCATTTATTCTGTCGTTGGTACCGACATGGACCACGACAGCTGGATCATCACCAGCCCCTCCCAGCAATTTGTCCACCCGTTCCACCACATGCCGAACCCTGGCACCAGGGAGACAGCAAACCATTCGGTTGAGGTGGTCTTGGCGACAAATAATTCTATCCGTCTTCCTGATTATAGAATCCCCTACGACTATCAATTGTCTTGGCTTACCTGCATTACCATCCCGCCGACTACTAGCTGGGCTGTTCTCCCGGCTGTTAGGGAGATCAGTATCCACTAGGGCTGCCATTTCTGAGACTGACACCCTCGCATCATCACCCAACTTGGCAATTTTGCCTGGAATGTCAGAAACCGGATCGGCCTTCCTTGTCTTTGACCCCTTTCTACTGCCCCTAACTACATTAACCCAGCTACTTACCTGATCCTGCTCACCCATGTCTTCACCCTCCAGTTGTAACCCACTAACTGCATGCTCTGTGAGCAGCAAGCTCCGTTCAAAATTGTCTATCCTCCTCAGTGTTGCATTCTGCTCCTCCAGATCTCTAATACGAGCTTCCAGGTGAACAATATGCTCACATCTGCCACAGAGATATTCACCCTGGAACTCCGGCTCCAGTCGTGCATACATATGGCAAACTGTGCACTGAAGAAAACCTCCAATCTTGCGGTCCATTATCCCAGTTACAAAAAAAACAGCGAACAGGTGTTAATCAAAAAGATAAAGAAGTAGAAGAGCACTTACTTGGGCTTTAACTCCTCTTTTGAACTCCGGTTTTTGGAACTCCACTTAATATACAAACCATTTGCTATTCAAGCTATGTGTCCTAGGAGATCAGTCATTCCCCCCTGCTACTCACAAACCTGAAGTCAGACCTGTCTCTGGCTGTAAGACAACTGGCTGCAAAAGGAGCCTTCCCAAAATGCACTGTCTGCAGTAGGACACCATACCAACTTATTCCCACCCCAGTAGTAAAGCCCTGCCCCCCAGCCATCTGCCATCAAAAACGGAAGACATCAGGGGGAAATTTAACACAGAGATTTTTAGAAGACCATGCAGAAAATTCTGAAAATTCAAAATCACTGAGCAAGTTTCCTTCACTTTACTCATTCGTTTGCTTCTTTAAAAAAGTTGAAATCCTATAAATGAGCAGTTATAAGAAATTTTACTTTAATTGTTTCTATCAAATACCACGAGAAGGCCTTAAAAATCTAATTACCATTATGTAAAATCTGTCTGCTTTGGTTTTTCTGCAACAGAAAATAAATTTGTAGGTCTTCACATCCTCTAAGGGTAAGATATAGTTACATTCTGTTGTTTTGGAGAAAAAAAAAAAAAGTGGGATTTGAACCGATGACCCCAGTGCTCATTCACTTGCTTTGGGTTGACCCTTTACCTCTCCACGCTGGGGATCTTGTATCCGAGTGAACCGCAGGTCGCTGGGCTGCCAGTTTGCATTCACACTGTATATTCTTAGTTGGGATAATTCAAAGGAAGCATTGAACGCCTTTGCCCGAATACGGATAACGATGGAGTTCACAGACAGGGAGATTCCTTCCACTACTTTCTCAGCAAATCCATATTCACTGGAGAGATAAAGACATTTTAGGTTATTTATAAAAATACTTTTACATGCAGAACATTCAGGGTCTCATATAGTTAAATGGTCGGGCCCTCTCTATAATCTCGGCTGCGCGAGGTGCCCCTTAAACTGCTGTCGGTTATTTACAACGCTCCGGGAGAACCAGAATGCTCCAATGATGGCCGATATTGTCCATCTCCCCCTTCTGAAGGGCCCAGCTTAATAGAATGAACAGAGTTTGTAACATTCTTCCTAAAATTAAACTCAATGGGAGCTGTAGAAATCCTTATGCAGAGAGCTCCCCCTAGTGACCTCTGCCTGCAAACAGAATTTCACTTTTTTTTTTTACTCTGGCTGTGTGGCTACTTCACCTGATGGGGACTGTTCCCTTTAAAGAGGATCTGTCACTAGTTTAGTAATGCCCAATCTCCTAACTAATCTAATAGGCCCTGTCACACACACTGATCATTCCGCTGAAAATTGTGTCCCAAAACGTTTATTCTTTTAAAAGCTATGAGCTTTTCTAAAAAATATATGCAAATTAGGCTATACTAGCCAAAGGGCCGGTAACACTGCTCGCTTGTGCTCTGTATGATGAAGTCCAATCAGCTTCTCCCCTTCCCTGCACAGCGTGATCTCCGCTTCAATCGCGATGTTTACCCTTCTGGCCGCAACTCCTAGAGCACATCGCCTCAGCGCTCATCCAGGAATGATCCACAGCACAGTGTGACTGTGCAGTGAAAGAAGCTGTACTGGAACAATGAGAAGTGTGTGGCGCTGATTGGTCAGATTGGTCACTGATTGGTCAGCCTCATACACTCCTCTGTACAACGCCCAGTTGGTAAAAAGTAAAAACACGCCCAGTTGTCTATTAAGAAACGAATTAGCATAAATCTAAAATTGTTCATAACTTGGTCAAAAATGATCGTTTTTCAAAATAAAAACCACTGTTATCTACATTACAGCGCTGATCACATTATGTAGGAGATAGGGCACTTATAATCTGGTGACAGAGCCGCTTTAAGCGCTCCCGTTTCAGATGGTGCAGAGCCATCACGAAGCACTCGGCCTGATCATAGAGAGATCTGTGTGGCTGTACATTCTCTATGATCAGTGCACAGCTAGAGCCCGGAGGGATGAGTTACACACTGGACCCCAGGCATGGAAGATTGTCCCCTGCACTACCCTAGATCATCAGGGATTTTAAAATATAATCCTTCTCTGTCCTATACCACCAGGGAATTTACAATTAACCCTTTTCTGTGCCCTAGAACAATATGAATTTTGACATTAACTTTTTCACTGCCCTAGATCACCATAATTGCCAACATTAACCCCTGCTCTGTCCTAGAACCCAGGGACGTTACCATAAACCCATTTACCAGCCACGCCAATTATTTAACAGTATCCAGCAATATTTTTTTGCGGCTGTTTTGGATGGTCCGGTTCAGAGGCAACAGAGCCCAGACCCCAAATGTCCTACTCACTAGCTACAGCACTTACGGTAGGTGCACACAGCGGTTTTTGCCAAAAAGAAAAAATATGGATCAAAATAATTTGAGGCAGATTTTAAAATGCAAACGATTTGATGCTTTTTTTTAACTTTCTTACAAATGCAAAAAGCACGTACAAAAATTGCTTCAAACAAATGGCGCGTTTTTTTTTCTGCCTCCCATTGCTTTTAAAAGAAGTTTAGGGGCAGAAACCGATCCAAGATCAGGCATGACGCTTTCTTTTTTTTTTTTTTTATCCAGAAGCAGTAAAAAAAAAAAAAAAAAAAGAAGATTGCCCAGCAAAGAATACTCCACTATCTCCTATTGAAACCAACGTAGGGAAATTTGAGGCATTTTTTGGCACTGATTACAACACTGTTTTCACATAAAAATAAGTGCCAAGAAACGCAGTGTGAACTGGGCCTTAGAATGAAAATTGCTGATGGGTCCTCATTATGGCTGAGCCCCTCATTGCAGCCCG